>NC_141697.1:955518880-956118880 GCF_964263255.1 Lissotriton vulgaris | reverse complement strand
GTTGCTATTGCGCGTTACAAAAAGACTTAACATAACATAACGTATGTGTCTATCTATTCACACTACAAGGAGAGGAAGTCTTACAACAATATCACCAGGGGAATCCTGACTATCTGACTTATTTAGCATTCCACTTTTTCATTGGCGCTTCAGTCTTTTTTATTCCAAAACCCAACAGAAAGGCCTGTTCTTGTAATTTGTACTTGGAATTGAGTGCAATTACCTCTACAACCCGTACCCTCTTTCCTGTAGCTCAGTAGTTTAGTTTAGATCTGTACAGACATGTACAAGATCCAAGCTACTGTATTTGTCACCACATACCTCAGTGAAGAGAGGCAGCTTCTCAAATTAATATCAGAATTTGATTCTTCTCCATTACCAGCTCCATAATGAAGTTGCCAGAGAAGTGGGGACCAGGTCAGTGGGGGACTGAATGAGGCATTTCACCACTTTGCCTAGCCTCAGACATCCTGAAATGCAGTCAGCTTTTATTGATGTAACAGAGGCTTCTTCTACTGCTATAAAATATTGTGACGGTTTTTATGAACTTCTAACAATAAACAATAATATGTAATATGTACTGGTATTAATCTCTGTCACTGAGAGATCCAGAGGCTGATTCCCTGTACTCTGTGGACAACTTTTTTTAAGACCTGACAGGACCAAAGCGAAACTACATTATATACATTGACAGGTTGTTGCCCCAACTGTAGACATTACCAAGATGGAGCACTTCTTTCAAAACTGCCCATTAAAATGTCTTGTAATTAAATTCAAGAAAGTGGACCAAAGTACACCATGCAAGATGGGCTTATTCTTCCATGGGCCCATTATGATCTCACCTATTATCGAAGGAACTGAGGGCATATTATCAAGAAACAGCATTAACATTATCGCCGTTTTAGCGGCCGAAAACTGCCGCTAAAGCTGCGATAATGGGCTTGATAATACACCCTTGTGAATTCCCATAGAAGCCCATGTTCTGGTATGAACATGGGCTTCTATGGGAATTCTCTACGGCGTATTATCAAGCCCATTATCGCCGCTATAGCGGCAGTTTTCTGCCGCTAAAGCGGCGATAATGTTAACGCTGTGCTTGATAATATGCATCTGAATTCGCAAGGCAGATCCTTTTTCCTGTACAAATGAAGAATTCATACCATCTCCAGAGCTTCTCTCTAATACACTCTCAACAATGTCCAGAGTACCATTCCAGCATTTCTGGACCAAATTTTACTGGCATGGTAGGAAATCAATAGACCTTGAATCCCTTAGGTAAAACGTTGGTGACATTAATTTCCATGTAAGTTACTCATATTTACCTTTACGAAGTCTCAGAAAACAGTGTGAATGTAGCATTACTAAGCAACACATCTATCCTAGATGCTGTAAATTGTCTCTCCCATTTATAATGTAGGCATGGTGCAAAGAGTGTGGTAAGAACATCAAGTTTAGCAAAACAAAAATACATTGTTTGATGTATCATGCCATTCAGAAACACATGTTTTGAGTAAAACATGTAGGAAAAAGAGAACTGGAAACTTGAATGTACCATGGCCCTGTATCTATAGGATTTCATATTCCAAAAGCACTTTCCATAAGGGCATTTAGAAATGAAGCTGTGTATATCATTTCAAACATAACGAGAAGCACAGGAGTCAGATTTTCATATTTTAGCTTATAAAAATATGAGTCTAGCCCACAGTTCCCACGTTCAGTCATTAATATCCAGAAGCGCACATAACAAAGGCCCATTTTGCTGAGGAAGAACAGCAGCCTTTAAATTGCAAATGCATACATGAAAAGAAAACAAAAGGTAAGGCTATTAATGTGAAAGCCCTTTCTTAGGAGTGAGGTGATCTGTGTCCCATGTAGCAGGTCTGGACTTTGTGTTTCTAATTGAAGTTAATGTGAGGAATTTCTGCGTATTTGCAGCTGTATATCTGGCTTCAGGATTGCTACTGCAAGTAAATGAAGTTTGTTGACGTCTTTCGACTTCTTACTGTAGTATCAGAAACTTCTGTTTTCAAATACATTCTCTAACACTAATGTGTGCATCAAAACTACACACAATGTTTTGCAAATATGTTCTTTTTGTACATTACAATGAAAGTTACTATTCTGCCCGATCACATTGTGAATAGTGTATCCATGTTTCCTCCCTCCTGACAGTTGACTTTTATGCCCGGTTTGTTATGTCATTTTTATCTGTATGTTATAATGTACTCACATTTTTCCGATGCTCAGATTTCTTGTCTCTCTCTGTAAATCACTCTGATGCCCTCTAGACATTATTCACATACAAAACAACACAAATAAATGCATTGAAACCATTCACTTTTTTGACCAAATGTACTTCCAAACATTGATTAGCTTATTTAGTTCTTCACCGGAAAGTTCTAATTAGATCGATTAGTGGATAGGTTTAAAAGCTACAGTACCGTTTTCAGGGTTGTCACAGCACATTTATACGTTTAAATCATCCCCTCACCCTCCACTTTTGTAAGTTTATTTCTTAAGCATTTGACAGAGAGAATATAACGTTATTGGGAACTAGCACTTGTATAGCATAAATCTGCCACTAATATGAAATTGCAGCTAGTCCTGGACATGACTTCCGATGTATTTTCATTGCAGAACTCACTAGACTGTTTGTGCCACTTATAATAAGTTGAGTTCTTAATGTGTATGTGAGACTATTTATATATCTTAGGAGTTGGTTCAAATGCCAATTACCTGGCAAATATATATATATATATATATATATATATATATATATATATATATATATATATATATATATATATATATATATATATATTACCTACTGGCGGTCGCCAGTAGGTAGTTATAGTTAGGATTTTTTTCAATGTTAAATCTCAAAATTCTATTTGGAATAACTTTGGCACCGGTTGACGAATCTGCCTGAAAATTTCCTGAAAATGGCCTCGTCGAGCTCCGGTCCTTCCTTGAAAGTTTGGGGGGGATTCGTCAAGCGGGGGCCGAGATAAAAGGGGGGTCCCAAAACGCGTTTTCCCCATGTTAATTTCCATAGGGCGGTCGATTTCACTTTTAGCCCGAACGGCTGAATGGATTTACACCAAACGTGGCAAAATTGTAGGGACTGGTAGCCCGATGTGCCTTTGCTATGTCTCAAGATATGTGCTCCAGTGGATTTTGAGTAATTTAGGTTCAAAAAAATATATATATCTATAGCAGCGCACCGGTGCGCGCACCCGAGAGCGCTCCAGGCGCGACACGCGAGGTGCGCATGAAAAGCTGATTGGCTCTCGGGTGTCTGTAAACATTCCAAACAGTCCAGAGCGGTCGCCATCTTGTGTCTCGGTAAAATCGAGACATAAGAGGTGGCTAAAACAAAGTGGGAACTGACCATAAGGCGTCAGGGATAGACCCCTTTGACCCCCTAGGTTTGATGTGGGGGCTATAAAAGGGCCCCGCGGGGCATTTAAAATATTTTTTTTTTTTTCGTTTTGCGCGGGGGAAGCGCACGGTGCGCGCACCAGGTAGCGCACCGGGGAGCGTAAAATGAGGGAAAAAGATGACAGAGTTTTCAAAAAAATGAAGTTTTTATTTAGAAATTGGAGGTAGTTCTAAAAAGAACTTTTTTTTTTCTTCTTTTTGTTGTTTTATATTTTTTTTGTGTTTTTGGAACTTTTTGAACTTTTTTTGGCTTTTCAAAACAGTTTTATATTTTTTTTTGTATTTTTTAGGGGGAGAAACAAAAAAAGGGAATTGAAACTGGCTCAACTGGAGCAAAAAAACAAAAAACCCAAAAAATTATTTCTTTTTGGGGCACTTGTGATTATCACCTGCAAGGACGATGAGCTTAATACTTTGTTCCCCATAGGAGATAAGCTTGCCACAAGCAGTACAAGTAATTTTAAAATCAGCAAATCTCGGCTGAATGCAAGGCATCACCTCAGATGTTTCTGGTTGCGAGGAAGTGGGTTGGTTTCTTTGGGAGGGGGTCCTTGATGACTGGGGGAGGTTACTGGCCAGTTCCCGGAACTCTGCTCGAGAGTAGTTGTTTGGATGCTTTCTTGTCATGTGCCGAATCATGGTATAGTTACCAAAAGAATATTTCTTGTTTGGGTTGCCCCGTGAAAGTTCATCATTGCAGATGAGGCAAGTCACCTTGGGAGCATTCACCTTTTTTTTCCCCTCTGGAATTGAAAAAAACTGCCAAACAATGTGTGGTTTGGGTTTGTAAGGTGTATTTTCTTCTGGCAGCCATCTTCTTCTCCCCTCCTCCTCTTCCTCTTCCTCCTCCTCCTGTTCTTGACCACCAATATAATTTGGAGCTGGTCCTCTTGGTGGTGGTGGTGGTGGTGGTGGGGCAGATGCACCAGCTGATGCTACTAATGAAGCCATTATTTAGAGCAAAAAAGTAGAGAGAGCAACAAACAGGTCTTCCTCAGTCAAAGGACAAAGTCAGAATAAGGAAAAAAGGTGGGGTCTTTCATCATTTAGAAAAAAAAACTGTCCTGAACCAATGAGAAGTGTTATTTTCAGGTCACAAGACCAGGGGCTTCATCATTATGAAACTAAAACTGTTATGAACCAATGAAAAGTGTTATTTTCTGCTCACATGACCCGACGCGCTTACGCTACGCGCCCGGGGGCGCGCCCCGGGTCGCGCAGCGTAAGCGCGCCGGAAGTTTACGTTGTGCGATCGTATTCGCTCGAGTACTTCCGGGTGCGCTTACGCCGTGCGTATCACGCGGTCGCGGCTACGCGATACGTCACGATCATGTTTTCGTTTGCGATATTGACGCTTACGAGACGCTCCCCGGAGCGCGCCCGGGGGCGCTTTTCAGAAATACGCTTTTCGGGGCGCACTCCGGGGCGCGCTCCGGGAGCGCTCCCCCCAAAAATTAAAAAAAAAAATGGGATAATTGTAGAGACAGGTAGCCCTATTCTGAAGTGGTTTGTAAAAAAATTAACTTTATAAAAATATGTATTGTGCTACATTGGGCTTAATATATGTTAGAGCCAAAATGTAGCCCAAATGTAGCCCAAAGTAGCCCAATGTAGCCCAAAGATGGCCACCAGAGATCAAAAATTGTAAATGTAGCCCAAAATTCAACTAGATGTAGCCCAACTGTAGCCCAATGACAGAATGTACCAGAGTGTTAAAAAGAACAACTAGAGTGCTAACAGTCTTATTTATAAAGTGAAACTTATAGTTAGGAATTAGCATTAAAAAAAACCTTTGAAATTCACTGAAAAAAACCATAGGTTTCACACCAGTTATAGTTAGGAATTAGCATTTAAAAAACCTATTAAATTCACTGAAAAAACCATAGGTTTCACACCAGTTATAGTTAGGTGGAAATTTTACTGATATAAAACCATTGAAATTCCCACGTTATAGTTAGTCGGACTCACTATAACTTGCGCGTGCAATGCACTGCTGATGACATCACATATTACATCACTCATGACATGGTCAGTGACATCACTCATGACATCACTGATGACACCATCCTTGTGACACAGTCACAGACCTCCTCTCAGTGTAAAGTAACCCTTGAGACACATTTTCAAAAATAGAAACTGAAATTTTTAAAAAATGGACATACCTATATCAGTTACAACAAGCAATTCTGTACTTCCACTATCTATGTACACATCCATTCATTCACCAACAGTTCTATATAGTCACTCATACATATACTCACTCATCATATGAAGAGATACACCTATACATCCTGTTACACACCGACATTCATCCAAAAGTTACTCACACACATATTCACACGTGCAAATAAACTATTGAACAACCATTTATTTGAATATAGAGTTATACACACACTTCCACCTTACTTCTATTGAAAATTACACATATTTATTCTCTTAAACAATCACTTATAGAAACACATACTTATTTAAACAGGAAATCTTACAATCTCTTACTCTCACATATACTCACTTATATACATCAATATTCATATATACTAGATTAAAACATATGTAGTTACTGATAAAGACACTAGTGAGACAGTCATTCACTCACTAACAAACACATATAGACACTCATCCACCCATACAGTCCTGTACATATGCTGTCTTCAAAACACATACAAACAAAGAGTCAGTCACTCATGCATCTATGTGCTAAGTAATACCTCCACCAAACCATATAGACACTCATACTGATACTACTAAAAATATCAAATAACCCATATACATACGCATGTAGCTACTTATCAACACATGTAGCCACTTATACACAAAGTGAAACACTAATATATGAATTTAAATATTAAAACATAACTCACTAATATTTATTTTTCAGAAAGACACATATTCACTGGATGGTGTCATCAGTGATGTCATGAGTGATGTCACTGACCATGCCATGAGTGATGTAATATGTGATGTCATCAGCAGTGCATTGCACGCGCAAGTTATAGTGAGTCCGACTAACTATAACGTGGGAATTTCAATGGTTTTATATCAGTAAAATTTCCACCTAACTATAACTGGTGTGAAACCTATGGTTTTTTCAGTGAATTTAATAGGTTTTTTAAATGCTAATTCCTAACTATAACTGGTGTGAAACCTATGGTTTTTTTCAGTGAATATATATATATATATATATATATATATATATATATATATATATATATATATATATATATATATATATATATATACACACAGTAGTTATAGTTAGGAACAAAGTTAGTTATAGTTAGGACCAAAGTTTCCATAAAAAATAGTTTTTTTCTTTTTGCCAATAACCTTGGCGCCGCTTGACAAATCTCCATGAAATGTTCATGAAACCTCCCCTTTGTGGTTCAGCTGCTGCGTTGAAAGTTTCGGGGTGATCTGTCAAGCAGGGGCTGAGAAAAAAGGGGGTCCCAAAACACGTTTTCTCCATGTTACTTCTACAGGGATTTTTCTTTTTTTGAACACGACTACAGCCCAAACTGGGGAACGGAATTAAACCAAATTCGTCAGAAAGCTCAATGTCGATCCATAAAGCGTACTTGTAATTTGGTGTGAATCCGTTCAGTCGTTTTTGAGATATTTAACTTATAAAAATATAGGGGCATATTATCAAGAACGGCGTTAAAATAATCGCGCTTTAGCAGCAGGAAACTGCAGCTAAAGCAGCGATAATGGGCTTGATAATATGCCCTTGTAAATTCCCCTATAAGCCCAGGTTCACACCAGAACATGGGCTTCTATGGGAAATCACAAGGGCATATTATCAAGCCCCTTATCGCTACTTTAGCTGCAGTTTCCTGTAGCTAAAGGGGCGATAATTTTAACGCCGTTCTTGATAATATTGCCCTCAGATATCTGGGGACGCAAGTCCTTGCATTGGACTCACGGTTCCTACTAAAATTTGATTGGCTGCAAACACTTGAACCAGGAAGTGTTGACAGCCATCTTGGGACTCAGCTTGAAGCTGAGTCCCAGAAAAAAGTTGAAAATAAAGAAAAGGGGGAAGGGTAGGAATACCCAGACCCCCCAGATATGGAGAGGAGTCCATCAGGGACCCCGCCGGGGGTAAAAAGCATTCTTTTAAAAAAAAATTGACGTGGACTGGTGGGTGGATCCACAAATTCACACCAACATTTAAAAAAAAGCAAGTACGGGCTCCCGCACTTGCTTTAGAATAACCCCTGAGTGGGCCAGGTCCAGGGACCATATGGTAAAAAAAGAAGGGGGATGCACATGCCCTCCTCCTAGGGCTTTTCAAAGCCCCAGGGACTGCCACCTCCCCGGGGTATTTCTAATTATGAATGCAGGTGAGCCCGCTGGGCCTGCCTGCAGACCCAGGGAATGCCACCTCCCCAGGGCTAATTCCAATTATGTGGGGGGCTCGCAGATCCACCCCTGCCCCGAGGAGCGCTGCTTCCCCGGAGCACATAGTTTAAAAAAAAGTCATGTGAGGTAGGCCGTAGGGCCTCCCACACTGCCCCGGGGACCTCCCCATACCCTGTGCACAAATACAATAATTAAGGGGTTCCGTTGCGGACCCCTGGTGGGGACTAATTTGAATAAAGGCCAGCTCCAGCAATGTCCCGGGGTGCCGACCCCTGGGACATTGCAGCTAACAAGAGCGTATCTGTTTTCCTCCCTACTGTCAAGAGAGCATGGAAACAGACATTGTTTTGGGATCCAGGGAGCTGCATATTCAGCAGCTCCCTGGGTCTCAAAGCAATGCCGAGACGGGGAGCGGGAGGGACTACAAGGGCCTTCAGGCTCGCCCCACGTCCTCCTGAGAAGTGGCGAGGCCCCGGGGGATGGGGTTCCAGGGGCGATATGGGCCCGGGGACGGGGGTGCGCAGGCCCCCCTCCCCATTAAAAAATATATATATTAAGGCATGGCCTTGGAGGATGGGGTCCCAGGGCCAACATCGGCCTGGGGAGGGGGCAGCATGGCCCCCTCCCCTTAAAAAAAATATATATAAAGACCTTGCCCCAGGGGATGGAGTACCGGGGGCCAAAATTGGTCTCGGGAAGGGGGCAGTTCGGCTCCCTTTCCTATGAATTGTATATAAAAAAAAAAGAAACAGGGCAGACCCCGGGTGATGGGGTCTCCAGGGTCAAAATCGTCCAGAGAGGGGGGTCGCGGAGCACTCATCCCATTTTTTTAATTAATTTTTTTTTTTAAAGGGTCAGGCTCCTGGGATGGTCTAGGGAAGGAGGGGCCAGGCAGCCCCTGTTAGGGAAAAAAAGGCAGCTACTCGCCGGAGGCCCTGCTCCCTTTCTCCACTACTCTGCAAATGCTCCTCGTCACGCTCCTGGTTGGGGAATTAAGTCCCCTTGGCTGCTGAGAGTCCTTAGGGGCCAACAAGACCTCCTGTTACCTCCAGTAAGTCCCACACAGTGGGATTGCTGAGAGGTGGTCAGAGCCCATGGGCCCTTTCTCCACCATGCTGCAATCATGCCTCTTAGTGCACTGCTGGTGGGGGATGAGGGTCCCTTGCCTCTTGAGAGCCTAAGGACTAAAGTGAACTTCTTACCCAATGAGTCGTGCACCAGGAGGCACGTTTGCAGAGTGCTGGAGAAAGGTGGTGTGGCATCTGACGACATCTTAGCAATCTATCCGTATATGTCTTACTGGAGGTCACAGGCGAGCTAGTTGCCCCCCAAGGACACTCAAGAGCCAAGGGGACTTCATCCATCAACTAGTAGTGCACTGGGAGGCGCGTTTGCAGAGTGGTGGAGAATGGGAGCATGGCCAGCAAAAACTTCTTAGGAAACCCACTGTATGGGACTTTCTGGAGGTAACAAGAGGTGTAGTTGGCCCGCCAAGGACCCTCAGTAGCCAAGGTGACTTCACCCCCCTACTAGTAGAGTGCAAGGAGGCGCGTTTGCAGGGTGGTGGAGCAAGGGGGCATGGCCAGCTCTCAGGTCTCAGCAATCCTTGGGGGCCAACTACCCCTCCTGTTATCTCCAATAAATCCCACACAGCAGGATTGCTAAGAGGCCTTCGCCCCACGCCCCTTTCCCACCACTCTGCAAACGCCGATCGAGGTGCCCTACTGGTTGGGGAATGAAGTCCACTTTACACCTGAGGGTCCTTGGGGGCCAGGAAGCCCTTTTAGAATTCCTACACCGTGGGATCCCTAAAAGCTGGTCGGAGGCCCAGCACCCTTTCTCTACCACTCCTCAAACACAACTACTAGTTAAAAAAAATAGAAATTCGCTGAAAACCCGAAGCTTACATGGCCGTTATAGTTAGGAATTAGCATTTAAAAAAACCTTACAAATTCACTGAAAAAAATCAAAGGTTACAGGGATGTTATAGTTAGGAAATGGAATTTAAAAAAACATAGAAATTCACTGAAAAAACAAAGGTTACAGAGATGTTATAGTTAGCTGAGCTAACTATAACTTGCGGCCACGAAATGCACTGCTTATGACCTCAGATATTACATCACTCATGACATGGTGTGTGACATCACTCATTACATCATTGATGACATCTCAAATTACATCACAGATGGCATCCTCCACAGAATCTCTGACACAATCACTCACACCCCAATATAACCTTTCATACAACCACTCCAACTTACACACTACCATTCTCAAAACCATTAACACACACATATCAGTACTTACACACTCACTCACTGATTCATGGGTCTACACACACTCACATCCACTCAGTCACCATACAGCGACTGACTCATACACCAACCCACTCACTAATACAGCCACTGATATATCCACTCATATATCAGTACAGTCACTCACACACTGTCATTCACCCATCAAGCTACTCACACACCTACTCACTCACCCATAGAGGCAATCACATAGCCACTTACTCACCTATACAGTTATACACACATCCACTGACTTATTCATGCAGTTACGAACACATACTTACTCACCTATACAGTCACTGACACAAGCACACACTCACCCATACAGCCACTCTTACAATCTCGTACTCACCAGATAGTCGCTCATATACTCCAACACTCACCTCTGCTGCCTTTCACATATACAGTTACTCACCCATAAACCACTGACATATCCATTCACTCAACGACACATCCATACACATACTCAGTAACCCATACAGCCCCTCATAGATGAATTCACAACCCATACAATCACTGACTCACCCACTCACTCATCCATGCAGACAGACACTCATACACCCATACAGGTTCTCAGGCAACCAGTCAACCACCCATAAAGATACTCACATACCCACTCACCAATCCATACAGCCACTTAGCCACCAATTGACAGACTGATACAGACTTTCACACAACCTAATCACTCACTTATAGTCAGTCGTGCATCCACTGAATCATCCACACCGGCACTCATACACACACTGATTCATCAATACACCTTGGTATATATACATTCAACACTCATAAACGTTTTAAAACCACTTACATTCACTGGATGATGCCATCAGTGATGTCATTTGAGATGTCATCAGTGATGTCACTGACCATGTCATGAGGGATGTAATAATGAGATCATAAGCATCAATATTTTTGAACAGGTGGAGTAACACGGCCAAATATTCATCTATGTGGCACACTGGAGATAACTGCACTTGGCACTATACAAATAAACAACAATGAGGTACTTCAGGGATTTTTGTTTTTATCTCAGAGCAATAATACTTCTAGGTGTAGTGACGTTTCATGAAATATTGAATTTATTTCAGAAACTCCACCTGCCCATCCAGATCTTTTTCTAAAATCTTGGGGGCTTATCAGCAAGGGCCGGCGATAATTATCGCTCAGCGCGCTTAGTGTGAGGATAATTATCGCCGGCTAATGCTGCATTTTATCGCTGAGATAGCGTGCCTTTCAAGAACGCTTATCTCAACAGCCTTAAAATTTCAGGCGCAAGCTGCCATGTGTGCTTTTATCACTGGAAATCCAGCAATATTCTCACAAATTATGGCGATAGCTTGATGATAGGGCAGGGCAGACTCAGCCATGATATCCACCTTCCATTGGATATCATGGCTAAGTCAGACGTAAGGAAAGTAGCGATAATCGCGGTTAGTGCTACCTTTCTTATCTCTATGCATGTTAGCGTGCAGCTTGATAATTGGAGAAATGTCGGTTAGCGACATTTCTCCAGTTATTTTGGGAAGGTATGCCCACTTTGCATCTCATTAGAGATGCAAAGCTGGGCGTTGAGGGAAAGGGCGCTACGGTAAGGATTCATGCGATAGCGTGACCTTGCTCATAGGGCGTTAAGATTATCACCGCTTTAGCTGCAAAAAGTGCTGCTAAAGCGGCGATATTGCCCTTGATAATATGCCCCTAAGGCTTTTAGGCAATGCAACTGGACTAATTATTTTTAAATATTAAGGGGCATATTATCTAGATGTGTGTTATAGAACGCACATCGCACATTTCCATATCGCCGGCTATCGCCGGATTTTTTCGCCGTGTTAGCGCGTAATTATCAATGCGCAACACGTGGGCGAAATTCAATCCGGCGATAGTCTGCGATATGGAACATTAGTGCATGAAAACAAACGTTGTTTTCATGCGCTAATGTGTGCCTTGATAATATGGGAGGGTGGATTCAGCGTTATGATCCACACCCCCATGTTATCAATGTCTTAACACCTGGTCAGAGCAGGTGTTGGGAGACCTGCAATAAATGAGTTTATCGCAGGTCTTCTTCTCCCAACGCCTGCCTTGGTAATAGGGTGTTCCCACCTCCAACCACATTTTACATGTGGTTGGACGTGGGAACACCCACTTTGCATGTCATTAGCGATGTTTCTTGCTGACATGCACAGTGGGCTTGAGGCAGGTGTTAGCATGCCGTTGTTAATAGGGCGCTGGAAGTATCGCCGCTTTCTCGGCACAATTCGCCAAAAAAGCGGCGATACTTCAGCTTGCTAATATGCCCCTTACTTTTTAGCCCATGTTTTTCTAAAGTGAAATTGAGATGTTGCGCTTCAATGACCCCTAGAAAAAGTAGCACACACATAGTCACATTGTGATTCCTGGTGAGTTCCATTTGCGCACACAGCTCAAAAAAGCTTGCACATATATGGTGTGCTGCC
Organism: Lissotriton vulgaris; assembly: GCF_964263255.1. Taxonomy (NCBI): domain Eukaryota; kingdom Metazoa; phylum Chordata; class Amphibia; order Caudata; family Salamandridae; genus Lissotriton; species Lissotriton vulgaris. The sequence continues at coordinate 956,106,327 of NC_141697.1, read as the reverse complement.
GCACACAACGAACAATAATTAGAGGGAATATTGGTATAGACTGAATTTAAACTATGTGCTGTTTTAAAATATGGGACAAGTAGGAGGTATTTGCTTTGACTCTGTTGGTTCCAGGATCTGGTATCATGTTTTACGCAGAAGACACCATCCCACTGTGGTATAGCTGTCAGTTTGACTCACTCCATGCAGTATGAGGAGTGGGATGAGAGGAAGCTCTCTGGTCCAGTTGTACATCAATGGTCCCAGGTTTCATAAAATCAGATAAATAATGTGATTGCACCAATGAAATACGACATTGACATCCATTCAGCAAATATTATGATAGTCAGAATTATACACAGACATGCCTGATCGGGCCGTGTATACCTTTAAAGCATGCCTAGCCACAGACCACTGGTCTTGCCATTATCAGATTTTTGCTTTGTCTCCTGCTCGTCAAGCTGCACTGCAAAGGACGTTTCACATTGTAGTGGTTCAGAGTTTACATCTGGTCTGTTTCTGGAATAATGGAGGTTCAGCTCAAATTCATTGTCAGTTATGGCACAACAAATGTAGGTGAAGCTAGTGTTGTAATTGGAACAATTAAAGGATCCACATTATGCTACCTCTTTTTCTTGAGACAGCTGTAGGGAGGGCTGTTATATGTCATGGGCAAAGTGGGCAATTGCATAGGGCCCCCACCTTCAAAGAGTTCCCTGCTGGAGGGATCAGGACAGCCATAAGACAATCCCTACCTTTCTCTATCTCAACCTCCCTCTGCCTCCAACTGCCTCCAACACTGTCTTTCTCTGCCTGATCCTCCCTCATAAAGCTCCACCTTTCCATCTACCTCTCTTTCTCTACCTCACCTACAGGGCGGCTCCTCCATGTGGGTGGAGGAGCATCGCCCCACTGCCTTCTCGCAGCACGAGAAGCAGAAACATAAAATGGTATTATAAGTATCATTTTATGTTTCTGCTTCTCGCACTGCGAGAAACCAGAAGGGTTTGGTTGGGGGCGGGCGTTCTTGCTCTAGGGCAGGGGAGGAGTGGCTAGCAATCCTGCTTCTTGATCTTAGTGCAGCCTTTCACACGGTTGATCACAACACCAGTCATACGCACTCTGCCTTTTCTCCATGTTGGCTGCTTGCAGCCTACATGGAGAAAATGGCCTCCTCATAGACTCGGTGTGGTCGGCGTCCCAACCAATCACAACGCTGTAATTGTGGGGAACCGGATTTAATATTCTGGAGGATCGAGGTCATGGCTTCCTCACTTAGCCCTGTAAAATGATTTAAACTTGGCCCTGTTTCCAAGCCAGCACCGGTACTTTGATCAGCAGTGTTGTTTGAGTCAGTGTTCCCTTGTAGGGAGTTATATATCTTTTCTACCTTATTTTTGAAGAAGCTCGCGAGCTTGTCGCATCTCTCTTTGGAAGAAGGTTGATGGGCTGTCTCCTGATCAGTGGAGGTTAGAGAGCGCACAACTTTAAAAAGGTCCCTGGAGGAGTTGTGGGCTGAATTGATTTTGTCCTCGAAATGCGGAGCTTGGGCTTGTATAATCTCATTGTGGTATTGTCTGATGGGCAGTTTATATTGACACTTGATGGTGGGGTCATAGTTTTTCCTCCATTGTCTTTCGATTTTTTCTACATTTTATTTAATCAAGATTAGGTTTGGGATAAACCAAGCTGCCTTTTTCCCGGCTGGGTGAATTCTTGGCCTGACTTTCTGAGTGCACTGTTCTGCTACTTGGTTGATCCAGCCGGCCCACATCTAATCTGCGTCCTCTGGGTTATCTGTCAGGCTCGGGCCTGGGCTTCCAGGGCTCTGACCATGCCAGCAGGTTTAATTCTTGGCCATTTACTACCAGCCTTGAAGGGTTTACTGCATGTGGGTGGTGAATGGGGGTTGTCTAGGGTGAATGGTATAAAATAGTGATTTAACCATGGAACTGGCAAGGGAGTCCCTACTTTTAGAATGGGTTCATTGGAGAAGATTGCATCTAGTAAGTGCCTTTTTTCATGCGTGCCAGAACCTACAAGTTGTCTAAGTTGCATGGCTTCCATATCTTGAGTAAATCTATTCGAGGAGATGCTATCAAGTTCATCTAAGTGTAGATTAAAATCCCCAAGTGCGGTTGCAGATGCTTTACTGGCTACAGTTGTTGCTAACATTTCAGGTAAATCCTCTAGGAAGGTGTTACAGGAACCAGGGGGTCTATAGAGGAGTGTGCCTGAGAAGGTAAAATTGGGGGATAGTTTAATACTGAATTGTGTTGTTTCACAATTGGTGATGGTCAGGGGTGTTGTCATACAGTAGTATTCGTTTTTTATATGACTGCCACACCTCCTCCTACCTTTTCCACCCTATCTTGTCTTCTGATCGTATATCCTGGGAGTGCTAGAACTAGGTCAGGTGTGGAGCAAGCTGTCAGCCAGGTCTCTGTAACGAATAGTATGTCAAGACCCTCATCCTCAACTAGTAGCCTAGTTTCTGTCAAGTGTGCTGGTAGAGATCGACTATTAATAAGTCCCATTTTCCACTGTGGCTGCTTTACAGGCCTATCCGCTGGTGCATTTTTGTCAGTGTTCCCAGTGTTTACCGTGATCTGGCAGTAAGGACAGTAGGTCTCCTTGCCAATTAGACTAACTAGCGAGAATACATGAACACACTGGGGAGCAACTGTATGCCTCCAAAGTAATAGCTCTTTAGCGTTATATTTAATGTGCAGGGGACGCTTCTGGATACAATTGGACAGGGTTCCTGGCCCTTGTCTGTGTCCGGACGGGCTTGCCTTTGGCGCAACTTCAGCATGCCGGCGGCGCGTCCTCTGTGCGTCAGCGCTGCGTGCGCCATAAGTAGGCGTTACAGGAAAACAACTAGAGCGCTGACCTGTACCCTCTATCTACACAAGGGCAAGTCCTCTCTATGGTATTCCCTCTCCTGCCCCGCACGGCCAGCCATTCAGCTGCTCGGGGTGGGTTCAGGTCGACAACCCCCAAAGACGCAGTGAGTATTAAAATAGAAACATCAAATTCAAATTCACTTTTAAAACAATTCAGTGCAAGATTTTAAAGCGTCTCCGCATACAGCCTAAAATGACTTAGAATACTTGACTAACGCCATGCCACTGACCCTTGGTCTGTTTCTTCTTGGCGCGTCCGGGCTGTGGGAGCCATAAGTGAGCATTACAGGAAAACAACTAGAGCGCTGACCTGTACCCTCTATCTACACATGGGCAAATCCTCTCTATGGTATTCCCTCTCCTGCCCTGCCAGGCCAGCCGTTCAGCTGCTTGGCATGGGTTTAGGTCGACTACCCCCAAGGACGCAGTGAGTATTAAAATAGAAACATTAAATTCAAATTAACTTTTAAAACAATTCAGTGCAAGATTATAAAGCATCTCCGCATACAGTATAAAATCGCTTGAAATACTTGGCGAATGCGTGCTACTGACCCTCTGTCAGTTTCTCCTATTTTCTACATCTTCTACTTGCTACCCTCTCTCTCTATATCACTTCTCCCTGCCTCCCACTCCTTCTGCACTACACTGCTGTTTCCATCGCTCCTTTCGGTACCTCTCCGCCATCTATTTCACCTCTCCCTCAACCTTATTTTAGTTCATCACCTCTCTATTTCCCTCTACCTCTCTCTATATCTTGGTCGTTCTCACTCCCTCTTTACCACCTTATTTTCTATCTTACCTCTCTACCTTTTTCTCACTAGCTCACATCTCTCGCACTACATCATCTTTCTCAATTTACCTTACCATTTGTTTGTTACCTACCTTACCTCTCCATCTCCTTTCATTTTTTATACTAAGTATACTCACATTACATTACTCCTGCCTCCACAACTGCGTCTTCTTTTATCAATCATTACCCCTGTACCTTCTCCTCTATTTCAACAAACCCTTTCTACCTCGTCACTCTACCTCTTTCTTCAGTCAATGATCTTCCTTATCTCACTTCCTCTCTCTACCTTGTCACTCTCTCCCTCTGTACTTTGCCCTCTCTACTACTGCATTACCTCACCTCTTTTTCTACCTCACCTGTCTTTCTATACGTCAGCTCTTTTCTTCGTCTTCTCCGGCTCTCACTCTACATTTCAACCTATCACTACTTTTCCTTCTGCCTCACCACTTACTATTTTTATCCGACTTGCACGTCTATACCTGTCTACTTCTACCTCTTTCTGCCTATCCGCCTCTGTAACTCATTTCTATTTCTACCTCACCCTGATCTATATCTCGCCCCTAGTTGTACCCCTGTCCTTTCCCTATATTGCCTTCCCTATATCTCTCTTACTTCACCTTACACTAAAATCTTACCTACTTCTCTACCCCTCTCGCTCTGTAATGTCCTCTTTCTACATCCATGTTTCTTTCTTCATGGCTACCTCTCATTTCTCTCTTTAACGTTCACCTCTGAAAGATTTCTCTCTACATAATTTCTGTCACAACATTCCCTACTCCAGCGACTTTACCCATCTAGCTTTACATCTCAGTCTTTCACCAGTCTCTGGTCCCCCCCGTTTCAGTGAAGATCCCAGTTGTGAAGGGGATTTTATTTGTAATCATGAATATCTTGCAATTAAAGGTACAATTTCAAGGGCTATGTGCATCTATCTTATTTTAGTATTGAGCACTATGCACCAAACATCTACCAAGGTCACCCTAACATGTATTTTCTACATTAGGAGAGACAGGCAAATTAGGCCCGACTTTCATTTACATTTGGTTATTGCAAGACAAAAATCTCTATCCAAGCACAAAAATAAATGTTTTGCTCAATGCTTGTACAAGCTTTCATTTTGGTACAATTCGGCTGGTGCATACTGCGAAACAAGAGCTTTAAATCTGTATAGTTTTTGAGGACTTACATAAAGGTGTTAGAGAAGCTCGTCTTAAATTCTGTATTTTTAAAATTCTTCATGAATGGCATTGGTCTCCTGTTAAGTTACATCAAGCCAAGTTAGTATCGCATTCTTCTTGCTGGAGATGTTCTACTCCTGGTTGCGACATAACTCACATCCTTTGCGAATGTTCATGTATCAGAACCTTCTGGCTCTTTGTGGGGAAGACATTGAACTCTACAATGTCATTACCTTGCCTCTTGCACCTGCCACTATTATTCTACACGATTTTCATGGTTTCCCAAAACTTTCTAAGCCACAAATTCGCCTTCTGCATACTGCTTTGGCCACTGCCAAGATCTGCATTTTAGGTCACTGGAAATCTCCCTCGGTTCCTTCTCAGGAAGAATGGTTGGTGGCAATGATACAAACCGCCCTTCATGAACACACAATTTACAATCTTCAGGATCAAGCTGCCATTTTCCTTCAAACCTGGTCCCCATTTTTGGAAACTACGATAGATGACGACTCTGCATCTACGCCCTCTCCTTCTTCACATGCTACATCTACTTAACTAAATACTTTCATTTTCTTTCCCTATAATATTTCACTCTGGTTATCTTTTCCATTTCTTCTTTCCCTATTCCTCCCACTTCCCCCCTTCTGTGTTACTCTGGTACTTTTCATTATTTCCTCTTTTAGCTTTTATTGTATTTTTTCTTCTCTTTTCACCCATTCTAATTTTTCATACTCAGCTAAGTCCATATCTTTTTCTATTGTTAACTCATATTAGGTCATAGAATGTGTTCTGTAAAATTTTTCTTTTTTAGGTCTCGCTATTCGATGCGCATGCGCATCGAGCTTGCGAGACTATGGGGGCTTAAACAGTCTTTAACCAACTTGCAAGGAATCGTGGCGATTCCTTGCAGTGCCCGTGAAATTCAAGCTCAATGCGCATGCGCATTGAGCTTAAAAGCGCGTGCACATGCCCCCGGCCGCCTGCGTTGCATGTATTTTCCCTCAGGCGCACTCCTCCCACACCCCCGCTCCGCCCCCTCCCCTGCCTGCCGTGTCGCATTTCTTCAGTTCCCTCAGCCGCACTCCAGGCCCCTGCTGCTTTCACACCCTCTCCCCCTCCCCTGCCCGCCGTGTCGCATTTCTCCTCCCCCCTCCCCTTCTCTGCCTTCCCTCCGTCTTGTTTTTTTTTTTACCCGCTCCGCCCCCTCCCCTGCCCACCATGTCACATTTCTCCTCCCCCCCCCCGACTCGCATTTCTCGGAGTAGCTCACCGCATGCCACAGCCCCTTTCACTTTGAACAAGGCGGTGCATGCCTTTCTTTCAGTATGGCTGGGCTTTTTTATTTATCTTGCCTCCCAAAGCGGCGCGACTTAAGATACCACGCCCCTCCTGAGAGACCGCACGGAGTTCTTAAATGTACACAGAGCAGAGTTAGGCTCTGGGAACGTGCACTCCTCATCGCCTGGGCGCTGCGCTTCATGTTTGAGCAAAGCACGGCGCATACAAACAATGGCGGGTGGGGCTTTTTTCCTCACAGCAGTCTCCCTTAAATGTCACTTTCTACAAGGCGGCGCACGCCTTTCTTTCAGTATGGCTGGGCTTTTTTATTTATTATCTTGCCTCCCAAAGTGACGCAACTTAAGATACCACGCCCCCTCATGTGAGACCGAACGGCGCTCTTAAATGTACACCGAGCAGGGTTAGGCTCTGGGGCATGCAGTAGAGTAGATCTTATGTAGCCCCACCCCTCAATTGCCCTTTGAATCACTTCCGCCATGTCACTCACTACTATCACTGCTGCAGGAAAGAACGCAGCCTGCGGGTGCACGAGTTAATACAGAGGTTTGCATAATGCACTTTCTTTGCACAATGTAATTTTCTGCATGAGGCCAGACTTTCATGCTAGAAGGCATAAGTCACCGCCAGACTCTTTTTACCAAATATCACATTGCCTTGCAAGCACGGGAACTCAGGCGAAGAGTCAGCTGGGAGGCGCCCCAAGACCTTTCACCTGGAATGCTGCTTCCTTAGAGGGTGACAGCATGTGATCTCACCGACCGTAGCTACTGCTCCGGTTATCTAGATGTTTTACATCAGAAATAGCTTTAGATTAGAACTTTACTTGAAATGAATGATTTTAAAATAAGGGTACTGAATTGCAGGAAAACTATAACCAGCCAGAACTATTATTTGTTGCTTGAGTTAGTGATACATTTTTTGGCTAAAGCCAGCATGTGAATGTGCATCAAATTAACTTGTTTTCATAGATTACAATTTGCTGATGTCGGGCATGGGTAGTTCAGTCAGTCCGATTTTCTATGGGTCCTGGAACAGTGTTTGTAAATCTGCATTTAGGAAACAAATTAAAACTACATGTACCAGAATATCAAGAAAACAGCAGGTTGGTCTCTCTTTTCACCTTGCCAGTGTAGCTCAGAAAGTCCTCTTTTTGTTTACTTTCTGGTACTGGTACTGCATTTATTCACTTTTTATGTCCCTGATTTTGCACAAATCGAAAAATTACAGCGTAAAACAGACATGCGCTTTTCTTGCAGTTAACCACATGTAACTTCATACAGTACACGGCGGTGCTTTCGCTTTACTAAGTTATTGTAATGCGGGTTTCTAGTTTCTCATGCCGCTTTTACTTTAGGAAACTGTGGCGCTGCGAGCTCTGCCATATGGGGGTTGTATCGCTATCTATCATCCCGTAGCTGTGGGCAGCCGGACACAGAGGATCGATTCGCTCGGGGGTTGCACTTGTGCTCTTCATGACTGGCACAAGTGAACTATTGACATATTTCACGTGCAGGGAAAACACCAATCTATGATCCGTTGACCTCACAGAAGGAACACAGGCACTTCCTCACCATCACACACCCTCACATCCTCTCACCCTCACCCTAACACCCTCACTCACCCTAACACCCTCACACACCCTCACCGCCCTCACAACCCTCACCCTCACACACCCTCACCCACCCTCACACACCCTCACCCTCGTACCCTCTCACCATCACCCCCCTCACCCTCACACACCCTTACCCTCATCCCCTCACACACCCACTCACCCTCACACCCATCACCCTCACACCACTCAGTGCTACAACACATATTGTGTTACAATAGGTGTCACATTTGCGAAAGATAAAACTATAGGCATTGTAAATAACAAAGCTATTAATTTCGCTATTTTCAAAACAAGCACATAAATAAAAAAAGTGTCCTTTACAATACCAATAGCTCAAACTTTCCTAATGCGAGACCTATTGCATTACTGTGCTTCTCTCCCCTGCTGCACTCTCCTGCTCTCTAGAGATGTGGCCTAACGACCAGAGCTGCCATCTAAGTCACATAAATACAAAACATGTTGCATTCCAAATGCTATAGGTGTCACATTCGCGAAAGTTATAACTATTGGCATTGTAAATGACAAAGCTACCAATTTAGCTATTTTAAAAAGCAACAAATAAATAAAATATTTGTCATTTACAAGACCAATAGCTCCAACTTTTCTAATGCGAGACCTATTGCATTTCCAATGCTTGTTCTCTTTTGCTAGGACTGTATTTTGCTACTCCTTTTTTACTTCATTTAAGGTTTATTTTTAACTGTACTTTTATTGCTATGTTATTTTATTAACTTGACACTTACTATGTATTTTTATTGTATAATTCAATAAAAAATGTCAACACAAAAAAAATAAAATCTGTATAGTTTGGGATCAAGAGGCCTTGAATTAGTTAAAGTTGGCAACACATTTAAAATTGTTTCAATCAGTGAGTCCCAAAATAACTATTGCCCTCAGCCCAAAAATGTCCTTTAAGATTGCACTGGGTTGCAGATCATGGAGAATATTTGCTGGCTGTGGTGGAATCTGCAGCAGCTTTTACAATAGCATCACTAGACACCTGTGAGGGTTTGATCCTATGGTACGGCTTGAGCGAATCAACCAATACCTGTCGCTTTCCTCTATCCTGGCAATGGTGGCAGTAGAACAGCTCTTGTGCCTTTGGCATCAGTAACTGGTACAGGCTATTAATAGATGGGTCCAAACACTTCATTTCTAAGAAGCAGCTCTACAACAATGTCACCAGCCCTTGGTAACCAGCGAGCAACAGCAGCACGCGTTGAAGGTGCAGAATTAGTAGCTTTATGCTCCAGACAGCATTGTTTGGTTCTCACAAATTTTGTAATCGGTCTAACCTTGATTGATAATAAGGAGTGTTGTTATCTGTGAAGTCAAGCATATACACTCTGACCCCAAACAGGATCTCATCAGGTGTAAATATTTGCAATATATGTCTCAGCAAGTTGTATATTGCTCCTCTTCTGGGTGTTCTACATGTTATATTAATCAATAAACCATTACCTTTGACCCTCAAAGTGTACTAGTCAACCTTTCCAGAACTTTGTTCTATAGCAGCTAGAATGGGTTAGAGAATTGGAACAGTAGTCCAACTTTGGTAAGCACCTCTGCTAATGCTTTAGAAGCAAAAGCAGACGTTTGGGTGGAGTGAAAGGTATACACCCCACCTATTGCTACTAAACACAACATATCTTTTGTGACTGCGTGAGCCCTGGCTCAGCCCTCTAGCCATACACTTATGAAGAGACAGCATTCACCTAAAGCTACCAGACAATATTTACATTGATTTACTGGTGGGAGTGGACCTATGGGATTAACGTGGACTATTTTAAAAAGGACCGCTGCTTTTGTGATACATACAAGTGGGAGCTGCATTACTGCAGGTTTCGTAAACTTTGCATTGTAGCATATGTTGTCTGGTTGCTTTTGGCATTATGGCTACCAATAACGGTCAGGTAATGTGTGCAAAGTGGCTGAAGCTCAGACATAAGCTGCCTCGATGAAGTCAAGTTGGGCAATTTCTTTGGTATATCACGGTCACCCACCCCTGATATTGTGACTGTAGGGTGCCAATCTGATCCCATAAAGTAAACATTTTCACTGGGAAGCCTGGCGGTGAGGTTTTACCATTGTGTTGAAGTTATCTATGCATTGATTCTAGCTCCCGACTGTGTTATTGCAGTTATTTTGCATGCCTGAACTGGAAATTTCGGGCTTGGTCAGCAGCAGAATTTCATTTGTGAGTGTATTGCCTAATTCTGGTGTTCTAGCATGTGCTGTACTTTCACTAGTGGAAGAAGCTGACTCTTGTAGACAGATGTTTCTTACTAAAGCTGCTGAACATTTATTATTTTCACTTATGAGTCTTTGTAATGATTGTGCTCCCAATGTGTTAAATCTATTGTAACATTGCACTCAGAATGATGCGTCAGAAACTATCTGTACTGGAACTGTAGGGTCTGCTTTCTGTAAGGCTAGTAGCATTGTTGATAATCCTGAAGGTTTCTCATGAATGTGTTTGAGTATGAACTTTATACTCAAGTACTCCCTCAAGCACTGCACAAGCAGCTAAGCTGCATTGTTTCATGCCTACTGTCAGCAACAGCAAGCCATCCATTTTGAACAGTGTGTGATATATATATCATTGTTACATGTTGAAAAGGTCCCATGACTATTTATAGAACCCTGCATTTAATGTGTGAATGCATCATTTACTTTCAGTTGTTTACATTTTGAATGGACAAACAACTTTGAACTTTAAATGTATACATTCTTGCCAAATGTCCTCTATGTCCAGCACTGGTAAGCATCATTCCCAGAGCTTCGATGGGTGCATCATAATTGACTCTGCTATTTCACCATGTAAGTTGTACCACTTGAAGTTTCCTTCAAGTACTTGTTTGGTGTGGTAACTAAATCTTCTAAGTCTGAGCAACAATCTTTATACTCTTCCCGCTTCACTCACGAAGTCTGTGCCTATAAGTGTATATATTTGTATCTCAAAAATATACTTACTGTTTTGTGTCTCAGATCTTCCCACCGACTAAAAAACATGCTCAAATAGTTCTTCCCAAGTTGACATGTCAAGTTGGCACATAAGACATTCGGAAGTGGCTGGCGAGTCCCATATTAACTGATATTTGATGTAATCAGGGACATCTGCTACTTGCCAATAATTACTCCATAGGTTAATTGTGTCAACTTGAAGTACATTATTTAAGGCCCTTTCCAGCTATCTAGACATGCTGGGATACATTCAGTGGTAAAATGTCTGAGATGTAATAGGAAATTAAGGTAAGCTGCTGTTTGGCAATATTTTCTTATCTCCTCAAGAAGTATGTAGATGCCAACTATTCGTCTATTTGATAGTGCTGGGCATCTCTTTTGTATAAAGGATCATCCTCCACGCTTAAATGATTGAATGAGGGATGTTAAAAATATCCATACAATACATACCTTTAACACAAGAAATTCTAATACATGGTTGCCATGAGTAGAGTAGCTAACCTCAGACCAATCTCTTTGACTGTTTTTGGTATAATATCTGATGAGTATGACCTCATCGGCACAATACTCAGGGCCTTGTTCTCCAGAAAGAGTTGTGGCCTTGGATTTAATGCAGGCCCAGCTAGTTGACATACGAGGATGCAAAATGTGTAAACTCTTATTGTGTCCCTCCATATATGAAAGCTGTTAAATACTGTGACTCCGACACTACACTTTGGGTGAAGATACCATTAGCTACTTCAAACATACTTTTACACGTGGCTTTAAGCCTCATTATGAAAATTTAAACTGCATAGGTTTCACATCGCTGATTCGGGTGTAGATACATGAAAACTAATCTCCAGGGCCAGTCATGTTTTAAAAATGAGAACATGAGCAAATTTATTATGAATGGGCAAGAAGAAATTAGTCACCGATGTTGCACCTCATCTAGAATTGCTTTGAAATCCCTCTTAGCCGCTGGCTTCAGAGGACATCAATTAAGGAAATAATATGTAGAACTGTTCCTCATCCCAAGCCTGACTTTTATAAAGGGCAGTGACCAACTGTAGTGCCCTTTAATAACATATTGGTCCCTAAGGGAATGGGTCACGATTGAGGAGACAGCAGTCTTTTAAACTGCTACCAGATATGGATATCAATTACAACTTGAGTGGGCCAGACTTTCTTAATTAGCATACCATAAGAATCTGTTAAATGAGCCAAAAATATCATTGATATATTACACTCAATATCCCTAAATATCATTGATATTTTCCACTCAATATCCCTAAATATCATTGATATTTTCTGCTCAATTGCCCCATTAATTTGAATTTGACTTGTGAAATTAAGTCCAATTTACTTAAATACCCATCTGGAGTTTCGACTTGATGAACGTTTTTTGGAGATGTTCGAGATGCAAGTGGACTATTGCGATGTCCACGGCACTGTCTCAGATAGTCACCACCCACAGTCTGGCCATCAGGAGAACCCCCTTTTTGTGAAGCATTTGGTCTCTTTGTAGCAGCCACCTTCTACCTTTGGAAGTGCTGTTTCTGTTCTGATCAGTTTTTTTGTCATTATGGGCCAGATGTAGGTAAGTATATTTTACCGATTCAAGAATACCGAATTTTACCGATTCGGTATTTATGAATCGGTAAAATAGAAGGGGGGAGATTTAGGTAGAATCGGTAATTATGTCAATGTCCATAGGAATCAATGGGCATTTCCGAATCGGTATTTACCGATTCGGTAAATACCGAATGTTGCAAGGGTGCAGGGGGTGTCACTTTGACACCCTCTAGCACCCCGAAATCAGGCACGTGTGACATGTGGCACACAGACATGCCCTAAGGGCATGTCTGTCTGTCACATGGCATAGGTGTGCATGCACACATGTGCATGCACACCTGGAATCGGTATTTTACCACCCAATTGGATTGGGTGATAAAATACCGATTCGGTAAGGCCTGTGGGACTCCGAAGAGTCCCACCTACAGCTGCACATTACCGAATCGGTAAAAAATACCGATTCGGTATTTTACCGATTCGGTAAATTTACCGAATCGGTAAAATAGGGCCCCTACATGCCAAATACTTAATACCAGTCGGTAACGGCCGAAATCAACCGTTACCGACCGGTATTTTGGCTCCTACATCTGGCCCTTTGTCATCTTTACCCTGCTAACGTGTTTGTCTCTTTTTGAGTCCCTTGGAAGAATGGGTGCTTTTATTTAGATCTGCTCTCATATCACCACAACCCCACAGAGAGTGCATTCAACATTCATCAGAGCATTGATACCTCCCAGGACTCTATTATTTCAAATGTCACCAAGATCACAGCCACTCTTTCTATGTCTGATAATACTGATGTTGCTTTCAAGAAATACACCCTGGGGATTAGAACCATGATCTTTGGACTTCGGTTGATCTGTTACTTTTCTTGTGAATTGTCATCATTTTCAGACTTTTGGCCTGATTTTGAGTTTAGTGGAGTGGGACTACTGTAAATGCTGATCACCCTACCCTTTCAACAGTTTCAGTACTCTTGCTTAAATTTTTATTGAGGGATGGTCAGTTTTACATCAGTAGAGCCTCCACTTGCTCCACCAGTGTACCCCCTAACCTAGCGGCTTGGCGCCAAATGCACACCAAACCATAATGACACCCATCCTCCATCATTAAGGAAGCGGGAGAGTGCTATTCATTTTTTCTTCAGATGCATGACAGATGCAGATAGAGAAAATCTAGAAAATCCTCCACGCAAAGTAAAAAAAGTGGAGTTTATTTTTTCTGCTTTACTTTGGTCTTGACGAGTAACAACATATGTTTGGTGTATGGTCAAAAATACTGTGTCCCTCTTTATATTATCATGGACAATTTCAGCAATGGTCTCGATTTTCCAATTAACTACATGTCCTACATACTCCTGGAGATGCACCATGTTTTTTTGGTCTCTAAGAACTTCAAGCAATGCTGCTATTGAAGAGATAATGTGATTGGTTGTATATACGTTAGCTGATATGCTTCCCCAAGATTGGCATTAACATCTCAGTGTCAGAACCTCACCAACAAAATGACTGCTCCCTGGCATACTCAGTGCCTTTAGGACTAAATTGGAAATTCAGTTCTTCAACCACAGCACCTCAGATCCACACAACTGGTAAGTGCATTAAAGAGAAGTGAACAAACACAAGCAAAAGGACAACCATACCTCAAATACAAGACTTTTGAGGGGCCGAAGATTTGTTGGCTATTCTAATTCCTTAGGAGCATAGCCTTTCCAAGACATGTACTTGTTTCACACAACAGCATAATGAAAGGCCACAGCCAGGGCACTGCAAGCAACTGTGCAATGATGTAAGACAATACAAACAACATGCTGCAATGCAGTGATACTGAAACAATGTTATATGATGGTATGATGCAGTCTAACTTTGATGACTGTGGCCCTCAGAGAGCTTTGTAGCCCACTCATGTTTGGGCCTTCTCTAGAAAGCTGAGGTTTTGAACCTGTCTCGATACCCATTACGATTAGAAGCATTTGTCTTGCCCTGTTAGGAGGTGATACTATTGATAAGGCCCTGTATAAGAATGGATACCTGGATGGGCCTCCTTTGAGAGCCACTGCTTTGTTTCAGACCTCATTGTCACCTGGTGGCTGGATCAGGCTCCCTTTGCTGTTTGGTGCTATGCATCCAGCTTCCTGGCCAGTAACTTTTGAACCTCAGACACCAGCAGAAAATGTATGTATTTCTCTTTCTTATTCCAAGAAAGTAGGAACAAATAAATATAATCAACTGCATTTATTATGTTAACTTAATACAATTTGTCTTTTAAGGTTATTTTTTACATATTAATCCTCACATTATTTTCTCAAAAATGATCGTACCTCTGTACATAATTTGAACTTTGACCTTGTTTGTAGTGACATCACATTCCATGTCCAACGTTCACCTCTTTGGCCTGCCTTATTTCACTTCCGTCTCTCCTTCTACGTGAAAAGCCATATATACAAACACACACAAAATAAAATCTAACAAATATTCTACTGCTAGAAATATGAGTTTCTGTGTATCTAGTGTCTTGTGTCTATCGGACTCGCATCCCCTTTCGGCTTTTTGGGGGGCGGGTTTGTGGGTGCAGAAATATTGATCTTATGGATGACTTCAACAATGACTTCTTACTCGCTTAATGTGCCATAGCACCACTGGAAATACACAATTCAATTTAGAGTGAACTGTTAATCTCCCAATAGACAAACAGGAACATTCTAGGAAAAAGGCGAACTCTCGCTAATATCATTTTAACTGTCCCAGTGAATAGGATGAATCACTCAGCACATAGGGGCACATGCATCAACATTTGTTTTTGCGATTCCTTATTTGCGAAAAATAAGGAATCGCAAAAAAGGAATCGCAAAACCCTATGCATGTAGAAATTGCTTAAAAAATAGCGATTTCTAAACATTCCTTAATTGCGCCTCGCAATTTGCAAATCGCAATTAAGGAATACCTCCCCATTCATTCCTATGGGCCCTGAGGCCCATACGAATGAATGGGAAGACATTCTCAATTTGTGAATCTCAATTAGAGAATCGCAAATTGAGAATGCAATTTCAAGGGTGCCAGGGTGTCAAAATGACACCCTTTTGCACCCCTGAAATTGATCTGTGCACATATGTTGCGCACACACATGCTCTAAGGGCATGTGTGTGTGCAACATGAAACTTTGAAAAATGCACAAAAGTACATTTTTCAAAGTTTTTGCAAATTACCATGAAGTTCAACTTCATGGTAATTTGCTACTCCTATTAGCAAAATGGCTAGTTTTTTTACTTTGATGCATTGCATTTAAGGAATCTCAATTTGGGATTCCATAAATGCAATCGCAATTTAAGGAATCTCAATTTAGAGATTCCTTAAATTGCGATTTTTGCATTTGGGATGATGCATCCCAAATGCAAAAATACTGGTTGCAAAGGGGCAGATTCTGAGAATCTGCCCTTTTGGGACCAGTTTTTAGCTTGATGCATGTGGCTGATAGACTCTACACAAGTCCATTTTTTCCTCTAGTTTGGTAGTATCTCTCTGACTCGCACATACATTTAAAGAAAAGATGGGCTCATTGATGACCACCGAAATGATATGCTTTTTCGTAATCCTCTAACCAGGAAATGCACATTAAAGATTAAACACCCACCACCATCCAGTATCTTAACTGATGAAAAGATTAAGAAAAAGAAAAGAGGAATCTACAATGCGCCCTCCACTGAGTAAAGTCATACTCCCATGTCTATCTACCGAAGGTCGCCACAGGCTCGCTGGCGAATGTTTTGATCTCAATGATGATGTGAAATTCACCCCACTTATACCAGAATTGCATTCAATTTTATCAAAATATGCCTGCAGGTAATAAGGCCACCCAAAATAGAAATTTGATGAATGTACACACATACACCATAAATCCCTAAAGCAGATAAATATTTCTTGTTTGCGCCCAAATGGTTAAAATTGATCATATATGGGAGACGCATTTTGAGCTGAAAAAATGATGTGTGGTTTGCACTAATATTACGTGGTCAGGCTTGGGCTATCTGGCAAAATGTTGTGGCCTAGTCACAGTGACCAGATGGCAGGTGATGTGATTCAAGACCACATTCATTTTTAGGACCTTATGTGACACTGTGAAACAATTTTCTTTAAACAAAGATAAAATACATCACAAATGACCAGCGTAACCCCCTTTACTCCTCTGGAATTTCACATGCCCCATACTACAGCCCATTTTTCAGGTCACCTTTACAAGTTACACGCATTGTTGATAATCTCCCTTGTTCCTCTGCTTGTGTCTACTCTGTATTCTCTCGCAATCTTTTTTTCTTGATCTCCAGTTTGTTTCTTGAATATTTTGTCCTCAGTCTTATTTAACCCCTTAAGCGCTGCCGTCGGCCATGGCCGACGGCAACGCTACCTCCCCCGAGCTGCCGTCGGCCATTGGCCGACGGCATTCCACCGCGCTCGGAAACGCCCGCCCGCGGCGGAATTACCGCCGCGGTTAACGGGTTAAGGTGTTCTTCTACGGGTGCCCCTGTAATCCTCTCTAGAAAGATGTGTTCGTGATGTATGATTATATCCTGTCTTTTTCCCTCTCTGTGGTGGCTTCATTCATGATTCATCTGACTTTTACTGGAGTCCTGTGCTGCATGTTGATCATATTTCTAGTTAACCCTTCCTTTGTTAGACATTAATCGCTATTCTGTTTGTTTCTTCACCCATTCCTAGCTCACAAGAATTCTGCTTCCTGTAAAGTATTTCCTGTCCTGGTGCTCGAGACAGTTGTCTATATTGCCTAATGGGTTGGGCCAGCTTTAGTTTTAGTTTATTTCGCCTACATGTTTATTGACTTTATTTCTCCCCCCGTTTGCTTTGTTGTTGGCCATCCGGTCTTCTGGTTGTTTATCTGTTGCCTTGATCTTTTAGGCGGCGCTGCCCAGGGCACAAGTTTTTATTTTTATCCTGTTATTATAGAATTCGTTAGCTCTTCCAGTCCCTGTCCACTCGCTTCCCTTCTTATACATATATCCCCTAACAGTGTCCTGCACTTCTCGTGTTATCATTTACATTATATTTTCAATCATTACA
This sequence comes from Lissotriton vulgaris, assembly GCF_964263255.1. Taxonomy (NCBI): domain Eukaryota; kingdom Metazoa; phylum Chordata; class Amphibia; order Caudata; family Salamandridae; genus Lissotriton; species Lissotriton vulgaris. The sequence continues at coordinate 956,088,973 of NC_141697.1, read as the reverse complement.
TAGAGGGTCACCACAATGAGTTGTGTTCATGTGCTTTAATAATTGGTGGTAGATAGTTCCTCACTTAATGGTACTCATTTAATGAACGGTAAAGGATGAAACGTTATGTCAGTCCTTAAGGAATCGTAACCAACATGAAGGTCACACCCGGGTCGCCAATGCAGATGGCACCATTTTGTCTCTTTTTTTCCTAGTTCGCCTCTTTACTCGATTAGCTTTTTTTTATCTCCTCCTTCTTGGTAAGTTAAGCGTTGATTCGGGTGCAAGTGTGATTTGTGGCCAGCCTAAGTCCTGTTCTTATGGTTGCTGTGTCTCTTTTCAGTTACATGGGTCTGTTTGGCATGCATCATCTTCCTGGCTCTTCTGCCCGCTTCCTGCTTTTAGTCCTTCTCCTGGTGATACTATCCCTGGCTTTCCTATTTTGTCTTCTTTCCATTATTCTTATTCCAGCTTCTCCTTTCTATTTAGAACCTCAATTCCACGGTTCATAGTTATTTTCTCTCACCTCCTCTGAATACTCAATCATACCTTCTGTCTCTTGTGGCCCTGGTTGGATAATCTTGTTCTTCGTTCAATTTCCCTGTTCGTCATGTTCTTTTCCAGTTGCTTGGTGAACTGTCATAATTATTACTTTGATTTTCTTCTCATTTCTGGGTCTCTGCGTTTGTTTTAGCTACATCTCAACTTTTTCTGGTTGGAGTCCTGTGCCTCTTGCACCTGTTTTGGTTCTAAAGCAATGAAAAAACCTCTGTATGTCCAACACTTGATGGCAGGAGTGTACACAGCATGTGAACTATTGCAACACCTCATGTAAACATACTTTACCTAGTTGTCCTCCATTTTCAGACTCTGCTTCCTTTGGCTAGTTCTAATTCATTAAACTACATCCACACCCTCTCACTAGACTTTTGCAACAACCTCTAAACCTCCCTATACGGAAACTTCGACCCTCAACTGGTCCCTGCGACCATCACAACTCACCTTTCAATCACAACTGAAGAACAAACCCTGACCTCATGTTCTAGTGACACCATCATTGAAACTGCTGCTATCATGAAGACCATCCATCTGACCCTTGCCCCCCAATACCCCTTCACCAAAGGACTCCTATGTTATGTTAATACATTTTTAAAGTGCACGTATACACAGGGGTCTCTTGGCGCAACCGATCAGCAAAGCACTAACACCCAACCGAAATGCCTCCTTCAACTCAGTCACTATTCCGGACAACTGGAAACATACCACTGTCATGCTTCTGGCTCAAGAAAACATTGGCTGATCATGCAATGCTCTCCAACTACAGACCTATCTCTCTCCTACCATATCCAGCCACCAGCTTAGGGAAATTAATAAAACAAGGCCTTACCGACCACCCACCAACTCCTTGATGCCCCGCAGTCTGGATTCAGGTCCAACCACAGTAGAGAAATCCCCCAACAGACAACATCCTCGTGATCCTTAACAGAGAACACACAGGAATCGTCAACACATAACTCCCGTTTTTTTATCCAGTGGAGGGAACTAGAGGCCTTCGGGAGGTGGGTGTATGGCGAGGGATGCACCTTGAAGCAAGTGTGACTACAGGGGTCCCTAAAATCCTCTTCCATGAGGTATTGAAGACACTATATTGGGGTATCTATGAAACAAGCATTAGGCTAGAGGTAGACATAGGTTATCCTAACAAGGCAATCCTTAGAACATAGCCTCATTAGGAGCCTGTTTGTTTGTCCTGAAGAAAGCCGCAGACTCAGTACAGCCATAGACGGAAACATGTCAATGACGGTAACAGCGCTGATGGAGTGATAGTTCCCCTAATGCCCACATTTTTCATTTTATTTAGTAGAGTCCTATGAGTACATGTAATCTGGGACACTACATTGGCTTTTAAACTCACTACTCACGCAGGCCCCCCACTAAAAATTAGACGTGCCTCCCTGTCTTCAGGTGTAGGCCCGCTCTCTAACAAACCTGGTGGTGTGTGAGGACAGCCCTTTAAATTTTTCGATATGCCCAGCACTCCTATCTGGTAGTGCTTCTAGGGCAAACTGAAACGTAATGTAACTAATTAGATTACACTTGTAGCTAAATTGTGTGTAACACACAAGAATCCTGATTATCCTGGTCCTCTCTGCAGCATTTGTCACAGTCTTGCATCAAAGGGTCCCCTTTTCACAGGATCTGCTTCTTAACAGATAGAACCTAAGCTGTTAGCCTGGCACCTTACTCCTCAGAAGATTGAAAACTCGCCTGTCGAGTGCCTCTAGGTTCTTCACTCAGACCCACCCTCTTCAACACATACATGATCCCTATGGCCAACATCATCTGTGCACACATCAACATCCTCGCCTATTCACACAAAACATACTCTTCCCTCACTCGCTCTCTGACAAGACCCCCTCCACAAACACAAGAACTCAGTACACCACTGGCATGATGAAGTTGCTAACTGAATGAAATCAATAGAAATAGAGAGAGAGGGGCCCCACAGACCACGGGGATGGAGAACCGTTTCAAACAGTAAAATAGAAACTCCCCTTGGGATGTCAATAGTCCACACACAAATAATCCACAAAACCTTCCTCAAACATACACCAGGCTGACAACCCTCCTCAACCTCAGCAAACAAAACTAGTACCACATTCGTGTCAGAATACACAGAGCTTGACAGAAAATGTATTTAGTTCAAATGAAATGCTTCTAACTTTTTTTATGTCGAGTGGATTATCATTGTAATATTGACATATATTTTAATGTGTGATTGATAAATTTGACTCAGTGCTGGCAAGCACGTCATTAAAGCTCTGTGCATTCTGGCACTTACGTGGTACTAGTTTTGTACAAATCACCCCCCCCCCCTCAGGGAGCTCCACTGGCTCCCGATAAACAAACATGCTCATTTCAAACTACAATTACCCAGACACCTCCACTCCGCAGGACTCCTACTCGAACACATCCTACGCATATGCAAAACCAGATCAGGAGGATGGGCATTCTATTACATTGCTCCTGAAGCCTGGAACGACCCCCCACTCCACATCAGGGCCCCCTCTTCTTGAATTTCGCAAGAAGCTGAAGACTTTCAGCTCCAGGATATTCTTGCGGATGATAGTGTGTTTTACAAATACATAACAACCCTAGAAGGTTTTGACTCTACTTTTGCTATTCTATGTGTGCTGTTTTTTGCCAAATACTAGTGACCCTTTGACAACCATACCTTAAGACTGTAGGGAAAATCAGGGTGATTTGGTAAATGTCCCATCAGTAGGCAATGATGGAATGGATTTGTAGCTGGAAGATTTTGGATAAACCTAGCACATCTGATAAAAACGTAAGCGATTCCCACAGATATAGAGAGAAATGTTGCCTATGACGCCACTCTCCAACCTTCAGGCTTAACATGTGTGTTCATTCCCAGAGTGAAACACGTGTTTGAGTCACTAAAGTTTAAACTGAGCATGTGGCTCAATTATGGAGAATAAGGGTGATTGAAAGGCACCTGTGATGATTACAGCCATGCTGATGAAATCAGAGGACATTCAATACACTTGTCAGACTTCCACCCATGATGTTCATATAACTACAATAACACACATTAAATACATAATTTGTTACTCAGTGAAAATTCAGTCTTCAGCTCAGAATGGGATTGATGCATTCCTCACGGAATGACCAGGTCTGGATATATGACAACCATGGTGCCCAAGGCAGAGCTGAACAGTCAACACCTTTTGTAAAAGCAAAACTCAAATAAAACCCAACATGAGGATCAGAAATAAAACTAAATCGTCCCTTTGGAGTGTGGAGGCAGGGCGAGAGAAAAGGAGCACCACAAATGTGACCAAGCAACTTGCCATCACCTAAGGCTTGATATCAACACTTGGCCATCTGACTTTACCACAATGTTTCTCCCCCACAAAACATGTCCTTCGTGCTGGCACACAGGTTGAGCAAGCAGAGTGATAGAGGACCACCATAATCTGTTGGCGCCCAAGTCCAACACCAAGACCTGCTACAATCCCATACTTGGGCTCCATCTTTGGTTGCTTGGTGTCCAGAGATTCTGGAAGTTCGGCAGAGCATCCAACTGGCCTTGAGGAGGCTATGCAATAGTCCTCTGGATTTTTTTTGCCTGTCTTAATTTTACTTGTTTGCATCCTGGTAAGAGGGGTGCTTTGCTATCACTAAAGTGTCTCTCCCCTACGAACTACATGTGTAAACGTTATTATTAAATAGCTGTTAGTGTTTTTAAGGGGGGAAGCTCATCTGGTGCCACATTCCTCCAGGCATTAAGGTTTTGGCATACACTTGTGTTCAGAGTTATGTGTATTTTGTCAACACAAAGTTTTTCATCTATGGAAACCTGACTGAAAAGGTACCAGGGGCAGAGATGAAGTGCTTGTCACCATATGGTTGCACTTCGAGGCCCTCGGTCAGCTCTTGATGTTTCATGAGTCCGTCGGTTCCTGGCTTTTCGCTTCTCCTCCAGATGCTTCCACTTGTGGGCTTTGGCCCGTACATTAAGAGGTGGAAGTGCTGGAGGTGGCAAAGGCTTCTTTTTGGGTGGATGACTCTTTCGGCTCCACAGTTGTTCACATACTTGGTCCACTGTGTTGAGGGTGGGATGGTCGACCAGCTGGAGGAAATCTTGGTACCACACTTTGCGGGAACCCGGTGAAGAATGGCCACCTGTGGGACCTTCTTCCTGAGAGAATGAGTCGGCTTGTTGGGCCCCAATAACCTCCAGGGTTATGCGCATGAGGCTTTGTGTAAAGCCATGCTCAGTAGCATGGCACTGGTAGATGCCCCCATCTTTGCGCAGGATGCTGCGAAGAAGGATTCCCCGTTCAGTCTTCACAACTCGCTCATCTAGATGAACCTAAGAATACAAGGATTGCAAGAAAAGTAAACTCACTCAGGCGGTCATATTTTATTTTCTTAATCCCAAGCATCCCAACCCATCCCAATATGGATAAGTCTTACACAACTAAATTAGAGAAGATAGATATTTAGTGTAACAAAGGCCCCTGTGCTCTGAGAGGTAGTGAATGAGTTTAACTGAGGAAGACATAGATCAAATTAGAAGACATAATGCAGACATTACTTTTGTAAATCAATCTTTTTCCTTAATACTGTTTGAAAACTTGTGTAGACCATTCATCTACCATTTCATCCCAAACAAACCCCCCGCCTCCCGACAAGTACATTTAATATGTGTCTTTGACTTCTGGAGGGGGCTTTCATGACACCCCAAACCCATAATTCACCAGCCAGGTGGAAGGGACAAGACGGTACAAAATAGAGATATTCTTTATTGGAATCTGACATCTGCTGAACCCACTTTCTCGGGGCGTCGGTGTTCCTTGCTCTTTTTAGCTACATGACCTCTGATGTCTATATCAAATGCAACATGTCCTTCCCTATATACCCAAACACTGGCATAAAGAAGCTGTAAATCAGCTGGTTAATCCAACACTAGACTAACCAAAGGCTTTGTCTGCTGGCTTTCCAAACTATGAGTTACAAAGAGTGGGGTTCTCAAAATGCTATATCATGGCTCCTCATTGATACACAAAGGTGATATCCCTTGCCCTAAAAAGGCTACTTAAAAATGTCTCCAAGGAGGAGCCACTTGCTGTCTTGGACTTGAAAATTTGGCTCCACATCATGTTTACGAAGGTGGAAACTTGTAGGCATACACTTTGTTGTAAATTTACACTCTTAAATGCTGAATAGCCAAGAGTAGTAAGTTAACAACAAATTGTAAGACTACATTTACATATGTAGATGTACCCCCGTGCAAATCTACCTTTGTGAATCGTCCGTACGGTGCTCGACAGGTGCTTCTTAAAGATAACTGTTGTGTTCAGTAGCAGTTTCTTTTCATAACCTGTATGTTTGCTAAAGTTCCCATTGTTTAAGGCTGTGTTTGCTAGGAGTCGTTTTGTAATCACCATTGCATCGGTAGGAGTTTATTTGTAAGGCCCACTGTGTATAGTTGCAGTTTCTTTTTGGTAACCTCTGTGTTTGGTAGGTGACTCATTGTGGTAGCTGCTGTGTTTAGTACGCGTTCTTGTGTGACAACTACTTAAGTAAGTAGACATTCTTTTGTGATGAACAATAATTAGGAGATCTTTCTTTTTAATGATTTTTAATATTTGTAAATAAAACACTGCAGAATTTACAAACCATAGCGGAAAAGATAGCAGTGCCATTTTGTTGCAGTATCTTTAGTCGGAAACTCAGATCCAAACGATGTACCAGGTTATGAACAATTAAACCTTCATACATATCTGATATCATCTGATTTTCATTTCTATTGAAGAGTCAACTAAAAACCATTTACAGTCTTTCACTATGCAGGCACAAGCTATCTTCTTCATCTAATAGGGCACTAGTCATCATGCAGATCTTCTGCTATCTTACCACCAGTTTTACCATCACACCTATGAAACTCTTCTACAATCAACCGTTTCCATAGGTGTCTGTAACCAGTGAGTTATTATATGTCTCCTGGTCAGCACAGTTACAGGGAGGTGAATCTGTATTGTATGGGTAGGAGATCCTTATGCTTTCTTGTTTAAACAAAAAATTCCTGACAATTATATGCTGGAATAAAACTTCGCATTTTCGGTTCCAAGATTCCAAGATTTGCCTGCATGTGCGTACTGTGACGGACCATCATAGTCAGTGGCAGTATTATGGAAGGGGCTGCGCAGTTACTAGGGAGAGAGGTGGGTTGTTGGTTGGTTCACCACCTCCTCCCGCAGGAGTAGGCGGCCTGGTGAGTTAGGCTACATGTGGGAGGGGCTTGACTAATTCCATGTGTAAGTGGCTTGGAGCCCCTGTTGGTCTCCCATTATGTGTGGGGTGGATGTTTCTATCGGGCTTAGGCCTCCGGTTGGCATTACTGTTATAGGGGGTGAGGGCAAATTGGCGCTTTGATCTCCACCCTCATGGGGGCTATGCCTGCCAACTTGGTGCCCTGTCAGACCTTACATTTTGTGCAGGTGTGGGTTGCCTTGCCTGCCGGCATTGGTGCCCCGGCAGGCCTTTTTGCTACGATGGAGCTAGGAGCACGCTCACCTCCACAGGGGCCATATCTGATGGGCTTGGTGCCCAGGTAGGCCTTCTGTTTTCTTTGTGTGGTGACCATGTATTCGAGGCTTGGCGCCCTGCCAGGCCTTCTGTTTTATGTGGGGATGCAATGGCTGCTGAGCTTGGCACCCTGGCAAGCTTTCCATTTTGTATGGAATTGGGGTGGCCATGCCTAATGGGTTTGGTGCACCAGCAGGTCTACCTGTTATGATCGAGGTGGGGGGAAATCTAGTACTTTGCTCCCCAACCCTTTGGGGGCCATGCCTACTATGTTTGGCGTACAGGAACAGACTAATTTGCATACAGCCAGGTTCTGAAACTGGGATGGTGCAGTGAGCTAAAAAACGGTGTTGGATCTAGCCCTGATCTCTTGACTGGGTGAGAGCTTTCTGCTTAATTCAGAGACTCTGTCCCTCACCACCCCTTGTTGTAAATAATGTTTGGCGTCCCGGCAGGCCTACTGCCTAAGCTAGGGAGCTAGGCAGGAGTAGATGAAAAGTATTAACTCACGGAGGTATGTTATAAAAACAAATGCTACAGAAAAGATATACCTCACAAAAAAAATTCAATTAATAACTGCGGTGTACATCAGCTAAGGTTAGAGTTGTTCCAGTGGTTAATCTACTTTTTAAACATTAAAATAACTGTCTATGGAAAACGTTTGTGATATTGATGTTTATAAACAGTGATAAACACTGTTTTTTGTGAAAACACTGGAAATTAGCCATTGTAATTCTCAAAAAAATAAACACAGAAAACAGGAGACTCTAGAAATCCTGTATGATAACCACTTTCTTTATAAATATACCATCATTCATGATAACCACTGGTATTTGGTAGAACCTTCTTTGTGATACCCATAGTATTGGATAAACACTTGTTGTGACTTCTGATTTGCCTTTCTAAACTTAAACTTTAGTGGGTTTTCAGGTCAGTTTTCAGAATTTGGACATAGATTGCCCATGTGGCTATGGAATTAAGCAACATGGATATCTATAACACACTAAGTATCACTCAACATGGGAAAGAGGCAAAATCAATTAATTGATCTAAATGCTATTTAATAGAAATATTAAATGTCCAGAGGTAGAGGAAATTACATTACATCGTGTTAATTGCTGCTAAAGTAATTTACGCAGCCCTACTACCCTTTCTTTGGGTTCCAATAAAGTGAAAAGAAGAAAAAAGCCTCTTACCTCCTTCCTAATGCTGTCTCGCGTCTTTTGGTGAGTCCACGTCACCTGAGCTTGTAGGGATTTGGGTAGACACTCCAGAAAGGCACTGCTCCCCTCTACACCATACAGCTTTTTTTCCTGCACACTGATACGGTGGTGATCTGGATGGAGCAAGAGTCATTATGGGTCAATGCCAAAAGACAAAATAACAAATCCATTCACATAATTATATATTAGTGGGTGAGAAATAGCACCTCCCTAATTAGGATTACAATCGTGATCTTGTCTTGTAAGCAATTTTTGACAGTCACGAACTTTGGCTTTTCTTAACCAGTGTACAGCAGACTCTTCTGAAATGTGTTTGGTTCTCTATGAATTCTGCAGATATGTTTGGAACTTTGGACAAGCCACAAAGTTTTAAAAAGATAGACTGACAAAGATGCATAGAACAATATATTAGTAGAATAATTCCAGACTAATGATGCATATCTACATATGTATACAGAAGGACAGGCATGCAGGCAGAGAGATCAGTAGGCAGGCAGCTTACCTAATAGGCAAAGTGATAGATAGCTAGACAGATAGCTAGATAGACAGATAGCTAGATAGACAGATAGCTAGACAGATAGATAGACAGACAGATAGATAGACAGACAGACCGATCTAGATCGGTGTTTCCCAAACTGCGGGTCGTTCTAAAAAGGGCATTGTGGTTTTAAAAAGTTTGGGAAGCACTGATATAGATAGATGTTTGTAATACTTATGACAGAACTTATCTCTTGTACCAAATATATTTCATACATGTTTGTGACTGTCCTAAACTACAATTCCATGTGTGATCATAATTTGCAAAGCATGAAAATTATGTTAGCTCCTTCTTGCACATGTAATTCACTCCCAGACTAAATTTCTCAGATGATTTGGAGAGAAGTAAAGGAGCCATCCAGTGTAGAGAAAAAACATTTTGCTTTACCTAGTCCTGCGTCACTAACAATCATGAGCAATAGGTGTTCTAGAATGTTCCAAAAGGCACCTGCAAATTACCATTTTGCATATCAAGCACTCACCTCCAGAGCACAGTGTGTTCGGGTCTCCATTCCGTACATCCTGCCGCCGAAACCTCCTGCCAAAACAGAGCGTAGAAGCCATGCTTAATTCTTCTACATTCAGTTTCCTCATTGCTCGTACTACGTTGAGTTGTACATGTAATTACCACAGTACAGTATACTGCACACTTCAGCCTGCAGGCCACATTTCAGGTTCATATGATCATCTATTTAAAGTAGGACTATCCAAGAGCAGGGACAGAAAATATAGTTTCCCTGTTTCTAATTTTAACTCTTAATCAGCAAAATGGGATGAAAGCTTATCTATTTAAACAGATAAACACTGATAAACACAGAGGGCCCGATTCACAGAACTAAGACAAAATCCTAAACTTACTACCATTTTCGTATTCACAGAAGGCACTTACTCATTTTGGTATTCACAGAAGACACTTACTCATTTTGGTACTCACAGAAGTTAGGAGTTCTAACTTTAGGACTCCTAAATGCCTTCTGTGAATACCGAAAGTCTTAAAATTAGGATTTTTCTCAGTTTAGTAGTAGTGAAGTTGAGAAAAATCCTAATTTTAAGACTTTCGGTATTCACAGAAGGCATTTAGGAGTCCTATAGTTAGGAGTCCTAACGTTACTACTACTAAATTGAGAAAAATCCTAATTTTAAGACTTTCGGTATTCACAGAAGGCATTTAGCATTCCTAAAGTTAGGAGTCCTAACTTTACTACTAACAATTTGAGAAAAATCCTAATTTTAAGATTTTCGGTATTCACAGAAGGCATTTAGGAGTCCTATAGTTAGGAGTCCTAACTTTACTACTACTAAATTGAGAAAAATCCTACTTTTAAGACTTTCGGTATTCACAGAAGGCATTTAGGAGTCCTAAAGTTAGGAGTCCTAACTTTACTACTTCTAAATTGAGAGAAATCCTAACTTTAAGACTTTCGGTATTCACAGAAGGCATTTAGGAGTCCTAAAGTTAGGACTCCTAACTTCTGTGAATACCGAAATGAGTAAGTGCCTTCTGTGAATACCAAAATGAGTAAGTGCCTTCTGTGAATACTAAAATGATATTAAGTTTAGGATTTTGTCTTAAGTTAGTTCTGTGAATCGGCCCAGATTTCCCTCTGCTACCACTGTCATGTATTCCGCATTTGGAGCAGGGAGACAAGTCAATTTTTTTCTTGAGTAAGAGTGTCTTACTGCTGGAATAAATGACATCTTAGCAAAGAGTAAGACACAACTACTTACTGAAAATGTGTTGTGACTGAAGCTCACAGGAAGAGATGCTACACTAAAATATCACCAAAATACAAGTGTGGTTCAGAATTAAAAATTTTTGATTATTAACTGAAGGGCTCAACACAGTGGGGCTTGGGTGTTGAAGACAACAGCAATGAATAATTATCCACATTAGTCTGTTGCCATTTTGATGTCATTAAAACATTTTGTTTTTTGTTCCTTTTATTTGTCTCATTATTATTTGATTGGCCACAGAGATGCAGGGGCTACAAGCATGTTTTCAACTATGAACTAATATTGCCTCAAGTCAGTGTTTATACCGGTCAATTGCAAACATCCCATGCGTTAGTCTTTCATGGTGTGCTGATAAATATGTTTTTGTGTGGTGAAAGTATGATACAAAGCTTTCCACATATTCCACGCTAATGCCAATATCAATAGCTGCCGAATAGCCCAATGGAATGTGTGATACATTCACCCAGTTGTTGCTTCTACAGCACAGCACTTTGCAGTCTGGGGCTAATAATGTTGTGTTGGTGTTATATCTGACAATGCAGTCACTTAGCAGCCATAGATATTCACAGAACAGCAGCACCTTCATATAGCTTGCAAAAAGTGTAGATAAGCAGTGGGGAGCATCTACAAAGTCTTATGCTTCAGGTGTTTAAGAAAATAGGGGTATGATACAAGCTAGTACGTCTCGGAAAGTAAAGAATTCTACAAGGTAGTGTGAGCAGGGGTGACCAGCTGTAACAATTTAACAACATTTAACATGGATGAGGCAATACACTTTGCACATAGAGGGTGAAAAAATGTATCAAGATAAGAATGGTTTGAGTAATTAACAGTACTCTAAGGGAATAGACAATAGATCTCTAAAAGCCGAAAACAAAAGTGCGCCTAGGAATGTAGGTGCAAAATGTAGCTTGTAAATACAGGGGCCCACTATGAATCACTTTATGGACTAGGCATAAAGATTTGAAGATGGTCCATTTTTCTGATGGGTAACCAGTGAAGGTTTCTAAGTTTATTGGTGAAGAAGCAGATGGGGGAGATTTAGAACTAATCTGGCTGTTGAATTTTGCACCACCTAGAGCTGGCAAATGAAATATTCAGGAGCACCAAAAGGTACAAACAAAGATGCCTTGAAGAGATTAGGGCATTGACAACTATGCTACAGGATGCTTCTGTTAGCAGAGGGAGAACATTCCTAGGCATTTTGAGTAGACAAAAACAGGTGGCTGAATCCTGATCGATATGTTTAGAAAAGAGGGGAGGTGACGGCTAATGAAGATCGGAGATATTTTTTTTTACATACTCCAATGAAAGATGGAAGTGGTCCAGTTCTTGGGACTACAAATAGGGAAACCAGCTGACTAGTATTTTAACAGTGAAATGGAAATCTACATCTATGGTTGGACTGCGTAGGACATAACGTCCATACCAAAGAAGTGAACAATAGGGAACAAAGGCTTAGCACAACTGCTGAATAATCTAGGGCCTGAGGAAGGGCCCTTACATACTGCATGCGGGAGCAGAGAGCCATTTAACTGGCTTCTTGTGGATGCCTACGTTGAAACGACTCAGAGTGGTATAAGAGACTGTATTGAATATGGCAGAAAGAGCCAATAGAACAAAAGTTGCAGAGTTTCGTTATCAAACAGCATCCTAAGATCATCCTTGACAGAGAGTAAGGCGGCGTCTCCACTGCATGTCTCCCAGAAGCTGGACTGAGCAATCTCAAAGAGGCCATTGATTTCCAAAAAACGTGAAAGCTATTAATTTACGGTTTTCACTAAAACTTTAGTTGGCAAGGGCGAAAGATAGGCCTGAAAATATTGAAGGAACTGGGATCCACCGGAGGGTTTTGCGAGCAAAGGGATACCCTGTGCATCCTTCCACTAGGGTGGACTTATGCAGGTCCCTTAAGAAATATTGTAGAGACCTCTTAATGTAAGGCTGAAGATATCAGCCTTGAGAGACAAAACATATTTTCTAAATGGCAAGGCATCCAAGAGCCTCTGCTGGTAAGCAGGCAGTGTGGCTCCATGTTCTCTCATTTCTAAAATTTGCTGGTTCTTCCAGTTCCATCAGGACATGCACAGAATTATCTCAGGATTGGTTCAATCATCTGAGCCTCTGTGGCGAGTCTGACTCCGGCAAGCTTCGCTAAAAGGCCCTAAAGAGAGCAAACACTGAGAGTGGTTTTAGGCATGGCTGGCTGCCACCTCACCTCTTCTTCTTTACATATTTTGGATATTCGGATTTTAGCACACCCAAAATGGCAGGACTGGTGGAGAGTGACATACTTGTATTGAAGCCAGTGGATAGGGACTAACTAGACCATGCCTTATGCTGATTCTATGAGGTTATTTCAACTGTGTGGAACAACTCATCGTGGTTGGGGCGGAGCAGTACAGAATATTTTACTGAACATACAGCTGAGCTGCAGTATGATGTTCTAGCACCACCGGGGGAATCATGCTCAACAGCTACATACCTCACCTGCACTTGTGTGACATTGCCTTGTTGTCTCTAGTGTTCTGACTCAAGGCAGTCACAGGTCTCTTTGAACCCCTCCCTCCTCCAGCACTGAACCAGTAAACTCTTACTAGTGATTTAATTTTCACTACAAGAACCTCAAGTTCCTTGGCCAGATACATCCTAAATTGGCAGCTCTTTCAGACTCGGAAGGTCAGTGGCCTATTCTCAGACCTCTAAGCTCTGATGTCCTCCTCCAATATCTGATTATACCTAAAAGTCTGGAGATTTCTCCATTCCTAAAAGCTGGAGTCATTATACCTATAGGGTAAGTTTAATTTCTCTTTCAGATGTTCTGCCCTGTGCTCATACTAAGTTCATGTGTGTCTCGTGATTCCTTAATCTGTTGATTTCCAGAAACCTGCAAAGTAAATGGTCTAACTAGACGGTAACAAGAGCTCCTGAGAGAATCTAGTATGTGGTTTTCCTTCTGTAGACATATCGGCCATAAATAGATATCACTTATTGTAATGGTCGTTCTTTCATTTTTATCATTCAGGTTTCGGACTTGCTGCCCAGTGCTACCAGTAACTGGTTGCTGTTTCCTATTCCCCTTTTCCCTGAAGCATTTCTCTGCTCTGGCTTAGTTAATAGAGAACAAAGGCTCAGTGGCATGAGGAATGGCAATTTCTCAGCTCTTGATTTGCTTGTGGTGGAGAACAGACAGACAAGTTGTCAACTGGCTTAGGAACTGATGCTTTCCAGGGTTTGCTACATTCTCCAGTCTTCTCTGTCAGTTGACATATAGAGATTGGCTTGCCCATAGACATGCAACCAACTGTTCTGCATTGGTGGGTTGGTTTTAAAGGTGAATACCAAAGGTGTCCCTGCCTGTTTAATATATATTCTGGTACATGCATAAAAAAGTTGAGATTGTTATTCAAGGTACCAGTTAATTAATTTGAGCTGCCTTCAAGTTTCCAAACCTGCCATACAAGCTCACAGGCTGGAACAGTGTCCCTTTAAATAACAACTTCCACTGACACAAACCTTTTAGTGTTGGGAAGATAACGGGTGCAGGTGTTGCCATCCCAAGCGCAGTAGGGATCTCTTGCTAAGCAGCATTCGGCACAGGCTCTGCCATAGACACTGCACCGGTGCAGTGGTATCTGTGCGATTGATGTCTTGGATCCAATGTACAGTTGTTGCTGTAGGAAAAAAGTAAAGGCAAATGACTACTACCAGCACTCTTAACACATTCATTAACTACAGCCTGAAGTAGCCGTGCAATGCATCCCTACAGTAAACCTCAAAGTAGCACTGGCTACTTGAACTTTTCTGCAAAGGGTTGGTAAAGCATATCAGGTTCCCAGATGTTCTAAAAATAAGCTGCTGAACTTAATTAACCTTCAATAAGCTTGGAGTCAATGTATACATACAAAATATAGCTTTTTTACTCAACTGTGGACATGGAGCGAATATGGAAAGGCTTTAATTTCTTTTAGAAGTGGTATTTTGGTGGGGGCTCCACTCTTTATCACCAGGGACAAGGCTACGAAAAGAGGCACAATATTGTATGCAAAGGTGCATGAGTTGTATGCAATCATTTATCTCCCCACCAACTCGCCAAAAGAAGATTTCATAGTCCTCATATCTACCTATAAAGATATCCGGTGGAAAAGAAAATGTGTATTGCCCCAAACAACATATTTTCCTAAAAAAATAAAAAAAAATAAAAGTGGGTTGTAAAGTTACCCATGAAATCAAGATTCCTATCTGGCCTCAACAATCCTTGTAGGACAGCACAAAGATTATGATGTTCACTAAGAAAACCAAAGCAGAGAAAACTAGACTAACACATCATATTATTGACTTCAGGTTCAAGAGTACCTGGGCAAAGGTATTGGCTCCCCACAGGTAATACATTTTTGTCTTGGCCTGATTCATTTTAACCAGATGCGCTTCATTCATTCACTTGAAGCATCAATAGTTCACACATAGAAACAGTCTCAGGTGGTACATCATAAAATGAACAGCATGGTGGATGTTGAAAATGTATCCTCACTCTGTCAGAGTAGTATTCCATCACGCACTTCCCTCTACTTTACCAATCAGGAAGATACTTACTCGTTTTGAAGACAGCTGCAAGTTGGTGATGGAAGACGAGTCCTGAAGAAAGAAAGAAAAAAAGAAATGGAACATCTGAGCTGCAATTTTCAGTGCAACTGGCACATTCAGTCACTGTCTGTCATTAGAGTGTCCTAATGGTGTGTGTACCAGAAAAGTTAGGGGTGAGGTTGAGGAATCAATAATACATTTTCAGTAGGTAAAACTTGAATTAGTGCCTACTTCTCGGTATAAAGTCCCAGAAATTAATAAAAGAATCTTTTTTAAAAACCACCTCTAAATCCAACTGAGACAATTTTCTTATATCATTTCTTCACTTCATTATCTTTTTTACTTCATTGTCTTTTTGAACAACATATATCATACAAATCACAAAATAAGAACATAAATGACTGGATAAATCATTTCTTCCTACCCATTCTTATAACAATACGATGCTACATAATGGTGGGTGTAAGCACAGGATCCTGTCTTTAGAGAATCGACAAGGATAAAAGATGCAAAAAAGAAGGATATTTACTTGTCATATGATATATAGTCCCCTGAGTTAAAAAAAACAGCTCACTCAATTTGTTCATGTGTCTCTTCTGAGGTAGAGGGTTACACAATGGTGTTGAGGCAGAAAATGAAACAGGTGCACAATATAAAGGTAAACAGGAGTGCAATTATTTAAATGATTTAAAAAGAAGCTAATGAAATACTTTCCCAAAGGCTTAGTCAGAGCACCTATATAGTGGTTTGTTAAAATATTTTAAAAATAGGGATATCAGAATAGTTTCTTCCAAGAAACTGGGACTGCACAGAGTTTTTCCAAAACAAAATGAATCCCTATTGTGACCTGCTACCCGCAATGAAATGGTCTTACCTGCTAGATCAGTTTCCTTATATCAGTAACACTAATTGCATTCTTTAGTGGTTCTTAACCTTTTGACTTAATCATTACTGGAACCCAGGGACCCCCACTGACTCATTACTGGCAGCTGGGGACCCTGGCCTAAGCATTTTTGATGATCTGAACCAAATAACAGTTCACAAAATATACAGAAACAAACATTCATCACACAAATGATTAAATAGTTTACTTAATTCACTAACAAACAGAAAACATTTCAAAATTTAAGTTTGGAGGTTTTCTTAATTCAATTGACGCCACTCATCGTCCATACTACATTGTGTTTGCACTTGCACTGCTCCCACAAACCAATCTGAGGATATTGACTTAATTTGCACGTGTTGAAAAATGAGTATTTTATACAGCATTATATAAGAGTATATACCATATGCCCTTTATTACTGCTAGTTTGCACATGTATTATTAGACAAATGCACTAATACGCACCTTTATATTGCTAATTTGCACGCGTGCCGGAAAATGATTACTTTATACAGTATTGTTGGTACTTGTTAAATCAGAGACTGATGTAATTCTATGATGTATATGTAGGAGAGTAGGGTCTGCAATCCTATGATCACCCAGATTTTTTGCTTTTGTTTCACTGGTTTACGACTTCCTCTGGCTGTGGGCCTGCCAATCAGACCCACAGCCTGGCTGTTCTCTTTATAAATTACGAGATGTACCCTAGGTGCATTTACCAATTGGTACTGGGCCACCTTATCAGACCCTGTAACCCAGGGCGTAGGTGTACCCAGGGCCGTCAGGGGCTGCAGCATGTATTATGCCACCCCTGGCTGGCCTCCTAAATTTGACACAACTGGCTGCATGACAGCTGGGGCAAAGTCGTGTAATCACCCTTTGCTGTAGATATAGCAGCCCTATATCTAACCCTCCAATGGACACCCGAGTTCCTATCAGTCACTCCTATGGCAGGCCTTGACAATCCTGAAGGCAGAGTGCATGGGCTCGCGTGAACTAAGCTCTGGCCCGAGCCGAGCCCGGTTGCAGCTTGCGGAATCGAGACCCAATGGCTGTTCCATGATAACGCGTACCACATCGGTAACTCCGGTGTCGCGTTATCAAGACATGTCGAGTAAGGTGTCATACGAATCGGGATGCTGCCCTCTCACCACCTCTGGCGACGAGGTTAGCATTCCGCCCTTCTAGAGGGACACGACATGTACGTAACTGTGAACCCCGGTTAAAGTTAACGAAGGCCTCAGCTCCACAAAATGGATGCTGCCACCACAGACACAAGTCTGACCTCCTGCTGCTGGGAGTCCTTCCAGCGAGGAGCACTTGGACAAAGGGTTTCCTGTCAAGGGCGGTGTTCGCACCGTCCCAGACAGGGTTTGTGTATTCTGGGTAGGTAGGGCTTTTGCGAGAAGGTGACTGCGGAGTGGCACCCCGGTGCTCACTACGCATCTGCCGGTTAGAACCAGTTCCAGGGGCGACAGCCCTGGCCTGGGGAAAGTCCGGCAGGGGAGAGGGGTGTAACTACCCCCCTTCCTGGTCCCACCCTTAGGGCAGGACCTAGTCATGTACCCACCCCTTTCTTTAGGATAAAGGCCGGAGCGGGGACCCTTCCAAATTAGATCATCTTTGAATCAAGAATACTTTCTACGAAAGGACTTCAAGACTCTTCTTAAGATTTCTCCCTTGTGGCTAAGGAGTAGTCACCCTGCATCAGCGGGCACCATCTAAGAACTCTGCGGTTTGCTGTAAGTCCTTCCTCAAGGAATCCGACGGCCCAGCTCGACGAGAACCGGCTTCCCTGGCACCTCTGACCTCTACCCACGTCATCAGCTCAGCTGTGATCTGTGGGTGCGACGAGACCTCGAGGGACCGGCCATCATCAGAACCTGCACGCTCTTAAAACCAGCACGACCATCGAGGTAACTCTCTGGTGAGTGCTCTGGGGTCCGAGAAGCCCCGACCCTGAGCCGCTCCAGCACCGAAGTGCAGTCTCCCAGCATCTCCACGATCTGCGTGGGGCCCTTCTGCTCGCTGCTCAGCACGTTGTCTGGTCACTTGCCGCTGGCTTGTGCCCTTCCGTGACGACGACCAAGAATCAACACTGCCGGTCTGGTTGCTCCAGACTGGCCCTTGCTTCCATCTTTCCGAGAAGCACCCCGGACCCTCCTGGTCCACCCAAGACGCCGACAGCGACATCCGTCGTGGGACAGCTCGCACCTCCACCGTGGTCGCCGACAACGCCTCCTGGTCCGTGAGACTGCAGAGCCGAGCGTCGCCCACTCACCTGGTCGAGGTGACGGCCAACCGGTGCCTTCCTGGTACCCTCTGACTACTGGCTAGTAGTACGAACTTGGTCCCCTCTGCTTTCAGGTTTCATCAATCTCTACGAACTATACACCACTGGTCGCCGGCCAGCAACTCCTTTTCTTCCGGCTCCTGGCTCGTCAGCGAAGACCCCGACGCCTGTAAGACTTGCAGCCGCAGCCCTCGTGGCTAGGTAACTCGGCATTTCGGTGCCTGCATAGCCTCCTTACTCTAGGGTCCCGAGTCCCTCGCTTCCGACTTGCCTTAACCTTTCCGTGTCCTCGGACACTTGTCTTTAAACGTGCACTTGAAGTATTTGCTAAAGAGATTTGGTTGTGCTTAGTACCCTGTCCTCATAAAGAGTACAGGGCTGTTGTGATTCTTAATAAATATACTGTTTATTTTCATAACACTTGTGTGGTGTCCTTTCACTGGGTGTTCAAGGGGTACATGTGTGGTAAACAGCTGGCTTAACGCGCCCTCTCGAGTCTTTAGCCTTAGACTGCTCGTATCCACGCTACTAGGATAGCTGGTCTATAGGTTGACTTACAACCAAACACCATAAGGGTCGTTGGAACGATACATAGCGGTCGCTAGAATAGCGAACGTTGCATATCGGGCCAACTTCTCACATTGGTGAGCAGCGGTTGGGATTTGAGCTTGCTGTTGTTTTACCACACGTATCCTAAGAATATCTTGTTGAAAGATCGCACAAGTACTGTTAGTACATATAACTAAAAGCTTAGAATACTCTGAGTTCTACTGAACCAGCTGTTGTAGCTCCTCAAGGCTTAGCACACCTTGGCTACAACTCTTAGCAAGGGAAAAGTAGGAAAACACATAGTGTAGGTAGGTGCATCACTTACACCACACTAGAAACAGTATGTCGGGCCAAGGAGGAAACTCTGAGTCTCCCCTTGTGTCAGTTGACCCTCCACAGGTCATCCCTTCAGGATATACTGTGCTGAGCTTCAAGGAGTTAAGACGATTGTGTCACTCCCGGAAGATTCAGCAGGGGTCTAACCCCACAACGTCCTTTCTGATTGGTCTCTTGGAGACTTATGATGCCAGGAGAGCTGAGAAACTTCGTAGCTCTTCTAATCCAGAAGGAGACATGCCTCCCCTCGAGGGAACCCGAGACGATCCTGACCTCATTCATCTCGCAACCGAGAACGAGGATGTGGAGGAGGATGAGGATGAGGATCTCTCTGGGGACGAGGCAGATAAGGGACAGGTAGAAGTCGTCAGACTAAGCAGGTCCAACTTAAGCAAACATGATAGCGGTACTGGGGGACCCCTGGGGCCACTATCAGGTCAGCTTAACATGGGGAATGGACAAGCCAGATCTCTATCAAGAGGCTCTGGCAGATCCCTTCATACCAACGGCTCTCACAACTCTTCTCAAAGAGGGATGATGTCCCCTCAGAGGAGAGTGTACGAAGCGAAGGAAAGGGCAGCTAATCTGCGGATCGAAAGGGAAGAACTTGCCCTGGCCAAGGAAAAGCTTGCTTTCGCTAGAGAGCAACAGTTAAGTGGGGCAGTCCCCACTGGTGGCAGCAATGTACCTAGTAATAGGGAAAAGAGTTTCGATACGAAACACCTTGGGAAGATAGTGCCCCCCTTTAAACAAGGGGACGACATCCACAAATGGATTACTGCTTTGGAGAGGGCCTGCACTGTGCAAGGCGTTCCCCAGAGTCAGTGGGCAGCTATCTTGTGGCTCTCCTTTGAAGGTAAAGGAAGAGACAAGCTCCTCACCACAAGGGTAGAGGACGCCAACAATTACCAAGTCTTGAAGAATACACTCGTTGAAGGGTTCGGCCTAACCACTGAGCAGTACAGGGTGCTGTTCAGGGATACCCAGAAAACGCAGTCTCAAGATTGGTCTGATTTTGTCGATTGTGCCACTAAGGCTTTTGAGGGCTGGTTGCTGGGCAGTAAGGTTACTGATTACAAAGGATTGTATAATTTGATGATGAGAGAACAAATTTTAAACAATTGTCAGAACCAGTTGTTGCATCAGCATCTTGTCGACTCGGATCTGACCTCTCCTCAAGAATTGGGGCAGAAGGCAGACAAATGGGTTCGTACGAGAGTTAAACAGAACCAGGGCCAGAATCAAGGTGGTCAGAAGAAAGCAGACCAGAAGGGTAAAGATTCTAAGGGGGAACAAAATGACCAGAAGTCTTCGACAGGTCCCCAACAACCCAAAGAGGGTGGGGGTCAGGCTCCCCAAAAGAAGAAAGAAGGCCAATCCAAACGATGGTGCCAGTACTGTAAAAGTAAGTCTCACTGGTTTAGTGAGTGCACCAAGAAAGGAGGAGGGCAGACTCCTGCCACTGCAGCCCCTAAGGCACCTGTGCCCCCTAGTACAGTCAGCAGTGGTAGTGCGCCTCCCAAGGGTTTAGTAGGGTTAACCCTGGGTTCTGAGGGGCGTGACAACTTAGTTGGCACCCTCACTCAGGCTGTCCTTGTCAGTACAGGGGACGTAGACGTGTCCCCTGACGTAAGCCCCAATACTTTGGGCAAATACAGACAGACGCCTTTCATAAATGGAAAGATGGCTCAGGCCTATAGGGACACTTGTGCCAGCGTCACCATGGTGACGCCTAACTTTGTGGACCCTGGACAGATCATGCCAGGTACAGAATTCCTGGTGACCAATGCAAGCAATGTCACTACCAATCACAGTATGGCAATTGTAGCTTTCTCCTGGGGAGGGGTAACTGGCCAAAAGAAGGTTGTAGTTAGTCCAGACCTCCCAGTGGATTGTTTGTTGGGCAATGATTTGGAGTCGTCACAATGGTCAGAAGTGGAGCACCGGACTCACATGGAAATGTTAGGTTTGCCAGCACATGTGTTCGCTGTGACTAGGTCACAGGTCAGGAAATGCCCCACTGAACAGGTGCTGGATCCTGGAACAACGGACCAGACACCTCCCAAGAAAAAGAGCAGTAGGGTTAAGGCTGCGCCTTCCCCCTTGCCCCAGGTCGAGGATCAAGTCTCAGAGGAGGCTGACCTACAGGAATTGAGGTAAACTGAGCCGAGAGAGTTCGAACTTGATCAAGTTGAATTCTTGGGCTCAGGGGGACCCTCAAGGGAAGATCTGGGGAAGGACCAATTAGACTGCCCTTCTCTTGAACCCCTCAGACAGCAGGCTGCTGCTGAGGCTGCTGGGAACGCCACAGGTACCCACAAGGTATACTGGGAAGATGGACTCCTGTACACTGAGGCAAGAGACCCCAAGCCTGGCATGACCAGGAGGCTGGTCGTCCCCTTGTCTCAGCGTGGTTTCCTACTTACCTTGGCCCACGAGATTCCCTTAGCAGGTCACTTAGGCCAGACGAAAACGTGGGACAGGCTTGTCTCGCACTTTCACTGGCCTCACATGAACGAAGATACCAAGGAGTTTTGCCGCTCCTGTGTCACTTGCCAAGCCAGTGGTAAGTCAGGTGGCACGACAAAGGCCCCCCTTATACCAATGCCTGTGGTGGGGGTGCCCTTTGAACGGGTGGGGATCGACATCGTCGGTCCCATGGAACCACCGACAGCATCAGGGCACAAGTTTATACTGGTGGTAGTGGATCATGCCACCAGGTATCCTGAAGCTATTCCCCTTAGGACCACTACAGCCCCTGTTGTGGCAAGAGCCCTAGTTGGAGTATTCTCCAGAGTGGGCTTCCCTAAGGAGGTCGTCTCCGACAGAGGTGCAAACTTTATGTCGAGCTACTTAACTGCTATGTGGAAGGAATGTGGTGTCAACTACAAGTTCACTACACCCTATCATCCACAATGCAATGGGCTTGTTGAGAGATTCAACAGGACCCTAAAAGGGATGATTCATGGACTACCGGAAAAGCTTCGGCGTAGATGGGACGTCCTGATCCCCTGCCTCTTGTTCGCCTACAGAGAAGTCCCACAGAAGGGGGTTGGCTACAGCCCTTTTGAACTTTTGTACGGGCATCCTGTAAGAGGACCCCTGTGTTTGGTGAAGGAAGGATGGGAGAGACCTCTCAAAAAGCCTGCAGCCAACATAGTGGACTATGTGCTCGGCCTCCGCTCGCGGATGGCTGAATACATGGAGAAGGCATCCGAAAACCTTAAGGCCAGCCAAGAACTCCAAAAAGCTTGGCATGACCAAAAGGCTGTCTTGACTGTTTACCAGCCCGGACAGAAGGTGTGGGTGTTGGAGCCAGTGGCCCCAGCAGCACTCAAGGACAAATGGTCCGGGCCCCACACCATCCTGGAGAAAAAGGGAGAGGTCACCTACCTGGTCGACCTGGGAACTCCCCGGAGCCCCCACAGGGTGCTTCATGTTAACAGGCTAAAAGCATATGTCGACAGGAAGGACATGAGTTTGCTCATGGCCATAGATGAGGGACAGGAGGAGGAGAGTGACCCTCTCCCCGACCTGCTCTCTCAGAATCCTGACGATGGCTCGGTAGATGGTGTTGTCTTTTGCGGCAGCCTCTCCGACCATCAGCAGAGCGACTGTAAACAGGTTCTTCAGTCGTTCCGACATCTGTTTTCTCTGACACCCAGTCAGACCGATTGGTGCACCCATGAAGTCGACACTGGTGACAGCCTGCCCGTAAAGAGTAAAATCTACAGGCAGCCTGATCACGTCAGAGACTGCATCAAAAGTGAAGTGCAGAAAATGTTGGAGCTGGGAGTCATTGAACCCTCGGATAGCCCTTGGGCTAGTCCCGTAGTTCTAGTGCCGAAACCTCACACCCAGGGTGGTAAGAGAGAGATGAGGTTCTGCGTAGACTACAGGGGTCTCAATGCAGTCACTAAGACTGACGCCCACCCAATACCAAGAACAGACGAGCTTATTGATAGGCTGGCTTCGGCCAACTACTTAAGCACGTTTGACCTGACAGCTGGGTATTGGCAAATCAGGTTAGCTGAGGACGCCAAGCCTAAGACAGCATTTTCAACCCCTGGTGGGCATTATCAGTTCGTGGTGATGCCCTTTGGTCTGAAAAATGCACCTGCCACCTTCCAACGGTTGGTGAATCATGTCCTTACTGGGCTGGATGACTTCTGTGCGGCGTATCTTGACGATATTGCTGTCTTTAGCTCCACCTGGGAGGATCACCTGGTCCACCTGCGGAAGACGTTAGAGGCACTGCAAGCAGCAGGACTCACTATCAAGGCCACCAAGTGCCAGATAGGGCAGACACAGGTTGTATACCTGGGCCACCTTGTAGGT
This sequence comes from Lissotriton vulgaris, assembly GCF_964263255.1. NCBI lineage: Eukaryota > Metazoa > Chordata > Amphibia > Caudata > Salamandridae > Lissotriton > Lissotriton vulgaris. Next base: position 956,065,401 of record NC_141697.1, on the reverse strand, counting down.
GGAGGTCAGGTTCAGCCACTGGAGAGCAAGATACAGTCAATCAGGGACTGGGCTCCTCCAACCACCCAGACTCAGGTTCGAGCTTTCTTGGGCCTGACTGGATACTACAGGAAGTTTGTCAGGAACTATGGGTCCATCGTGACACCATTAAATGAACTGACAAGTAAGAAAATGCCAAAGAAGGTTCAGTGGACAGCGAGCTGTCAAAAAGCATTCGATGACCTAAAGCAGGCCATGTGCACGGCGCCTATCCTCAAGAGTCCGGACTACTCCAAACCATTCATTGTCCAAACAGATGCTTCTGAGTTGGGTGTGGGAGCTGTTCTTTCTCAACTGAATTTTGATGGTCAAGACCAGCCCATTGCTTTTATAAGCAGACGGCTGACCCCTAGAGAGAAGAATTGGTCAGCTATTGAGAGGGAGGCCTTTGCTGTGGTTTGGGCCCTGAAGAAGCTGAGGCCATACTTGTTTGGCACTCACTTCAAGATTCAGACCGACCATAAGCCCCTCTTGTGGCTAAATCAGATGAAGGGTGAAAACCCCAAACTGCTTAGGTGGTCCATTTCCCTACAGGGGATGGACTTCACAGTGGAACATCGACCTGGTACTGATCATGGCAATGCCGATGGGCTCTCCAGATATTTCCACTTAGAACAAGAAGACTTACCTGGTCAAGGTTAGTTAGTTGTTCCGACGTTTGGGGGGGGGTCATGTAGGAGAGTAGGGTCTGCAATCCTATGATCACCCAGATTTTTTGCTTTTGTTTCACTGGTTTACGACTTCCTCTGGCTGTGGGCCTGCCAATCAGACCCACAGCCTGGCTGTTCTCTTTATAAATTACGAGATGTACCCTAGGTGCATTTACCAATTGGTACTGGGCCACCTTATCAGACCCTGTAACCCAGGGCGTAGGTGTACCCAGGGCCGTCAGGGGCTGCAGCATGTATTATGCCACCCCTGGCTGGCCTCCTAAATTTGACACAACTGGCTGCATGACAGCTGGGGCAAAGTCGTGTAATCACCCTTTGCTGTAGATATAGCAGCCCTATATCTAACCCTCCAATGGACACCCGAGTTCCTATCAGTCACTCCTATGGCAGGCCTTGACAATCCTGAAGGCAGAGTGCATGGGCTCGCGTGAACTAAGCTCTGGCCCGAGCCGAGCCCGGTTGCAGCTTGCGGAATCGAGACCCAATGGCTGTTCCATGATAACGCGTACCACATCGGTAACTCCGGTGTCGCGTTATCAAGACATGTCGAGTAAGGTGTCATACGAATCGGGATGCTGCCCTCTCACCACCTCTGGCGACGAGGTTAGCATTCCGCCCTTCTAGAGGGACACGACATGTACGTAACTGTGAACCCCGGTTAAAGTTAACGAAGGCCTCAGCTCCACAAAATGGATGCTGCCACCACAGACACAAGTCTGACCTCCTGCTGCTGGGAGTCCTTCCAGCGAGGAGCACTTGGACAAAGGGTTTCCTGTCAAGGGCGGTGTTCGCACCGTCCCAGACAGGGTTTGTGTATTCTGGGTAGGTAGGGCTTTTGCGAGAAGGTGACTGCGGAGTGGCACCCCGGTGCTCACTACGCATCTGCCGGTTAGAACCAGTTCCAGGGGCGACAGCCCTGGCCTGGGGAAAGTCCGGCAGGGGAGAGGGGTGTAACTACCCCCCTTCCTGGTCCCACCCTTAGGGCAGGACCTAGTCATGTACCCACCCCTTTCTTTAGGATAAAGGCCGGAGCGGGGACCCTTCCAAATTAGATCATCTTTGAATCAAGAATACTTTCTACGAAAGGACTTCAAGACTCTTCTTAAGATTTCTCCCTTGTGGCTAAGGAGTAGTCACCCTGCATCAGCGGGCACCATCTAAGAACTCTGCGGTTTGCTGTAAGTCCTTCCTCAAGGAATCCGACGGCCCAGCTCGACGAGAACCGGCTTCCCTGGCACCTCTGACCTCTACCCACGTCATCAGCTCAGCTGTGATCTGTGGGTGCGACGAGACCTCGAGGGACCGGCCATCATCAGAACCTGCACGCTCTTAAAACCAGCACGACCATCGAGGTAACTCTCTGGTGAGTGCTCTGGGGTCCGAGAAGCCCCGACCCTGAGCCGCTCCAGCACCGAAGTGCAGTCTCCCAGCATCTCCACGATCTGCGTGGGGCCCTTCTGCTCGCTGCTCAGCACGTTGTCTGGTCACTTGCCGCTGGCTTGTGCCCTTCCGTGACGACGACCAAGAATCAACACTGCCGGTCTGGTTGCTCCAGACTGGCCCTTGCTTCCATCTTTCCGAGAAGCACCCCGGACCCTCCTGGTCCACCCAAGACGCCGACAGCGACATCCGTCGTGGGACAGCTCGCACCTCCGCCGTGGTCGCCGACAACGCCTCCTGGTCCGTGAGACTGCAGAGCCGAGCGTCGCCCACTCACCTGGTCGAGGTGACGGCCAACCGGTGCCTTCCTGGTACCCTCTGACTACTGGCTAGTAGTACGAACTTGGTCCCCTCTGCTTTCAGGTTTCATCAATCTCTACGAACTATACACCACTGGTCGCCGGCCAGCAACTCCTTTTCTTCCGGCTCCTGGCTCGTCAGCGAAGACCCCGACGCCTGTAAGACTTGCAGCCGCAGCCCTCGTGGCTAGGTAACTCGGCATTTCGGTGCCTGCATAGCCTCCTTACTCTAGGGTCCCGAGTCCCTCGCTTCCGACTTGCCTTAACCTTTCCGTGTCCTCGGACACTTGTCTTTAAACGTGCACTTGAAGTATTTGCTAAAGAGATTTGGTTGTGCTTAGTACCCTGTCCTCATAAAGAGTACAGGGCTGTTGTGATTCTTAATAAATATACTGTTTATTTTCATAACACTTGTGTGGTGTCCTTTCACTGGGTGTTCAAGGGGTACATGTGTGGTAAACAGCTGGCTTAACGCGCCCTCTCGAGTCTTTAGCCTTAGACTGCTCGTATCCACGCTACTAGGATAGCTGGTCTATGGGTTGACTTACAACCAAACACCATAAGGGTCGTTGGAACGATACATAGCGGTCGCTAGAATAGCGAACGTTGCATATCGGGCCAACTTCTCACAGTATATGCATTTTATTTTGAATTGTTGCTATATAGTTGTATTTATACATACCGAATAAAGCACTTTTGAATTGAATTGACTTAATTTGTTGCCTCCAATTTCAGATTCTTTCACATTTACAGAACATTTTCAAATTTTCATTGTACATTTTGCTTCTTCATTTACATACAGTTTATTTTTCTGTTCATTTAATTTAATTTTCCTCTGGGGTGTCGGGATCACAGTTTAAGAACCAGTGGCGTACTGCACAGCTAGGTTTGGTGCGATTAGTACATGAGTGACTGAAGAGATTGCGTTTGCAAATATTCAGGAGGGGCGGATGTCGACAGCAGTAATCCTTGCAGAAGTTCACACGGTGCCCGAAAGAGTTCAACAGGAATGGTTTTATGAGTAACTTAATTTATCCGGCGAGATATGTTGCATCATCCTCCACAGTCGTATGGTGGAAAACTCACCTTTAAGACCTGCAGCTCCTCCAGAAGAAGCTCCTCCATGTTCTGCCAGCTTTCTTTGGGCACCGATATCACCTTGAGCACTGTCCCAATGTCTGTGTTAGAAAAAAATAGAACCCGCAAGTCAGTATGGGTAGGGGCACTTTGGAACTTAGGGCAGAATTATGTTAAAAGGGCATCAGAGGTTCACAACCACCACTTGGTCAGATAGTATTGGGTGGGTTTTTACTGAGGTGTAGGAGACATGATCTGTGCTGACCAATGAGGATCCACTGAGTTTAACCCCATCGATGCTGATGACGAGCTCAGCTCGTCATCAGCCACGGTGGTCATGTGCGGATGACGAGCTGAGCTCGTCATCTAACGCGGCTTTTAGAAAAAAGACGCGTAGCGGAAAAATAACCGCCACAGCGATGCGGTTAAGAGGATAGGAACTTCCTAATGAGTGAGGTTTAATGTGTGAGGCTGCCATTGAGTAATGTGGTAATGGAGTGAGACACCATTGACATCTGTGTTGTCAGAATGCAATGAGATGCCACTGAAGAACACAAAATCAGTGAAGTGGAGATGGAGCAAGACAACACTGAAAAGCTTGATATTACAGATGGAGGGTTGGGGGGGGGGAGGTACGTGAACCCTACTGAAGTGCATATTGTCACTGGGGTATGGATGAGTGCTACATCTGTGAAGAATATGATGTTAATCATATTGGTAAGGAGAGAAACACTATTGCAATGTTTGAAGTCATAACAGGACCTATAATGTGAGGACTGATAGCAATGTCAAATGTGTAATAATAGTGACCTAGCGGAATAATAGTGGCAGAGCGAAGTAAAGAGTGATTAGACCAGCATTGGTGGTTAAAAGAAAAAGCTAGCAGAGGAATAGTGAAACCAGTATTGCGGGAAATGTGACCAGTGATTAAGGGAATTATTAGGTAGGTAAGTAAGTAAAAGTCTTGTAAAGTGCACAAATGTCAAGGCGTCTTGGCACTAGCGTTCCATTAGTAAGCCAAACTGTCTACTTGGTGTGTGTGGAGAATAATGAGAAAAGAGATATAGGGAATGATGGGACAAGCATTGTGGACACGGCAAAATCATAATTATGGGGTAGAAAGAGATATTATGTAGGGCATGACGTTGGCAATGTGGGAAACAGTGAGACAGATTTTTGGGGAATGCTAGACCAGTGACATGTGGGACGGTGGAAACAGTGATGTGGGGTATATGCAATCAACAAGATGAAGAATGGATATACAGTCAGGTGTGTTAAGTGATCACAAATGCAGGAAATATTGAGACAAAATATGTTGGTAATGATGGGCCAAGTGGTGGAGGAATTGTGTTCCCAGAATTGTGAGATCATGTTAATGACAATGTCAGGAATGATGAGTTTAATTATATAGGACCTGGACACAGTGATGCTGGGAATGTTGAAACAAGTTGGTAAAGACAGAACATGTGAAGAGGTGAACGGTGAGACCAGAGATGTGACAAATTATTACATCAAATTAATGAACATCCTTCAGGGTGTCTGTGGCCTACACCCTTCTTACCAGTGCCTATGAAGAGGACGTCGTACTGCCCATCCGCGGCGGTCACCCTATCTACTACAATCTGCGTGAAGGTGTAATTGACGTTAGTCTTTAGGAAGATGGGGCGGTGGTTAGAGGACACCACAGGGTTGTACATGAGTGGGTGGTTACGAGCAAACTGGATGACCTCATCTGGAAAGTTTTTAGTAGACTCAAAGCTGCCAAAGGTTTTGCTGGGGCACTGCATAAAAGAAAGGGAGATGTTTCATTGACATGCACAATAATGAACACATTACATTAATCAGCTGCCTCAATGCAGCTACAGAAAGAAATCAAGATCAAGCCATCAGCAATCAAATTACTGTGACAAATGTCATGTACATTGGCAAAATTCAAAATAAATTGAATTTGATCTGAGAGAAAAGGTACATAGACAAGAAATGGTGAGAAGGGTGTGCTCTCGCCTTCTTAAGAGATGTTTTAAGATAGCACCTACTTAAGATAGAGTGTTCTGCTGCCTACGATCTGAATCTGCTACATCTTTAAAGCTGAGGAATCTATTGAATACTTGTTTTTTTGGTCCTGTGAGAAAAGTGAATCTGAAGGGTAGCCAATCTGTCTGAACTTCCGCAATGTACAAGGCTCGGGGATAGCACTCTGAATGGGGTCTGAACCAGCAAATCTGTATGGCTGAGGCATAGCTTTACTTCTTTCGTCTACCTCTTCAAGACTGGTAAGTCCAAATGATAAATCTCATGTCTGGGGGTCAATCAACGCTTGTAAGAATTTTTACCATGAGGAATAATTTGACTGTCTAGAGACTGATCCTGCAAGATCTGTAAACCTGAGGAATAGGTCTCCTGTTTTGAATATCGTCCATGTTGGTCAGATGCTGCTGTAGCTCCTATAGCACTGTGCACTAGGGATAGCTGGATATTCCCATATCTGTTAGAGTGACTGAGGCATTTTTGCTATCTCCTTGATTCACTATAAGGGGCATGTTTATGCCTAGAGTTGGATCCTGACCTGGCTGTTCTTCTGGACCTTAAGCTGGACCTCTCCAATGAGGTCCTTGTTTTCCTCTTCAAAGTAAAATTGAATACATTTACACATGGTTGGTCAATGTCTGTAAAATCATAGACGCTGAAAAATATTAAAATGAAATTGTTCTCGTAGGAAAAAAAATGCTAATATTGATTCAAGCATTTCCATCCATCACATTCTGCTATTCGATTGAGTCCAAGTGCAAATCCTTGCAGAATGTGTAAACCTGAGTGGAAGCTCTGCTGTCTGATCTAAAAAAAACAGTGAACATGAGGGATAGCTCTGCTGTTTGGAATTTGACTTTGCAAGAGTTTTAACTGAAAAGCGTAGCTCTGCTCTCTGGGGTTCTAAGCATGTAAGTTATGTAGGTCTACGAGATAGTTGTGCTGCCTGGTGTGACTCTGCAAAATCTGATTAGTAAATGCGAGAAGTAATGCAGTTGTTTTGGTGTGAGCCTTCATGATCTGTGACTGTTATTTTAGGTTTTGCAATGTTATACTCTAGCATTTTAGCCTAGCACTTGCCCACCAAGAGAATTTCTTTGCACTGAACAGATATAAATTCAGATGCAAAAGCTAATATATTAAAAAACGAGTCAGGGCAGAAAAATAGAACCAAAAAAATACAACAACAGTTATATATTTTTTTTAATATGTAACTTACATAAAGTCTCTGGCTGCCAAAGTCCAGAGATCAATGAAGCAGGAGCCATGCTCCAGAACTTTGAAGGAAGCACAGGGAGCACCCTCTTTAACCTCAATTGGAGATATCAAATGCGGAAATGGTCTAAACATTAGGGTGCACATGGCTCAATTGGATTACAATTGACATTTACAAATTATAAAAAGTTCTGGCATGAGCTAAAAATAGGCCAATAGCCTTCTGCCAAAGGTGTGTGTATCACAAGTGATCCTGATCTTCACAGAAGGTTCAAACCTCATTCATGCAGCTGTTAAGTTGAAGTAAATGGCCTGCATCCAACCTTGCAAACAAAGTTGACTTCTCCAAAGAGTGGCTGGCCTAGCAGTGGAATTGACCAGTTATTTGCAAACTGTATGCACCATTTGCATCAGTAACACGAAAGCCATAACTTGAGGACACTTTGGCCAGTGGACATACACAAATATTAAATAAAACTGGACTAAGAAAGGCGTCCTAGAATTGCCACATGTAAGGCCATGCAAACCATAGAAAAATAGAGACAAAACAGCAGTCTGTTGGCAGTTCTACAAACATGAGGTTGCCCAGTAGAGCACTGTGCTCTTTGCCCAACTAAGGGCCCTATTATGATGGCGGACGGACTTGCGTCCGTCCGCCACCCCTGAGTAAGAGGGACCGTCCGCATGGGCAGCGGCGGTCCCTCCATGGAAATTAGGATTTGACCGCCACCCTGGCGGTCACATCCTGTATTTTTTACATTGCGGCGGGTGCTGCTTGAAGCAGCACCCGCCGCAATGTAAAAAATTAAAGCAGTGCATTTGCATGCACAAAGCGGCAGGCACCGCGCAGTACCTGCCGCTTCGTGCACGCAAAGGCAGGGGGATACCATAGGTACCCCTCATGTGCACCCCCCACCCCCCCTTCACCCAGGGGGCCCGCAACGGGCCCCCGAAGCGAATGTCCGTATTCTTTTCCACGGCGGAAAAGCCGCCGTGGAAAAGCATGTAATTCCCTCCATCCTAATATGGCTGGCGGTATCTGATAGACACCGCCAGCCATGTTAGTGCTTTTCCGCCGCGGTCGGAATTCAAGACCCACCAGCCATCCTAATTTGGCGGTGGGTCTTTGGAGGCACCGCAGCGGTTTTCCCGCATCCTCCAGGCCTGCGGTGGCTTCCGCCGGCCCGGAGGATGCAGGAAAACTGCGATCATAATCGGCCCCCAAGTTCACAAGCTGATTGACCAAGATCTTGTAATCAACTGTTGCAGAGACTGAATAAGACAACAGTGCAAAATTCTCATTGTTCATTAGACTATCAATTAGAGATGTTGCAGTGGAGTCACTTTTCATCCAAGGCCTATAATTTGCCTGCGATCGGTCATAAAGCTAATTGGTCTCAACAAAATATATATTGTAATTGTCTAGTTAGGACCCTCTCAAGAATTTTAACAGGATAAAGCAGTTGAGAAATGGATTCGAAGTCACTTGAGTCTCAGCAACACTCAGAAGGTTTTGCAAAGATGGGAAAGTTGCTTGTTTTAAAATATTGGATGTAATGTTCTCTGAGCTAACAAATTAAATGTTGTCTTCCATATGTTTCATTATACATTGGGGAACCTATCCTTAGTTGTGACTGATGTTTGGGTCTCTGGATAGTTTAATTCTGGGGGTTTTACTCAATAAATTGGATTAGGTAAAACAGGTGCTGTGCCAATAGGACAAAAACATAGATTTTTTTGGGATCAATTTCCAAAGTTTTGTCAGAGAAAAAAGAGGTCAATGAGTAACAGAGAATTTATGAGGTTATCAAACAAGCCACTGGTTCTGGTGTGTCTTGGAAAAATTGGAAAAAGTCTTTGGAAGAGTGTGATACCTGACCTAACATGAGACAAAGTATTTTCCACCAGGGAAAAAGCACATTGTGTTTCCTTTTCACAGTAAGACAGGTGGTGTTGATAGTTTGAGGACATTCACTCTGCCAACAAAGTTCGCGGTTATGTGTGTTAACATTACTATTATTAATTCTTGAATGAAACATTTATTACTTTTACAGCAGTAAATGGAGCCAAGTACACTAATGTCAGGATAAAATACCTCTAATCTGGTGGTCAAAGCACTTTTATTAACATTACTTCATAGACTCTTAACCCCTGAATTGTGTTTTAAAATGTTTGTGAGTGGGAAAGAACACATGAATGGGCATGGGAACTAGGAACTCCTCTGACCGGAAAAACTTTAAACTGTAAATGGTTGGAAACAGTCAGATAAGCAAATATTAATTAGATCACATTTCAACATGTGTGTGTAACACAGGACACTAGTTGAATTACATTTAAAACAGACAATGAATTAATCAATGTTTAGGAACCTACAATGTCATAAAGCTAAACCAATGTGTTAAATATCAAACAGCTAAAAGTTAAGAGGTCTAGAGACACAGAGGGGTAGGAAAATGTTTTTATATCCATAACTGTTATTATATCTAGGATGTCTGTTTATCACGCCAAAGTTAAAGTTTGATTTAGTGAGGAAAAACAAGTCACTGATACGCCCTCAAAAGAGGAAGTCTGTTCAAGGGCACATTTAAAAAGTAGGACTGTTTTTGTAAATAACCTCAAGTCCTTTTTCAATTCTTTCTGATTGGGGTTTACTAATAATTTACTAATGCGTGAATATTTGGGACAGCGGTACAAAAGAGGGGTGGTGATGGACGGAGCATCTGAATCAATCAAACACTCACACCCAGTCAAAAGATCTGGGTTTAATCCAACACCGTTCTTTAGCCCACTCTGCAAACCCCAGTTCAGACATGGCTATATGCAAATCAGTCTGACCCTTGTCCTCATGGGAACATTCCAGCCCGAACTGCCAAGCCATGTCTTCCCTGGACCGGAAACAAGCTTCCGAGGACCGGTTTCTGGCATTCCAGACGTCTTCAGCCCGGCTTGCTTGAATCCAGTGGCAAAGTGAACAAGGGACTCACGTCTGAGCATACCCTGCCACACTTATGGCGGCCAAAAGCGGTACAAAAGGGGGTGGTGATGGACGGAGCATCTGAATCAATCAAACACTCACACCCAGTCAAAAGATCTGGGTTTAATCCATCACCGTTCTTTAGCCACTCTGCCACCCCAGTTCAGACATGGCTATATGCAAATCAGTCTGACCCTGTGCCTCATGGGAACAGTCCAGCCCGAACTGCCAAGCCATGTCTTCCCTGGACCGGAAACAAGCTTCCGAGGACCGGTTTCTGGCATTCCAGACGTCTTCAGCCCGGCTTGCTTGAATCCAGTGGCAAAGTTAGAAATGGTACTAACGTCGGAGCATACCCTGCCACACTTATGGCGGCCAAAAGCGGTACAAAAGGGGGTGGTGATGGACGGAGCATCTGAATCAATCAAACGCTCACACTCAGTCAAAAGATCTGGGTTTAATCTATCACCGTTCTTTAGCCCACTCTGCCACCCCAGTTCAGACATGGCTATATGCAAATCAGTCTGACCCTGTGCCTCATGGGAACAGTCCAGCCCGAACTGCCAAGCCATGTCTTCCCTAGACCCGAAACAAGCTTCCAAGGACCGGTTTCTGGCATTCCAGCCTTCTTCAGCCCGGCTTACTTGAATCCAGTGGCAAAGTGAGCAAGGGACTCACGTCTGAGCATACCCTGCCACACTTATGACGGCCAATAGCGGTACAAAAGGGGGTGGTGATGGACTGAGCATCTGAATCAATCAAACACTCACACCCAGTCAAAAGATCTGGGTTTATAATTGGGACAGGCACAGAAATTAAGAGGATGCTATCATCCTGCACCTGTTCTACGCCAAACAACACATATAATTTCACCATTGTGTACAAGCTGAAAGATATTCAGTACTTTTTTGCATAATAAGTGGGAATTAATAAGTACCAGGTTGTGGATGTGAGTGTCACCAGTTTTTAATGGGAGGGATTGAGTTGCAGTGGTCTTTGTGTCTTTAAGATCTCTCAGGCACATGCATCAATATTGCTTTTTGCGATTCCTTAATTGCGAAAAATAAGGAATCGCAATTAAGGAATTGCAAAATGCAATGCATCGAGAAATCGCTAAATAAATTGTGATTTCTTAATATTCCTTAATTGCGACTCACAAATTGCGAGTCGCAATTAAGGAATACCTCCCCTTTCATTCCTATGTGCCTAGAGGCCCATAGGAATGAATGGGAAGACATTCTCAATTTGCGATTCTCAATTAGCGAATCGCAAACTGAGAATGCGATTTCAAGGGTGCAGGGGTGTCCAAAGGACACCCTGTTGTACCCCTGAAATCAATCTGTACACATATGTTGTGCACACACACACATGCCCCAAGGTCATGTGTGTGCACAACATGAAACTTTGAAAAATGCACAAAAGTGCATTTTTCAAAGTTTTCGCAAATTACCATGAGGTTCAACCTCATGGTAATTTGCTCCCCCTAATTGCGAAATCGCAATTTTTTAATGTTTCATGCATTGCATTTAAGGAATCGCAAAATCTGATTCCTGAAATGCAATTGCAATTTGAGAATTCGCAAATATTTACGAATTTTCAAATTGCGAGGGCCTTCGCACTGTTTGCGATCGCAAAATCCTTTGATGCATGTGCCTGTCTGTCTCTTGGGGTACATGCCTGTGCTATATGCTTTTTGGGAGAACTGTGTAGTACCGTCTGCTGGCAATTGCCTGGATCCATAACCTATTTATAATGTTTTTTTACTTGACTCTCATTAAGTGGCATTAAGAGGAAAGCTGTCAAGGAACTTTAGATGAAATGTATGACAGGAGGATGTTTCCATCTCAGTGATGTGTATTTAGAATCTGAAATTTCTTTACAGTTTATCCATTTCACACAATGTGTTTTCAAACAGACCACACTGGCTCACAGTGAGGCAAGCTCTTACCATCCCTGGCCGTGGATATGGCACTCGTCCCTGGTAGGACACCCACTGGTAGTTGGGTCCCTCCTTGTGTGCAAATGGACCCAGGAAGGCTCTTCTGATGTCATTCATAGTGTAAAGGCAGACAGCTGAGCCTTTGAAAACAGAGCTGGAAGAGATTAGAAGAGCACCGACATGTAATTCAATAATTGCAGGAAAGTAGGGCCACAATACAGGAGGAGACCAGGACATCATGGGGATTTTCTAAATGCTACTGACAGGGTTTCTTCATGTCACACATCCTGCTAAGGGTGGTCTCATTATAACAGAGCAAAGTTCTGAAATGGGTTAATGCCAGTTTCCCACCAAGCTCTATGTTTCAAAACTTAGACAAAGCATTATCAATGTACATTTGTTTGGCATGTTGTACTTGGGGTCTGCTTCGGTCCATGTACCCGGTGTTGGTGCTCTCACTGTTAGTAGATGATAGCTGGAAAGGGCACATGGTGAATCTGACAGGCCTTGACAGGCCATTTGCAGGAGGGAGTAAAAGAGCCCATAGTCTAGTAAAGGACCACAAAGATGCTGGGACTGGCAGGCGTCCTGGATGGTGCGCAGGGAGGGACACTGGAAAAGAGTACATGATGTGAGGAAGGGGAGCACATGAAGGTGCCCAGTGAGACAGGGAGAAGGCAGGAGGATACGTGTTGGCAGGGTTAAGCCAGTCATCGGGGCGGAGTGGGAAAAAACACATGTGGGCACCGGGGACCTATGCGAAGGGTAACCCTTACATGACAAACAGGAGTGTGTGCTGCTGATGCCTTTGTAATAAAGCACACTGTAGAGCGGGATAAGAAGGCTTGGTATAGTAGTATAATATAGGGTTCAATAGTAGGCCGAAGAATGCTCTAATACATCTTGGCAATATAGTAGGGTAAATATGCTGTACAAAGTGTTGGTAGTGTAGCAGAACACAGAATGCTATAATGTATCATGGGAATAAAGAAGGCTAAAGATGCAATATATATGGAAGAATTACTTATTCTAATAATGCATGTATTACTGTTTGCTGACAACTTTTGTTTGGATTTTTGCAACAGACTCCTCAAGCTCGACTACGCACCACCATCGCTTCAGCCAAGTGGAGGAAGGGATAAGGACTTTTGTTCTGACAAAATTATATATATATATATGCTGGTGGCGATGCTTCAAAATTAAATAAAAAAACTTTCTTCACCTGAAGACTGGGTCAGCTTTCGTTTGTCTGGATAGGCGGTCCCCCGGGACATTGGGGTTTGCTGGTTTGCGCTGAACGAGTGCAGCTAGATATATATATATATATACACACACATATATATACATATACACACACATATATATATATATATATATATATTTTTTTTTTTTACCACATACAATTTCTTTCTCCACCAGTCCACAAAGAGCAAACCATGCCAGAACACGCTGCTTCGATCATTTTTATTGCAGGCAATAAGACATGACGCGCTTCGACCCTTATGAGTCTTGTACACGTAACGTCTTGCTTCCTCTAAAGTGCTTTCGTGGATCTCAACACTTCAGAAGACCAATTGCTTCCGGGAAGAGAATCACCTAAACAATGCATAACGATGTGAATAGTGCAACGTGAAACTGAATTTGATAAAACATTTACTCCCTTTTCCTGTCTCAACACTGCAATTAATTATCATGCTTTACGTAATAGGTTTTAATAACAAACAAGACCAAAAGTTTAATTAACAAAATATCATCAGCCACATTCAATAACAATTCCATACACCATGCCTAATATCGGTCATGGATACAGGAACAGGACTCAGAATGTCACGTCCTACATGTTGCTTAAATCAAAATAACAACACCTTCACTGTTATGTATTTATGTTAGCCACAGTCACTAGCTCAAAATAACAAAAACGTAATTATTGTGTATATACTCTTTACTTACACACTCTAATTCCATGTGGTTTCGAGCTACTATGTGAGTACGGTACAAAAGGGGGTGGTGATGGACGGAGCATCTGAATCAATCAAACACTCACACCCAGTCAAAAGATCTGGGTTTAATCTATCACCGTTCTTTAGCCCACTCTGCCATCCCAGTTCAGACATGGCTATATGCAAATCAGTCTGACCCTGTGCCTCATGGGAACAGTCCAGCCCAAACTGCCAAACCATGTCTTCCCTGGACCGGAAACAAGCTGGGTGTGAGTGTTTGATTGATTCAGATGCTCCGTCCATCACCACCCCCTTTTGTACCGTACTCACATAGTAGCTCGAAACCACATGGAATTAGAGGAAGTCTAAGTGTGTACCACTATGTGAGTACAGCTGGATTTATGGAGTTGTATATATATTGATGTAAACTACCCTGACTGTGGCAAACATATACATATATACACACAATAATGAAGTTTTTGGTGAAACATATTATGTGAAGGATGATAATTGATTGCAATGTTAAGAAGGGAAAAGGGGTAATTGTTTTATAACAATTGAGTTGCGCGTTACACCATTCACATTGTTATGTATTGCTGAAGTGATGATCTACCTGGAAACAACTCGTCACCTGAGGTGTTAGGAAACTATGTAAGCACTTTATTGGAAACAAGACATTATGTGAACAAGACGCATAAGGCTTGAAACGCATCATGAACTCTTACCTGCAATAAAAATTATTGAAGCAGAGCACTCTAGCGCAGCTCGCTATTTCCGGACCAGCTGGGAAAGGAAATTTGTGTGGCATAAAAAAAGACACGAGGCTCCTGCAAGCGAAGCCCGATCCCAGTGCGTGGTGTTTGATTGGTACTGGACTGGTTGATGGAATCTATCTATCTATCTATCTATCTATCTATCTATCTATCTATCTATCTATCTATCTATCTATCTCTATATATATATATTAGTATATCTCCACATTAGCAAGATCCGGAGAGCCGGGGCTCAATGTTGCGGCAGTCCTGGTCAGGCTACAGCAGCCTTAATAATACACAAAATAATTCCCCTCAGCATAGAGATTACCAGGACACTAGGGATGCTTCAATTATTTATTCGTACAACGATGCCTTGACACAAACGTGCTTCAGCTTTCGCCTTGTTCACGGTGGTCCACTATCTCTATACTGAGGTGATTAATTGGTGTGTTTATCTATACTACTATTATAAAGAGAGAACAGAAACCTTTAGGCAAGGTAAACTCGGGAACCACAGCGCCAATCCACACACCCAATACATTGTTGGAATCCTCAGGGTGTGTAGATGGACATAGGCTGCATAAAATAAAAAACAAACGTAAATTAAAAAATTTAAGTTTAAAAACAAAGTAGTCCCCTAAAACAAGCGCTGGCCGCGACGTAGCGGTGACCGCGACCTACACCTGCGTGATGACGACAGGCGGGGAGGAGCGGTGACGAGCGGCGACGTGCGGCGAGGAGTGACGTGCGGCGAGGAGTGGCGCGGCGGCTCAGGTAAGGCGAGGCGGGAGGCGGTCCGGGCAATGTCGGGGCGGGCGGGGGCCCGGGAGTGGGGGCTAAGTCCGGAGCGCGGCTGAGGTAAGGCAGAGGCGGGAGGCGGGAGGCAGGCGGGAGGCGGGCAGGAGGCAGGCGGGTGGGCAGTGGTATAGGCAATGTCGGGGCGGGCAGGAGGGCAGGGGCCCGGCCGGGACTAAACAAATGCTCAAAATGCAGCCCCCAGCCCCCTTCTGCCCACGGGCAACGCCGGGGCGGGCTGCTAGTATATATATATTAGTTGCTTCGCCGCCGCAAACAGGATACATCCAAGTATGGACACAGACCCATCTTCGTTCTGTCAGATTATTTTATTCCTCATTTGTCGCCATTATGCTTTCGGCTCGTCTGAGCCTTGATTACATGACAGTGGCAAGAACGAAATGTGCAAAATTTAAAGTGACCAGTGCTTCATTAATTGCATCACGTGACAACAAGGCATGAACATAGATAATTCACAATTTGTAAGCTGCTGTCATTGAAACGATATATATATGCATTTCATTGAAGTTTAGTAACTGAAATTACTGTTTTAAATTGACTTTTCAGCATATATATATATATATATATATATAAAATCCAAACAATTTAACTTATTTTAGCATTGTTCCCTATGGGGCTTTATTTTCAGTTCCTGCCTCCATTACTTTCTGTGGAGTACCTGTGAGTGGCCATGTGTGGTTTTGGACTTACTCCAGGTATGAGCAGGAGTACACTAATGACGGTTTCGGGTCCTAGTAACTAACTTCAGTAGAACAGTCTGTGAATTGCAATGGGCTACTCTTGTGTGTGTGGTTGCTTGTCCCATTGTAAACCCCTCCCATTTTGTAGTAAGCATTCCCCTTTCTCCATCTCATCCCCCGGCCTACTCACATTTTCTATTAAAACATGGGCTATATGTGTATGGAAAGCTCTGCACTTGGGCGGAGATCTCGGCATAGAAAAGATAGGGGGCACAAAGGTGGATGTCTCCGTGTGTTTTGTAGTATGTGTGAGAATGTGCTCAAAGTGTAGTGTGTGAATAGACCCCTATGGGTATTGTGTGTCCTTATCGACAATGAAATCACATGATTTGCCAAAGTCTGTCCAAGTGGTTAATTTGTAAAAAAACATATAAGTGTCGGGGCTCCCGTTAGGAGACAGCTTGATCCAGCCCATTTCTCCTGCTGCGCTGTTTAAAACAGAACCAACTACTGGCCATGAAATTGGGGAGAGGATGTGGCATAGTGGCCAAAGCTGCCGACTTCAGCGCTGGGGAACCAGGTTTGCGTCTTGGCTCAACATGCTGTGATTCTGGGCAAACCACGGAATCTCCCTCGCCTACCATAAATGAATGTGTCCTTAACTGGTGCTCATGAAAAGGACCGGTGTTGATGATTAAGTGCCGGTGCTGAGAACCCAGAAACCACCAGCTGAAATGAAGTACTGGTCTGTCCTAGTTGAGCACTTCTCGTTTAGAAAGTGCATTATCAGAGATACCGTAGAAAAAGAAATGTGATTTCCGTTCAATGACATCTCACCTGGATGTTGAGAAAACTGCGTAGACCAGAGGGTTACGTCGGTCTCTTGTCTGCAGGAGAAAAACGTCACCTGAAGAGAAATAAGTCGCCCAATGAGAGATCATACTTCTATACATTATATTAGGCACTGCGCAATCCACCTTGGTACTGAGTACTGAACAACACAACTTTCTATTGACCCACTCAACAAACCAGATTTATATTAAAGAGTGGAGAGTAATAATCTGAACTGGGCTTTACACAAGACAATTTGGAGCTTGTGCTGAGTATTGAGTAGCACAGTTTTATACTGAGCACTGAATAGCACAGCATTAAACTAAGCATTGAGCAAACCAAATGTGTACTGAGCCCTGCGTGGCACAGCTTTATACTGAACACTGGAGATAAGCCTCATACAGAGCACAGAATAATGCAGGTTTGTACATGCACTGATCATGACAGCTTTTAAGGAGACAAACAGCACTGCTGTGTACTGAGCACCCCAAAATACAGCCCTGCACTGAATACTGAACAACATGTGTTTGCACTGAAGAAAGACCAGAACATTTTTGCAATCTGACAACACGGTTTGGCTTGTGACCTGCGCATGCAGCCAACATTAGAGGACTGAAGTTCTTCCAGGTGGAGAGAGCCAGGCCACCTTATTGTGTTGTTTAGCAGACCAAGGGCTCTCAAACTACGCACAGCCTTCTGGTAGTACTGTGTGCCAATTGATTATTCAATCGTAGGTATTTATAGACTGATTCAGTTATCTATTTTGTGAGTTTTTTAAAGCCTGAACCTGTCACCAGTGGGCATCCGAGTGCTACATAAATGTTTGCGCAGCATATAGCAAAAGCATTACAGATACAAGCATCACAAGATACTGAAATAAAGAAAATACTCAAAGATGCATGCAAAACCTGTGAGAAGTTGGCCCGATATGCAACGTTCGCTATTCTAGCGACCGCTATGTATCGTTCCAACGACCCTTATGGTGTTTGGTTGTAAGTCAACCTATAGACCAGCTATCCTAGTAGCGTGGATACGAGCAGTCTAAGGCTAAAGACTCGAGAGGGCGCGTTAAGCCAGCTGTTTACCACACATGTACCCCTTGAACACCCAGTGAAAGGACACCACACAAGTGTTATGAAAATAAACAGGATATTTATTAAGAATCACAACAGCCCTGTACTCTTTATGAGGACAGGGTACTAAGCACAAACCAAATCTCTTTAGCAAATACTTCAAGTGCACAATTAAAACAAGTGTCCGAGGACACGGAAAGGTTTAAGGTCTCGGGCGGACCCGATAAGGCAAGTCGGAAGCGAGGGACTCGGGACCCTAGAGTAAGGAGGCTATGCAGGCACCGAAATGCCGAGTTACCTAGCCACGAGGGCTGCGGCTGCACAAGTCTTACAGGCGTCGGGGTCTTCGCTGACGAGCCAGGAGCCGGAAGGAAGGAGTTGCTGGCCGGCGACCAGTGCTGAATAGTTCGTAGAGATCCAAGCCTGGATCGGAGATTGATGAAACCTGAAAGCAGAGGGGACCAAGTTCGTACTACTAGCCAGTAGTCAGAGGGTACCAGGAGGGCACCGGTTGGCCGTCACCTCGACTAGGTGAGTGGGCGACGCTAGGCTCTGCAGTCTCACGGACCAGGAGGCGTTGTCGGCGACCACGGTGGAGGTGCGAGCTGTCCCACGAAGGATGATGCTGTCGGCGTCGCTGGGCCCAGGATGGGGCAACAAGCCTTGGCAGATCTCAGGGCCACGTGGTGGGCCTAAGATGGCGTCCGTGAGTGGACCAGGAGGGTCCGGGGTGCTTCTCGCAAAGATGGAAGCAAGGGCCAGTCTGGAGCAACCAGACCAGCAGTGATGATTCTCGGATGTCGTCACAGAAGGGCACAAGCCAGCGGCGAGTGACCAGACAACGTGCTGAGCAGCGAGCAGAAGGGCCCCACGCAGATCGTGGAGATGCTGGGAGACTGCACTTCGGTACTAGAGCGGCTCAGGGTCGGGGCTTCTCGGACCCCAGAGCACTCACCAGAGAGTTACCTCGATGGTCGTGCTGGTTTTTAAGAGCGTGCAGGTTCTGATGATGGCCGGTCCCTCGAGGTCTCGTCGCACCCACAGATCACAGCTGAGCTGATGACGTGGGTAGAGGTCAGAGGTGCCAGGGAAGCCGGTTCTCGTCGAGCTGGGCCGTCGGATCCTTGAGGAAGGACTTGCAGCAAACCGCAGAGTTCTTAGATGGTGCCCGCTGATGCAGGGTGACTACTCCTTAGTCACAAGGGAGAAATCTTGAGAAGAGACTTGAGTGTCCTTTCGTAGAAAGTAGTTCTTGATTCAAAGATGATCTAATTTGGAAGGGTCCCCGCTCCGGTCTTTATCCTAAAGAAAGGGGTGGGTACATGACTAGGTCCTGCCCTAAGGGTGGGACCAGGAAGGGGGGTAGTTACGCCCCTCTCCCCTGCCGGACTTTCCCCAGGCCAGGGCTGTCGCCCCCGGAACTGGTTCTAACCGGCAGATGCGTAGTGAGCACCGGGGTGCCACTCCGCAGTCACCTTCTCGCCAAAGCCCTACCTACCCAGAATACACAAACCCTGTCTGGGACGGTGCGAACAGCGCCCTCGACAGGAAACCCTTTGTCCAAGTGCTCCTCGCTGGGAGGACTCCCAGCAGCAGGAGGTCAGACTTGTGTCTGTGGTGGCAGCATCCATTTTGTGGAGCTGAGGCTTCAGTTAACTTTAACCGGGGTTCACAGTTACGTACATGTCGTGTCCCTCTAGAAGGGTGGGATGCTAACCTCATCACCAGAGTTGGTGAGAGGGCAGCACCCCGATTCGTATGACACCTTACTCGACATGCCTTGATAACGCGACACCGGAGTTACCGATATGGTACGCGTTATCATGGAACAGCTATTGGGTCTTGATTCCGCAAGCTGCAACCGGGCTCGGCTCGGGCCTGAGCCTAGCTCACACGAGCCCACGCACTCTGCCTTCAGGATTGTTAAGGCCTGCCATAGGAGTGACTGATAGGAACTCGGGTGTCCATTGTATGGTTAGATATAGAGTTACTATACCTAAAGCGAAGGGTGGTTACACGTCTTCGCCCCAGCTGTCGTGCAGCCAGTTGTGTCAAATTTAGGAGGCCAGCCAGGGGTGGCATAATACATGCTTCAGCCCCTGGCGGCCCTGGGTACACCTATGCCCTGCGTTACGGGGTCTGATAAGGTGGCCCAGTACCAATTGGTAAATGCACCTAGGGTACATATCGTAATTTAGAAAGAGAACAGCCAGGCTGTGGGTCTGATTAGCGGGCCCACAGCCAGAGAAAGTCGTAAACCAGTGAAACAAAAGCAAAAAATCTGGGTGATCATAGGATTGCAGACCCTACTCTCCTACATGACCCCCCCCCCAAACGTCGGAACAATAAGCTAACCTTGACCAGGTGAGTCTTCTTGTTCTAAGTGGAAATATCTGGAGAGCCCATCGGCATTGCCATGATCAGTACCAGGTCTATGTTCCACTGTAAAGTCCATCCCCTGTAGGGAAATGGACCACCTAAGCAGTTTGGGGTTTTCACCCTTCATCTGATTTAGCCACAAGAGGGGCTTATGGTCGGTCTGAATCTTGAAGTGAGTGCCAAACAAGTATGGCCTCAGCTTCTTCAGGGCCCAAACCACAGCAAAGGCCTCCCTCTCAATAGCTGACCAATTCTTCTCTCTAGGGGTCAGCCTTCTGCTTATAAAAGCAATGGGCTGGTCTTGACCATCAAAATTCAGTTGAGAAAGAACAGCTCCCACACCCAACTCAGAAGCATCTGTTTGGACAATGAATGGTTTGGAGTAGTCCGGACTCTTGAGGATAGGCGCCGTGCACATGGCCTACTTTAGGTCATCGAATGCTTTTTGACAGCTCGCTGTCCACTGAACCTTTTTTGGCATTTTCTTGCTTGTCAGTTCGTTTAATGGTGTCACGATGGAACCATAGTTCCTGACAAACTTCCGGTAGTATCCAGTCAGGCCCAAGAAAGCTCGAACCTGAGTCTGGGTGGTTGGAGGAGCCCAGTCCCTGATTGACTGTATCTTGCTCTCCAGTGGCTGAACCTGACCTCCACCTACAAGGTGGCCCAGGTATACAACCTGTGTCTGCCCTATCTGGCACTTGGTGGCCTTGATAGTGAGACCTGCTACTTGCAGTGCCTCTAACGTCTTCCGCAGGTGGACCAGGTGATCCTCCCAGGTGGAGCTAAAGACAGCGATATCGTCAAGATACGCCGCACAGAAGTCATCCAGCCCAGTAAGGACTTGATTCACCAACCGTTGGAAGGTGGCAGGTGCATTTTTCAGACCGAAGGGCATCACCACGAACTGATAATGCCCACCAGGGGTTGAAAATGCGGTTTTAGGCTTGGCGTCCTCAGCTAACCTGATTTGCCAATACCCAGCTGTCAGGTCAAACGTACTTAGGTAGTTGGCCGAAGCCAATCTATCGATAAGCTCGTCTGCCCTTGGTATTGGGTGGGCGTCAGTCTTAGTGACTGCATTGAGACCCCTGTAGTCTACGCAAAACCTCATCTCTCTCTTACCACCCTGGGTGTGAGGTTTCGGCACTAGAACTACGGGACTAGCCCAAGGGCTATCCGAGGGTTCAATGACTCCCAGCTCCAACATTTTCTGCACTTCACTCTTGATGCAGTCTCTAACGTGATCAGGCTGCCGGTAGATTTTACTCTTAACGGGCAAGCTGTCGCCAGTGTCAACCTCATGGGTGCACCAATCGGTCTGGCTGGGTGTTAGAGAAAACATATGTCTGAAAGACTGAAGAACCTGTTTACAGTCTCTCTGTTGATGTTCGGAGAGGCTGCCACAAAAGACAACACCATCTACCGATCCATCGTCAGGATTCTGAGTGAGCAGGTCGGGGAGAGGGTCACTCTCCTCCTCCTGTCCCTCATCTAGGGCCATGAGCAAACTCATGTCCTTCCTGTCGACATATGCCTTGAGCCTGTTGACATGAAGCACCCTGTGGGGGCTCCGGGGAGTTCCTAGGTCGACCAAGTAGGTGACCTCTCCCTTTTTCTCCAGGATGGTGTAGGGCCCGGACCATTTGTCCTTGAGTGCTGCTGGGGCCACTGGCTCCAACACCCACACCTTCTGTCCGGGCTGGTAAACAGTCAAGACAGCCTTTTGGTCATGCCAAGCTTTTTGGAGTTCTTGGCTGGCCTTAAGGTTTTCAGATGCCTTTTCCATGTATTCAGCCATCCGCGAGCGGAGGCCAAGCACATAGTCCACTATGATGGTTGCAGGCTTTTTGAGAGGTCTCTCCCATCCTTCCTTCACCAAACACAGGGGTCCCCTTACAGGATGCCCGTACAAAAGTTCAAAAGGGCTGTAGCCAACCCCCTTCTGTGGGACTTCTCTGTAGGCGAACAAGAGGCAGGGGATCAGGACGTCCCATCTACGCCGAAGCTTTTCCGGTAGTCCATGAATCATCCCTTTTAGGGTCCTGTTGAATCTCTCAACAAGCCCATTGCATTGTGGGTGATAGGGTGTAGTGAACTTGTAGTTAACACCACATTCCTTCCACATAGCAGTTAAGTAGCTCGACATAAAGTTTGCACCTCTGTCGGAGACGACCTCCTTAGGGAAGCCCACTCTGGAGAACACTCCAACTAGGGCTCTTGCCACAACAGGTGCTGTAGTGGTCCTAAGGGGAATAGCTTCAGGATACCTGGTGGCATGATCCACTACCACCAGTATAAACTTGTGCCCTGATGCTGTAGGTGGTTCCATGGGACCGACGATGTCGATCCCCACCCGTTCAAAGGGTACCCCCACCACAGGCATTGGTATAAGGGGGGCCTTTGTCGTGCCACCTGACTTACCACTGTCTTGGCAAGTGACACAGGAGCGGCAAAACTCCTTGGTATCTTCGTTCATGTGAGGCCAGTGAAAGTGTGAGACAAGCCTGTCCCACGTTTTCGTCTGGCCCAAGTGACCTGCTAAGGGAATCTCGTGGGCCAAGGTAAGTAGGAAACCACGCTGAGACAAGGGTACAACCAGCCTCCTGGTCATGCCAGGCTTGGGGTCTCTTGACTCAGTGTACAGGAGTCCATCTTCCCAGTATACCTTGTGGGTACCTGTGGCGTTCCCAGCAGCCTCAGCAGCAGCCTGCTGTCTGAGGGGTTCAAGAGAAGGGCAGTCTAACTGGTCCTTCCCCAGGTCTTCCCTTGAGGGTCCCCCTGAACCCAGGAATTCAACTTGATCAAGTTCGAATTCCCTAGGCTCAGTTTCCCGCAATTCCTGTAGGTCAGCCTCCTCTGAGACTTGATCCTCGACCTGGGGCAAGGGGGAAGGCGCAGCCTTAACCCTACTGCTCTTTTTCTTGGGAGGTGTCTGGTCCGTTGTTCCAGGATCCAGCACCTGCTCAGTGGGGCATTTCCTGACCTGTGACCTAGTCACAGCGAACACATGTGCTGGCAAACCTAACATTTCCATGTGAGTCCGGTGCTCCACTTCTGACCATTGTGACGACTCCAAATCATTGCCCAACAAACAATCCACTGGGAGGTCTGGACTAACTACAACCTTCTTTTGGCCAGTTACCCCTCCCCAGGAGAAAGCTACAATTGCCATACTGTGATTGGTAGTGACATTGCTTGCATTGGTCACCAGGAATTCTGTACCTGGCATGATCTGTCCAGGGTCCACAAAGTTAGGCGTCACCATGGTGACGCTGGCACAAGTGTCCCTATAGGCCTGAGCCATCTTTCCATTTATGAAAGGCGTCTGTCGGTATTTGCCCAAGGTATTGGGGCTTACGTCAGGGGATACGTCCGCGTCCCCTGTACTGACAAGGACAGCCTGAGTGAGTGTGCCAACTAAGTTGTCACGCCCCTCAGAACCCAGGGTTAACCCTACTAAACCCTTGGGAGGCGCACTACCACTGCTGACTGTACTAGGGGGCACAGGTGCCTTAGGGGCTGCAGTGGCAGGAGTCTGCCCTCCTCCTTTCTTGGTGCACTCACTAAACCAGTGAGATTTACTTTTACAGTACTGGCACCATCTTTTGGATTGGCCTTCTTTCTTCTTTTGGGGAGCCTGACCCCCACCCTCTTTGGGTTGTTGGGGACCTGTCGAAGACTTCTGGTCACTTTGTTCCCCTTTAGAATCTTTACCCTTCTGGTCTGCTTTCTTCTGACCACCTTGATTCTGGCCCTGGTTCTGTTTAACTCTTGTACGAACCCATCTGTCTGCCTTCTTTCCCAATTCTTGGGGAGAGGTCAGATCCGAGTCGACAAGATGCTGATGCAACAACTGGTTCTGACAATTGTTTAAAATTTGTTCTCTCATCATCAAATTATACAATCCTTGATAATCAGTAACCTTACTGCCCAGCAACCAGCCCTCAAAAGCCTTAGTGGCACAATCGACAAAATCAGACCAATCTTGAGACTGCGTTTTCTGGGTATCCCTGAACAGCACCCTGTACTGCTCAGTGGTTAGGCCGAACCCTTCAACGAGTGTATTTTTCAAGATTTGGTAATTGTTAGCATCCTCCACCCTTGTGGTGAGGAGCTTGTCTCTTCCTTTGCCTTCAAAGGAGAGCCACAAGATAGCTGCCCACTGACTCTGGGGAACGCCCTGCACAGTGCAGGCCCTCTCCAAAGCAGTAATCCATTTGTGGATGTCGTCCCCTTGTTTAAAGGGGGGCACTATCTTACCAAGGTGTTTCGTATCGAAACTCTTTTCCCTATTACTAGGTACATTGCTGCCACCAGTGGGGACTGCCCCACTTAACTGTTGCTCTCTAGCAAAGGCAAGCCTCTTTTTGGCCAGGGCAAGTTCTTCCCTTTCAATCCTTAGATTGGCTGCCCTTTCCTTAGCTTCGTACACTCTCCTCTGAGGGGACGTCATCCCTCTCTGAGACGAGTTGTGAGAGCCATTGGTTTGAAGGGATCTGCCAGAGCCTCTTGACAGAGATCTGGCTCGTCCATTCCCAATGTTAAGCTGACCTGATAGTGGCCCCAGGGGTCCCCCAGTACCGCTATCATGTTTGCTTAAGTTGGACCTGCTTAGTCTGACGACTTCTACCTGTCCCTTATCTGCCTCATCCCCAGAGAGATCCTCATCCTCATCCTCCTCCACATCTTCGTTCTCAGTTGCGAGGTGGATGAGGTCAGGATCGTCCCGGGTTCCCTCGAGGGGAGGCATGTCTCCTTCTGGATTAGAAGAGCTACGAAGTTTCTCAGCTCTTCTGGCATCATAAGTCTCCAAGAGACCAATCAGAAAGGACGTTGTGGGGTTAGACCCCTGCTGAATCTTCCTGGAGTGACACAGTCGTCTTAACTCCTTGAAGCTCAGCACAGTATATCCTGAAGGGATGACCTGTGGAGGGTCAACTGACACAAGGGGAGACCCAGAGTTTCCTCCTTTGTCCGACATACTGTTTCTAGTGTGGTGTAAGTGATGCACCTACCTACACTACGTGTTTACCTACTGTACCCTTGCTAAGAGTTGTAGCCAAGGTGTGCTAAGCCTTGAGGAGCTACAACAGCTGGTTCAGTAGAACTCAGAGTATTCTAAGCTTTGGTTATATGTACTAACAGTACTTGTGCGATCTTTCAACAAGATATTCTTAGGATACGTGTGGTAAAACAACAGCAAGCTCAAATCCCACCCGCTGCTCACCAATGTGAGAAGTTGGCCCGATATGCAACGTTCGCTATTCTAGCGACCGCTATGTATCGTTCCAACGACCCTTATGGTGTTTGGTTGTAAGTCAACCTATAGACCAGCTATCCTAGTAGCGTGGATACGAGCAGTCTAAGGCTAAAGACTCGAGAGGGCGCGTTAAGCCAGCTGTTTACCACACATGTACCCCTTGAACACCCAGTGAAAGGACACCACACAAGTGTTATGAAAATAAACAGGATATTTATTAAGAATCACAACAGCCCTGTACTCTTTATGAGGACAGGGTACTAAGCACAAACCAAATCTCTTTAGCAAATACTTCAAGTGCACAATTAAAACAAGTGTCCGAGGACACGGAAAGGTTTAAGGTCTCGGGCGGACCCGATAAGGCAAGTCGGAAGCGAGGGACTCGGGACCCTAGAGTAAGGAGGCTATGCAGGCACCGAAATGCCGAGTTACCTAGCCACGAGGGCTGCGGCTGCACAAGTCTTACAGGCGTCGGGGTCTTCGCTGACGAGCCAGGAGCCGGAAGGAAGGAGTTGCTGGCCGGCGACCAGTGCTGAATAGTTCGTAGAGATCCAAGCCTGGATCGGAGATTGATGAAACCTGAAAGCAGAGGGGACCAAGTTCGTACTACTAGCCAGTAGTCAGAGGGTACCAGGAGGGCACCGGTTGGCCGTCACCTCGACTAGGTGAGTGGGCGACGCTAGGCTCTGCAGTCTCACGGACCAGGAGGCGTTGTCGGCGACCACGGTGGAGGTGCGAGCTGTCCCACGAAGGATGATGCTGTCGGCGTCGCTGGGCCCAGGATGGGGCAACAAGCCTTGGCAGATCTCAGGGCCACGTGGTGGGCCTAAGATGGCGTCCGTGAGTGGACCAGGAGGGTCCGGGGTGCTTCTCGCAAAGATGGAAGCAAGGGCCAGTCTGGAGCAACCAGACCAGCAGTGATGATTCTCGGATGTCGTCACAGAAGGGCACAAGCCAGCGGCGAGTGACCAGACAACGTGCTGAGCAGCGAGCAGAAGGGCCCCACGCAGATCGTGGAGATGCTGGGAGACTGCACTTCGGTACTAGAGCGGCTCAGGGTCGGGGCTTCTCGGACCCCAGAGCACTCACCAGAGAGTTACCTCGATGGTCGTGCTGGTTTTTAAGAGCGTGCAGGTTCTGATGATGGCCGGTCCCTCGAGGTCTCGTCGCACCCACAGATCACAGCTGAGCTGATGACGTGGGTAGAGGTCAGAGGTGCCAGGGAAGCCGGTTCTCGTCGAGCTGGGCCGTCGGATCCTTGAGGAAGGACTTGCAGCAAACCGCAGAGTTCTTAGATGGTGCCCGCTGATGCAGGGTGACTACTCCTTAGTCACAAGGGAGAAATCTTGAGAAGAGTCTTGAGTGTCCTTTCGTAGAAAGTAGTTCTTGATTCAAAGATGATCTAATTTGGAAGGGTCCCCGCTCCGGTCTTTATCCTAAAGAAAGGGGTGGGTACATGACTAGGTCCTGCCCTAAGGGTGGGACCAGGAAGGGGGGTAGTTACGCCCCTCTCCCCTGCCGGACTTTCCCCAGGCCAGGGCTGTCGCCCCCGGAACTGGTTCTAACCGGCAGATGCGTAGTGAGCACCGGGGTGCCACTCCGCAGTCACCTTCTCGCCAAAGCCCTACCTACCCAGAATACACAAACCCTGTCTGGGACGGTGCGAACAGCGCCCTCGACAGGAAACCCTTTGTCCAAGTGCTCCTCGCTGGGAGGACTCCCAGCAGCAGGAGGTCAGACTTGTGTCTGTGGTGGCAGCATCCATTTTGTGGAG
This sequence comes from Lissotriton vulgaris, assembly GCF_964263255.1. Taxonomy (NCBI): domain Eukaryota; kingdom Metazoa; phylum Chordata; class Amphibia; order Caudata; family Salamandridae; genus Lissotriton; species Lissotriton vulgaris. The sequence continues at coordinate 956,038,208 of NC_141697.1, read as the reverse complement.
CTGAGGCTTCAGTTAACTTTAACCGGGGTTCACAGTTACGTACATGTCGTGTCCCTCTAGAAGGGTGGGATGCTAACCTCATCGCCAGAGTTGGTGAGAGGGCAGCACCCCGATTCGTATGACACCTTACTCGACATGCCTTGATAACGCGACACCGGAGTTACCGATATGGTACGCGTTATCATGGAACAGCTATTGGGTCTTGATTCCGCAAGCTGCAACCGGGCTCGGCTCGGGCCTGAGCCTAGCTCACACGAGCCCACGCACTCTGCCTTCAGGATTGTTAAGGCCTGCCATAGGAGTGACTGATAGGAACTCGGGTGTCCATTGTATGGTTAGATATAGAGTTACTATACCTAAAGCGAAGGGTGGTTACACGTCTTCGCCCCAGCTGTCGTGCAGCCAGTTGTGTCAAATTTAGGAGGCCAGCCAGGGGTGGCATAATACATGCTTCAGCCCCTGGCGGCCCTGGGTACACCTATGCCCTGCGTTACGGGGTCTGATAAGGTGGCCCAGTACCAATTGGTAAATGCACCTAGGGTACATATCGTAATTTAGAAAGAGAACAGCCAGGCTGTGGGTCTGATTAGCGGGCCCACAGCCAGAGAAAGTCGTAAACCAGTGAAACAAAAGCAAAAAATCTGGGTGATCATAGGATTGCAGACCCTACTCTCCTACAAAACCACAATTAAATATGCTTCTGTTATAAATCCTTTCAATGAGGAGACCCTGTACATACATAGACCCTGCAAAGCTGCGGGCCACCAATGCATTTAATCTGCTGTACCTGCCATTGGAGCCCTAGCTATCCACTTACGTAGATCGTCAAAGAAGGTTTCTCCACCCCCATCACTTCCAGGCACAGAGCACACCAGTCGAGCCTTGAGAAAAGTTGTCCATTTGTTCACCAAGCTTCTCTGCCCGCCCAGATCATTCTGCGGAGGATCAGATTCAAAGAACAATCAGTTCCAGGCATACTACAGGGCAACAAAAAAACAATAATATAAATGATCATATAATTGACCCTACTATATTGGCAATTTTGACCTGTAGGAAGCAGGCTCTGTATATACTATACCAACGTAAGGTATAGTGTGCACAGAGTAGAGTGGATCCCCAAAGGTAGGCAGAGGTAAAAGTAGATAGCACCTTACTCTCTATTTGTGGTAGTGTGGGCGAGTAGTAAGGCCTTATCAAAGAATAGTGTTAAGCATTTATTGTACACACTCAGGCAAGAATTATGTCACATACTCAAAGATTGAACTTAGACCAATTTGTTTGTATTAAACTATTATTTAGTTGTATTTTATTTCTAGAACTAAGCCAGGCGTGATGCAGGTAAGTGAAATAATATTTTGCAAAAACAATACAGTTGAATGCATTGTATGCACTTGCTTTGTATACAGGTAGGTCAATTATTTAGAAACAGATGAGATTCCTTTTCAGTTACTTTGCAGGTACTGTATGATTACTTTTTAGATTACTTTTCTTACTCAGTGTGATATGCCTAGGTATCACACTAGGACATTTCTTAGATGAAAGGTGAGTAAAACAGTTTTTCTCAAAACACAGTTTCTTAGGTTCCCATACAAAACCCCTGCACACTGACGTTTTTCAGAGAAAAACAGTCAATGCAATCCTAAGGAGGAAAATAGGATTATCATTTTGCAGGTAATAAATGGTCTTGAGGGGTGAGTTTCCGGGGTTAGAACAAGGGTTCCCCCATGGTCAAGGATGCACTCTCAAAGCACCCTCAGTGGCACTAGGTGCAGAGTGCTGAGGCCCAATGTTAGCCAATGGGTGATAGGGAGCCTCTGGTTAGTGGCTGCTCATAAGCAGGCCACAAGGTTGAGGGAGCACAGCTCCTGGACTTAAGCTCAGGGCAAAGGGGGGGTTTCAAGTTTGCACCCAGGGTACACCTAGGGCAGCTGGGTGCTGTTTTGGAGTCGGGTGCTCTGTTGTTTTCAATGGGGATTCTCTGGTTTGAGCAAACACTGGATGCTAGAGCACGAAGATCTTCTGAAGGCAACCACCGGCTAGAGAGGTAAGTTGGGATGCGGTGGGATGCCGGGACACTGTCGGTTAGGCCACCCAAGGCCGTGATGCGTCGGGTGCAGGGGTGTCTTTTGGTGTCAGATTCATCTTACCGGCTCTTGTCGCGGGGGGATCCTCCAGAAAGGGGCTGCAGGCGTCGTTGGGAGACTCAAGACAGGTCAGGGATCACAAGATCCCAGTCAGGAATGCCGAGGAGACCTCCTTGTGGTGTTGGGCCACTCGAACTCTGGCAGTGGGGTGCAGAGTGGGGCAGACTCGCGGATTTGGCCAGAGCCAGAGTCTGTTGGTGAGCAAATCTGTTGCTCACGGGAGACAAAACCTGGTTGGGGAAGGCAGGGCAGGTCCTGTGGGTTCTGGGGGGCTGCTGGCTGCAGGGCACCTATGGTTTTCGCTGGAGCAGGTCGAGATCGGGAGAGACCGGTAAGGCTGGGGCAAAGTCAGTTGGTGCCCTCCTCTTCTTCTTTCAGCATGGCTCTTCAGTCCTTCTTCTTTTTGTATCTTCTTGTCTGAGGAGGCAAGGTTCAGGGTTGCCCCTAAATACTACATTTAGGCGATTTCAGGTAGATAAAGGTTGGGACCAATGGGTCCAGTCCTTGGGGTGGCTACACCCCTATTATGCCACCCGCACCAGTGGCATAGTGCACCCAGCTATAGGGGTATAGGGGTGGCTGCCCGAGGCCATAGTAGGATGTAGGCATATCAAACAGGGATGTGTGCCACGTTGAATCTTCACTTTGTTCTTAACCAAAACACAGAGCCTGCAATGGCAGTGTGTGTGTCAGGGTACAGGGCCTCTAAGGGTGGCACAATAAGTGCTCCAGCCCTTAAAGGCCTTCCTGTGCCACAGTGCCTATGGTACCTTTACAAGGGACTTACATGTGAACAGAGCGTTGCCAATTTGGGTGTGCAACAGAACATATTTAGGGAAAGAACATAGGCCCTGGGTATTTGGTTGGCAGGAACCCAGGGCACACTTTGTCAAAGAGCATCAACATCAGGCAAAAAGTGGGGGCAACCATGCAAAAAGGGGCACTTTCCTACATGGCCTGTCCACAACCATGCTACAAAGGCAGATTTAGAGCATTTAGGAAGGGGAATGGGTAATACATGTTGGAAATAGGTTTACCAGAGACGAGTGGGGCTTTGGATTCCATAACTGTAAGCTCTCATTTCATCATGAACTTAGTTTATGTGATTGTGCTTAAATGTGGAGTGCATGGAAATCTTGCATCCTATTAATTGTGTCCTCTGCAAGGGACACTTTGCATTCAACACAAACTGGATGTTCCCTGGACAAAATAAGAGCCATTCAGTTTCGCTCTCATTGGAGCAGCGCACGAGTCTGTGCCTCACAGATACTATAACTGTTCAGTTCTGGATGCAATCTACATTTAGGTGAGCAACCTAAATGATTGCTTCCAGATTTACCTAGTGCTAGCTTACCCCCTGCTCAGGATGCTTGAAATAGGCAGGGCCGATCCACATCCCAATGGTAATGTATTGCCTCCCCTTTTGTGTTGATCTGAGCAGAGGGTAAGATGGCACTTGGTAAATCTGCACTTTAGCACTCCCAATGCTGCTCACAACAGTTTTAAAATTATCATATCCGCTACTCTACTCTATAGGGTCGGGCATTGCCCCGTGTTTTTAGAATATTTCATCACTACTCTGCACTGGTCTGCTCTAAAATGTACTGCTTGGACTGCATAAGGACAACCTGAGCAAGACAAGTTTGTGACCTGTTTTTCGTTTAGCATCGATTTTCATCATCAATATTGCCGAAAAAAAAATTCATATAATTAATGGTCAAAGCAAATGAATTCCTAGGCCATTTAAAAAAAAAGGAGATCATATTATTATTTTTTTTTAAAGATATTTAGTATTGCCCCAGATAAGTGGATGTTATAATAAGGAATTGTTAGAGTAATTTTAAGTTGCTTGTATATGTTTTAATCAATGTTCCTGTGATCTTATTACAAATAATGCACTTTATTGTCATCTATGAATGGATAAATGCAAAATATTTGCAATTATATTAGTTTCTGCTAACACATGTCATTTTAATTAGATGCTGCTATAATGTTATTTGCTGCTAGCATAAGGCACTTTAGTAAGCTTAATGCATTATTAATTGTTATTACAAAGTTTTTAATATTCTGTAAAAAGATGAAATTTATCTACACATAATTGGTGGATCTTCCTAGGATGTTAATAGTTTTGTATATATATGCTTATTTGTGTTTTTTCTATTTTTCTTTTCTTGTTTGTAATGATTTTAACTAATCAACAAATAAAAATCTACCAGTGTACAGATTGTCATCTGTGGCTCCACAACTGGCCTGTATTTTGCGCAATTTGCACATGGTTTGCAAATCTTTGTGTTTTATGCACTGACTGTTGTTTTAAACCCTTTTTAAATATGGTTCAGCCGAACATTCTCAGCACGCTGTCTGCAGACCTGTCCTGCAACAGGTCCGTGTTTTGCGTATCGTGCACACTGCTCCAACCCTATGCGTAAAGGCTTGTTTTGCTACGTGCTCTGTTTGTTTCCTATTCATTTAGCGAAATAAGACTCAGCTAAATCTTCTCTGTTGGTATTTAGCGTTGCCTTGACTATATGGTGTTATTTAGAAAGTCATATATCTTCATGCTTTTTTTACTGCTTGTAAAAGTTTTTATTAACCATACAATACAACTGACTATGACTATGGTATTGTAAATAATAAATAAAAAGTTACAATTAAAAGAACACTTCTCTTCGAACAGTGATTTTATTATGTTGTTACTTCTGTTGTACAATGTTTAACGCCTAATATTAGCCTTGACTGGGTGACCACTGTACCTTTTGGGGAGTTAAGTATAAAAGAGGACTAGTTAGCTGTGCAATTGTACTCAATGCACTGTGACACCAGAGGTAAACTTCTGCTACTTAGAGAACTGACACTAACCATTGACTGCCTGTGGTTAACTAAAACTCTTTTAGAGTGCTCAAACTCTCCAAAGGCTGCAGTCAAATAGTGAAGGCTTACTCTATGAGGTGGTTTGTTTTGCAACTCTTGAGGAACAAAATGGGGGTTTATTTTCAGAGCCGTCAAGAATTTAGTACTGGAAGAGCGAGAGATACGCGAGGCAAGGACCGACAGGCATTCCCAGAATTGTGCAGATAGCCAGAACCAGCACAGATTGTGGTGCTAAAGACTATCCCCCAGATTCAGCAAAAGTCGTGTTTTGCGAGTCCTTAGTAGCACATTTTAAGGATTCGCTATTAAAGACTCGCAAAACGGGATGCATGTAGAAATCTCAATAATTTTAGCGATATCTACAGCTTCCTTATTTGCGATTCGCTAATTGCTAATCGCAAATAAGGAATGGCTTTCCCATTTATTCCTATGGGCCTAAAGGCCCATTGGAATGAATGGGGAGTCATTCCTTATTTGCGATTAGCAATTAGTGAATCGCAAATAAGGAAGCAATTCCAAGGGTGCCAGGGTGTCCAAAGGACACCCTGTTGCACCCCTGAAATGGTAATGTCCACTGGTGTTGCGCACACACATGTCCCAAGGACATGTGTGTGTGTAACATACAACTTAGAAAAATGCACTAAAGTGCATTTTTCTAAGTATTTGCTATTTACCACGTAGTTAGACTTAAGAGTAAAGAGCGACCCCAGATTGCGATTTCGCACTTTTAAAATGGTTCATGAATTGCATTTAAGGAATCTCAAATTGAGATTCCTTAAATGCAATTAATCGCAATTTAGCGATTTCTACATTTGCGATTTTTGCATTTGGGATGATGCATCCCAAATGCAAAAATAGCGCTCGCAAAAGGCTAGATTCTGGTTTGATGAATCTGGCTGAAAGCTTCAGGTATTTTTGGAAAGCTGTGTAGAGGTCCAGTACTGGCACGTTGGGTAGTGTTGAAGTTTGGGATTTTGCTGCGATTCACCAGGGGCGGCCTTAGGCATGTGCATGCTGTGCACCTGCACAGGGCCACCAAACCCCAGGGGCCACCACGCCAATATATATCCTTAATATAATAATCCTCTGAGGATGGATACATATTTGCGTGACGGCCCCTGGCAGAGATTTGGCGGCCTCCGGCTCTGTTCCACTTCAAAACACCCTGACCCCAGGGGCCACCACGCCAATATATATCCTTAATATAATAATCCTCTGAGGATGGATACATATTTGCGTGACGGCCCCTGGCAGAGATTTGGCGGCCTCCGGCTCTGTTCCACTTCAAAACACCCTGACCCCCCGTCTGGGGGGCTCCGGCCCGCCCGGACCACCTCTTCCTGGGCCCCCTACCTACGCTCCCTGCCCAAGGCCGCCATGAGCCTAGAGCCGCCCCTGGATTCACAGAAGGTGTGTAGGTGCCCACTACCAGCACAGTTAGTGGTGTTGCAGATGAGGCTTGACGTACACTGCCACATTACATACCAGATTTACCAGCACAGTGCTACAGGAGTGAAAGCATAAAATCCCCTTCTTACCCTGCAGACCTGACCGATGCGGGAGTAAGAAGGCTTCCCCGTTCCCTGCCCCTCCACCGCTGTCTCCCGGAAGAAAAAGTAGATTTTGTCATCATCTGGGTTTTCACTCTCTGGGATCCAGAACACATTTACAAATCGAGGCTCTGTGGAAAACAAACAACAAAAAACTCAATTAGAACCAGAGGTGGGCAAAACAGAGCAAATGTGTCTCCATTTGGTTTATGCAACGTGCTCAAAATGCCAGCATTTTCTGAAACTGTTAAAACAGTTATCATATTTGGGAGAATAAAATCTGTAAAAATGTACTTCTGTTTGCAGAATTTTTATGGAAACCAGTTTGAAAAGTACCACATTTAGTTGATTTCTAAGTTGTTTCTTAATCGTTCTTAAAAGACTTTTCACAGAAATCGGTATATTAAGAGGATTTGCTATGCATTAATGGTGTACTTCTTGGAATTATGCGCATGTTTGTTAGCACAGTACTGCTGTGAAATAACGCTGCTCACAAAAGTCAGTGTCCGCTGAGATTGTTTTTCATGGGTGTTGTATTGAATTTCTTTGCATTTTTCAGTGGCGGATGGTGGCAGGGAGCAGAAAAAAATAAAAATACTTACCTGTGGGTCCCCAGCCGAAAACTCTCCTCCGTACGCACTGTATCCTGCCTCCCGGAAACACTCAGGCTCCCAGACTGCCCTAGCCAATCATGACGCTGCCATACAGCAGCCTTGTGATTGGTCTGAGCACCGTGGTACGACGCTCAGGGAGGGGCTGAGAGCTTGTGCATGTTCTCCACCCATTCTGTACAGTACAGCCGGTGGAGAACATGCACCACAGTTTGGCCGGCCCAAGACGGCAGGCCAAACCATCATGTGCACTTATGATGCAGCCACCACTCCTCCCCCTGCAGGCCTCACGCGGGCCCAGCCCCGCCCTGCCCTAACATGGAGCGTAAAGGCAGACTTAAAATACAATGATAATAACCTTCTGTTATTATCATTTCATTTTTACTTTGCTCTGCTGTTAGCGCAGGGGGGGCAAGACTCCTACCCCATAGCGGAGGAGCATCCCCTGCATCTCAGCAGCATAATAAAGCGGTTTGATCATTTACACAATTACAATTAAAGACTGTAAAATGTTGCATGATAAAATGTACTAAAAATAAATTGATTAATGACACAGGCCTGCTAGGATCCATGTGCCAGTCATCAGGCCACGTTAACAGAACTTTGCTTCTGGTATGAGAACAGCCAACAGATATCTTGCTTCTATGATGGCCTCCATCCAGACAATGATGTCAAGGTTGAATCCAATAAAGGGAGAACAGATAGCAGAATTTAAATATTCTGTGCCCAGTTCTCAAACGATGACTTTGAAAGTCACAGTATTCACACGGGCATTTACACCCAAGCACTGAGAACATTTACAACATTTCTGGATTTCTTAACCCCTCCCACGCTCATGACGAGCTCAGCTCGTCATGAACCACGGTTCTCGTGTGCTCGTCATGACCGTTAGAACGCTCACACGTGGGGCTAAATCCCCTGCTGTGCTGGGCGTTCTAAGGAACGGGCGTGGTCATGACGAGCTCAGCTCGTCATGAGCACACGAGAACCGTGGCTCATGACGAGCTGAGCTCGTCATGAGCATAGGGGCGATGTGCGCGCCCCCTCCTCACCACCATAGTGGGGGAATCGGCCCCGCAGCGAAGGGATTAAAGAATTGAAAGAGTACTGGGAAATAGTGGCTTCAAACGTTCCTAGAAGCGCTCACATGTGTCTCCATTGACATAAAACAATATGTACAAGTGTATATTTGCGTTTTGTACCATTTTTGTTTCTCCGCTAGGAAACTGCTTCTCAGATGAAGTGAATTTCCATCTCTTACAACACCATCAATTTTCTGAGTGTTTCAACCCATTCTCACCATTGCCAGTTTCTGGGTGGGAAACTACCCAACCTATAAATCCTATCCCCATGAGAGATTTTTTCACATAGACATTCCACTATAAGAGGGGTAGGGCCAGGTGGGGGGATTTCGACAGACGAGGGAAAATTCATTATTTATTTAATTTTTCCACGTGATTGTCTGTCGAAATCCCGCCCACCCGGCCTCACTGCCCCAGCGCTCTTATCTGCACGGGACGCGGCTGGGGCTGACCATCATCCTGACTAATCTTTCAACAATTGCCCTCCCCAGTTTCTCCTGTAGACCATCTATTCCTCCCAGAGTTCATGTCTGACTGATCATGTGGCTGCCTTGTGGATGGATGTGAGCTGATACTTTCATAACAGACAAGGATAAGCCAGCACAGTTAACCATTTAGCTGTATGAATACTGTTTTTTATTTACAGATCACCTGCCACAACTCTGCAATCGTCACTTTTAGTCATATAGACACTGGCCGACCTTGATTTTGTATGGTACGAGTCACAGAAAAAGGAGTAACTTAACTAGTCTGACCAAGTAAATGAATACCATTTAATAGTATACCAAAGTGTTGTATTTGAGCAATCTGAAAATCTGCCCGGGATTCGGTCTCTCCGAACTTATGTTGGACACCCCTGCATTAGACGTTGCCCACAGAAAGTCTCAACTCAACCCCAGCTAATTCAAGCTTGAGTTAAGGAATTACGATATTCACTCAGTATTAATATAAAAGCTGGCTACAGCTATCACTTCAATTGCAATAAAGGAGGCAGATCCAACCTGAGGAAACCCCATCTGACCACTTACGATTCGTTTAGTCTCCATCCAGTTGATGGCATACTTGTGTGTGGGCATCTTTGTTCCAACATGGAGAAAATTGCCGCTGAATCTAATTATATGTAAACTGGCTACTGTTATCTAATATGTGTTGTTTTCATCTGGTAATTTTGTTTCCTTTGTGTTTTTACTTTGCTTACATAGTTGAGTGGCCAAAAGACCCTTGTGCTGGAGATGCAGCGAGTAAAATCCATTTGTAACTAGTTACTTTTCAATTCCTCCAAAGGTCTTAAGATGTAAGGAGGGGGTGCAGGATTGTGGCCCAGCTATGTAAATCCCTTGAACCTTAAAAACGCATTGAGGACTGGGAAACATCTGGAAAGCTTGTCAGCTGCTGTGCAGCAACACGAGGTGTTGAAAGCAAGACTTCATCAGTTTAAAATCAGTACAGAAGTAGGCACCTGGGGTTTGGTGCAGGTGTGAAGATTACGTTTGAATATCAGGCAGGATTTTACATATAGATTCATCAAAGTCCCCTTTTGCGAGTCTGTATTAGAGATTATTAAGGAATCGCTATTACAGACTCGCAAAACGGGATGCATGTAGAAATCGCAATATTTAATGCGATTTCTACTGCTTCCTTATTTGCGATTCGCAAATTGCGAATCGCAAATAAGGATGCGATTTCCCATTCATTCCTATAGGAATGAATGGGGAGTCAATCCTTATTTGCGATTAGCAATTAGCGAATCGCAAATAAGGATGCAATTTCAAGGGTGCCAGGGTGTCCAAAGGACACCCTGTAGCACCCCTGAATTGCAAATGTACACAGGTGTTGCGCACACACATGTCTAAAGGACATGTGTGTGTGTGTAACATACAACTTAGAAAAATGCACTAAAGTGCAGTTTTCGCTATTTACCACGAAGTTACACTTCGCGGTAAATAGCGGACCCATATTGCGAATTCGCAATTTTTAAAAGGTTCATGAATAGCATTTAAGGAATCTCTAATTGAGATTCCTTAAATGCGATTCTTTGCAATTTAGCGAGTTCTGTAATTGTGATTTTTGCATTTGGGATGATGAATCCCAAATGCAAAAATAGCGCTTGCAAAGGGCCGGATTCTCAGAATCTGGCCCTTTGCGAGCCGATTTTACTTTGATGAATCTGGCCTTTAGAACCAGTGGCCTATGTGCTTCTAATCTGCCCGCGCTTTCTGAATTTTGAGTGACACATTTTGAGACTAGACACATTTTGAGACTACTGTTACGGGCATGTGATGTGTCCATCATTCAGGTTGCAGAGTTAATGCTCTGACACGGTACATCCAGGCGACTAGCATAAAATGTAATAAATAGGCAGCAATGCAGCACTGCGTAAGGCACAGATGATGATATATAACCATGCTTATTATCCTTGAATGAACTTGGAATTACTATATTTACACATTTTAAAATTATTTATGTTTATATATCTGGATATTTACACAAATTGGCAACGTGTTTCCTGCAGGGCCGGCTTTAACGGTGGTGGCTCCCGGTGCGACAATGTTTGTTGGTGCCCCCAGTGACCACCTCCGTCATGGATTCTCTGACCAACACCTTTTAACAGTGCCCCTCAAGTCTCCCTAACCACTCTCTCTCAGATGTATTTAATTAGTGAAATAGCGGCACTCATGCCAGTGTAGGGTGCCAGAGCATTTGCATCACACACACATTACACAGAGACAATCAATCATACCTGTTTAAATCAGTGTATAGGAAATGTTACATAAGACAGAGGACCAGAAGGTATTGGAGTGACGTCATCCATACCGGTAGGCAGTATAGTTTAAGAGTGCTTGGTCTGAAGAAGCTCAAACTCAGAATTTAAAACGAAACACCATAGTTGGAGGTTCTCTTTAATAATAATAATTGATTTCTACCCAAATGAACCCTTTTCTCAACATTAATCTATGCTCTAATCTATACTTTGCAGTGTGGATGCAGTTCTTTGATGACAATAGCTCACTGTTCATTATTAGGATTTTAACTTATAACTTGCAAGTAACAAAAGTATGCCTCTTACAAAACAAGTAACCCACTGGCCCATTTACATTATATGCAGTTTGTGATCTGCATGGTACACATTCTTTACATTAGGCATATTAACCCCCTCACTACTTTGAGTCAAAACCAAAACTAGACAAAACTCCGATCTCTCTCCATGAAGAACATTAATCACCGGAGTTATCTTGACATTTTTAGTCTTGCTTGGAAATTGCTGGAGGCAAGAAATGCGACAGCAGCTGCTTTTAAAACCACAGCAAACTTGCAAATGTGGTCCCATCTGAAGTCAAGCCCCCGGTGCGGTGGCACCGGTCACACCGCCCTAGTGCCGGTCCTGGTTTTCTGGGATAGGTTTAATATTTGCATTTGATCTTTCAATTACTCTGATGCAGCAAATGTAAGTTATGTTCATATGATATATAACAGGTGAATTACATTACTTTACTCCACAGTCTATGTTCACTGAATTACAATTATAAAAACATTAGCGAACTGTGGGGCATATTAGCAAGGGCATTATCGCCACTTTAGCGGGACTTTTTCCCACTAAAGCGGCGATAATTTTATCGCCCTATTAGCAAGCTGTCGCTAACAACAGTTAGCGACAGCTTTTAGGCGATAGCGACCGGTTTGGGGCCCGCTTTGCATGTCAGCGATATTTATCACTAAGGACATGCAAAGTGGGCGTACCCAACCTGGTAGCGACTGAAAGCAGTCGCTAACACAGCTATTGCCTATTAGCAAGGAAGGCGAAGCAATAGTAAAATTCACGCTAAGCGTGAATATCGCCAAAACCTAACGCCTGCTCAGACCACTTCTTAACATGTATATCCAATGGGAGGTGGATATTCAGGTGAAGTCCCTATTAAGCGTTAATGCCTGAATATCGCTGGATTAGCACATTATCTCAGCGATAATATCCGATGCGCAGCGATTAAAAAAAAGCGCTAAACTCATTTAGCGATAAATATCGCTATTTGTTGCTAATATGCCTCTGTGTTTTTTTCTTTGTTCCGCTTACTCGTTATAATGTATATCGACAGAAACATAGGCTGTTTTTCACACATGAGTTTATGGTCAATACATTTAACACTGTTTTTGGAACACTAATAACATTTGAAAATATCTGGACTAGCATGCACTTTTACTATTTGTTCTACTTGAGGGGTTCTGGCTATTTTATTTGAGTTTAACAGATCAGCAAGTGGTTGTTTTACAAACATGCCACAAGATGGCAGCAGAAATCCACTTGCTGCGATGCTCTATTCATCTGAACATTCCTCTGATAAGGACGCCTCCCTCCCCTTAGTTCCAGTGCGCCGCTGAAGTCATTCCTGTTATAGCAACGTTCTCCTGATAGCTTAATCTTTCTACGGTCCCAAAGGGTTCCTCCCTGTGTAAGTAACTGCTGCTGGAAGCACCTTCCCTGAAGTAGCAATGTTTCCCCGCACGCTCCCCACGCGCGTTCTATTGACGCAGGCATGCGTGCTCCAAGTGCAGCCACTGTGGGGTGGCGGCGATGAACGAGGCCAGAGGTTGAACAGATCACACATCTCATTCTCACAAGAGAGGGAGGGGAGGCTGCCCAGGAGAGAAGCAAGAGATGTCATACTCTGTGGTGGAAGTCTGCACTCCAGCTGTCTGTGGTGTTACTGAAGCTTTCACTGTAGCTGAACAAATCTCGGCCTCTCCCCCCATAAATGTAGTGCTTAATTTGTAGAACAAATGTGCCGGGGCCCTCGTTAGGAGGACCCTGCAGTTTGCACCACACATTGCCACTATACTTACACAACCACTAACCATCATCGCACTGCTATAAGTGCGACTGTTTAAGGCCACCGAAGCTTTAAGAAAGGCTTGAGTGGCTTGTTTTTATTGTATATTTAATTAACAAACAACTGTTCATCTTTAAATTACACAAGCAGCGCCACCCCGAGGCAGCTGTCATAAGTGCAGGTTCCCACAATTAAGTGCCGGTGCCCAGTACCGGATACCACTGGCTCAAATTAGGCACTGCCCAATTTCCAGGCAGTTTTCAGACCACATGTTGTGTGATGGCCAGCAAGATCACTGAACTTGTAATTCCTCTGTTAGCCTTTCGGCTGGATCAGGAATTCTGACCAACTCGTAATGCGAGCCTGTGTGTCTAGAAAGGAATCCTTCCATGTTTCTCCTTCATGGTCCCTCAGGCGCTAGCGGAGAAATGGCCAACCTGTCGCACTGCAGATATCGGTAGTAGATTCCATCGTGAGGGTAGGCCGTGAACCCAATTTTAGTTTTTTTGTTAGAATATCGTTAGCAAATATATCGTCTGACAAAAACAATAATGTTTTCAATATTGTTTACAAAAGGAGCATTGCATAGAATGTACATTTTCTAAAAATTCCAATGTAAATAATATTTAGGATATAACACCTGAAAGATGAAATCTTAGAACATTCAGGTACCACACCATATTTCCACGCAGATTCATCATAAATGATGCAACCAGAATTGATCTTGGCAGCCACAGTTTGGTACCATAGGCAGCATCAGGTTTTTTAATGATTCTGAAAATTAGGCCAATTTTGTTAAGTCCTTTCATCTTATAGCTCTTTCTGCGAAGTAACAGATTTGTTTACAGAGCAAGATCAACTTCTGCAACATCTGATTGTAGGGAGTTCTGGAGACCTACCCCTGGTGTTTACCTGGTGTCATGAGGGTCCATTGATACGGATGGTGCACTGATATGGATGCTGCACTGATAACGGATGGTCCACAGATAGGGATGATCCATTGATAGGGATGGCCCATTGATACCGGAAGGCAACGTGGAGACCAACTAAAACGGGATTGTGCTGGAGTATGATGAACCTTCCTGAGGGATGGGCCCTCAGTTCGTCGGATAAATGTGGAGGAGACGGCACCTGCTCAGACGTAAACTCTGACAGAAATAAATGATAAGTCACCGGAAGAATGAATGGTCATGTGGGCCTGTGGTAATGTGACCAAGAGAATTCAGGACCCCTTTTGAGGGATAAGGCACAGTAGCTTTTCGATCTTGGCAAAAAGTGACACAACGGAACAACCATTGGCCTTTCTGCATCATGCTTTGGTAAGAGTGTGGTCATCTTGAATTGGCTTGCCTAAAACATGGTTGAACCAAGAGAGATGTTAACTTAGCAGCTTTAGCACCACTCCATGGCAACTGAGATTTTGGAACTAAATGTGGAATGGATTGGCCTTCTAGCAGTGAAATAATGCACTTGTGATCCCACAGTATCACATCCGGGGACATTGTTGTCAACGATGTAGGTTTCACATAATCCTTTGAAAGCCAGAGAAGAAGACAAAAAGTGTAAACATTATTCTGGTCACCAAGAAAAGGTAACCTCTGCAGCCCTTGATGCAGTGCATGGTACAGACTCTGGTGGTCTCTGGTGGTTGAGAATAATCTGTAGATGAAGAACTTTAATACAGCTGTTGTATTTGAATATGTCAGAAACTGAGCATATTAGGGATCCCTCAGCGAGAGCTGCAGCATCGAAGGAGTAAGCACAACAAAGCTTTAGAAACACCGCCCTCTACAGTGATGCCAAGCAGGAGCAATTCAATCACCTGCACAAAAGCAGATTTGAACCATCAGGAGCCCGGCCTGAAAGATATAAATGAAACCATCCAATGCATAGAACAAACAGTTCTCATTACCCAGTCCAGCATCTCTAACAATCACCAACAATAGGCATTCTAGAATGTATGTTTGTTTGACAATGTCATCGGGGATTTTGAGATGTATTGTGGCTTGGCAGTTCGGGCTGAGCTGTTCCCAGAGGGAATAGGGTCAAGACTGATTTGCATATGGCTGGGTCCAAACTGGGGTGGTGTGGTGAGCAAAAGAATGATGGATTAAACCCATATCTCTTGACAGGGGGTGAATGTTTGCATTGTTCAGCATTTCGTCCATCAAATGTTTCTTTTGCATATGTCGCCCTAAGTGGGAAAGGTATGCCCAGGCGTGGGTCCCGTCAGGCACGGACCGTGCAGGGCGTTATCCCGGGGCGGTGACGTAAGGCAGGGGAGGGTCAGGGTGGGGGTTGTAAAATGTGGGATATGGACCATTACAGGTAAGTATCACATTTGGCGATGCAGCGTGGGCAACAAAATTCGTTTTATTTATATTTTTCGGTACTTACCTGTAATGGTCCATATCCCACATTTTACAACCCCCCACCTTGACCTTTCCCTGCCTTACGTCACTGCCCCGGTAGAACGCCCTGCACGGGCTGTGCCTGGGTCCCGTGCTCACTACAACACTGGATTCAAGTTAACCTTGCTGATGAAGGGTGATGCCCTGAAACCGGTCCCAGGATGCTTGTTTCCAGTCCAGGGAGGACCTGGCTTGGCAGTTCAGGCTGGGCTGTTCCCATAGGGAACAGGGTCAAGACTGATTTGCAGATGGCTGGGTCCAAACTGGGGTGGTGTGGTGAGCAAAGAGTGATGGATTAAACCTAGATCCTTGTGACTGGAGGTGAATGTTTGCATTGTTCAGCATTCCGTCCATCAATTGTTTCTTTTGCATCATTTACTAGATGGCCCCTTTTGAAGCAGCAGGCGTATTGGGCATCAGCCAGTAAACGTTTTGGCCAGCCTGCCCCTGCCATTAGATCTAGGATGTCCCTAACTTTGGAATGTTGAGCTGCCAGATACAGGGCGATTGCAATTGAAAATCTGCCTCAGCGACACATTCAAACATCGCAAAGGACAGAGAAAACCAACGTTGCAAGTGAAAGAATGCAGCCCTGGGCTCTTAGCGGTTCACCCCTCCCCCTCTATCCCTCCCCCCACCCTACCGCGCTTCATCCTGGAGACGCTGCAGAGCTTGCGGTCGCTGGGACATGTCTGTTACTTACAAAGTTGGAAGTAAATGTTTCCAGCCTAATAAAGACACCACTCTTTACTGACCCGAACCGCCAGCGGCTTCTCCTTGTTCCGTGCGGGAAACAGAGAAGAGGTGCCTTGCCTAATTTGTAAAATAATAAGTGCCAGGTTCAAAGTTTTGTTCAGAAGCCCGCGGCCGAAACCATTGAACGTCAGGGTGCTGAATGCAGTGTAGTCTTGATTCCACCTCATGCCTCATTAATCCACCATTAGACACCCCGCCTCTTTATTTCACGCTTGGAGGTTGATTTTTTTCCATGATTTCTCCCTTTGTCACAGTCTTTTTCCACATCTTTCTTCCTCCTTCCTTCCCTCTTTTGTGTTTTTCTCTCTCTTGCTCTGGATAAAAGTTTGTTGGGGAAAAGTAACTGCCAGTTCCCAAAAATGAGCGCCAGCGGGCCCCACCTCTAACCACCGGCTCAAATTAAGCACTGAAGCTGGTAGGCACGGAAGAAAGAAAGGTATTTTGTGCGCACATGCAAAACATCTAGGGCCAGATGCATCAAAGGGTTTTGCCCATTCTGTGTCTATGGGAAAATGGTTGATGCATATGGCCCTACTGTTTTGGAAGAATGTGATGGAAGTGAGACATTAGGCTCCTCGTCAGGAAAGACAGTTTAATCTCCTTCACTGTGACAATGAGGGAGAAGGAACGCTGAAATTAGGTAGGGAACCCACCTTTTCACTTTCAGGGACCACAATGCTGAATAAAACAGACGGGTGCTGGGTAGACTTTTTTTGTCGTAGGCAATTTGACATTTTGGTTTTCAGATGCACCAGCGACGTGCTTTATCGGGTGTTTGTTGGAACAATCGGGAACTTGTAGCTTGTGCTGCACTTGTAGCATGCTCAGTAGCGCCCCTAGTTTTCCCGTCTGTAGAGCAGGTCCTACCAACTGATAGACATAAGTAAAGGGGGGGGCATTAAGAATATGCCATACTCGCTAACCCTCCAAGAGCTATTTGCCCTAGAGGTGTAAAAGGCGTAGTCTCAACTCGAGGCTCATCTTCTCGCCTGCCCGGTGGATGGAGAAGAAGGACACCCTTACGGACACCTTCTTCCTGCCTCCAAGGTACAGGAGGATTAGAACCACCTTGGATGAGCTTCTTCTTCTCCTCCGATAAGGACAGTAAGGTAAGGACTCCCTCTGATACACTTCCTGCCCCTGGGTGGAGGATGAGGGCTTCTGTGGCTTTGTTTCATCCTCTCTGGCCCACAGCCACAGTGCCTTGAGGCTGTCAGTGTGGTTTCCTCTAGCTTCCCTCCGCATTCCATGTCCTGTGTATTTGTGAAAGGGTTACAGTGGGTCATATTCATGGCCCACACAATCCATCCATACCACCCACCATTCTCTGTACTTGTTAAAGGACTTTCTTGATAATGTGCCCTAAGATGGTTGCATGTGTTTGTGCATGAGTGCGAGTGTGGTACACATAATTTGGCAACTTCTGCTCAGCTCTGTGATTGCCAGGATGCCACGGGCCACTTAATGTCTTGGGCCTGCGCTCAACCTTTCCAAGACTTAAAATAGGGCGATGCGTGAGCCGGGTAAGAAGCAGCAAAGACTAGAGAAACGCTTGATGGCTAGACTGATTCTGAACCGCTTATCCTCCAACTCCACCACATGTCACGACAAACTGGAGTGGAAACCTCTCTCAAAAACCCCGATTTCAACCTGCAGAGCCCGATCCGCATGAACTTTAACACCACATGCTGGTCATGCCTCAGAGAGTGAGATTTTTAAGGTATGTTGATATTAAGGAAGAATATTGCTGTTGGCCATAATTCCACGTCTCTTCCTATATCCTAAATCCATGAGTGGCACTAACAATACCAATTTCAAATGCACTTTATTGGCATGACAATTAGAAAAAATCTTTCTAAAGTTGAGATGTTGGTTGACATATGCATTCTGTAAGGGTTTCTAACTGCGTATATTTTTTAAATTATGGAAGGTGCATGATGTTGGTATCCCCAGGTATGTGTCAATGATGCCTGGATGGTGCATTTCAGTACTCTGTTAAGCCACAACCTCTCACCATAATGTGTGTGTCACAGGAAACGATGTTTTTGAATGACCTTGCCCTGCACCCGCCATTTTACCATCTAAACTGAAATACCCTTACCGTTAAGCCACCGCGAGTCATGCTGCTCAGTCCTAATGGAGGGGCGCCTGCCGAGGCTGCGGAAAATGGTGAAGTCTCGCCCCATCAGATCTGTGGCCACCCCGGAATACAATTCCTCGCCTTTTGGGTGGAAGAAAGAAAGAGAAAGCATTTAAGAGCGAAAAAAAGAATTGCCGCACAATTGGGAGCCCACCCCCTACTCAGCGACATAAGCAATCTTACCTACAAGTACCGAAGCAGCAGTGTGCTTGGGATCATACGGGCTTCTTCCTTTCCCATCCTCCAACCTGTTGAGGTCGAGCCTGAAGACGGGTTCCTGAGATGGAGGACAAGGACAAGACAGGCAATGACATATACAATGTGCTAGTCAAGGGGGCCATGTAATGTGTCAGTAAAGGAGCCTGCCATTCCTCTAGCTGCATTTTCTGTTATAATAGATGGTTGTCATTTTTAAAAAGTCCCTTGATAACGAGATCTGGTTATTAACAAAGAACAAATAAAATGTTATCATTTTCAGTTACATTTTTAGGTTTTGCATCAGAAAATCTTTAAATGGTATTATGTCAACAACATAGATATCACTTCAGGCAAACACTTCTTCTCCAAAATGGTAATGTGTTAAAAATATTGTACACATACAGAGTCTAAAAGTTGAAGGTTAGGTATGTGGCTTGGTGGAGGTTAAACTGGGCACAAGTAGGCAGAAGTTGGGGCCACTCGTTTATGGTTCAGGATATATTATGAACCAGGCTCCTTTTAGTTTCTTTAGTGCATGCTCTTTGTGCCACGACTAGGGGCAGGCAAAGGTTTTATTATGCAAGCGGGGAGAGGATGTAGCCTTACGGCTAGAGCGGTCGACCTTGAAGCTGGGAAACCGGGTTCGAGTCTCGGCAACGACGCTCAACATCCGGTGATTCAGGGCAAATCACTTAATCTCCCCGTGCCTACCAAAAAATGAATGTGTCCATCTGTAACTAAACTGGTGCTCATGTAAAGTGCTCTGATACCTGGTATCTTCGGGTCTAGTTCGTGCTATATAAAACTCTTTAAACATTTTCTTTTTTTAAAGCAAGTGTGGCATGGCTCCCTATTTGTATGGTAATTTGCTTAGCTTTTCCTCAGGGGTGGTCTGAAATCTTGTGGCAATGGTAAATTGGTAGATTTGAAGGTACATCTTTGAAAGCAGCAGTCATGTTGCCAGTTGACACAAGTAAACAACAATAATCAAGAGAGAATGGATCACTTGTCCTGTCAAATCAGGGTCTTTATTGAGATCATATAAAAATCCTCATCAAATGTACACAGGCCGTTGGCGGTATATCTTGATTCCCCGCCTAGGTGTAGCGTTTCAGCATCATCATAGGGTTTTGATTTGGTAATATGCTGTCCTCCACCTGGAGGTAGACCGACTGATTTACAGTACTGTCCAGACATTAAAACAGTGAAAAAGTGCAAGTGCTCATGTGTAGATTGGTTAAAATTCTCTACTTCACTCTATAGCGCCAATATTTTATTCCAAGAAAAGTGAGGTGAGAAAGTAAAAAATAAATTTGGTGCGATTGTAGACCCAGTTACTAACCTACCGCACTATTAGGTCGACATGTTTCAGCCTTATTATAATTCTCAAGACTTTCTTCAGGACCAAATTACCAGGGTAGCTTGTTGCAGCCCCCTATCCCATTGGTTAACTTACTACTCACTTTGTAAACTCAGATCTGTAGTATCTGAGCGTTTGGCATATTTCTTCCTGGATGCCGCAGAGCGGTAAGGGCCTTGTCCCGATCCGATAAGTCTAAGACTTGTTCTGGCTCTGCGCGGCATCCCGTTCAACATGCTGCAACAAGCTACCCTAGTAATTTGGTCCTGAAGAAAGCCTCAAGAATTATAAGAAGGCTGAAACATGTCACCCTAATAGTGCGGTAGGCTAGTAACTGGGTCTGCAATCGCACCAAATTTGTTTTTTACTTTCTCACCTCACTTTTCTTGGAATAAAATATTGGCGCTATAGAGTGAAGTAGAGAATTTTAACCAATCTACACATGAGCACTTGCACTTTTTCACTGTTTTAATCTCTGGACACTACTGTAAATCAGTCGGTCTACCTCCAGGTGGAGGACAGCATATTACCAAATCAAAACCCTATGATGATGCTGAAACGCTACACCTAGGCGGAGAATCAAGATATACCGCCAACGGCCTGTGTACGTTTGATGAGGGTTTTTATATGATCTCAATAAAGACCCTGATTTGACAGGACAAGTGATCCATTCTCTTTTGATTATTGTTGTAACTTCAGGAAGCTGAATGGATCAAAGCTTCTTCGTCCCTCTTCCCTGATAATTACAGACATAAGTAAACAGCCTACAGGTTTATTGAAGATGGTAGATTCCAGTTTGCGTAGTAAATTGCCTCAACAGGAGAAGCATCCTCTGGGCTGGGCCCAGTCTGTGTCACTGCCACCCCAGCCACACAGTCATTAACCTACATTATTTGACCTCATAAGCTAGGCTGAGAAGTGCAGGGAAGACATTCCAAAAACTCATGAACATTTTGTAAATGAGTGCATATTTCGATTACCTTTTCCTCATGTGTGACTCAACTCAACATTCAAGAGGAAGTGGAACGCTAAGTTAAGTTTGCTTACAAAATGCTCATGAAAGTCAAGAGTTTCACATTGCAGTTCCCTTCAGGTAGAAAGAACAGTGTGGCCTTTGCATATTTTTGGGAGATTTTCACGAGATACAGGGGTGTTAAGAAAACATTTGGCAAACTCCTAACCATGACTAAGGTTTTTCTAGATTTGTGGGCCAGAGAGGATTTGGTTACTAACTTGACTCCTCTGTAGTGGCAGCGCAGGCAGGTACTACAAGGTATGTAGCTGCACTTACAGGCAGCACCATAAACACTCCTCATTATACGCCACTGACCACAGTACACTGTCCGTGCCACCAGTCAAATTTACAATTGGTGCCCCTGCGCTCAAATCTGCTCAAGCACTACATCTCATGAAATTGTGAACCCCCAAAACAGGCCTTAGCAACCTCAGTAATAGGAACGCTATCCTCTGTCCTATCGACTGCAGTAACTTTGACCCAGTCTCAAGCTTATCATTTGTTGCCACATTACTAGAAAGGGGTACCCTGTCCCTAAAAACATAATATCAACAGAGGCTTTAAATGCTTCACATCAAGGACAATTATTCATTCCTATTGTAAGTGTGACCTGGCTTGAAGCAGGTGATACTGGTCAAAGCAATAGTTCATTTGTAAAAGAAAGAGTGCCGGTACCCAAAGCTGTGCTCGGAAGCTCATGGCCGGCTCTGTTAAATGTCTGAGTGCCGAATACCAAAGCTGCGCTGTTCGGAATCCACCTCATGCTACTTTAATCCACTACCAGACACATTCTGCCCCTTTATTTCACTCCGGCAGGTTCCTGCTTTCTCCCCCTGTGACAGTTTTTCAGTCTTTTTCTTCCTCCTATTTCCCCCTTTGTGTATTTTTCCCTCTCTTGCTCTCGGAAAATGTTGGATAAGAAAAAATAAGTGCCGGTGGACCCCACCGGCAACCACTGGTGCAAATTAAACACTGGGTGAAAGTCAGTACAGGTAGGCCTTGCCTGTTCAGGCCTCCACAATCAGCAGCCCGCCACAGGTAGAGAATATACACTCCGCGTATGACTTCCCAAGTTGGTAAAATGATAAAAGAACCCCTTTAGCAGCTGACAAGCCGGTTTCAGGCACGTTAATGTCACTGAGATAGTCTTATGAATACCTGTCCCTTTGTGATGCTGTTAGGATGGAAGCATGGTTCTTGTAGGACATCTCACCTGCTTTCGATACTAGTGTGAAAGCCAGTTTGACAAATTTGTTGCATACCCTCAGGAATGGTCTGGCTACTAGCCTCCACCACTGTCTCTCAAATGGGAGAAATAATAAGGGCCTAAAGTCTCTTTGATATGCTTTATATTGATGACTTACAGCTGTATGTTAGGATCAGAACCTAACATATGTTTATTGGGGCCCTACCTTCCCTATATCAAATCAAGGATGACCAAGATGTGGCATTGTTTCAATGACTCTAAGACCCAATTCAGACTGGCAAAGCTTGAACAAAATCAAGAACTGAGCCTTGTTCTCAAACACTACAGGAAGAACATACCAAGGGAAATCTGTAGGGGACACAGATGAAAGGAAACACATGTAGAACAATCCATCTTGTCCAGGTTGTAAAGCATTTTCTTAAAAAAAGAAATGGCTCCTACCCCCAAAGCACATTCCGATAGCCAAACAAGCCCTTTTGTTCTCCCAACTTGATTAAACCAACTCGCTTCAAGCGGGCAGGGCAGAACAAAAGCTGATTTTCAAACACTGCCACTATGAATTAGTGCAGTAACACGACTCAACCATTTTCAAACACTGGGTCCATGCTCTCTCCCTGCCTCCCTCCCCACACTTTAAATACCTGTGTATCCCCACGAAGCCCTTTGGATGAAAAGCCTCACTTATCCAGCTAGCAAGCACATTCTTTGCAGCAAAAACCAACCCACAAAGAAAACCTCAGCAATTCTACCAGCAATCCCTGGATACAAGCAAACTGGTTCTGGCAGTACAGCATGTACAGCAACGACGTCATCACTCATAGCTGCTAGTGAACACCCCTGGGGATTTAGAAAAAGGCAGAAAACCGACTTCTTCAAAAAAAGTGCTGCCTAACAACTTTCAAAACCAATACTCACAATTTCATCTCAGTTTGCATCACTCCATTATTATGAATTGCCGCCGTAACGTGCCCACGCCGACTTCCTGAACATTGACGTTACTGCGGACTATACTATGTTACTGCCTACGAAACCCTCCAGAAGTTGCATTTCCTTGACCATGAGTCTAACCAAACAGTGGCACTGAAGAAAGACTGCACAACCAAGGACAGAGAGTTCACTGGCCACGTGTTCAACCGCCACACAATAACAGTACCACACTGACTAACATTGAGCACATGGGATTCTGTTGGGCCGTTGTTATACAGGATGCTTTTCGGTTACTGCCACACTTAATAACAAGTAGGGTTTGAGGCTGACGGATTCTTTATCAATGTCTGGTTTTAGCTGAATATTAATTTTGTTTCGGCTTAAAAGCAATATTGCATTTGACTGAAAATCCACATATGTTGGCTTTGGTAATAAGTGCGTAACACTAGCACTGTTCTATTAACAATACTCTAACCAGCTCCTATTGAGTAATGGCAGTGGTTGCTTGGACACTTCTACCCCTGGGAGCCACCGTAAGGAGTCCTGGCTAACCTTGATTTTCAAAGTACTCAGAATCCATTCGAGTAGGAGAAGGCATGGATAACAGATATGGAAGAATCCAGGAGAAGGCATGGATAACAGATATGGAAGAATCCAAGAGAAGGCATGGATAACAGATATGAAAGAATCCAGGAGAAGGCATGGATAACAGATAAGGAAGAATCCAGGAGAAGGCATGGATAACAGATATGGAAGAATCCAGGAGAAGGCATGGATAACAGATATGGAAGAATCCAAGAGAAGGCATGGATAACAGATATGGAAGAATCCAGGAGAAGGCATGGATAACAGATATGGAAGAATCCAAGAGAAGGCATGGATAACAGATATGGAACTGGTAGATGGTCCTTGATAGCTAACAGGATCTCTGTAAATGGACTCCATACACACACGCTGCTTACCTCAGACCTCTGTCCCACCTCCACGAAGGCACATGTGGGGTGGAAGGCGCCGGTTCCGCAGGCATAGAGGTGGGTTCGATTGTAGGAGTGCAGAATTTTGACGAAGTTCATGCAGTCACTCTGGAAGAAGAAGGCAACAGGGAGCTCAATATAACAGCTTCTAAGAGTGTGTGAGTGAATGTGTGTAAGAAGGTGAGTCCGCGTATGTGATGGTAGATGGGTGAGTTTGTGCGAGTGAGTGGACACATGACTGCATCAGAACAGAGATGACAGGTGAGCGGGTGGTTTAGTAGGCATGTTGGTCGGTGAATAAGTAGGTGAGACTAAGTGTGCGCCATTAGTTGGTTGAGTGTGCGCGAGTGACTAGGTACATGACTGGATCACTCATTTCTGGGTGGTTAACAGGCCAGTTAGCAGCTGAATAAGTAGGTGCGGTAGAAAGTGAGTGGTTGGTATGGTGAGTAAATGAGTAGGTGAATCGATGAAGTGTAATGATGGGACACTTGTTGTTTACGTAGTGCTTGGACTACTCAAGGTCCTGCGTGAAACACTGAGGTGGAAAGGAGAAAGGGACATGAGAGGCAAGTAGGAACCAAGAAGCAGGAAAAGAGAGAGTAGGGGAGAAGGAAGGAGGAAGCATGATGTTATCCCATGGCTGTTTCTCCAGTGATGCTTACAACACCTTAAAACTGCTTCAAGGCACTAAGAGAGAACACAATGGGGAAGAAGGAGTGAAGAGAGAGAAGGAAGAATGGGTATGTGGGGATAACTTGTGGATATAGATTACAGGACACTTCAGTTACAAAGCTTTATCTCTGTGCTCAGAGAAGAATTCAGAAAGGCAGTCGATACCTGGTATTTAAAGCAACAGATACCCTTTCATGCCAACTGCACAGAATCACACATTCACAATTCGGATTTTTAAAAATGGAATCCCTGACATCCTCACACGCTATTTTTACCACACACACAATGTGATGACACACGGGGACCACCAGTCCCACTTCCCATGCCCATATTCTGCTTTTTAAAAATACACATGTATCAATAAAAAATCCATACCACCTCTCCAGCTTTACACTGAGTAATCATTCCCCTGTGCCTATCCAGGCTATTTTGAAATAATTTGGTTATCATTGCTGTATGAAAAATATGGCTTAATGCAGTGGTCTTCAAACGTTTCAATGCCGCGCCCGTAGTTTAAAAAAAAAATCATTGGGGCCCTCTCAGAATTTTTCATAATTATTTTATTAAATTGCCAATGTTTAAACATGTCTAGACCTATTTAAACATTGCATTCATGTTAGTTACTGTTTTTAAAATGCCATTAAATACATGATTGGCAAACATACTATTCTGGTCAGGCAGGCCTTACTAACACGTAGAAAGATCCACAGTGTGATTATTAGAAGTAGGGGTTTTGAAAAATATTTGGAGTCCCTTCCCTTTTGACATATACTCCTAGCTAGGATATAAATAATAAAACATGTAAATGATGGCCCATTGCAGAGCGGTTTACCACCACTCATCTTTTTCAGCTTAAACAAAGCACTGTTATCAGCATAATGCTCTTTTTGGCCAGAGCCTTGACCTTTGTTTTTTTCAGTAAATTTCTGAGGTTTTTTTTAATGCAAAGTAAGATATTCTTACCATACCTGTAGTAAAATTACATTTCGTATCTTGAAAACAAACTTACAGGAAGATATTGTAATAGAAATGGCCAAGTTCCTATGTTGGATGTGGGCCATCCGAAGGAATAATATGAAGAAATGAAGTACTATGAATGCCAACCTTACTTTGTAATAATGTTATGTATTTATACAGATTTGTAGTGAGGGAGTCTTGGAGCTGTATCAAACTGCCTTTTATTTTTTTATATTATGTCGCTGTCCGCTAGTAGTTGTGATTATGAAATGTTTTTTTAATACCGCAAAAAAATCATTGTCAGGGACCATATGCGCAATACCGATATACCCTAAATATTTTCAACTCAATATTTTTAAAATTGGTTAATTAACTTCTTTTATCTGTAATATAGTATGGTTTTATGGTAACCAAAAATGTAGCACTCAATGGTTGTATTGTGTCTTTAATGATTGAAAAAAATCGAAATAAAGACTGATTTGAATTTGAATGTCACTTTAACTTTTGTGTTTTTTTCAGTGAATTTTTAGGGTATGCTTAACATATAAAGTAATATTTTATTACCATGCATAAGACCAAGCCTTGCAGGCCACGTGTGGCAAGGAGTTGGTTGCAGACAGGAGTTGGCTGCAGGTCTGTACACAACCCCTACCCCCAAGGTCTTACTCCCAGCCCCCTAGGAGCACCTAACACCCTGCAGGTACCAGCCTTGTCTGTTTGCGGCAACCCACCACAGACATTCAAGCGCCCCACCCACTCAGCCCACTCAGACCCAGCTGGGCGCCCAGGAGGCCGCAGTCTGGAACCTTCTCCAGACCCCTCGCAGCGGTGTCATATCTGAGATGTCTGGAATAACTCGACAGAAGAGATGCCTCCCTGCGCCAGCTGCCCGTGATTAATGGACAGTAAATATTACACCAGGGGTGTCCAGAGCAAGCGACAGCAAGACGGCACAGCGCAGGAATGCGCTGCCTCCCTCCCCCCGACCCGCCCCCGACAAACTCCCTTCTGAAACAAAGCCTCGGTTTATTCTCCTAAAGAGAGGCATTTAATAGTGTCAGCTTCCGCACTTGGCTCGTCGTCTTACAGTGACGAGAACACTGTTTTATTATATGGAATTACAGACTTCACAGCGCTTTGAAGATTATATAGCGCCGCTGTCCTCACATGACTTACAGAACGAGGTCTTACGTCATGCAGCACTTTCAGTCTTAAGACCTCACAGTGCTTTTGCACACAAGATATTCATTATACAGCACCGTTTGCACTCAAGGCGCTTTACAGACAGGTTGCACACTATATAGCGCCTCTGTCCTCGGAACACTTTAGAGACCGCTAACAGAGTACAGCACTGTCTAACCTCGTACCTCACGGTGCTTTATAATTATAAACATATTAATCACATCAGTCCTCGCAGCACTTTACAGACATGCTCCACATACAGCACCGTTTGCCCTCAAACCTCAATGCGCTTTATAGACAGGTTGCACACTCTATAGCGCCTCTGTCCTCAGAAGGCTTTACAGACCGCTTACACAGAGGACAACACTGTCTAGCCTTGTACTTCACGGTGCTTTACAAACATATAAACCAATACATCAGCCTTCTTAGCGCTTCCGGACACATCATACCTCAAACAGTGTTTTACAGACATGCGCACTTTGTTCTTAGACGTCAAAGCAGTAAGCACTTTACAGGCAGGTTAAACTGCATACTGCGTCTGTCTTCGGGACACTTTACAGACAGCTTTACAGAACAGTTACAAGGTACACAGACCCGTATATCTTCAGACTTCAGGCCGTTTTATGGACGGATTGTTCACATGGGCGTTGCTACCATTGGTGCAGCAGGTGCAGTGGCACCCGGGCCGATAGCCATAAAGGGCCCGTTGAACCCTGATACTGTCTGTTTACTACCACAGCAGCAGTCAAAGGAGCAGTTTCCTTTCTTGCAGCATGTGCCCACGACATCTTTGCTACGCGACTTTGTTACTCAGTAGACGTTGTACAGGTTACCTTGAATGCACCGCAAGACTTCGTGTTACACATGCATTGAAAGTTCCCTTTCCCGCCCAACGGTGGCCCTGATGGACAAAAGGTTGCGCGCGGGTTCTGTGTTTAAGTGCAATGCGCAGGCAAAAATCTTTTACAAGGGTCTCGATGCCACAAAAGAGCCTCATTGTGAACTGCACCCTGGGGAAAGCATTCAGTAGAAGAGACAATGAGGCCGCTGCCTGCTCCTGCTGACGCCTGCTGCTCGCGCAGGCAGAATGTGAGCTGTCAACTTGACAGCTAAGCTTCCACATTGCAAACAACAACATGCATTGCACTGCTGACATGCAATTAGGCACTTTTGTGCATTGGAGATTGTTCTGCGTTCGCTTGACTTGCAAATACAAAGAATGTTTGTGCACCAGGACCCACATTTCTGTCCCCACCGCCCGTCCTGTCCCCTCCCAACCACAGGCTTCACTAGCCCCATATGGGCTCCCATTTTAGCATACCCGCAGGGCCCCCACACCTGAATCTGTGTTTTGGCTCGGTGAAAAGTGAAACCCAAGCGTGAAGACAGTGGCATAGGTCGGTCACAGGCCAGCTGCCAGAAATGAGATGGTGTCTTGGGAGAAACCCTGCGCCAAGGCTGCAGGCTACTGGGAGCTTAGCCCTCTGCTCACCATTGAAGGGCAGAGGGCACACTGGGAGGCAGCTTCCACAATCTGTCCCCTTTCAGACACGGGTCCTAGAGTCTTTCCCTTGAACTGCTCATCTCGCCGGGTCACCACTGGCCATTCTTATGGAGCACCAATCAGCCATGGGCGTGAAAGGTATGTTTAAAGCAGGGGTCTCCAAACATGTCCTGGAGGGCCGGATCCATGCCAGATATTTTGGATATCCCCATTGAGATACATGTAGTTATTTTAAGAATCTGGAATGGATCCGGCCCTCCAGGACCGGTTTGGAGACCCCTGGAAAGGGTTGGCCATGAGCATCCACAGTTGTATGTGGCCAGGTGACTGATGACTTCAGTGGCCACCTGCATCAACTACAGAAATCAGTGTGAGTCCAAGGTCACGGGGTCAGCACGGGCCACACATTCTTCCCCCTTTCATGAGTCATAAAATGAATACAGTGTAATTAGGTGACAATATAAAAGTATTTATTATCTGTCACTATTACCAAAATACCCCCAAAGTGGATGAATACTTTACATATCTGGCTGTTCATGGACAGCATAAGGTTCTACACATTCTGTGTGATCTTTGAAACGGTTCCTTTCAAAAGCAGGTAGTAAATTATAGACTACAAAAGTTACAATACTAAACTAATGTATATTGTTTAACTTTATCTTTGTCTACTAATCGGTCCGATCGGTGTAATTTTTTTGAGATGGACTTGTAGTGTACTGACAGATATTTAATATTTTGTATTGTATGATGACACCTCTATTGTTTCAATAAAAACATTTCTGAACTTAAAAAAAAATACTAAACTAATGTCAAGGGATCCCTTACTTGTATCAGCTAAAACTGAATCTACACTTCCCTAGTCTGCTGCAGCATTTACCACCTATCCCCTGCCCTATGAGGCTGCACCTCTAAGTGGAAGGAACAAAGCAACCAGCCTGGGCATGAGAGGGTTCATCTTATTGCAGCAAGGCTACTTTTTGTCCATCTCTAGACCAGTATCTAAAACTTGCTAGAAAAGTGTTTGAAAAAAGCATGTGAGCATACAGGGCTCACCATTTGAAAATCGAGTGTAGGTCACACTTATATCTGGGAGTTAATGCTTTGTGAATCAGGCCTCGTTGTTTAGGTCCAATGTACAACTAAGACCAGAATAAAACACAGCCACTCCTAGAGAAATCTTCGCGAATAAAGCCCTCTATTTCTTCTGTCCGATCACCTTCCTCCTCACGTGCAGGTTTTTTTTTCCCCAAGAACACGCCGAAGACCTGTTATTGATAACCCGGTAATTTTACCCTAAGAGCAGGTGGTGTCTTTAGGCCAATGTCCACAGACATCTGATCAGTGAACCATGTGTTTGAGGAATCGGAGGACAAAGAACCAGTCTCAAGTGATAGATACGCTTCCTGGTTGAGCCAGCAGAACCTGGCCTTTGTGCTGAGAATAGTCCTGCCTGTAGGGATATCTGGAATTAAAAAAAAGACCTTTGCATATTATAGGTCTGTGGGACTGCGGAGGAGCCAGTGGAATATAAGGTTTTGGCCTTTCAAAAGACTTCCCCGGGATACACCAAAATAAGCCAGTCTGTCTTTTGTTGTTAGAAGGGGTAGAAGAGGGCAGCAGGGCAGGTGATTTATCCATAAACTCCCTTACAAATCGTAAGGGAGTTTATGGAAAACGATTAAACATTAACACCATGAAAAGTGACTTTAGAGAGAGGATATGGTGCCAACTGGGTAGAGAGGCAGCAATGACGTCACTGCAAGCAGTCTCAGAAAAGGACAATTACACGTTTCTAAAATGCGTGGGAGTTAAGAATGAACTAGTCTGACTAGGGGCAAGGGACTTTAACTTTTTCCCAAGAGGCCTAGGAACCACAGAGAAGGAGGGACAGCCCAGGGCCTGCAAAAATGAGTCAGGGGACCGAGCAGGGGGCTTCAGAGCAAAGTAGGCATCAGTCATGTAGAATTGCTAGAAGAAGGGGCTGGAATAAAGTGTCTAGTGCTTTGTTGCTTAGAGTGTATTTAGTGACGGGGAGGGGGGGGGGGGTGAGGATGTAACTTGGGAGTCCCATGGCACGTCACTATTAAAGGAACATGTTTACAATTCAAAGATGTGCTGGTGGGTCCTTTGTCTATGTTCCCCAACGTTGGGCCTCTTTAGCACCTGACGCCCGGGCTCCCTCCTTTTCACAGGTGGAGGGCCAGCCGTGCGGCTGCAGGTGGCGGGACGGGGGTGGGGACAAAGGCAGAAACAGGGTTTGTGTCAGTAGTGAAGCCCGATTCTCCTCCCCACGTACATCGAGAAGCGGGAGCTCCACGGGGCAGGTGTCCCTCTTCAGTTTCTCTCATATTCGACGCAGCAGGAGACGAGTGACCCTCCCCTCCGGTCTGCAGCACACCTTGCGGCGGCTTCCCCGTCTCGTGCTCTGTCGACAGGCTTCTGTTTCACCCAAGGCCCTGCAGAGAGATAAGCGCTTTACGTCCCTGTTTGTTTTGCTGACCTTTTGACCTGGCTGGTCACGATCTGGAGTCAGAGGCCTCAGGCTCAGGGTGAAAGAGCAGGTTGCAGAGGTCAACGCCTTTGCAGGGCACTTCCATCTGCAGCCACTGTAGAGGGGTCTAGCTGTGAGGGTTCGGGAGTGGGTGAACATCAGTGCTCGAGTTGGGGTACCACGCGGGTGGACGGCGTCCCCCCACTTATTTTACCGGGAGCTTGATAACTGGAGCAAATGGAGGCACACATTCACTCTTTGGCCTCTCTGGGGCGAGATCGGAGCTCATTCAGAACGCTGCTCATGCGCTGGCTTCTCTGATGCAATCGCATCTAAGGGGTGAGCGAGGGAAGGCAATGAGTCTGATGGTGCAAGCCACCTTTCGTAATGTCACTTCCTGTTGTGACGTCAGCGACCCCCACTTCTTTTTTTAAGACTTTTGCCCTGGTGAACATGAAGTAGCAGTGCAATAAGGGATCTGGGACGCCCCCAAATTATCGGTGTGGTGGCCTAGTCCAGGCTCGGGCACGGGTATTCCAAAGCGCAGTAGGGTATAAAGTGGTCCTTCCTTCCAGGGTACCTAAGATTGGGGTGCCAATGCTTTAGGGGAGGACATGGAATATGGGACAGAGGAACAGCTATGCCCCCCTATCGCTCCATGCCGAGTCTAACCTTAATTAGTGAGAATGAGGGGTGAAAGGTTCCAATCCCTTATTGGCCGTTTATTGAGCAAAGGTCCCTCTTTTTTGTCAAGCTTGCCCTCGGCAGGGGGAAACCCCTAACCCCCTATTGTAGAACGTTTGAGAAAGGCTGTTCTCCTACATACTATTACTAATATAGTAACACCTTATTAAAACTACAAAATGAACCATCGTGGGATTGGAATTTTTCCATAATAAGCTATAAGAAACAAAGCTTGCCCTGACATACCTTTTCTCTGACACTGGTATGACCATGGGGAGACGACCGCAGCATATCCCCTGCCCCTGGCATCTTGCGTGGGTGGTGTAGTCCAGGGGTGTGTGTGTGAGGGGTGCGATGGGTAGGGATTAGTAGAGGGTTTGTAAGGGCGGTGCAAGAGGGGTCTTGGGAAACGTGCTAGCAGGAGTGTCATTTCGTAGCTGAGACAACCAGCGTGTCCTCAACTCAGCATAGAAGCCGTCTCCACCGAACACTATGGAGGCGGGAAGAAAAAGTAAGATGGTTGGACTCCGATGTGTAGGGCCTGCTTGAAGAGACATGTTTTCAAACTGAACTAAAGATGGTGGAAGGGGCAGGTGAGAAGACAAGGATGGCCCCTGTCCTGAAGCTCTGGACTAGCGAATTCCCTGACCAAGAGGTGTCCATCCCTAGTTCCTAAAGTAGGGCTTTGGGAAGGTCCATTTTAGAAATGAACGACAAGGCTGTTACTTCCCCAGGCCTGGGCTTTCTCTCGACTTCCATGGTTGTTATTGTGGACTTGGCCGGCATTTCACTGAGTATACTCTACCAAAGGTGGGAGGTCGGAAGCAAACGTTTTGGATTCGTAGACCATTTGTAGACTAACAGAACTTGACTGTCAGAGGGCTTGTGTGTTTTTTCTCCGGCCTCATAAACAGTGGGAAGACAGCTTTGATCCTGATAATAGTGTACTTGGTAACCATGTCAAGATTTTTAGGACTTGGTTTATGCAGCCTACCTTTGTGTGCCAGTCAGCCATAAAGCTGGAAAGTCTCGCACCGTCTCTCAGGCTACAATGAGGTGTTTGACATTCAATTCTGGCAGCATTCCACTAATCCGGGCCTGTGATCACAAAAGAGTCTATAATAACTTTTAAACCTGTGTTCTAAAAAAAAAATCCCATGGGTGTTTACAAGGATGAGCTGTCAAGTACAATACTTTGTCATTTTTATGAGTTGCTGAAATCGGGGCATGGCTGGATGGAGGGAGAGACTCACTGGCCTTGTGTTTGGTTGACTGCTGACAAAGCTCTCCCTTGGGCTGAATTCACAGCATCCCTTTTTAGGTCAATATTAGTTCCTGAATTATTTTAGTAAGAGCTATTTTATAAAGTATATAATTGATCTGCAAGGATGGCCTACAGGCCCTCCAGCAGGCAGAATATTCACTGGGAGAGGGCAGAACGGCCTGTCCAGTCAGGGCCGCCAGTACCACAATTTTTCAGTTGGCGAAAGAGTTGAGATTTGTTAGGTTTGTAGTGTCTGAACAAGACAGTGTAATTGTCGATTGATGAACTATATACATGGAGTGAAAGGCTGTCATCTTGTGAATGAGCAGCAAATGCGTGTTTTGCATGGCTTGCTAATTCGGTGCTAAACTTATTTGAGATGGCATATGATTGTTGCCACCTCATTTTAGAACTGCTGCAGTACAAGCACCAGGTACTGACATAGACCAAAATATTTGCTTCGGGAGGAATCTTAGCAATGGAAAAAATCTTGCCATTGTTCATAGAATACAAACCCGGTCTCCACCATGTTACTGATTTGGCGTGTCTTTGCATGTAGGAGATGTGGTTTAAGAGCCAGATCTGCCAACTAGGTTCTCGTCTGCCATTGGCTAAACATCCTGAGATTGTGGGAAAATCCCTTAGTGTCTGAGTTAGTGTTTGAAGGAAGAGTTAATCATCACAAAAGTACGGGATATCCTCCATATTGCAAGCGTATTATATGGATAATGGTACATGTAATAAGGTTGACAGGATATCTCTAAAGTTCTAAATCAGGCACTTAATGTCTCTGTGTTTAAAAATGGAATCTGACCTTGTGTGCAATAAAATCTGGTGCTAATATGAAGTGCTCTATTGCCCTTAGGCTGGGTATTTGCTAAATTACACAAAAAAGCAGGTCTCCACGATTGGGATTGTCCCAAAGTCTTCGAACCCAATGTAGGGTATTCAGAATTGAGCTTGGGATCTGTCCAAATCTTGGTTTTAGCTAGTCTCATTTTTAGATTAATTTGTACCATCTAATTGTTTATTTCTATCAGACAGGACAAAATATTTGCCTTGCCGTCCATGCGGCAAGGGTGGGTTTGAGCAGATGTTGAGTTTTATCAGTTTCAAAGGAATTTGCCTTGTAAAAGCCTATCTCATCATTTGTACCTGTCAATATTAAAAGACGGGGAGTCTCTCTCGTGATCTTTTGGCTGAGTACTGGAATGATGGATGGCCATGACCTGTGAACTCTCTGTTAGGATTGAGTAGCCCACTCCAGTGAGTCAATAGACACTTGGCTCATGGCGTTGTTGAAGGCTGCTGATAGATCTGGTAGGACCAGGCTTCCAATCTGCCTGATTTCAACGTGTTCCGGCAGTTTTGCTCAAGGCAGCTAGTTGAAGATTGGCCTTGGTAGGGTGGGGTTTCGGAAGGGTGGCTTTCTTTTCAGAGAAGAGTCTGCCCATTCAGGTGTACGACCATGACCACTACTAAACCATGGTTGCCTATGTTTGACCATGGAAACCATGGAAAAAAGACATTGATCATGAATATAAAACGATTGGTTTCCAAAGACAAATGCATTCATAAAAGGCTACTTCTATTGACTTTAACAATTACCTAGAAACAAATGTTATGCATTGAGCCCAAAGCGACACCCCCTGTTTGTTAACACACACTCGGCTATCGCCTTGCATCTCACGGGTACCAATGCAAGATCTCCGAAAAAAATGTGGAGATTCAACGATGAATCAATGTAAGTACAAAATGGTTTTAAATGTATGTTGTGCACACAAGATTGAGTGTCAGCAATTCTGAGTGAATCATGAGTGAAATGAGTCACTACAAGTGACTGAGTGGAAATTAATATGAATCAGTGTTAGGGAGTGTTAGAGAGTGTGAGTGAGATTAAATAAATGAGTGAGTGGTAGGTAGGTAGTTAGTGATTGTAAGTGAGTGTGACTGGCAATGTGGTGTTATGCTAGCAAGTGGTAAAATACAGTTGCTTAGAGCAATTCTTATCATGACAGACACTTATGACAAAATAATGGCACATTACATTAGAGATAATGGAGCTTCAGAAACTGCAGGTATTGAGATGTCCTCGGGATTACGATCACGTGACATGACTTTCTGTAAAAAGTAGGGTTCACCTGACGCTACTTCCTGTGATGTCATTCAGTTTAAAGGGTGTGTGATGTCACTTCCGCTACCCATGCGTTTTAGTGAATCCATGCCCATGCTCGCAGGTACTATTTTCTTTATACTTCATTTCCACAGTATTTTATAAACTCACATGTACAATTTGTATATATTTATTCTCGTTGATGGCTTCAGAAGTGTTCACAGATGCAGGGGTCAGCAATGACTGTGAGGGAAGATGCCACCGCCCTCCCCGGCTCTCCATTAGTAACCCGATCCCTTGTAAAGGTCAGGGCACGGGCTGTTTTCCAAACACTCCCCCGGCAGCCAGGAATCTTGTCTTCTTGACTTTTTTTCTGCAGCCGAACTGCCCGGATTCCTCGCAAGTCATTACTCACGTCAAGGGATGCGCGCGCTAATCACTGAGCGATGGTGGGGTCAGAGGTCAGCGCTGCTGACAGAAGGCTTGCCAGGCTCCCTACCTGCCTCCGGGTAGGGCAGGTGAATGCATTCTTCCAGCCGAGCTCAACAAAGAGCAAAGGGGGCCGGGGTCACTGTCAGGGCTCAGGCAAGGTCTACAGCCATTGTGCACTCACTGTGCTCTCACGCAGGTGGGGCCTTCACAGTGACCTCACCTTTGTCCCTTTCTGTGCAGTCTCTGGGGTCGGAGGGGTGGGCTGTCTGACAAATATGTCTATTAGAACTGCTCACCTTTGGAAGAGTTTAAAATGACTGAATCTCCTTACCAACAAGAATTTATGAGACTAGTTTTTTAGATTTTTAGAGTATATGAAGTTTTGGGACTTATAATAAACAATAACAGACTTGCTTCTCTTTCGGCATATATTTCTCCAATGAGTTGGTATTATGTTACCTACGACCCTTTATCTCTAGCTACTGCTTCATAAAATTGTCTATGTGCACCTCCTGGAAGGCCACCATTAACCTGTGGTGATGAACTGCAGCTCTTGTCCCTTTTTGGACGTTCATGAGTGAGGAGGTTACTTTTGCATCACTTCCACTTCTTGTGGTGATTAACATATTTTTAACCCGTTGGACGTCATGAGCAGGACCGGACTGGGAACAACAACCGGCCCTGGCAAAGTGCTCTACAGGCCCGTTGAAGGTGCCGCCGAGCTCTTTGCCGGGGCTGGTTTTTGGCCGATTTTGTTACAGGGGGCCGTGTAACAAAAACGGCCACCAGGGGCCCAAAACCGGCCCCCACACGTGCGGCGCACCGGGGGATTGCCCGGTGCCCGCCATGGCCAGTCCGGCCCTGGTCATGAGCCACGGTGCTCGTGTGCTCATGACGAGCTGAGCTCGTCATAACGGTCCAAACGCTCACACGCGGGGCTAATTCCCCAGCTGTGCTGATCGTTCTATGAAAACGGGTGTGGCCGTGACGAGCTCAGCTCGTCATGAGCACACGGCCACCGTGGCTCATGATGAGCTGAACTCGTCACGAGCACCGGGGTGCTCTGCGCGCCCCCCAGCACAGCAGGGGAATTAGCCCTGCGGCCAACGGGTTAAGCCATCTGTGCATAAACAAGGCTTTCTTTTAACGCACCTTCCCTAATTACCACAGAGAGGCAGGCTTCTCACCCAAAAAAGTTACTTAATCTGTGGTAAATGCAGTCCGGGTTGAAGTCAATATTGTTGATTCTTTCGAAGTTGTTTTCTCCAACTGGATCACAACTCAATGCACATCTGTCCCCAATAATCTGTCAATATGGCTTATATGGTACAACTACACTGATCAAACTTGTTAAACATGGCATCTTTTGGCGTGTTTCCCCTGTCTTTTTGCTTTCTGACCTCCTGTGTTTGATTGTATGTTGGACTTGTTTTGCTGGTTTAGTGTCTCTGCGCACTATTTCACTGCTATTCTGTGCTAATTATTGCTGTCTTACATGTCCTTTTCCATCCCTCCTTTCTTTCTTTGTCACTGTGCCTCTTCCTCTTTCTTCCCCCCTTTGTGTTTTCTGTCTCTTGCTCTGGGTCAAATCCTAATGACAAAAAATAAGTGCTGGTCCCCAAAAACGTGTGCCCGGGCGCTCCATCTGCTACCACTGGCACAAATTAAGCACTGACTAGGTATCTGTGAGCACATGATCCTGCTTGCCACCTAGGCAGGGCACAAGTCCTAAAAAAAGAAGTGGGTGGACGCTGACGTCACGACATGAAGTGATGTCACGAAAGGTGGCTGGCACCATCAGACTCATTGCCTCCCCCTCGCTCACCCCTCAGATGCGATTGCGTCAGAGAAGTCAGCGCGTGAGCAGCGTTCTGAATGAGCTCCGATCTCGCCCCAGAGAGGTCAAAGAGTGAATATTTGGCTCCATTTGCTCCAGTTCCCGGTCAAATAAGTGGGGGGACGCCGTCCACCTGCGTGGTACCCCGACTAGAGCCCTGCACCTAGGTGAGGCCATGTTCTACAAATATTGTGGTCTTTTGTCGCAGTAGTCTTCGTGCACTGTGTAGATAAACTCGCACATGATTCTTGTGCCAAACCAGAGCAATGAAGTGTTTTTAATACTAATTTTATATGGTCACGCTTTATAGAGTCGAGCAAATTAGTTTTTTAATCCCTACAACCCATAAATGAGTCCTTTGGGAGCTTTGTTAGATACTTTTGTAATAGTTTAGTCATGCACTAACAGGACTCTCTTCAGCTCACCAGATGGTTTATTTTGCCTCAGAGGCATGAGGTGGAATCAAGACTACACAGCCTTGGTAAATGCCACTCTTGACATTCAATAGTGCCTGTTGGGGGCTTCTGAGCTAAACTGTGGGCCCTGGCATTTATTATTTTACAAATTAAGCACTGCGATGGCATACCTTCAGGTGCTTGAAACATGGGGGCGGATCCCTGAATGCCGATGGACCCAGGCTGTGGAATGTGCTTAACCCCTTAGGGCAGAAAGGAATTATATGCCTTTTAGGAAGAACCCGGAACGAAACTTTTCAGGTTTTACTAATTGACTTCCAGGCAGGTGCAGCACAGAGGCTGCAAACATTGATCCAAACAAAACCCGAGCAAACTCCAGCATCCCCAAACCCCCACCCTCGACTCAGACCACAAAATGAGCCCTCCACAGCGCCCCGAAGCAAGGCGATGTGCAGTGCTCTATAAAACCACCAAATAAATAGATACATGATAACCAAACGCAGCGAATAATAGATGGCACTTTTATTACAAGATGTGTGCATAGGAATTCTCGTTTTCTGCTGAGTGCAAATCTGTACACGTTTTACACCCACAATGTATCCTGGGAGGTGCGAAGGGCACTTTCATAAAATGGCGTCCCTGTACTTCCGTGCAAGACAAATTTATTAATAGGTGAGGAATAAGATTTCCTGCATGTGTATACCGTTCTTTCTTTAGAATGCTCCGTCTTTTCTAGAGCTTTGGGACCCCTTCGGTATGAAGAGTTTAAAGAGTTTACGAATTAAAATGTCAAAATAGTAGAAGGCCGCAGAATATGCGGCATAATTTCTTTAATCGCTTAGTGGGCGCCTCACGACTTGATTTCTAACTTTGCCACATAATATTTTTTTCGCCAATGTCACATAATTCTCGAAACCGTGCATAAAACGAAGAGAATGTAAATGAGTCCTGGCATATCCGCTTTTGCAGCAGTAAAAAGTCTACACTCTGTAAAGAGGCCAACGGTTGGGAGGGGTGCGGGTGAAGCTAAGAGCAGCAGAAAAGGTCCAAGAGGGGAAAAAAAGAGAACAATCCAGGCGGTTAAACCAACACTTTAGAGTCTCCATCAAAAAGTGACAGTAAAGACTCTGAGATTGGTTTTCAGTGCCTCGACGTACTCTGTGCACAGCCGGTGCCCTCGTGGGGATTTAAGAGTCGAAGGTCATGGGGGGGGCGCGGTGGGGGGCGGGGGATTCCTGACGGTTGCTCCGGGAGGGCGAAGGGGCTTGACTGCTGTAATTTGTGTGCAGAGGGATTAAGACAAGCGGTTTTGGGCCTATCGGAGGTATTTGCACCTTGACACAAAAGACGCCACCTGCTACCACTTCAGATAAAGCAATAAAAAAAACAAGCCTGCTTCCTGTCAGACGCGGGGCCCCGCCTGCCCCGGGTGGGATCAGGCTGACTGCTTGCATTACAAGCCCCGCAACACCTGTGACTGCCACAATGTGCCTGGAAGCGGGCCCGGAGGGATTATTCATTCACTCAAAGGTTATTATATACATCCTTATGGCTAACCATGGGTGATAATGCACTGTGCAAATAGATACACGTTTAACAAATATTCGCAGTGTAGAAAAGGAAAGTGGCCCAAGAAAAGCAAAACAAAGTCCTACTGACCCTAGTTGGCTGGAGTGGCCCCTCGTACACTTGGGGCCCGTTACCCTCGCACCTGCTGCACTAATGGCAGTTCAGGTCCCTTAAACAAAGGGGTAACAAAAACTCGAGGCACAGAATACTGTCATGGTGAGCTGGGACCTTGATCACCCAATGTCTGCTGTACGTTGTCATTACGTGGTTGACGTTACGTTGAAATCATTTGGCCTGTGTACGGATTCTATATATAATGTACTAGTTTACCCGTCGCGCGTTGCTGCGATCTCAGAAGGAAGGAAATTTAAGGAAACTTCTTATGATAACATTCAATTTACATTGTGTAATTTTTATTGAAACTTATTCATTTTAATATGGAAAACATTTTAAAGTGTTGTTTTAATTCTGTTTATTTATTCGAGTGGTTGTGGATACATGGTATTTTTTGTTTTTCCGTCTGGTGCGTACACGAATAAATCAGAAAGTTTTCCGACGCGTGAGCTGGCCACATACCGTCCATGTGAGAAGCACGGATTCTCCAAATCTAGTCCACATATTTGCAGCGATTGTCCTTATGCTTTGTTGATGGTCATTGCAAAAGCGAGTCGCACCGGAAACTGTAAACGTTCATTATTGGAAAGATTATGAGGGCCCTGGGGGGCCGATATTTAACACATTTTTCTTTTTTTGCCAGAAACCGTCGCAGGAGTGTACTCAACAACTTTTAACAAATGTTTTTTTTTCTTTTTCTTTTTACCAGAAACCTTAGCGGGAATGTACTCAACAACTTCCCAAAGTTTCATGCCGATCGGATGAATGGTGTAGTAATGCATAAAGGACAAACAGACTTACTTTCGTTTTTATATATATAGATTTGTTCAGCGCTGGTGACAACGATGTAAATTCTCGATTTTCATGATGCTTAAAACCTATCAAGTCCACCCAACTGAACATCTCCAAGGGGGCAAAGGGCATCAGTGATTGTTAAAGAACTTTGAGAGATTTTTGCCTTTGTCCCTTTGACTGAACAAGTCACCCTTGAAGAGACTGTGAGGCTGAATGGGGGGGTTAATGTGGGTTTGGTGTCGTGAGACAAATCTAGCTGAAGTAATCCCTCCCAAAGATGGGGATAAAGGAAACCCCTAATCCTGTTTTGGTGGCAGGATGAGGGCAAAACACCTTTTCTTTAGAGGCAGACTCAATTATATAAACGGAAACATGCCAATAGATTAGTGTTACAAAGGGGTGCGCTGACACTGGACTTTAGGGGTGTGTAGATCTGACTGAAAAGTCCTTCCCACAGGAGACCGTGGTCATAGGTTTCAGAGGAATTCCAGTGGAGAGTGGGGGGTCAGACTGGCTCCAGCCTCAAACAACAGTTTGTAATTCCAGCCT
Organism: Lissotriton vulgaris; assembly: GCF_964263255.1. Classification (NCBI taxonomy): domain Eukaryota; kingdom Metazoa; phylum Chordata; class Amphibia; order Caudata; family Salamandridae; genus Lissotriton; species Lissotriton vulgaris. The sequence goes on along the minus strand of NC_141697.1, from coordinate 955,997,557 downwards.
GCATGGGCCACAGAGTCATACAATGAATGCGAATGTCTGGCTTACCAAGCTCCGAATCAGGGATGCGAGGCCACCAGTTGCAGGATGTTCACCAATGAGACCCTGTGTCACTCTTTTGTTACCTCTGCCCACGGCCGGTGGGGGCCTGTGGTCAGGGCTTTAATTGGGATGAAAAAACTGGGGGAGGGGGGTCTCTCATAGGGGCGTGGTCAATGTAATTAAGGGCGTGGCTTAAAAACACATAAACTAAAAATCTGTGCTCAGCATAGTGTGCCGCCCGTCTTGTATTTTGCTGTTTCTGCCATGGCATCCAGATATATGATACAAGTAACATCATACCTTCAAGAAGGCAGGACTATTGGCTTTGTCAATGGTTGTTAGTTGCATAAGTTAAATAAGCAGCAACTACGGCTTGTATATAATATTGAAAAAGCTTCCACTTAAAGCCCTGGTGACACCACAACAACGTTGCTGCTACTAAGTTTCAAAAAGAGGAAAGAAATCCAGAGGGAAAATGACTCTCTTTGAATGATTTGCCTTCACCTACAATGCTCACCTGGCATGGTGTCATGCTGTAACTTCTCCACTAGTGAGAAGTGAGCAGTGTGAGCACACGCACATCGATATGCCTGCTGTCACTGAAGTCTTGAAAAAAACAGACCGCCTGTGCCAGGGCACAAAGCAGAGCCCGATAGAGACCCGTTTCGAGGCCCCCTTTAAAAAAACTGCTGGTGCTGAGTTCCAGTGAGACCTGGCCCACTTAAAGCCCTGCCTGTGGTCATGAAGTGCCCAACAGACGGTGCAGAGTTTATTCAGTACCCAGTAAAGGGTAGATGGTACAGTGGTCACCTTTTTCAGAAACAAGCCTTTCAGTGATGGAGACCTGTCAAGTTTCCCAGCTCCCTGAGTGTCTAGCTGCCCCAGTCCAGGTGTTTCTTTGAATTCTGGGACTTATAGCATTGTTTGGTCCACTATAAAGCTAGGACTAGAAGTACCAAAATTCAAAGAGAAAAACCTAGACTGGGGAAGTTTATTACGCATGTACCTGGGAAACTTGGCAGCAATGGTGATGTAGGGACGTTAGTTCGCCAGGTAGAGTTTCTGCTCCAGGAATTCAGTTGAATGCACTTTGTTGCTATTGCTGCAGCTCACGTCTGTGTTTGGTAACAAGTCACTTAAGTCCTTCACGGTGATTTCTGGCTCAGCTGGTATATTTCAGCTGACTGTGTTTCTGAACTTGTGCCAAGGTGGAAAATGGCCCTAGTACAGGATATCCTTTCTTCCTCAGTGGGTGTGAGGTCCCGTCTAGGACAATTGGTAGGTGGGCCCTTCGGGGGACTACCTTCCTAAAGAAATCTGTGGGAGTCAGCTGTATAGTTTGGGTGGTCACTGAGATTATAGGCATCCTGGACAAGACACAAATATAGGGATCTTGCAAAGGGAATAAAAAAAAACATTGTGGGACAGATGGTACTAATGGTGTGTAATTTCATTCTCCTTTTAAGTTAAAACACTATATTCTAGGGAAGCTCGAAGTTCAAATTCAACCAAAGGCTATATGGTGGAAAGTGGAGCTATCGAACTATTCAAATTGACCCAATGGATGCCCTCACCTCGGATAGAAGATGGTGTAGTTACCGTAAGAAGATCAGACAGCACCAAAATCCATTAGTACAGGCCAATAACAATCTCCGGCCATTCCTGGCACTCACCATCTCTCTGGACAGAGAAGGAGCTGGGTTGGCAGGCCACCTAGTTTTCCTCCTTTTGGCTTCTCCAACAAAGAATGAGTGGGAGGCAGGTTCTTCCTACAACTCTCTTCCCATCATAAAAATAGACATACTGCTTAACAAGTCGCCTCTAATTAAGTTACGAATGGGGCAATATGCCTTTTCTTCTGCTACTTTGCATCTGATTAAAACTCAAAGCCAAATGGGCTGGCCAGGCGACATTAACATGAAAACAGTTTTCACCCTTGAGTTTCACAAGCACACCATGAACAAAGCAAGCATGTAGTGCTGAAAAAGGAAGCCAATAAAAAACTCTCCGATGCGGGAGGAACCATACCTTGTTCATGGTACACGATTATTAACCCGTTGGCTGCTTCGAACGTTCTGCTCCAGTGCTAAACGTTCGAAAAACGGGTGGGGCAGCGTCGGCCAACGGACGTGCGCAGCACTACCAAGGTAGTGCTCGCGATGGCCGTTGGCCGACGGCAGCAGCCAACGGGTTAATAGCAGTTGCTCACACTTACACTCAACCGTCTAGCCTCTCTAGCACAAGCTTTCTCCCACAGGAGAACTCACAGGGAAAAAAGCTGCAATTTGTGCAGCCAGTGCAGTGGCACCTGGTTGCCGTGGGCAGTGGAGGGCCCACTGTACCCCAATTATGGCTGACTCACTACCTTAATTGAGGGTAGATGTTCAATTTTCCTTTCTTGCATTAGGCAGTGAACAGACCTGCTGCATTACTAACTATCATGATGGTGTAATGTGGGTACTCACAACAGCCCTTTGGACACTTTTCAGTCAGGTTTTCAATTAGGGCATAACCCACACCTTGTGATTTTCTTGGCACTAGATAATTCAATCAAATTGATATATCCTCACGTACTTTAATTGCTGCACATTTTGTATAAACTCTAGTATGAGAACTCTGAAGAGTAAACAAAAAATGCGAAGAAAGCTAACATGAAAAATTCATTTTTACATGCTCTGTACGTCTTGATGCTCAACTCTCAGTACACTGAAGTCACATTTGACAGAAACAGCAGGAGGTAAAATACATCATTGCACCTGGTGTGGTCTCTGTGGGGGGTAAGGAAGGGATGGTTATGCCATAATACTTACGGCAAGTGATACTAAAATCAAAGATAAACCCAGGAACTAGTGGTGGCAGAGACAATGAGAAGAGATTAACAATATTCACAGAAGAGGTCAGATTTAGTAGTCAAACACGAACGTAACAATACATTAATGTAACAATGCCAATGCCAAAAGGTTTGGTTTATGAATGAAAGTCCTTCTGTGTCATTGATGAGTTTATGCACTCAGTAGGCTATCATACATGCATTCTGTCATTCATCTTTTCATTCCCCCAACCCTTGACTCATTACAGGATTCAACCTCTAACAAAACCGAAATAAAATACAAACAAACTCAACAATATGCAAGATTAATTAAAAGAATGCAAGTAAAAAAGAAAACATATTGCAGTATAAACACAGCTGCCATATTCTCACAATAGCAAAACTAAACATTGTGTCTGTCTTGCAAAGGTATTCTAAATAGTACATTATTGCTTCAAAGTTCCGGCATGGCCTCCACATTTAGAACCAATATGTTGGCCATCTTATAATGGTAAAAGAATAGTATCTAATGGACAACAGCATTCCATAATGGTCCTCTGGTTTCGGGGACGTGGCCACATGGGATGCGACGCCTATGCAGATTGAAAGAGTGGCAAGTAAGCGACCCATTAGCACTACCTGGAGAGCTGTGGTATTCTCTTAAGAAACATTAAGACAAGAAAAGGAATGTAGGTGGAACTATAAAAGGAGAACATTGAAAACTTAAGAACGCATCAACCAGCCCTGACAGTGAGGTGCACTCCTTTGTAAGTGGATGTACACATGTGTTCAGAAAATGCTATCATTCACAGGGCAAAATAACCTATGAGTAATGTGGTCTAGACTATTATCCCATGCAGTACGCTGTCATGGATGGAAGCAGAGTGTAAATAACACTCAGATAGAACAATAGCCGAACAGAGCTGACTCAAAGGACAGCTATACATTTATATAAATATATATTTTTATATACGGATGGGTGATTTAAAAAAAAATGTATTACAAGATCTAGGCAGACGGCAAAGAAGAGAATGTATTACTGTGTAGTTCTTCACCACTTAAGGTTTTCAAAAGCAGTAACCAACACCAACATCCGTCCCTGAAAAGGAAATCTGTGACATTTCATGTAACAGTACACCTATGCATAAGCTTTAATGCAGAGAAATAACAATCAGCCATTAAATGCCTGTTGACTTTAACATATGCTTTTCACAATCAATATATCAGGCATACCTTGTTTATCATAACACTTCATAATAACAAGATCAGGTCTACGGCATGCAAAATATTTTTTCCTAGTTAACCAATCAGGCCTCTAATTGCTATCATTGGCTTATCACCGTAACCAAGTAAGGGCTAAAGTACCGAGCTTAAGTGTTCCCACGAGACAAACATCAGACACAAAATGACAAAGTATACAAAATCACAGCTGGCAAAGCAAAATAGTATCTCTTCTAGGAGGGCCTAACAAGAATTTGGACAGTGGAGATCCTTCTATACCAACTTTTTGTCAGAGGGGGCGTAACCAGAACAAAAACACTTTCATATTATGTGGATTCTAGATAGCAAAATACCCTCCATAGGCTTGAATACATACTAATAGCATTCTACCCAAAAATAACTATTTACTTTAACATATGCTTTTCACAATCAATATTTCAGGTCTACAGCCTTTGTTGTAACCTTTCATAACACACAATTAGGCATATAACCTTTATCATTGGCCTCTCGCTATAACCAACTCAAGCCTACCGTGCTGAGTGTAAACTTTGCACACAAAAAAAATCGGGCATACAGTCATAAAGGTATAAATGTCCACAAAATTACAGTTGGCAAAGAAAAATAGTATCTCTACTAAGAGGGCCAAACAAGGAACATTGTAGTGCTTATCTTCGATCCACACTGTTTGTTCTGACGGATCACTAATATCAAAACCATTGCCTACTACGGTAATCTGTGAAATTCCATGTAGCAAAATACCTGCCTACAGGGTTTAGCATAGTGGAATAACAATCCATCCTTAAAAGCTATTGTCTTTAACACTTGGTTTTCACAATAAGGTCAGGCCTATTGACTTAGTCATAACGTTTCATAATAAATAGGTCAAACCTATGAAATCTGGCATTACACTTTCAAATGAATCGATAAAGCCTTTATCCCTTACCATTTGTTTTACACTTTATCCAATACCAGCCTATTCAAGAGCACATAAACTGGCAACCATCATGCATAGTTCTAAAATTATTTTAGAAAGTAGGACTACAGCTTGCAAAACGATATTCAAACCCTTGCAACAGGACCTAACAAAAATCATCATAGTGAAAAAACCCTTCGGGTTTGTCAGAGTGGGTGGCAGGCCAACATCAAAATCCTTGCCTACTACAGTAATCTGTGAGATTACGTGTAAGAAAATCAGTCTATAGCCTATAAAACAATGTGATAATAACCAATTGTTAAAGGCTTACTGGCTTTAACAAATGCTTTTTTACAATTAATATGCGATGTAATATGCTTCTGTCATAATGTTTCAAAACAGGCATCAGCAATAATGTTTCCCAGTGCACCAATCAGGCCTATGGCTTGTCGCCATAAATCAGGCCACAGGTTTGAGCGTGCGTTATTCACAAGGCAACAGACACACAGTCAATAAATTAGAAAGATATGAAAAGTTATAGTTGGCTAGACAAAATTCTATCTGACCTAAGACGACTTAATAAGGATTCTCAGAGTAAACTTTCTATATTCACAGTTTGTCAAAGTGTTAAACCAACACCAGAATTACTGTTTACCACAGTAATCTGTGAGATGCCATATAACAAAATACCTACCTGTGGTCTTTAATATGGAGTAATAACAATCTACAAAAGATCAGGCGGTATGCACCTGTTACAACGCATTTTTTACAACGCACTACCACTACAACGCAGGCATTACAACGCATACCATTACAACGCATGGCGCTGGGGGGCGCTCTAGGATAAGAGGTAAGTTTAATTTACTATCCAACACCTTCCCTAGGGTCCACGGGGACTGGAGTTAGAATAGTAAATTATACTTACCACTATCCAGCACCCCAAAGCGCTATGCGTTGTAATGGTATGCGTTGTGAATACCGCGTTGTAATGGTATGCGGAGTAAAAGTATGCGTTGTAACGTCATACATCCGGACCAGGCCTATAACCATGACCATTGGCTTGTCACCATAACTAATTGTTCTGCTGCATGGATTATAACATTTGCCATAGGCCAAAAAGCGCAATATAAACAATTGTTTTAGTGGAAACACACAAATTTGGCTTATTCAAATCCTGTACTCAGAGGCACCTACATGTGGACGGAGCCTAAGATACTTTCTCAGTTGGACACTGAAAACTGTTTTGTTAATAACATATGGTTGGGAGACAGTTGCACTGTCAAGCCAGACCTACCAATCAAAGTAGATTAGTAGCTCTGTGCCTCGCATCCTGCTCTCAATTACAAATCTGCACTCTGAAATTTACAGTTAAATATGGAAGTAGAGGATGCTGGGCCTGCAATAAATCCCATATAACTGCCCTCCTCACATCTGTGCTGCTGCCAGAGGAAAAATCAATACTGTAAATTATCTAGTTATCTAATACACTTTACCAGCACTACAATGTCATGTGTGTGCCCCAGAACATTCAAAGTCAGGCAGCCATACTGCTGTTGGCTCCGGTAGCTAGATAAATATTCACCATTCTTTGGAGAGGAATCACTTTTTCTGTGGAAGCAGACAACTTCTGCCCAATCAAAACATACAGTTGGCTACCAACATGTGGGTGGAGCCAAAGCCCCTCTCTGCAAAACTAATGTAAACTCTTTTTTAAGTTCTTCACATTGTCTAGCCACATCTCTGCTATCGAGCCAGACCTAAAAAGAGAACCACACTGTTCACAGACTGGAGGTCTGTCCCTGCTCCCAAGATAATGAGTGGGGCAATGTACTCATGGAAGAGGAGTGTGAAGCCCTGTACACAATGGTGCCTGAAATACAGACAGATTCAGATCTGGATCAGGCAGCCTTCATTTCAGCTGAATTCAAAGTAGTTCAACAGTGACAAGGCTGTGGGAAGTATGACAGGGACAATGAGGGCATTAGATATGGAGGCCACATTGCTTAACCCTTTAACTGCTGCCGTTGGCCGTCGACGCGACCCAGCCCACTCCGCGGAACCGCCGTTCTGCCTCAAAATAACAGCTGCGGCTAAAGTGTTAATCTAACGACGGAGACATGAGTTGGAACTTTGAACCTCACTGTGCTGGAACCTATATCTTAAGGCCAAGAACATGTGTCCATTTAAGGTCTAAATATCAAGTTGCACAGTACTATCACCCTTTTGTTGTTGGGGACTATCTTCAGAGAAATCAAATACGCCCTGGTCACAGGACACAACAATGTTTATATTATGGGTTCTCAATCAACAATCTAATGCATTCTGGGCTTGCACTCTTGGATCACTTCAAACCCATTCAACTCAAGGACCTGATAACTGTAGTTTCTAAAAGGAAAACCAAGGACCAGAAACAGGGTTCCCCTAGGTAAAATTATCCCTTCACAAAAAATGTACCCAGACACAGGATACCCTGCCTGAAGCCAATTCATGACAAATGGCTTAAAGACCATTTCCCTAAGATATCAAATAATTATTAACTTAGAGTGTATTTACTGAGTTAAAAGCAGGAATACCTTTGCACAATGCGGGAGTGCTCAAAGTATGAAAATCTACAAGTTTGCAAAATACTATCCTCAATGTGCTTTAGGCAATGAGCGCACACAAAAATGTACAACTTTGCAAAAATGATCCTGAATCTTGGCGTGGTCTAACCAAAGCCAGAAGGCAATTCACAAAAATGTGCTGGTGTTTTCGAATAGTTCTGCAAGCGTTTGGGCGGGTGAACAATGTGCCCCAGAGCCAACCATAACAGCACAGGGATATGACGTCGCAGGAGCTATTAACTAGTCAAGAGAAAGAACCGCCTTAAGTAACCAGCTTTTCACCCGCGATGGAATGTTCTTTTTTTTTTAACTCCAAATACTTTCCATCCCCATGAAAAACAAGCATTGCATGCATGAGTTAAGCTCTGAGTTAGTTTTGTGACTTGTGTGATTCCCGCACTAGACCGCTGTAGGCGCTAGGGAGGTAATGGATCTCATAGATTCCTAGAAGTACAGCAACTCACACATTCATTCGAGAAAGGCACACCACTATCATAAGCTATTCCCTGCACCTAATATGCCTTTAGTACTCCTGGCCACATCAAGGTGTCTTGAGCATTTCGAGGGTTTCCTCTGGACTCATACCCATGTAGATAAAGTGCTGCCCTCTTGCACTTTCTTCTGCCAGTGAGAAGTCTGGTCTCTCAGACATTCTGCTGATGTCTTTCAGGCTCTTTGCCAAGACTTCGTAAACATTCTCTTGAGACATCTTACGTACTCTGTCCTAGTATTTCAGACACCCATCTACAATTTCTTAAGACTTGATGCCAATAAGTCTCCTTTTCAGAGATTCTACTACAACATATTTACTTTTCTACTACAACTGATACAAGTTTCTGCTACAACTTCTTAGTGTTTATGCTACTGCACTCGGTTAGTGTTCTGCTACAAATGCCCAGAGATTTGGCTACAACCTCTCAGACTCTGCTGTAAAGCGACAGGTATCCTGATACAACCGCTCAGAGATTCTACAGCAGCTCATACATATCTCTGATACACCCTATTAGAGACTCTACTACACATTCTCAGAGATTCATTTAAAACCACTTAAGAGATGTTGCTACAATCTAACATCTTCTGCTACAACTTTTACCAGGCTGGTGTGGCCATACTACAAACTCTTATATTTCCAGGACCTCTCAGAGTTTCTACTACAACCCCATGGAGCTTTTGCTACAAACTTCCTAGCAATCAGCGATCTTAGAGGAGATCCATAATAAATATGCAACATTCTGTCTAACCTAGTCCGATGTGCTGCAACGGCCCAGGCAGACCTTCTACAATCTCTTAAAGAGTTACTACAGCTTGGCAGATTCTCACAGGATGTCACCGAGATTTTGGCACAACTCACTGTATATTAATGCTACGTTGATGTGTAACAAGAATGCATGACCTCTCTTAGTTTCTGCAACAGCTTCCCAGAGATTCTTCCATGACATCTCGCATTCTGCTGTTGTCTCTAGGAGATTATTCCCTGACATCTCTGCTTCTGTCATGGTCTCTATGACATGACATCTGATTCTGCCATGGACTCTCAGAGATTCGTCCATGACATATTTGATTCTGACATGGTCCCTCAGAGAATCTACCATGACTTCTCAGATTCTGCTGGGGTCTTTCAGAGATTCTTCCAGGGCATCTCTGTTTCTGCCATGGTCTTTTAGAGATTGTTCCATAACATCTCAGATACCGCCACGGTCTTTTTGAGAGATTCTTCCCTGACATCTCTGATTCTGCCTTGGTCTCTAAAGATTCTGTGACGGTCTCTCAGACATTTCTGTTTCTGCCATTATCTCACTGAGTTTCTTCCCTGGCATCTCTGATTCTGCTACTGTCTATCAGAGATCTTTCATGACATCTCACATTCTACTATGGTCTCCCATGGAAGAATCTCTGAGAGACCACAGCAGAATCTGGGAAGTCATGGTACAATCTCTGAAAGAACATGGTAAAATCAGATATGTCAGGGAAGTCTCTCCAAGAAACCATGGCAGAATTTGAGATTCGTCCACGGCATCTCTGTTTCTGCCATGGTCTTTTACAGATGGCTCCATGTCATCTCAGAGTCCGCCGTGGTCTCTTGCAAATTCTTCCCGGACATCTCTGATTCTGCCACTGTCTATCAGAGATCCTTCCATGATATCTACATTCTACCATGGTCTTCCATGGAAGAACCTCAGAGAGACCACAGCAGAATCTGAGAAGTCATGGCACCATCTTTGAAAGAACATGGCAGAATCATAGATATCATGGAAGAATTTCTGAGAGGCCAATGCAGAGTCTCAGAGAGACCATGGCAGTATCAGGTGCCACGTCTTAGAGACCATGACAGATTCAGAGATGTCAGGGAAGAATCTCAAAGAGACCACGGCAGAATCAGAGAAACTTCTGCAGCATCTCAGATTCTGCCAGGGTCTCTTGGAGATTCAGCCGCAGCATCTCAGATTTTGGAGATTCGGCCGCAGCATCTTAGATTCTGCCAGGGTCTCTTGGAGATTCGGCCGCAGCATCTCAGATTCTGCCAGGGTCTCTTGGAGATTCGGCCGCAGCATCTTAGATTCTGCCAGGGTCTCTTGGAGATTCGGCCGCAGCATCTCAGATTCTGCAAGGGTCTCTTAGAGATTCGGCCGCAGCATCTCAGATTCTGCCAGGGTCTCTTAGAGGTTCCCTCCGCAGCATCTCAGATTCTGCCAGGGTCTCTTAGAGGTTCCCTCCGCAGCATCTCAGATTCTACCAGGGTCTCTTGGAGATTCGGCCGCAGCATCTCAGATTCTGCAAGGGTCTCTTAGAGATTCGGCCGCAGCATCTCAGATTCTGCCAGGGTCTCTTAGAGGTTCCCTCCGCAGCATCTCAGATTCTGCCAGGGTCTCTTGGAGATTCAGCCGCAGCATCTCAGATTTTGGAGATTCGGCCGCAGCATCTCAGATTCTGCCAGGGTCTCTTGGAGATTCGGCCGCAGCATCTCAGATTCTGCCAGGGTCTCTTGGAGATTCGGCCGCAGCATCTCAGATTCTGCCAGGGTCTCTTGGAGATTCGGCCGCAGCATCTTAGATTCTGCCAGGGTCTCTTGGAGATTCGGCCGCAGCATCTCAGATTCTGCCAGGGTCTCTTGGAGATTCGGCCGCAGCATCTTAGATTCTGCCAGGGTCTCTTGGAGATTCGGCCGCAGCATCTCAGATTCTGCAAGGGTCTCTTAGAGATTCGGCCGCAGCATCTCAGATTCTGCCAGGGTCTCTTAGAGGTTCCCTCCGCAGCATCTCAGATTCTGCCAGGGTCTCTTGGAGATTCAGCCGCAGCATCTCAGATTTTGGAGATTCGGCCGCAGCATCTCAGATGCTGCCAGGGTCTCTTGGAGATTCGGCCGCAGCATCTCAGATTCTGCCAGGGTCTCTTGGAGATTCGGCCGCAGCATCTCAGATTCTGCCAGGGTCTCTTGGAGATTCGGCCGCAGCATCTCAGATTCTGCCAGGGTCTCTTGGAGATTCGGCCGCAGCATCTTAGATTCTGCCAGGGTCTCTTGGAGATTCGGCCGCAGCATCTCAGATTCTGCCAGGGTCTCTTGGAGATTCGGCCGCAGCATCTTAGATTCTGCCAGGGTCTCTTGGAGATTCGGCCGCAGCATCTCAGATTCTGCAAGGGTCTCTTAGAGATTCGGCCGCAGCATCTCAGATTCTGCCAGGGTCTCTTAGAGATTCGTCCGCAGCATCTCAGATTCTGCCAGGGTCTCTTAGAGGTTCCCTCCGCAGCATCTCAGATTCTGCCAGGGTCTCCTAGACATGACATCTGATTCTGCCACAGTCTTTCAGAGATTCTTCTACGGCCTCTCTGAGTCTGCCACAGTTTCTCAGAGAGTTTTCCACAGCATCATGCTTCTGCCATGGGCTCTCACAGATCCGGCCATGACCTCTCTGATTATGCCACGACCTCTCAGGGATGAAGGTGTGGCCAGAAAAGGCCACAGGGCCCAGCTACCTTGGCCTGGAAGATGCCCTTGCATTCGCCCCGGGGGAAGTAATATTAATGGAAATACTTGCGGGAGTTGCCAGAGAATGAAAACTCATCCGTTATCACAGGCTTTACTCAGGTACAAAGCAGCCGACATTTCAATCACTCGCTCCGTGGCAACCAGACAGCCCCCCGGACACAGCTGACTGCGCAGAAATTGGGAGCTCACGCACATTGATGTCTTTCCCGGCCCAGTTGCATTCCTCTCTCCACTCCACCGGAGCTGGCCAATGAACCTGCAGGGAGACAAAGAGACAGAGAGAGCCCATGAGGGCAGATGACAAAGCAGCTGGGCTCAACTTTTCTTCGAAACTATTTGCGTCCATTGTTAGCAATGCTGAAGGCTCATAAAGCAAACACAGAGCAGCACATGCCGCGCGCCCACCGCACCTCTAGGAGGGTCTCACCCAGCCATGCTTTTCTAGCACTGGGGCCCAACATAGCTCTGTTAATATAGTTTAATCCTGGTGAACAGCACATCACTGCCCAGTCACATAACACATGGACCCAACCAAATGCAAGCACGCACATGCACACGATGCTCTATTGATACAGTTTAATCCTGATCAACAGTCCATCACTGTCCAGCCACATAACACACACATGCAGCCAAATGCAAGCACACACATGCACACAATGGTCTTAATGCAGTTTAAACCTGGTCAACAGCACATCACTGTCCACTCACATAACACACACATGCAGTTTAATGCAGGCACACACATGCACACGATGCTCTGTTAATGCAGTTTAATCGTGATCAACAGTCCATCACTGGCCGCTCACATAACACACACATGCAGCCAAATGCAGGCACACACATGCACACGATGCTCTGCTAATGCAGTTTAATGCTGGCACACACATGCACACGATGCTCTGCTAATGCAGTTTAATGCTGGCACACACATGCACACGATGCTCTGCTAATGCAGTTTAATGCTGGCACACACGTGCACATAACGCTGTTAGTGTAACTTAATCCTGATCAGCAGCTGCCTTGCAGCCCATAATTGCCCTCCGATTTTTCAGAAACACATCAGATACACGCACGTCAGCACAGGCACACCTCTTTAAATGTACCGTGATCCTCGCCAGCAGCACTACTTGTCATAGACGTACATGTTCTTCTTTCAGTATCCTCTCCATCACAGAGCACCACACGCTCTGCGCCCAAAGCATGTCACGAGGATCTTACCCAAGCCATGTTCTTATAGCACTGGGGTCAACACTGCTCTGTTAACACATTAAACCTGACAAGTTATCCTCTGCTGGTCCATCACTGTCCAACCACATGACACACACAAGCAGTCAAATGAAAGCACACACACACACACACACACCGCAGGAACTCATTCAACCAATGCTTTTCTAGCAGCGGAGTCCAACGCTGCTCTATTAAAGCAACTTATATCTGATCATCAGGCCTCTCCATCTCATCACTGTCCCGGCAGAGAGGTTTTAAGGTTTGGGCTCTGGCCCAGGACCGCAGCCTTTCAGGGGGGGCCTGATAAAGCCATCTCTGTTCTGCAGAGAATGTTGCCCTGGTGACCTTGAACAATTTTGAAACAGATTGTTGTAAATAGCCTTTTTTCTATCATTTATTATTAACATGTAAGTCTACTATAGACATTTTGCAGACACAATGTGTTTACGTTTCATGCAACATCCATATAAAAAGTTTATTTTTCACATGAAAAATGGGAGGGTGTGACAGAGATTATTTGCAATATTAGTTAGCTTTGCTGTGTTACAAAACTGAAAACACACGTTACTATCCCTCAATATCAGATGTACACACATTTAGAATTTGCCCAAAGAGGGCATGAAAGAGCTGAAACTGGATCATAAAATCAAAGCTGTCCTGAACAGGAGCCCCCAAAATACCTTTGGCCCAGGGCCCCCAAAATACATAAAACTTCCCTGTGCCCCCAGCAACTTTTTACAAACACACAGCATACAAAAACAGTGCTCACACACCTCTGGCAATATACTGCAATCCTCTCCTGCAGCACCACATGTGATCAATTAGATGCCCCATTTACAAAGTTCCTTCATTCAGTATACTCCCTCTCACAGAGCACCACATGCCGCAAGTCCAATAAATCTCCACGGGGCTCTGATTCAACCCATGCTGTTTTACCTCTGGGACCCAACACTGCTAAGTTAATGCAATTTAATACTAATCAGCAGTCCCCTCTACTTCATGACTGCCCTTAAGTCCTCCAAAACACACATACACACACACACACACACCTATCCTTTGGAAACCTTACCCAAAGTCATATGCTAGCTATTCCCCACTTAGCTCTTCAAATACAACTCATTCCTCATCAGCACCTCTGCCTGTGTGCCATGACTAGGTCCACCCAAACATTCAACTCTACCAATGCTACCATATCATGTCCAGCAAAACCAGTGAGCCCGTTTGGGTTTACAGATACAAACTCTACCAATGAAGGCCAAACGTGCCCACCAACACTCCTTCTATTTCTATGAAGGTTCTCAACCATACAGTTCTGAAAATCGACAGCAAAAATACATCTAAAGAGTCCAGTGTGCAAACAGCTAACCAAGATAAGCACAAACAGCTATTCAAGAAAAAGACAGAGCCGCTTGAATTATGTGACAGAGGAGGACCAAATTATACACCAGGGTGAACTAAATTTTGCATCAAGGAAGGGTTAATTATGCAGCATAATGCGGCACATTTTGTGTTGATATTAATTATTTTGGCTTTTTATATGTTAACACTTTCTGGGCAACTGTGACAAGGAAAAGGGGGACCTGGCACACCTTATCTATCACTGCCCCAAGGTAAAAAAAAGTTGGGACAGAATATTCACCTTCATAAATAAAACGTTAGGATGCACACTAAAAGAAGATTTTGCTACACTTGTCACCGCATTTATAACAACAGCGCTAGTCTCACAACAAGACAGAGACCTACTAGATCTCCTGCTAACAGCAACAGTCAAAATAGTACTCACCAAATGGAAAGACACTTCCAAGGCAACCTTCAAGGGTTGGCTCAACTGGGTGACGTACCTCAGAGGAGCTGACAACATTGCTTTACGAAACACACCATGGAGACAACCCCACAGGGGCATGTGGGTGCCCTTGGACAAGCTCCTAGACCCATACGAACAGCCATGAAGAGTGCTAACAAAACGCAAACAATTGGCTCAAAGCCACCACCCCTACTAGATCAAGACACCTTTGAGAAGTTAGTAATCTTCTGGTATGCTATCCCCTTTTCTCTCCACCTTAATTTCCTATTCTTTTCCCCTTTCACACCCCCCTTTTTCCTCTCATTGGGACAATGGATAGGGGGGGGGGGGGGGGGGCAGCCAGGCATATATTTTGTGAAACTGTACTACTAGTAACATAGCTAGTCTGGGCTGTTACCCTGTATCGACAAAGCGTTGACGATTATATGTTATATGTTGTAAGGAAAAACAAATAAAAAATATTAGTAAAAAAAAATTTCAAAAAAGGTTTGGCTTCATAAGCACTACTTTGACACCGAAATTCAGAAATAACTGTGTGCAACATGAGCGGCTGCATTTTTAGAAACTTTTGATCTGTTTGTGCTAGAAACAAAACTTCTTTTTGTTGAAATCTGCAGTTTGAGCAGCAGATGATAGATTATGTGGCAAATGCAGCAAATCTATAATTATGCGGAAAATACTGTGGTCTCAAGTTCACATAATTCCAGTGGCCCTGGTATGGGTAAGGTATACAGTGCTGATCTAAGTAGGCAATGCTTACTTAATCTTTCAGCATTTTTTGTCTGGGGAGACCAGAGTCAGATGGCATTGTGGGCCTCGTGCCCAACATCCAAAAGAAAGTCTGCACAGATAGGAGGTGGATATTTAATCACTAAGCAGAGGCCCACCTATATCGGCCCAGGTGGGCTACACAGGTGAAAAAAGGTAACACCGATTGTAAAAAAAAACACTCCGTCCCCACTTACATGCACCGGTGTGTCTCTCAAGCCATTAGAGAGGCGTGCCCACATACAACCACAGGAGTATTTCCCCAGTAGTAAAATCCAACCTCTCTAACTACAAATAGATTCAAACCATTCTCTTAATAATGGTTCTCCAGGTGGGCGTATGTTTCATTAAATGTAATTTCATGGTAGGTTGCGGGTGTGGCGTGGGGGGTTAGGGATTGGAGAGGCTGATAGAAGGATCTGAGATGCTCGGAGTTCCATGCGGGGCAGAACAAAGCCTCCCGGCCGCCCCTCGACCCCATCCTGCTGTTTCCCATGGCGAGAGATGCCGGGGCTTTTCATACATGACAGGTGGAATGTGCGCATTGTGTGAAGCGTGGGGAGAGCTAGAGTCATCTAGGCTCCACACATCGCTCTCCAGACCACTTACCCTATGGCAGAATCCTGTACGTCCTGGTGCTAGCAGAACATGGTCACGAATACCAACAGTTCTTGTCCGGTTACGTCTCTAGTACAGGAAATCAAGGGACTAGAGGTCAAATACTACAGCAAATGACGAGGCAAGGGCCAGGACCAGAGATTTGAGGGCTATAGATAAACTAATGAGACTAGGGGGCAGACCGCCAGTCTTCCACGGCCTTTAAATAGAACACCAAATCCAGAGACTTGAAGTAGAACCCTGAAATTTCCCAGCATGGAGACAGCATAGCAAATCCTGTGTGTAGGTGTTGAATCCTGAGTCACCTGGCTTGGAGATAGTACACATTATGATTAGCGCTCACGGTTTTATGGTATTTATTTTTTGACATTTCCCTCTGTATTTATCTATATTTATTTTTTGCTAATTTTATTTGTGTTTAGCCACATATATTTTGGGGTTTGCTAAAAAATAAAGCTGAATCTGGTACATTTCCACTTTTACTGACCCAATAAATATACACTCTTACTTGAATGCCCAACGTTTTAATCTAAAACATTTTGTATTGGGTATGTACGACGGGTGGAGTAAGCCTGCTGACACAGCCCTTTGTAAATGTGATGATAGCTCTATCCAGGACACAATGCACTTTACCCTCTTCTGTGATTATTATTATGATATTAGGATAAAATGTATAATACCACTGTTAAAAGGAATAGGGGTAGTTCCGGCTAAGCCTGCCCTGCTTTACTTACAACTACTGGAAACTCCTTGGATTATTTTTAATATCGCAAGTTACTTTGTTGCAGCTGTACGTGTTAAGAATCAAAGATGTGTAAATAGTGCTGTTTGTTGACCAGCTGTGCACCCTATTATTTCTATCTCTCCTTTTTTAGTCGTGGTCATATGAGTGCCGACATACAATTGTTAAAATTTTACTGATTGAAATGTATGATTACCCATTGATAACCCCTTTCTTATTCTGACTGATATCTTTTAAGAAGTACAATTGTTTTAACCGTTTTAACTGAATATTACAAATTGTGTGTTTTTAATATGTACCTTTTATGATTTTAATTATTCGAATAAAGTGGTTTTGACTTGACTTGAATGCCCAACAGGTTCCAGTAGTATGAACACCTACAGATGACAGGTCGAAGTATTTATATGAAAACATGCAGAGTTTAGTAACAACTTTGTGCATATCTACTGCTGTTTAAACCTCATTACTAAAATGTATTTCTTTTTACCTCCCTTACTTGACAATCCACACCTCTATTGACCCGGCAGTCGTGACATGAGAGCATTTAGAATCACTCAAAAACAACCTAATTTCAGTTTTTCTCAACATTTACAAATAAATACAGACAGGAAAATAAAAGGCTTTCTGTCTGTATTTATTTGTAAAAAAACAGTAAAAACGGAAATCAGGGAGCCTTAATTATGACGGCACCCAGGGACAGACCCTAAAAGATGCATTTGTGTGGTGCAGGGATCATTAAGGGGATGCAGGGGGCATCTCACCTTCTGGTCCTGCTTGCTAATGTTCTCCAGGCTCAGGGAGGCCAGGTAGTTCTTCGCACCCACAAAGAGCCGTCCACGTTCCTCATCCAGTAGCAGAGCATCGTAGCAGCAAGACCGCTCCAACTCATACGTCCTCAGCCCCGGGAAGGACTGCAAGTCTGCATAGGGATACAAGAGAGACATAAATGTAAGTCTCGATATGTATACATACGACGATTGTCACTTTCAATCTACATAGCACAACAACAGTGTAAGCTTGTGTGGAGTACTTGAGGAACATTATTTTAAATAAGCATGAGCGACATCACTGCGAGTCTAGATGGAGCATACAGGGGGCATTGTTGTAAATCAAGATGTGATACAAGAAAGACATTTCTGTAGGTCTGCAGGAGACATGAGGGACATCACTGTATCTCTTCATGGTTAGTGGAGAGACATCACAGGACATCTGTATGGGTACATGAGGGACATCACTGTAAATGGATGGGTACTTGAGGGACATCAATGTAGATGGATGGGTACTTGAGAGACATCAATGTAGATGGATGGGTACTTGAGGGACATCACTGTAAATGGATGGGTACTTGAGGGACATCACTGTAGATGGATGGGTACTTGAGGGGCATCACTGTAGATGGATGGGTACTTGAGAGACATCAATGTAGATGGATGGGTACTTGAGGGACATCACTGTAAATGGATGGGTACTTGAGGGACATCAATGTAGATGGATGGGTACTTGAGAGACATCAATGTAAATGGATGGGTACTTGAGGGACATCACTGTAAATGGATGGGTACTTGAGGGACATCACTGTAGATGGATGGGTACTTGAGGGACATCACTGTAGATGGATGGGGACATGAGGGACATCACTGTAGATGGATGGGTACTTGAGGGATATCACTGCAGATGGATGGGTACTTGAGGGATATCACTGTAGATGGATGGGTACATGAGGGACATCACTGTAAATGGATGGGTACTTGAGGGACATCAATGTAGATGGATGGGTACTTGAGAGACATCAATGTAAATGGATGGGTACTTTAGGGACATCACTGTAAATGGATGGGTACTTGAGGGACATCACTGTAGATGGATGGGTTGTTGAGGGACATCAATGTAGATGGATATACTTGAGGACATCACTGTAGATGGATGGGGACATGAGGGACATCACTGTAGATGGATGGGTACTTGAGGGATATCACTGCAGATGGATGGGTACTTGAGGGATATCACTGTAGATGGATGGGTACATGAGGGACATCACTGTAAATGGATGGGTACTTGAGGGACATCAATGTAGATGGATGGGTACTTGAGAGACATCAATGTAAATGGATGGGTACTTGAGGGACATCACTGCAGATGGATGGGTACTTGAGGGACATCACTGTAGCTGGATGGGTTGTTGAGGGACATCAATGTAGATGGATATACTTGAGGACATCACTGTAGATGGATGGGTACTTGAGGTACATCACTGTAGATGGATGGGTACTTGAGGGACATCAATGTAGATGGATGGGTACTTGAGGGACATCACTGTAGATGGATGGGTACTTGAGGGACATCACTGTAGATGATTGGGTACTTGAGGGACATCAATGTAGATGGATGGGTACTTGAGGGACATCAATGTAGATGGATGGGTACTTGAGGGACATGGGTACTTGAGGGACATCACTGTAGATGGATGGGTACTTGAGGGACATCACTGTAAATGGATGAGTACTTGAGGGGCATCACTGTAAATGGATGGGTACTTGAGGGACATCAATGTAGATGGATATACTTGAGGGACATCACTGTAGATGGATGGGTACTTGGGGGACATCAATGTAGATGGATGGGTACTTGAGGGACATCACTGCAGATGGATGGGTACTTGAGGGACATCACTGTAGCTGGATGGGTTGTTGAGGGACATCAATGTAGATGGATGGGTACTTGAGGACATCACTGTAGATGGATGGGTACTTGAGGTACATCACTGTAGATGGATGGGTACTTGAGGGACATCAATGTAGATGGATGGGTACTTGAGGGACATCACTGTAGATGGATGGGTACTTGAGGGACATCACTGTAGATGATTGGGTACTTGAGGGACATCAATGTAGATGGATGGGTACTTGAGGGACATCAATGTAGATGGATGGGTACATGAGGGACATCACTGTAAATGGATGAGTACTTGAGGGGCATCACTGTAAATGGATGGGTACTTGAGGGACATCAATGTAGATGGATATACTTGAGGGACATCACTGTAGATGGATGGGTACTTGGGGGACATCAATGTAGATGGATGGGTACTTGAGGGATATCACTGTAGATGGATGGGTACATGAGGGACATCACTGTAAATGGATGGGTACTTGAGGGACATCACTGTAGATGGATGGGTACTTGAGGGACATCAATGTAGATGGATGGGTACTTGAGGGATATCACTGCAGATGGATAGGTACTTGAGGGACATCACTGTAAATGGATGGGTACTTGAAGGACATCAGTGTAAGTCTGCAAGAGTACACGAGGGACATTACTGGAAATATATATGGGTACATGATGAACATCACTGTAAATGGATGGGCACTTTAGGGACATCACTGTAAAGGGATGGGTACTTGAGGGACATCACTGTAAATGGATGAGTACTTGAGGGGCATCACTGTAAATGGATGGGTACTTGAGGGACATCAATGTAGATGGATATACTTGAGGGACATCACTGTAGATGGATGGGTACTTGGGGGACATCAATGTAGATGGATGGGTACTTGAGGGACATCACTGCAGATGGATGGGTACTTGAGGGACATCACTGTAGCTGGATGGGTTGTTGAGGGACATCAATGTAGATGGATGGGTACTTGAGGACATCACTGTAGATGGATGGGTACTTGAGGTACATCACTGTAGATGGATGGGTACTTGAGGGACATCAATGTAGATGGATGGGTATTTGAGGGACATCACTGTAGATGGATGGGTACTTGAGGGACATCACTGTAGATGATTGGGTACTTGAGGGACATCAATGTAGATGGATGGGTACTTGAGGGACATCAATGTAGATGGATGGGTACTTGAGGGACATGGGTACTTGAGGGACATCACTGTAGATGGATGGGTACTTGAGGGACATCACTGTAAATGGATGAGTACTTGAGGGGCATCACTGTAAATGGATGGGTACTTGAGGGACATCAATGTAGATGGATATACTTGAGGGACATCACTGTAGATGGATGGGTACTTGGGGGACATCAATGTAGATGGATGGGTACTTGAGGGACATCACTGCAGATGGATGGGTACTTGAGGGACATCACTGTAGCTGGATGGGTTGTTGAGGGACATCAATGTAGATGGATGGGTACTTGAGGACATCACTGTAGATGGATGGGTACTTGAGGTACATCACTGTAGATGGATGGGTACTTGAGGGACATCAATGTAGATGGATGGGTACTTGAGGGACATCACTGTAGATGGATGGGTACTTGAGGGACATCACTGTAGATGATTGGGTACTTGAGGGACATCAATGTAGATGGATGGGTACTTGAGGGACATCAATGTAGATGGATGGGTACTTGAGGGACATGGGTACTTGAGGGACATCACTGTAGATGGATGGGTACTTGAGGGACATCACTGTAGATGGATGGGTACTTGAGGGACATCAATGTAGATGGATGGGTACTTGAGGGACATCACTGTAGATGGATGGGTACTTGAGGTACATCAATGTAGATGGATGTGTACTTGAGGGACATCACTGTAAGTCTGCAAGTGTACACGAGGGACATTACTGGAAATATACATGGGTGCATGGGGGACGTCACTGTGAGGATACAGGGAGCACACTTGGGGCATCCTTGTAAATCTGGATAAGATGCAAGAAGTACATTTCTATGAGTCTTCAAGAGTGCGTGAGGGATATTATTGGAAGTCTGCAGGGTACATGAAGGACATCACTGTAGCTCTGTATGGGTAATGGAGGGAGTTCAATACAAGCCTGCATGGGTACATGAGGGACATCACTGTAAGTCGGTATGTGTACTTCAAGGACATGAATGTAAGTCTGCAAGAATACATGAGGGAAATTACTGGAAGTCTGCTTCGGTACTTGAGAGAAATCACTGGAGGTATGAAAGTGTTCAGGAGGGGCATCACATATGTCTACTCATAATTATGAGAAGACATTTTGTATGGGGTACTTTAGAGACTATGAACTAAAAAATAAAATAAAGATTTGAGACCCTTCCCTCTTCTATCCCTCTTTCTCTCTTCTATCCCTCCACTATTCCTTTTCAATCCAAAAATAAAAAGAATAACATGTCCACCACTGAATTTAATTTCATATTTCTCTATACTAACTCACCTCCACCTTCCTTTTACTCACCCTAAACCCCTCCTACGGCTATAAACAAAAAAAAAAATTCTAGACTCTTCCCGCTTCCTTCTCAATCCAAATAACTGACTAACATATCCACCACTCAAATTACTTTCATATTTCACTATACAAATTCACCACTATTCCTTTATGGGTTCCAGAGTAGCGTGCTACTCGCCGAAAAAGCGCTTCACCACCCCATCAGGGGTAGCGAGTGCTATATAAATGCAAACCGTTTTCCTTCTTCAATCCCTCCACTGTCCTTCTCAATCCAAATAACTGACTAGCATATCCACCACTCAAATGACTTTCATATTTCACTATTCTAATTCACCACTAATCCTTTATGGGTTCCGGAGTAGCATGCTACTCGCCGATAAAGCGCTGCTAAGTCTCATCGGGGATAGTAAGCGCTATTTAAATGAAATTACAATACAATACAATACAATTAGTCTGCATGTGGGACATGAGACATCACTGTAAATCTGTCTGGCATACACGAGGGACATCACTGTAAACCTGCGTAGGGTGCATAAGAACAGCAATATCACCTGCATAAAGATACGAGAGGGAGAGGACTGATAGCCAGCATTAGACCATGGGGGGGGGGATCCCAATAAATTTGCATGGGATCTCGAGAGATATCACTGTAAGTCTGCATGTGTGCATGAGGGGCATCATTGTCAGGAGCGGCCGGTGCAGGTAAGTGCGGTGAGGCCAGGTTGGAGGGGGATGTCGACAGACGACGGAATGGTTTTTTAAATTTAATTTTCCCTATTCCGTCATCTGTCGACATCGCTCCCCGCCCCGCCGTGCTTACATGCACCGGCAGCTGCTGATCATTGTTCAGATTTATAAGTGGCAACTTTCAGCATAAACCCAGCCCCCTCTGCCTCCTCCACACCGGCTCAAAAAGTTACCAATTCTGGGGTCATCAGTGTTTTGGAGTAACTGGGGATTGCATGTGGAATCCTGAGGGGGTAGTCTGAAATGAGGAATTACTGGACTACTGGTAATTTGCTCCTGTTTCCTAGGTTATTCCTCATTTTGCATTGGTGTTTCACTCAGACACACCCCCTGCTTTCAGGAAGTGGAGTCTCTGAGTGAAACACCATGGATTATTGGAGTTACCATGGATGTGGTGATTCTGATGGTGTCGGCAACTCCTGTTGCATCTAAATTAAGTGGCCACTCACAATAAGGGCCCAAATGATACTCACAATCATGAAATATGTGAAAGGTATAAAACATTTCATCAGAAGCACTGGCTTTGCTTACATAACCCAACTGCCAAAGCATCAGACAGCTTTCAACCAAAAACAGAAAAACATGTTACTCGTTATTTTTAAGTGGCAAAATAATCTAGCCAAACATCATGATGAGATTATTCAATGTTTCCATGTTTTTTTAATTTTTTTTTTAGAAATGAACAAAAAGGTGTGGATTGAGTTACTAGAAAAAATATTTAGGACGTTTTTAAAAAAAAGTTAAGAATGGGCACGCAAAAGGCAGATATTTTAAAAGTAGAATTTTTAAATGGCCCTCAAACATCTTGGTTACTCTTTGAGTGAAGCCTCGTCATCCCCATCCAATGATGTTTGTCCAATTCAAGGATACCCACAAAAAACTCTTCCAGTAACATTTATAACCGTGTCTGCAAGGCATGGACTTTCTCTTCACACTTTTGATTCTATCAAATTACCCATTTCATCTCTTGTCCTCTCGTCTCTAGACAGAAAGTAAAGCAGTTTCTAGTGTTTGATGGTGACTACGAGTCAGGCCGTTCCCTTGTCAATTCACAAAGAACTCAAAACATCCGACCCGCGTGCACTGACTGTTATCTCCGAGAGCCAGGACATACGTGTTTTAATCTATAAGTACGGGCATGAACCTCGCAATCAGCACTGCTTACGTGCCTTGAACCTAAGGGCCGCAGCTTTTTCTCCCACAGACTTGTACACTCCTCCGACGCTGCATCAGACCTGGCTCGGGTCCAAAGCTTTGAAAAACAATTATTATCGGCTTATCTTCCTTTCCATTTCAACTACCAGCAACACTGCTTCCAAGCATCCTCTTCTCACTCCACCCCCTTCCAATCTCTTCATCTTCTTTCCTCTCTCCTTTCTGTCACTCCATCCCCTTGTCTCGGTCTAATGCCCACTCACTCCCAATGCCTGTTTCACTCTGTCACTTATTTTGCTCCAACGCTATCTTACTAAGTCACGGATGTCAATTAACCAAAATGAGAGGGGTAGCGGAAGTGACATCACAGAAATCTTTGACGCGCCTGTCACGTCACAGAGTTCACACCCTTGTCCCACCATTGGCTTCCCATAGGACCCGGATCCCCCAGCATGCTCCCCGCTCCCTCCTGACACCTGACACCCCACATTAGAATAATCGACAGAGATTTGCGTGGGTGTAAAACGGCCATGTTTAATATTTGACATTTTCATAAACATGACAAGGCATTTCAAAATTATTATTTACAGTTATCAACACAATTTTATTATTGACTTTCCAGCTCTTCTTCAGCCGGATTCTTCCCCTCCCAGCACTAAGAGGCCTTTCAACTCGCATCTTCCATGCAGGGCATCCACGCAAGGTGCAACGCACCTGCGCCCATGAGGAGTGGGCCCCCCCAAACCTCTGATCCTTGTCCGCCCTCTCCAGGGGCCCACCCTCCGACCACCAAGCTGACCAGGGACCCGGGAGGCTCGTAACCTGTCGCCCTAGCCTCCCCATCCGGGGCCATATTTAACAGCGTAGAGCTTACCGTCTCCCCCCTCAGTGCTGGCCTAGGGAGTACGCAAGGCGGACTCCCGTCAATTCCGTTGGTCAATTTTACTGTTCCAAGGTCTTTCTACCGCAACACGCCCCTTCTACCTACTGAGCTAAAGGGACGGGTGGGTGGGAGTTAAAATTGTTTAAAAAGGGGAGGGGGAGAGAAAGACGCCTCTGGGCGCATGCAAGCGGTCCGGTGGAGCAGAGGAAAGAGAGGCTGGGGTCCCCGCCCCGGAACCTAAATAGGTCCCCAGCCTCCGCCCTCTGCCCCACCGGAAGTGCATCACTCCTCCCCTGGAAGTACTAAGAGGCCGGACGCCCCTTGGGGGTTGGCCGGCCACCACTGACTAGATGAGGTAGGGGCGGGGGCCGGGGGGCCGGATCCTAAGTGCGCGCTTGTTACGCTTGCGCTTGTCATTAGCCTCGACCTGCTGCTGAAAGATTGGTGGAAGGGAAAGGTGTGGAGATCACAGAAACCGAAGGGGGGAGAGGCCTAGCTTCTATGAGACAGCAGGTACCCTGATCAGGGTCCAGGGTACCTGAGAGGTACCCTGAAACCTAATTATTGCCTCATTTTATAACTCAAAAAGCAGCCAAGGGGCTCATTCCATTCCTTGCACTAGGGCCGACACTAGGGCCCGCGACACAGTGACAACACTACTGGAAATGGTTTCTACGAATCCTGCTTACTTTCTGCTCCTGATGCTGCTTTCGTGAACCGAAACCAGGTATCAGCAGGGCCGGCCTGGAAACCCAAAGCAGCCCTGGCACATTTTGTCAGACCAGCCCCTGCACACTGCATAGAAATCCAGGCCACGGCAAGGAGGGTTTGGGGAAGAGGGTTCTCCCCACCAGAAAATTTGGGGGAAATGGTGCATTGTATAACACATTTTTCATTATATATTGAACAAGCAGCCTGTCCCGACGTTGTCCGGGTATGAATTGCTGACGGACAGTAGTATATTGTTTTGTAGGATTTCGTTTTGATAGCATTTCTTATCTGTGACAGGCCTGTGAAACGCTCCGATTCACAGTGAACTGTTGATGCACTTAAGAGTGCTCGTTCAGTAGTGTATGAACTCGAGTTTCCCTACTTTATTTTTCCTTGCAATATTATATAGCGCGAACTCGACAATATGGCATGAGCACAATTTACATTACAGAAGAACACATTCATTTGTGGTAGGCACGGGGAGACAAAGCGATTTGCCTGGAATCACAGGATGTTGAGCTGATGCCGAGATTCGAACGTAGCTCCCCAGCTCTAAAGTTCGCAATTCTAGAACTTGTGGCGGGAGGTGTGTCTAAAAGTGTATGTCAGTGCTGGCCATCAATTAGAGAGACCTGTGCATTTTTCAAATCGGTGGTGAAAAAATATGAGTATGTTGCTGGAGATGTGGGCCGCCGTGCCACCAACGTACTTACCGGGGGAGGGTAAAACCCATTATTCCGCAACTTTCTTTCCGCATACCATCACTCCGCATACTTTCATTACGAAATTACCATGACTCCGCAATGCCATTATAACGCATGGCATTACATTTTATATGCTTTTACCACGCATACATTTACAACGAAATTGGTTGTAAATGCATGAATGGTAAAAGCATGTTTTTTTTTAATGTTTGGATAAGGTAAGTATGGGTATAGGGGTATATGTTTTGGGGTACCGAGGTATATGTTTTGGGGTGTTTGGGTATTTTAAGGGTTCAGATATAGTTTTGGGTTATGGGGTACAGGGGTAGTTTTAGGGTTTATGGATAGGTATGGATTTTGGGGTACAGGGGTATTTTAAGGGTTCCGGGCTACGTTTGGGTTTCGGGGTACAGGGGTATTTTTAGGGTTCAGGGCTAGGTTTGGGTTTTGGGGTACAGGGGTATTTTAGGGTTCAGGGGTAGGTTTGGGTTTTGGGGTACGGGGTTATTTTTATGGTTCAGGGCTAGGTTTGGGTTTTGGGGTTAGGTTTGGGTTTTGAGGTACAGGGGTATTTATAGGGTTCAGGGCTAGGTTTGGGTTTTGGGGTACAGGGGTATTGTTAGGGTTTAGGCATAGGTTTGGGTTTTTCGGGTACAGGGTATATTTATAGAGTTAAGATGGGTTAGTGTTTAAGGGTGTTGGGGTATTTTAAGGAGTACAGGTGGGTTATGATTATGGGGTGCAGGGGTATTTAAAGGGAGCAGGGTGGACACCCGGAGATGGAATGTACAGAACCTGGGAAGAAAAAACAATGAAATATTGGGCACAACGCTCGCTTTTTTTTCCGTAATCCCGCGCCCCGCACATGCCCACGCCCCCAGCACGCCCACAGCACACGATATGAGACATGGCATGAAGGGCGGAACGTACCACACGCCCCCAGCGTTTGTCATGCCCTCAGCACACGCCCACAGCACAACGCAGACACGCCCACAAGGGACTACTTTGCTGGCACGGTTCTTTTACCTTTTAAATGTATATGGTGGGCGTCTGCATAGCCTATGTCCTTCTGCTGCAACTGCCCTTTCCAACGCTGTATTGGGTGTTGTGATTGGTGCTGTGGTTCCTGAGATTACCCGCCTTAAAAGTTTGGGCTCTCTCTTTATTATATTAGTATAGATTGTATTCACTTTTAAAGCACAGTAAATGGTGACCTCTGGGTGCACCGGGATGCATTAATCTTTGCTGGGTCTCTTCAATGATTCCCTCACTATCACCTTCCAATAGCCTCTCATCTCTCCATAGCCCCTCTCTAACACGTATTTCATTTGTTTTATAGCACCTCTCATACCAGTGCAGTGTGGCAGAGCACTTTATACAAAACACAAATACTGACACAATGAATATTATGCGTTTAAATCACTGTATAGAAAGACAAAGGGGAATATAAGGTGTAAGATTCACATGTCATCCATACTGGTAGGCATTTTTTAAGAATGCCTGGTGTGGAGAAGCACACACTCAGGATTCAGAATGTAACACAGTGGTTAGGGTCGGCATTACTAATAAGAATTTCTTTCTACCCAACACTAGGATAATAAAAGACTCAAAGAAAAAATGATTTTCTAACATGTACCATGTAGTTTACATGTAGCTCTTTGATGACACTTCACAGCTCACTGTGCTAGAATATGATTGTAACTTCTGAACTGCACAGTGACAAAAGAGTCTCTGTGGCAAAAGCAGTAACCTACTAAGCTACGCACATAAAATACTGTTCTGTGATCAGCATGGTACACGTCCGTAGCAGCAGGCATATTAACCCTCTGTGCTACCTTACATGAGTCAAAACTGCCACTAGACAAAATTCAATCTCTCTCCAGCAGGTACATTCATCACCAGAGTTATCTTGACACTTTTATTGTTGCCTGAAAACTACTAGATGTACAAGAAACTTTACATCACGTGCTTTCAAAACTGCTGCACTGCTACAAAAATGCCCTCCACTAAATCGGCACCACTGCCCTGCATTGCCCTATGATCTCTCCACACTACATATCTTTTTCTCCTGGCACCCATCATCATCTCCATCATGTTACACAGGACTTTAAGTGGGGTGGGTCCCTCCAGGTCTCAGAGCTACAGCATTTACAAATTTACTTTGAAACGCTCCCTCCGGCGCCCTATATTTAAAGGTAAAAACACTGATCAATTTCTGAATAATAACTGTAAAAAGCATAAAAGTAAACCACCTCAGTCCATTGGTTCCTGTTTACATTTCACAAACTTTAAATAACCCTGCATTCCTCAAGAGTATTTGCTATTTTTCCAGGATGTTGTGTTTCTGTAGTGTTTTTCATTCAACATACTACTCTCGTATAGTGCCAATGCCATCAGAACTATGTTGCACCTCTGTGTCTAGGACAGTTAAGGCTTTGAGTACTGCTTGCCATAGGCTAAGATTCAGAGTTCTGTCACTGAGGCTGAAGGCAGCGCATGCTTCTCACAGTGACTGTCGATGGGTCATACAGGTGTTCAGAATACATGAACACAATACAATACAATACATGAATACAACAAGCATTCACAAGGCCAACAAGCTTTGGTTTTTTTAGGCACATGTTCATTAAATTCTCAGAGAGGCATCCAAAGACAGGTTAAGTGGCACACTATAAGTAGGACATGTGTTTAGTTTACATGTTTTATGTCACGCCCTTAATTACATAGGTCATTACACTTGGAAAGGAGTCATATAGTCTCTTATTTTTACCACACCCCTGTAAGGGACCCCCACCTTTCTCATCCCACTTAAAGTCCTGGTCCCAGATTTAAAGGGAAGCTACTCAATGTAGAGCAACAAGTCAAGTAGCTGTGCTGCGAGAATGGGAGAGAGAAGAACAGCACCATCCCTGAAGAGATACGGTGCTGTTTCGCTCTCCCCTTGTGCACCATCCCTAAAGAGATATGGTGCTGTTTTGCTCGCCCCCTGCGCACCATCCCTGAAGAGACACGGTGCTGTTTCGCTCTCCCCTTGTGCACCATCCCTGAAGAGATACAGTGCTGTTTCGCTCTCCCCCTGCGCACCATCCCTGAAGAGATACGGTGCTGTTTCGCTCTCCCCCTGCGCACCATCCCTGAAGAGATACGGTGCTGTTTCGCTCTCCCCCTGCGCACCATCCCTGCAGAGATACGGTGCTGTTTCGCTCACCCCCTGCGCACCATCCCTGAAGAGATACGGTGCTGTTTCGCTCTCCCCCTGTGCACCGTCCCTGAAGAGATACGGTGCTGTTTCGCTCTCCCCCTGCGCACCGTCCCTGAAGAGATACGGTGCTGTTTCGCTCTCCCCCTGTGCACCGTCCCTGAAGAGATACGGTGCTGTTTCGCTCTCCCCCTGCGCACCATCCCTGAAGAGATACGGTGCTGTTTCGCTCTCCCCCTGCGCACCGTCCCTGAAGAGATACGGTGCTGTTTCGCTCTCCCCCTGCGCACCGTCCCTGAAGAGATACGGTGCTGTTTCGCTCTCCCCCTGCGCACCATCCCTGAAGAGATACAGTGCTGTTTCGCTCTCCCCCTGTGCATCCCTGAAGAGATGCGGTGCTGTTTTGCTCTCCCCTTGTGCACCATCCCTGAAGAGATACGGTGCTGTTTCACTCTCCCCCTGCGCACCGTCCCTGAAGAGATACAGTGCTGTTTCGCTCTCCCCTGTGCACCATCCCTGAAGAGATACAGTGCTGTTTCGCTCTCCCCCTGCGCACCGTCCCTGAAGAGATATGGTACTGTTTCGCTCTCCCCCTGTGCACCATCCCTGAAGAGATACGGTGCTGTTTCGCTCTCCCCCTGCACACCATCCCTGAAGAGATACGGTGCTGTTTCGCTCTCCCCCTGTGCACCATCCCTAAAGAGATACGGTGCTGTTTCGCTCTCCCCCTGCGCACCATCCCTAAAGAGATACGGTGCTGTTTCGCTTTCCCCCTGTGCACATCCCTAAAGAGATACGGTGCTGTTTCACTCTTCCCCTGCGCACCATCCCTAAAGAGATACGGTGCTGTTTCGCTCTCCCCCTGTGCACCATCCCTAAGGAGATACGGTTCGCTCTCCCCCTGCGCACCATCCCTAAAGAGATATGGTGCTGGTTCGCTCTCCCCCTGTGCACCATCCCTAAAGAGATTTGGTGCTGTTTCGCTCTCCCCCTGTGCACCATCCCTGAAGAGATACGGTGCTGTTTCGCTCTCCCCCTGTGCACATTCCCTAAAGAGATATGGTGCTGTTTCGCTCTCCCCCTGTGCATCCCTGAAGAGATACGGTGCTGTTTCGCTCTCCCCTTGTGCACCATCCCTGAAGAGATACAGTGCTGTTTCACTCTCCCCCTGCGCACCATCCCTGAAGAGATACAGTGCTGTTTCGCTCTCCCCCTGTGCACCATCCCTGAAGAGATACGGTGCTGTTTCGCTCTCCCCCTGCGCACCGTCCCTGAAGAGATATGGTGCTGTTTTGCTCTCCCCCTGTGCACCATCCCTGAAGAGATACGGTGCTGTTTCGCTCTCCCCCTGCGCACCATCCCTGAAGAGATACGGTGCTGTTTCGCTCTCCCCCTGCGCACCATCCCTGAAGAGATACGGTGCTGTTTCGCTCTCCCCCTGTGCACCATCCCTGAAGAGATACGGTGCTGTTTCGCTCTCCCCTGCGCACCATTCCTAAAGAGATACGGTGCTGTTTCGCTCTCCCCCTGTGCACATCCCTAAAGAGATACGGTGCTGTTTCGCTCTTCCCCTGCGCACCATCCCTAAAGAGATACGGTGCTGTTTCGCTCTCCCCCTGTGCACCATCCCTAAAGAGATACGGTTTGCTCTCCCCCTGAGCACCATCCCTAAAGAGATATGGTGCTGTTTCGCTCTCCCCCTGTGCACCATCCCTAAAGAGATATGGTGCTGTTTCGCTCTCCCCCTGTGCACCATCCCTGAAGAGATACGGTGCTGTTTCGCTCTCCCCCTGTGCACCATCCCATAAGAGATATGGTGCTGTTTCGCTCTCCCCCTGCGCACCATCCCTAAAGAGATACGGTGCTGTTTCGCTCTCCCCTGTGCACCATTCCTAAAGAGATATGGTGCTGTTTCGCTCTCCCCCTGTGCACCATCCCTAAAGAGATACGGTGCTGTTTCGCTCTCCCCCTGCGCACCATCCCTAAAGAGATACGGTGCTGTTTCGCTCTCCCCTGTGCACCATTCCTAAAGAGATATGGTGCTGTTTTGCTCGCCCCCTGCGCACCATCCCTAAAGAGATACGGTGCTGTTTCGCTCTCCCCCTGTGCACCATCCCTGAAGAGATACGGTGCTGTTTCGCTCTCCCCCTGCGCACCATCCCTGCAGAGATACGGTGCTGTTTCGCTCACCCCCTGCGCACCATCCCTGAAGAGATACGGTGCTGTTTCGCTCTCCCCCTGCGCACCGTCCCTGAAGAGATACGGTGCTGTTTCGCTCTCCCCCTGTGCACCATCCCTAAAGAGATATGGTGCTGTTTCGCTCTCCCGCTGCGCACCATCCCTGAAGAGATATGGTGCTGTTTCGCTCTCCCCCTGTGCACCATCCCTGAAGAGATACGGTGCTGTTTCGCTCTCCCCCTGTGCACCATCCCATAAGAGATATGGTGCTGTTTCGCTCTCCCCCTGCGCACCATCCCTAAAGAGATACAGTGCTGTTTCGCTCTCCCCTGTGCACCATTCCTAAAGAGATATGGTGCTGTTTCGCTCTCCCCCTGTGCACCATCCCTAAAGAGATACGGTGCTGTTTCGCTCTCCCCCTGCGCACCATCCCTAAAGAGATACGGTGCTGTTTCGCTCTCCCCTGTGCACCATTCCTAAAGAGATATGGTGCTGTTTTGCTCGCCCCCTGCGCACCATCCCTAAAGAGATACGGTGCTGTTTCGCTCTCCCCCTGTGCACCATCCCTGAAGAGATATGGTGCCTGTTTCGCTCTCCCCCTGCGCACCATCCCTGAAGAGATACGGTGCTGTTTCGCTCTCCCCCTGCGCACCATCCCTGAAGAGATACGGTGCTGTTTCGCTCTCCCCCTGCGCACCGTCCCTAAAGAGATATGGTGCTGTTTTGCTCTCCCCCTGCTCTGGTGCACTTTTGGCAGCCATGCGCCAAAGTAGACACCCTTGTGCCCTAGCGCTGGGCTGTCCGCATTGTGGCAAACTTTGTACTGGAAGCGACCCCTTCCAGTTCAAAAGCTATGATTTTATGGGTTTCCCACTTTGTGTGCGCGCTGTACACTCCAGCACAGGTCCAGAGTGGGCATAAAGGAGAAATGAAACCCTTTCTCCTTGTTATACCTGTCTCAAGAAGGGGCTTCTTTGTAGATAGGGATTTGCGTCGAAACCCATGGGTGATTGCATGGGATCGCCCGAGCCCCATC
This sequence comes from Lissotriton vulgaris, assembly GCF_964263255.1. Taxonomy (NCBI): domain Eukaryota; kingdom Metazoa; phylum Chordata; class Amphibia; order Caudata; family Salamandridae; genus Lissotriton; species Lissotriton vulgaris. The sequence goes on along the minus strand of NC_141697.1, from coordinate 955,965,039 downwards.
AATGGAGCCTCCCTTGACGCAAAGTAATGCACGGCAGCACCTTTCTCAGCTTTGCATCGCTTTGGGTTACAACCCAACACTTATTGCGATTTGCGTTGGATTGTAAACCCCGCCGAACACTTTGCGTGGGGTTAGTGTTAGAAAAATAACAAAATGTTTGTAAATCCGGGCCTTGTTTTCTGTTCCCTTGATTTGCAGACAGGCTTGTAACACAGGACGTTCTGTTCTTGCTTCCGGTTTCTTAAATCCCCTTCTGCCTGCCACTATGTGCCCTTTTCCTTGCACCCCACTCTTGTCCCCCCCCCCCTCTTGTGACCTTCCCACTCTTTGATAATTACTCTCCTTTTGACCTCCTTTGTCTTTTTAGGTCAACGGCTTCGACCACCGCCCATTCCTTTGCAGCCCCCTCTCAGACACAAAGCGCCCCCCACCCCTAATTCCACGAGCACAATACAGCCAAAGACAACAGTGGGGCATTAATCTCTCAGCAGTACAGCAGGGGGCGCAGGCCAATAAAGCCCCATTATGGGGGCAATTATCAGACCCACGGCCTAATGAACTGGCTATTGGGGAGGCGAAGAGTAAAAAAAAATAATGAATGCGCCATTGTTGGGGAATCCCGGGGCAGTTCCGGGGCAGAGGGGTCTCTGGCCGCATCATCGAGCACGCACAGCACCACAGGCCGCAACGCAGGCCAGCTGAGTGCACGTGGCACTGTACAGATGAGCAGAGCACAGCAAGCAGCCAACAGCACAGAGCACTACTGAGCAGCGCAGCTGCACCACACAGAGCACACCACGACACCTCCCCTGACTGTGAACACCAACGCACAGGGCGCAGCACAACTCCACACTGTTCCAGTGGGCAGAGCACGGCACCTCACCTAGAAGAGCACACCACTACACTTAGCAAGGTGCAGAACAACAACAAAAAGAGGTGTGCAACACCATACTCACCAGTGCACACATCACACCCAGCCGTGCACAAACTCAGACAGCAGTGCACCTCCCCAAATGGAGTATGACAGAGCACCACAGTGAGCACTGCAAAGCATTTCAGTCAGTGCACACCGCACACCGAGAAAGGCACAGTAGACCAGTGAGTAGTTCAAATGACCACCGCCAGCATGCACTCCAAAGACACCGAGCAGGGCACACCACAAAGCAGCAGCGTAAGGCATCACAGTGAGGTGGGCACATACTGAGCATAGCAAAACCCCACAGCCAGCCTTGCACATCAACACGCGGAGCACAGCACAACACCGAACTGAGCAGAGCACAGCACCACCCTGAGAAGTGCCTAGCACCGCACTTAGAAGTACACACCACTAAAGTGAGCAAGATGCATCACCGAACACCACAGTGAGCAGCACTACAACCAGCAATGCATACCAACAGTGCACATCATAAAACTGAGCAGGAAACAGCACCATAGTGAGCACTTCAAAGCACTATACCGCATACTACCACAATGAAGACCATAGGCGTCCGCTGACATTTTTTCAGAGGGGGAGGGCATACTTTTAACATCATCCATCCTCTGACCCTTTTTGACAATGTCAAAGGGAAGGGGCATTGTCATTAAAGGGCAAGTGAAAAATACAGGGGGCAGGCAAGTGTGCCCCCCCGCCCCCTTTGTGATCGCCCATGCTAAGGACGGTGCAACACAGCCTGCAGTGTGCACCATCACATCGAGCAGAGATCAGCACTGGTGATCAGCACTAGCTTGTGTCATTGAGTTTTTAGATTCGCTATTGTATCCAAGGAATCCCCAACACAACTTTTTTTTTAACACTTTATTTATTATTTTATCAAATACGTTAAGTGCACAGCAGTACAGCAGTATACATTTCTTCAATATCAGTAAAAGGAGAAAATAAGTCAATAGAGTGCCAAGTTGTGTGTGTGATTGCGCAACAGATGACATTACAATCGTAAGCTTCGTTAAACTGTTGACCCAGCATCACAATGTCCATCTTGTTGTTGCCCTGGTATCCAAAAAACCTTTGCATCCCACAATCTTTCCGGTCCCGTCCTCTTCCCCGCCCCCACCCGCGCCCAACAGCCCCCAGTGTTGTCACCGTACAGCATTATATTCACTGACTACTTTCATCTGCCGCCCCATTACTCAAGTAGTATCCCCAACACAACTTTAGCATCTATACAAAAAAATAGACTATCAGTTAAAACCTTAGGTGTGCATACTTAGTCCACATTTTCACAAAGTGCTAGAGCAGATATTGAGGGAGAAGCTCGGGGCACTTGTAATGAGAAAGGGCTATGGTTCCATGGGTGTAACACAAAAGGATGAACCCAAGAAAGAATATAAGGAGGGGCCCATGACACTGATATCTCACAGATATTCATTGTCTATAGACTGAATGGGGGACCCGGAAGGGGCACCGCATGGGTCCAGGGGACCTGTGTTACACCTCTGTCCAGCTCTATGTACTGAAAGTACGATCCCAGTGTTTTTACATAACTGTTCTCCTATTTGCTTTGCTGTGTCTTGATGGCCCTAAGCTAAGACACCCCTCAGATACTGACTCCAGTACCTGTCAGCTGAACCTTAGACTGACGCTCAGGCAAGGGCCCTAAAGAGAACCTTAGTAATGCACTCTTGAGTGGACCGAGTCACTATATTACTAAAGGCCGTGATCTGTGAAGGTAAAGTATAAATGTACACCAGGGACAACGTTTAACAACTACTTGGGTAAAAGTCTGGCTCTCCCTTCAGAAGGAACCCTTTAACCCTCACTGGAACACATGAAAGCCCTTTAAGTATATGCTCCACTCTGCCCCCTATAAATGCACTCCATGAGTAATAAATGGTAGAGCAAGGCTAGTTCTGCCAGGCTACAGAGTGTCCCCCGCTCAGTTTATCTCAGCGGTGACAATGTTTCTCAGATCACCGAAGGAGCAGGGCCCAACTAACCTGTATCAAAGCCGAGACTGTGCTCTCTGATGGCCAAGATGCCTGGTATTGCACTGCGATAGGAAGTTGAGCTCACAAAGTCTTCCCAACCCTCCCCGGTCACTTGATCGAGCCAACAAGGCCTATATTATGGGAGGCACCGTGTGGATTGCACCAGATCCAGTATAACACAATTAAAGCTACAACAATTATCCATGCCCCAAGGGGTTATAATAGAGAAGAAATAACATTTTGACAAAAATAGCTACATTAAAGTAGAGCAAAATGAAAAAAGACTGGTTGTGTTCGCTAGCCCTCCCTCACCAAAAGGTTATGTATGAGTAAGCTTATGCGATAGGGCCCGGTTTCACGGATTGTGGATTGGGTCAGAGTGCAGCCCAATGGTCTGGTTCACAGAATGCCTATCATAAGGCACAACTGGTCTACATTAGTTCATGACAATTCAGCACCTTAGACAGCTCCGAAGGTTGAGCGTAGAGTAAGACGAGGGTTTCTAAGTCAACAGGTATCACAGAGTCAATCCATACTGAGCGTCTTCAAACAGCAACAAATCCTTATCTGTTTTTTTGTGTGAAATTAAATCAAATCAGAATGAGGTCATATTAATCAAAATTGGATGCAAACCAGTTATCCTAACCTCTACTGATTTGGTTTTGGTGCTACAATGGTGTAATAGGTTTCCCTGGTGCCTTGAAGTTTAGGTCAAAGGATCGCAGTAGGACATCAGGGCCAATACCCGGCACCCTCTGATTACAGGTGAAAAATTGGAACAGGTGATTGTAAATAGGATATAGTTGTAGCCTACATATATTTTTTTGCACCAGTGGGTACCTTCAACATGCCCATGGCCTAGTCATGCCACTATCCTTCGTAATGCCTGGTCAGTGACATAGGTCAGAGGCTTCTTGTGGTGTATGTCTGGCAATTTCTTGTGGCTAGAATTAAGTGTGCTTGCAATGAAGATAAAAAATAATGCCTGATCTAAGTGTTCTAGGGTAAAACCTTGTGGTAACCTGCATGCAAAATACATCCAAGTGATGATCAAAAAATATAAAAGATTTGATTAAACTGTATTGCAAAATGTGGCAATTAAAATTCTACAAACAATGTCAAAACCCACACATACGAAGGAAGACTCCTAGACTGTACAGCACACAAGACCACTAAGAGCAGAGTACAGTATTTGGATTAAAAATTGTTGCATTCGAGTAACCTTGACTTGCTTCAGTTGAATTTCTTCTCATGCTAACCCTGCACAAAGGAAGTGCCCATCCCTTATGTTGACCTGTTTCCACCTTCTGGCTTCATGAGCAAGACAATGAAGACTAGCTTTCTCTGTCAAAATGTTTTCATATAATCATTATTATCTTAAGGCATTTTACTTGTTTTCCTGATCTCAGCCAAGGCACCTGTGTATATATTTTTTAAAAACTGATCACATGACCTTATTTGAAACTTATAAGTAATAGTGTATAATTGTATGCTCTGACGCTGCTCAATGAGCTTGCTCCATTCAGTCATGGTGTGGGAAATTCTGGCTGGTTGACTCTGATCCAGAAACGATTACTACATTTTCTTTTGTTTATAAAACCTCAAGACTTAGATTGGAGTGTTAAAAGATTTCTTTGACAAGTAGCATAAAAAAGGTTTCTTCCACAGCAACACAGCTAGGGCAGCCAACCTCGAATATGGGGAACTGGGTTCAAGTCTCAGCAATGATGCCAAACATCCTGTGATTCTGGGCAAATCACTTAATCTCCCAGTGCCTAACAAAAATGAATATGTCCTCATGTAATGCAACTGGTGCTACGCAAAGCGCTCTGATACCCGATTCGGGTCAAGTCCGCACTATATAAAACTCTGTAAAAAAAACCACAAAAAAAACTGCATCTGGATTTTAGAGTTGCACTGCAATGATACAACTGAAAAGTGAAATCTAGCATTTTATTACATCCCAAATCACCATATACATGAGGAATTGCAATGCAAGACTCAGTTACAGACCAGGCTTGACATTGGTGGAACACGTTATTACCATAGATAAGGTTATAAGAGGAGCAGCAGTGTAACTATTAATTTTGCACAGAACAGGTACAGCGCAAGCAGCTGCAGTACTAGCCCATGTAGCAGGGAGCACGACCTACACATTTACAACAGGAACAGGCACAACACAGGCAACAGCAGTACCTGCTTCTTACAGCTGAAGAACAGATAGGGCACGGGCAGTTGTAGTTCAAGCTTCCTGGAGATACTGAAGAGGTGCAGCAAGACAACAGCTAGGGAAGCCTCTTGGACATAAAGAACAGCTACAGTAGCAGTTAAAGTTCCCCACCAACACAGAACAGGCACAGCATGCAGCCGCAGCCGGTGTCAGAGGTTAGGGGAGAGGCAGGGTGGCTGGGGGGAGAAGACGAACAACGGGAATAAAGATTTTTAAAAAGCCATTATCTGCAGCCTTCTGCACCGCCTTGTTCTGCTCCTCTCGAGGCTCCACTGCAGGCAGAGACTCCCAGACTATCCTTCGGCCAATCCTGAAGCTGCTCTCACACATGACAGGAGCTTCAGGACTGGCCTGAGCGCCGATTTTTTGTGTTCCCAGGGAGACTAGGGGCCTGTGCTTTGCTGTCTCCAATCCAACAATGCAGCTGGGTTGGAGAGAGCATCAATGCGTATGACGCTTTGGCTGGCCTGAGACGGCAGGCCAAACCGTCAGCGGTTGCTGTTGAAGCGGGGGAACCGGATTTCAGTCTCGGCAACAACGCTCAATATCCTGTGATTCTGGGCAAATCACGTAATCTCCCTGTGCCTAACAAAAATGAATGTGTCCTCATGTAACGAAACTGGTGCTATGTAAAGCGCTCTGATACCCGATATCTTCGGATCTAGTTCGCGCTATATAAAACTCTCTAAAAAAAAAAAGCCTAACTGAATGCAACAGTTTTTTTCTACTGGTCTCATACAGCACTTGTGATGAGGCCTGATAAAGTCTGTTTGTGTTCTTACTCACAGGGGACGAGCATCTATCTGTTCTAGGGTGCGGCCACTACTGATTTACATATGGCTGGTTTCTATCCAAAATGGCAGAGACACTATAACTTTGGACTGGAAGGGCTTCGATTCATTCGGGCATTTCATCCAATTTTCGTCAGGACTTTTTTTTTTAAAGAAAGGGCTAACACCCACCTACTCCCTCCATTAGTTCTTGTGCTACTCATCCGTGGGCACTTTTTTTTCTATTGGGAACATTACAGTAACGTTTTGGTTCAACAAGTCTGCTTTTTCCTGGAAGAGCTGAAACATTCGCAGCAAGGGACGCCCTTGTCAAATGTCCTTGGCTTTCACTTTCGCCTTTCAGCAGCTCGCGCTCTCCCTCTCTCCAGGGTCAGTGCAGCATCGATTTCTGGAACCTTCGGAGACCAGACATGCCTCTATTGTCTAAGCCAGGGGTCTCCAACCTTTTGTGTAGTGTGAGCTACTTCTGGTCAGTGAAAATCATCGTGAGCTACTAAACTCCAAGCAACTCGCGCATTTTTCGAGCGACCTCCCCCGCCCAGTTTTATTGACGTTAAGCCTATTTCTTCAGAGCCCATGGGCCCCATACTGTGGCTTCAACACAATAACACTGAAAGAAACAACTTTTTTTCCCTTTTTTCCTGTGCACTGCCTTCTGCAGCACAGTGAGCCAAAAAGCTAAAGCACAAGCCACAACAGTGACAACAAAAGCACAAGCCGTGCAAGCGGAGGCTGATGCTTGTCGGAATGGGACAGAAAAGAGGTTCTGGCACCAAATTAAAAGCAGCCCCATAATCCGTGTCTGATGGCTCACTGCACTAAAGCAGCCACTGCAGGGGCCTGTGCTTGACCTCATGGTCACAGGTTTAAATCCCAGCAGGTCCACTCATCCTTTCCTCCATTTGAGGTCGATATAATGAATAGCCTTGAGTTGGGTAACAATAAACATCTGTTATTCAGCCCCAGGACAACTTCTGGTGATCGTGTGCTTTGCAACTAGACCTGTTATGTTATTAAATATAGGGCAGGCAAATTAAATAGATAAAAAAAAGTGTCCCACATTTGAAAAATAAGTAAAACTTAGACATGTTGTATGACGGTGTTTTTCAAGGTATGGAGGACTACTTGGCTATTTGTGCTTGCAGCAGGCAATGTTTGGTACTATCAGAAAAATTTACAATAAAAAGCAGCCCACCAGCCAATAAAATAGGAACACAAATAGCCAAAAACCCACAGACAAGTATTGGCACAGACTACCAACCAAAAAAATTGTCACACAAACAGACCACAAAACAACCATACATAACATCCTGAGTGGCCACACGACACCATGAAACAGTCAAGGCCTCACTGTGGAGAGGCCAGAGCTGGGAAGCCAGAGCTGCCTGTGTCCCTGAAGAGCACACAGAGGCCAGTGAAAAGGCACATTGTGGTCCAGCCCACCTCGGGTTCAGTCAGCACAGGCTCAGAATGGACCAGCTTGAGAGGTGCTTCCGGCGCCCTCTTCCTGCCCCATGCCCATGCTATCGCCCCCTGCACCCTGCTCTCTGTCCTCCCCTGCTCTCACTCCGTGCTTCCGGTACCCCTTGTCTGTCCGGTTCTGTGCCACAGGACCCTGCCTCTGTCCCACTCCCTACTCACTGCATATCCATGGCTAAGGTCCCTGCACCTGTACCTGCCCTGCTCACCACTGTCCTCTATCGCTGCACTCCCCCCTGTCCCTTGTTCTGCCCAACATGTCTGCCTTTCTGTCTCTGCTCCCTGTCCCAACCCCTGCACTCTGTCATGGCTCCCGGACACGCTCCCTGTTACTGCACCTTGCCCATGATCCCTGCCCCTTCTCTAACCCTACCCTGCCCTTGCTCCTGTCCTGAGCCCTGTTCACCGTCTCTGGCTCTCCCTCACTCTTTCTTGCCCCCCTCTCTCCCGGTCTACGCCCTAAGTCTGTCGGTGACATCTCGACAATCTTCTCGTCGAACCCTCTGTCTCTCTCCATCCCCACTGTCTCTCCCCAGCCCCTCTCTCTCCTCCTACCCCTACTGTCTCCACCAGCTCCCTTCTCCGTCCTACCTCTCATGGTATCTCTGCACCTCCACTGTCTCTCCCGAGCCCCTCTCGTCTGCTCCTCACTGTCTCTCTCCGCCCCAACTGTCTCTCCCCAGCCCCTCTCTCTCCCCAGCCCCCCTCTCTCTTGCTCCTCGCGGTCTCTTTCAGTACAGCTGCGCCTCTCCCTCTCTCTCATTCCAGCGCCCCAGTCTCTCCCAAGCACCACTGTCTCCTCCTGCCCCTGTCTGTCCTGCCCCTCACCGTGTCTCTCCAGCGGGGTCCAACTACGAGGGGTCCTTCCTCCTCTCAGCCGGAGGGTTGGACACTGGGAAGGTTTCCTTTAAGTATGTTGCGATGTAGCGCATAGCACTCGTCTCCCAAGCCTGATCGGGGTTCTAGGTTCACTCCTCCCCCTTTGTGTTGGCGTGGCGGGGGCCTCCAATTATGAGCCCCTCTCCCCCCTCACCACACCTTCCGGTATATTTTGACTGCCAGAAGAGCTGGCTCTAGTCCGCTGCGGGTAGACAGTTTCTGAGAGGCTCAGCCCCGCACGGACCGGGAGATATCTTTGCGGCCGCCGGGTTTTACTTGGGGGGGGTGGGAGGGGGTAAAGCTTGCAAAAGCCTGTGCCGCGGCCTATAGTGGGGGGGGGAGCTTGCAAAAGCCCGCGCCGCGGCCTATAGGGGGGGGGGAACAATGCCGGTAGAGCACTGGGGGCTGCCCAGGGTCTCTGGGCCTCCGGGTTTGTGCCAAAGCGGCCGCCTGTGCCTCTGATGCATCGCGTTGGGAGGTAGATTTTTCGGAGGTGAGTCCGTGCCCTTAGGGCATTTTCCCTCGACTTGCACATTGCTTCGGCCCTCGTCACCATTCCACTGTTCCTCCCTCTCGCGAGACTTTAGCAAAGGAACGTCATCCTCTTCGGCCCGCCCCACCCCATCTAAGCGCAAGCCAATTGGAGCAGTTGCGGTGGGTGAGGGCGGGCAACAGACACGGAAATAAGCCTGAACAGCGCAAAATGAAATGAATGGGCTAATAAATTGAGCAGCACTCGGCGAGCTACTCACAGGGTCTCGGCGAGCTACCGGTAGCTCGCGATCGACCGGTTGGAGACCCCGGGTCTAAGCATTGAGCCACTGGTTGATGCTTCAATGTTTTAAACGGCGCCCTCTTCTGGTGGCCCCCAAATCAGCCTTTTCTTAACCCGTTGCACAGGAAGGTGCCATGAACCCTGGTGCAATGAAGGAAAATGGCCCATGGACTTTTGTTGGGGTAGTAAAATACTGTCAGGATTCAATGAGCTCCGGTGCCACTGCACCTGTTGCATCAATGGTTGCTACGACCCTGTTCTCAGTCCTTCTCATACCGCTCTCTTTCTCTCACTCCCAGGGTTCGCCTCTCACCTTCGTTCCCTCTACGTATGTCCCTCCTCCTCACCTACAGCCGTCCACCCCCTCTCCCCCTCCCTTCTCTGCACGTCACGTGCCCCGCCTGGGTGGCCCACTCTGGTGCGTGACGCAAAGGGCGCTGAAGGACTTGACCGTGGGAGTTGAGAGCTCGCGTGACTTCTCATGCCGCAGCCCGGCAACCAGACGCCTGGACCTGGTGCAGGGGCCGGCACTTGACTAAGCTGTTTTCTTTTTTTTTAATTAGCTTTTAGCTTCCCGTTGGAAAACCGGGTACTAAGCTAAAGGTTAAAGGAATGCAATTAATGCATTAACCTTTCCGAGGCACTGTGTGCAGAAGCCTCACAGTAGCCCAGAGAGAGACCAGTTATGTCGGAGGAGAGCTCTTGAGAGACACTGAACCAGTAGGGAAGGGGTGAGGAAAAGAAAGGTGGGCGAGCCTGAATGCGGAGATAGGGCCAACAGGGATTTATGCTGGCAAGAGTTAATACTAATTGCCTTTTAACAAACCAACAGGCGCACCCAGCAGGATGTATGTCATTACAAACCATACTTTTACAACGCATACCTTTACAACGCATTTTTTACACCGCAACATCCATTACAACGCATTCCATTACAACGCATGCCATTACAACGATTTCTTTGAAACTACCTTTACAAAGCATTCCACTACAACGCATTCTACATTTACAACGCATACCATTACATTGCATGTATGGTAAGTATTGGATAGTGTAGGGGTAAAAATTACTATTCTAACTCCAGGGGGGTGCAACAGTAGGGTAAGTGTTGGATAGTGTAGGGGTAAAAATTACTATTCTAACTCCAGGGGGTGCAACAGTAGGGTAAGTATTGGATAGTGTAGGGGTAAAAATTACTATTCTAACTCCAGGGGGTGCAACAGTAGGGTAAGTGTTGGATAGTGTAGGTATGCGTTGTAATGGTATGCGTTGTAATGACTGCGTTGTAATGACATGCGTTGTAGTGGTATGCTTGTAATGGCATGCGTTGTAATTGATGTTGCGTTGTAAAAGTTTAGTTGTAAAGGTAGTGCGTTGTAAAAGTTGCGTTCTAAGTGTTGTTTCCCCGCCCAGCACATTGATTGTGTGAGGGCGGAGCTTGTACAAAACGTGTCACTGATTTTGGCACAGTAGGTGCTTATACATTTTTCAAAGAGCCCACCCAGGGCATGCCATTATATTCAGAATCTCAAGGTGGTCTTGTGCTCGGAATCCTGAGCTACATGACTCACTTCCTGGGGAGGAACCAATAGCAATGGGCTGCCACTTGATTGGCTAGCTCCATTAGTTTCCGCTGCAGTTCTTCTCTTAAGCTTCTGTTTGGCTCTGATCTTTCAGGCTCTTGAGATGCTGTACAGGGTTCAGTGTCAGAAGGATGCATACTTTACTCTTCAAGAACACACATTACACGTATAGTAAGTAAGGTGAAGGCGTGCTAACAGATAATCATAGCACTTCAGATGGTGGCGTTCCCACGGCTGCTGCTGCGGTTCAGCTGGGACGCAATTCACACTTAGCACAGAAGACAAAGATAGTGTAGAGAAAAAGAGGGTGATAAAAAGAAGAACAAACAAATGAAAGAAGGAAATACAGGGACAAAATTGCGAATGAGCTGACAGAATGAGACATAAGAATTCAAGGCAGTCCATGGGACGCATTAAAATGTGGCCAATAAGTGATTCTGAGGTGCTAGGGCTACAAGTCATTTGGTCTTAGCATGTGAACAAGAACCCCTATGGTTGCCCTTTATACACTAACATGCTGCAGTATCAACCCTGACCATAATATTATGTAAGAGATACAAGCTTCTAACATGAAACACTCTACCAGACAGAGAGCAGACTGCGGCTATACAGGAGACCACCGAGGGACATTCCATACATCCCTTCATTATGCCCAGTACTTGGCAGTCTGCAGCTCACGGCCACACCTATTCGTGCAAAAGTAAGTGCTTGTACGATGACAGGGAATAAAATACTGGTCCATGGAAGAGACAACAGTAAGCACAAAGAACTTATGGGCTTTTCTCTACATACGACACAGGCTGTCAGGAATGTTGCACCGCTGGGTGAATGTACACAGATGCATTTATGCAGAATGAATTCTGTTCCATGTTCTCATAAAAAAGAATGCAAATTTTCTAACACAAATGCTAGAAAATAAATTTTATTTCTTAACTTAGTTTCAGTGCGTAACGTACATACCAAGCATCTTAGAGGAGATAGATCAAGTTCAGCAGTATTCAATGCTGCACACCTGCATGCATTCAGCTGAAACAGTCAAGCAAACCTTGCTAAATGAGCAAGCACCCAAAAGGCAGTAGGCATGCTGTTTTAGGACAGACTTTGGGGCTCATTATGAAGATGGACGTGTGTCGGATTTGGGACCGGGCACTCATGAGGCGGCCACCCCACACTACAAATTACGATACGACCGCCACCATGGCGGTAGCATCACCTATATTTTGCATTGTGGCGGGGATGCATTCAGCAGCCCTGTCACAATACAAAATTTAAGGCACTTGCATTTCCCTGAACTACGTGGCAGGCACTGTGCCTGCCACATGGTGCTGGGCCAGTGCCCCTGACCCAGTCCCAAGGATCAAGGGGGGCCCGCTACGAGCCCCCAAATCCATTTCCGCCATTCGTTTTGCTAGTTTGGCCACCGCAAAACGAATGGATGAAAGGGATATCCTAATCCCTTCGGCCATCTTTACGTCCGCCACGCATTCCCAATGATAGCCCCTGCCATCATGATAGGGCGGGGGAAAACAGTAGTATGATGGCAGAAGGCCCGCCACCGAACAGCTGTCGGTGGAGGGCCTTCCGCCATTGTAATGAGCCCCTAAGTTCTGCAGCACATTGTTGAAGAGCCCAACCCGTACTGAATAAGAAAGAGTTGAGTACATTCAAGTGTTATAAAGAAAGGGTCATTAGGTGGCTATGAGTTTAAAGTACTCTTTTATCTTTTTAGGAACAAACTACTGTCAGTGCTTTTTGCCCCACTGAAGTGATCCAACCACCAAGCAAATTCAAATGAACTACATAGTCTATTGATCATACTGGACCCAACAAGACTGTGCCGTTTTCCAATTAGTAAGTAAGTAAGTAAGTAAGTAAAATTTTATTGTATATGGTTAATAAAAACCTTTACAAAAAGAGAGAATTTAAGAGAACTTATTCCAATAAAATAAATAAGAATACATCTACTGACATGTGACCATTTCAGAGTACAAAAAAAAAAAAAAAGTCTATCTTTCATTGTTTGGCTTCAAAGTCTTTTGTTTCAGTGAGACTTTGTATTTTGTCCCATTGGTTGCCTCATTTTCGTTTTTCATCAATAGGAGGCTCACTTTCTGAAAAAAACGGGTGGCCCTGCAGGCTATCTGCAGCTGTTCACTGTTCAGTACTAACATGACTGCCGACCGGCAAGTTCTAATATGGAAGAGGCGGAATATTTGAAGTAGATAATACCGTCTCAGGTTGCTCAGAGCGGGACAAATGCACAAGACGTGGATCAGGGATTCTTCTGTCAGACCGCAAAGTCTGCACAATGATGTTGGCCAAGTTTGCCGCCATGCCGGGATCTGGTCTTTTGTGGAATAGGTTCCCAGACGCAGACGTAATAGCATTTGTTGCGTTGATGGTGTTATGTAATTGACTAGGTACGGTTGTGGAATGCTTCTGTCGTACGTGGCCAGTACCATCCATCCGTGTTTTTTCTTGGCCAATGTTGCTTTGTCAGCAATCCTGGATTTATGTTTCGCCGCACTATTGGCCGCTTTTTTAAAGGCCGCAAAGGTATGTTCATTGTTCCACGTCTGTTGCATGTCAAGATTTTCCAACGCTTCTTCCAGTGTTTTTATCCATGCCTTTTTTCCTTTGGTTTGATTATTGATTTCAGTCCAACAGTGACCCATCAGTGTGTCCGCTTGTGCTGCTCTTAGTTTCCAGCACGTTTTTATTAGGGCGGCTTGTCTTGCGTGAATCTGGTTAAGTAATCCGAATTCAAGGCGTACCTGCGCCTGTGATGCAAACTTCGGAATTTGGTAGAGGTATTTGATCAGCGCTGACTGTTGGAGATTCAGGAAATTCGCATCTTTGCCTCTGTATAGGTCGGAGCCATACGTGAGGGAGGGTAAAAATTTGGCAGCGATCACTTTCAGCAAGTATTCGTTAGATGGACATATTAGTTTTGTTTTTAGTATGTTTAGGGCAAACCGCAATTTGATTGCCTGAGATTTTCTGTACAAGGTGTGTTCTTTTAGTGACCATCTTGAATCAACAAGTACTCCCAGATACTTATAGGTGAGACATTGCTCTATGTTATTTCCCGTGATGTGCCATCTGAATGTTTGCTGCCCTTGGTGAGACGCGAAGCAAACCACTTTTGTTTTTTTATAGTTGAATTGCAGCCCATGCGTGCTGGTATATTTATGCAACTTTGTTATAGCGCGTTGGAGACCCAGCGGGGTCTGGCTGCACAGGACAATATCGTCGGCATACTGCATACACCTTATTTTGTGTTGGGCTAGTTTTGGTGGATCGCTTTGGATCTCTGAGATGCTCTTGTCAAGGCCCGCAGTGAAGATGTTGAAGAGGGTGGGGGCTAAAACGCATCCCTGCTTGAGCCCAATTCGGGTGGGGATTTTTGATGTTGTCCTGTCCCCATTACCGAGTTTTATCTTGACCCAGGTGGATGAGTATAGATTTATAATGGCCCGTAACAACTTCTGGGGGGTACCCCAGTTGGCCATCTTTTCCCATAGTGTCTCCCTTGGCACTGTATCGAACGCCGCTTTTAAGTCAACAAAACAGGTGTACAGTTTTGTTGAGTTGGCTTTTGCTCTCTCGACAAGAAGGTTGAGTGCTGTCAGATTGCATAAGGTATTGGTTCCAGGCCTGAACCCTGTTTGGGTGATTGGAAGGATGTTGTTACTGTTGATCCAATCTTCCAGCGCAATCAGGAGATTTGATGCGTATACCTTGGCCTCTACGTCAATGAGCGCGATCAGTCTGTAATTCGCTGGATCTGTGCGCGCTCCTGCTTTGAAAATTGGGTGCAAAATACTCCCTCTCCATGAGGAGGGAATGCTTCCTGATTGGAATGCATGATTGTACAATGGGGAGAGATATTCTGCCCAGAACGAGTGATCTTGTTTGAAGAGCCCATTAGGCAAGCCATTCGGGCCTGGGGCACCTTTTGGCCTCAGTTTGTTCAGGACCATTTGGACTTGGCATTTCGTTATCCAGGTTCCTTCAAAGGTATGGTCTTCCTCATGCTTTTCTGTCAATTGGATGATGAGAGGGTGTTCATTCCTTACTTTCGCGTCGGTCCTTTGAGACTGCTCTAGATGGTGTATCCAGTCTTCCTGTAATATGTTTGCATTAAAAACTAGGGCTGCTCCGTTGGCTACTTTGTTGATTTCTGCCCAGAATTTCCTGTTGTTGTTAGATTTGCTGGCTTCTATTAGTTGTTGCCAGATTTCTGTTTGATATTTTTTCTTTAGAGTCCATACTTCTTTTTTGTATATTTGCCTTAGATTATGTATTTGCTGCCTGATGTGGTCACCATTCTTGGGGTCTTTTCCTTTGAGTTTTCTGAGTTCCTGATTGAATAACCTTTTTTTTTTCCCTATTGCACCCAAGTGAGCTTGTTGTGACTGACAAGGTTTTCTTTTGTTAATTTGTTTTTGTTGACCAAATTTGTCGGTTAGGAGTGCAGTCATTTTTTCCCAGTTTTCTTGATATGCAACTGGGTTTGTTGCCTCGTCTTCTGCCGACATTAGTTTCACATGAACCATGATTTCACCAGCGTACTTTCCGTTCCATGCTAATCGCTTAAGATTATAAAGGGTCAATTAAAAACTAGAGTGATATTTTCTTGCCTGCAGTCCCTGACACACTTTCCTATTGGCTCTGAAGAAGCTCCTGACACTGTACATCAAGCAAGACACATGTTGGCTGGGTTCTAGGCCTATTCTTGTGAAATAAAAGCTTTATCTTCCCTTAAGTGCAGGCCACTGGGATGTATCCTCAAACTCACTGCAACTTTTTGAGCACTGTATTAATCTAGGAGTGCTGTAGCTTCTGCTTCAGAAAGTACAAACAGGTCTTGTATATTCATTGGTTTGCAAGCGGAGCAGCCGTGAGGAAGCCAGGCTGTGATCCTCCATCTTAGAGGTTCAAATCAGTCCTGCGGTAAACCGATTTTTCCATCAAATCCCATGAGGTGGCAAAATGCCTAAATTTGCCTTCTCAAATTCAGGCTGGCAAATGTAGGTGTGAAAGTACCTAGAACTCAAACCGCACAATAGGTTGAGCACCTCAAAATTAAAGTGATTCAAGTTTGACCCGAACCTGTTCTCCCGAGACTTGTTGAAAAAGACAGACATACTATACATTTCAGATAATTGTTTAGAATATGTTTAATACCTGTTAAAAACAAATTGCAAGGATGGACATGGCTGAGCCTCAGCACAGAGTCATACTGGAGGAGTTTAGTCCAGGGAGGGGTAATGTTATTTGCACGACGCGGTCGACTATTGGGCCACATCCCTTCGGTGAGACAGCGAATGCAGACCCTCCTGCAGTCGTATATAAATTGACAAATGTGCATCTGTAAATACTTGTTCCTAAGTCTGGATTGTGAATCTGTTTCGGTTTGTGTGAGCATTTTAATGGTTCAGTGAATGTATACTCCCTTCTTGGCTTTAGAGTTAGAGCTATTTTTCTCACTCACCCACACCGGAGGAGGGGAACATCCATGACAACGCGGTCAAAACACCGCGCTTCCATTACCACGCGTCTTTTACAACACAAGTCGTTACCACGCCTTGCGCTAGAGGGCGCTCTAGACCAAGGAATAGTAGATTTACTATTCCAACACCTTCCCTACTGTACGTAGGCTGGTGTTGGAATAGTAAATCTAACTATTCCTAAGTCCAGCACCCTACAGCGCAAGTCGTGGTAACGAGTTGCGTTGTAAAACCTGCGTTGTGATGTACTGCGATCTAAAAGATCGCGTTGTAACATCATACAACCCCTGAGGATCACAAGTGATGTCATCAAACCCCAGTCTTGTGGTTACAGAAAACTCTTCTCATACTATTACTTTTAGTAGAACGGTATTCAACTCATATTTATGTAATAGTCCAATCTTTGTTTTATATTGGATAATAGTAGCATCTGTTCTTTGCATCTCTTAGAAGATACAATGGTACAAGATGAAGTGAGAGGAGAGGAGTTGGCCTAACTGCTAGGGCGCTCGACCTCGGACCAGGGGATCTGGGTTCGAGTCTCGGTAATGACGCCAAAACCTCCTGTGATTCTGGGCAAATCACTTAATCTCCCCGTGCCTAAAATGAATGTGTGTCTTCATGTAACCTAACTGAAAGCTTGGTATAATATTAAAAATTAAAAGCATGATGGGAAAATATAGTTTGTTTTCATAAAGGTTTTTTTTGCTACCTAGCCATTTTGATACTGTAATAACCCGGCAATTGTTTGATATATATATATATATATATATATATAGTTCGTCAGTATGTTTTGCTAATTTTAGAACTTAAAACTGCAAGCTAAGTTTGCACCAGAGGCCTTATTGACATGTTCTTTGAGTGCTTGGCCTGGCACGATTGTTCTCCCAGTCCCCCGAAGACGTGTATCTCCCTCTGACTGTACATACCATGAAGGCTTCCACAGACTAGGGTGTTATTTGCCACTTGTTCTTTCTCTTATTCCAGGGTTTCTGTGGAATTAAATAGTACTATCTCCACTGGTCACGAGAATCTAGAAAATCTGATTTAAAATGTTTTCATTTGTCTCCAAATATTACATTTACTTTAGTGACACCCTTGAATATTAGGTAGTGTTGTAAGGAGTGTAGGCATCATGGTCCTCAGAAATACGCCTTCCTGATTAGTTCTGCCAGTAGGAAAGGGTTGAAGATTTCCCCTTTCATTACAGACTTGCCTACTAGCAACCAAAATAAAATTATGAGGTTATTTTATTTTTACTTGGTCCTCCATTTGTCTCAGCACACCACTGAGGCCTTGAGATGTTGTTTTAGCTCTAATACAGACCGGAACCATAGTGTTTTCCACGTAAGCATCCCTTATTAAAAGGTGAGCCTACTTGTGTTAATTCTTCTAACATGAGTGACAAGCCAGACAATTGGGTCAGTGACAGCTCAGCTGTTGTAACAAAGTCATTTTACTGTGCTGTCTTGGTCTACTCAAAAACATACTTACAATGTTGAGTATGGGCTCCTAAATCTGTCCAAAGTATCCTATATTCAGGAAATTATGGGATAGGGAGGATACAGGCAGTTCTCGCCTCTCTCTTCATTAGAAATTTAGGCCATAGACAAACCTATAGAAAGCATTCAGGCCAACGCTGGGGAAAGATGGGCATACTAGGGGCTTAGGCTGAATACGAAGGGCAATACTGAAGGCAGGCTCTGCGTGAGCCTTGTTGGCCTTTCAGTGGCATCCGCTTGTCAGCAGTTCTCCCAGCTTGGCTACAGGCAAAAACGACTGTCTGCTGCTAAAGTTGAGGTGCACCACAATGGTCAACCCAATGTGTTTACCGCCCTAGCCACAACATACCAATCACTTTTTCCGCCTAGCTTTTAACTCCTCCCACGGTTACCTCAAGATGACCTTTAGCACTCTACATTTTCATGTTATTAACTGACATATACTACTTTTATATGACGAATACAATTTTTTTTAAATATTCATTTTCGTTTTGCTTTTTTCTGTTGTAAACCGGAGAAGCATGGAGGAGTAATCCTCGACCCACCATTACTATATTTCTTCATGGATGAAATAAACATCTAAAATTACAGGTGAGTGCAGGCTGTTTTGCCTCACTTTCATCGAGCGGAATGCGTTGAAGTAACAGAGTGGCTAGGTCAAGGGGGTACTGTGCAACACTACAAGCCCACTGTGATATAAACAGAAACCATCATTAATGTGGGAGCTGCCCTTTAGAGCCTTCTTCACTATAGAAAAGTGTCTCTGTATGCAGATGAGCGATAAACCTAAGAATGCCAAGGAGCTCAAAATTTGTGTTTTTTTCAAGCTTAGACAGGTGCGGTTGGTAAACATCCTTTACAACGCAACTTTTACTACGCAGTGCCTTTACGACGCAACTTTTACAACGCAAACCATTACAACGCATTGCGCTGGAGGGCGCTCTAGGATAGGGAATAGGTTTAATTTACTATCCAACACCTTCCCTACTATCCACGGGGACTGGAGTTGGAATAGTAAATTAAACTATTCACTATCCAGCGCCCCAAAGCACTATGCGTTGTAAAGACATGCGTTGTAAAAACCGCGTTGTAAAGGCATGCGTGGTAAAAGCATGCGTTGTAACGTCATACATCCGGTGCGGGTATTTATTTAGTTGACGTTCACCTTTTTTTTTGAGGAAGTTGTTATCCATAAGGTTCACCTTCCGTTGGAGCATCATTCTACCAACGTCTGAGAAGAACAAGAAAGTAGCAAGCAAAAGTGTTTAGGCCGCAGGAAGCCTGACCATAAGTGTCAAGGCAAGATTTTATTTGTGTAATTAATTAAAATTGTTACAAAATTCGCATGATAAAATTGCAATACAATTTTTTAAAAAAATGACCATAAGTGGTTAAACCTACCTTGGAAGGACAGCTTCAGTCGGGGGATGATGGTACCACTGCCAGTGTAGCCCACGCCCGCGAGGCTGAGCCAGCATAGGACAGTCCATAGAAGAGCCATTGCCAACTTCCCTATTCCGCTGTCAGCTCCTCTCGGTTCAAGAGTACATGCAAACGGGTCTCGCTGTGGTCTCCACCCTTCGGGGACTAGAATAAAGGAAGGAGAATGGAGTTAGATATCAGGCGGTCACAAAGATCAAACAAGCAGATTTTGCTGCATTTTAATAGCTTATCACACTTGAGGCAATCTGTAGCTAAGCACAGCGTAGTGTGGCAAAATGTTAGGTAAATCAAACCTAGAGCCGTAACTTGTAACTGATATCCTATACTATAACCCCTGAACCATGACTACTAGCTCATACCTTTTATCACATCTGCAGTTCTCTACACACTAATTCTGACCAACTACTTCCAGGGCAGTTTATCTATTACAAACTCATACTTTCTGTTTTGCAATATTATGTAGCATGAACTTGGCCAGAGGGCATTATAGCAATTTACATGAGCACCAGATTAACCTACAGTGATTTGTTGCTAAGGCTTCAGTGAAATGTACCCGACTCAAGCCTCCCACTGTAACTGAGGTGCCTCGACTAATGACACACGCCTCCAGTCCACTAGCCACAGCC
The DNA here is from genome assembly GCF_964263255.1 of Lissotriton vulgaris. Lineage (NCBI taxonomy): Eukaryota > Metazoa > Chordata > Amphibia > Caudata > Salamandridae > Lissotriton > Lissotriton vulgaris. The sequence continues at coordinate 955,945,293 of NC_141697.1, read as the reverse complement.
CCCACGCCTCTGCTGATAGTCCAAGTTTAGGTAAATGTGGCAACCTAAGGGACTGGAACCACAAGCACATGGAATGAATCACTAAATGCCTACCTAGCTCCACCTGACCTGCAAAAGAACTGGTACCCTCTACCCAGTAAAAAGTATAAAAATGCTTTTTTTGCTTATTTTGATTAAAATTATTATAAACATTACAATAAAATAGTAACAACAAGATCAACCCGTAATTAATCAAAGGCACAGCAAAACCAAACAACAAAATAAGTTGGCAGATGGCAGTTGCCAAGGTCACTTTCGTCAAAATGAAAAACAATGGTCACAGTAAGCACTGATGATAAGTTTACACAAGTTTAGTGGAATGCATCACAATATAATCTACTTCCCACTGAAACTGGGCACACTTGTTCTCATTATTTAACATGAATTGAATATATTTTGTTCATAATGCCTTGCCCCAATAGTGTGGATCCAGTATGCGCAGCTCACCTACTATAAGATCCTTTTGGAAACCCTTAAAAGACTGTCCATAGGGAATATTTGGAGGATTGCCAACCCTTGTGAAGGGAAAGACAAGCAATTGTGATATCCACCCCCTACTCGACATACAACTTTTAGGGCATATCCTGCTCAGTGTTCAGTTAACCGCTAATCCATGCCGAAGGTTTAGCTACACTAACAACCCCGGACAGTCTCTCAGATAGTACTTTGTGGAGCAATAGCTCGAGAGGCCTGAACATTGACCCTACTTGCTACATGTTCCCAAGCTGACTGTGCACGTGGGAAGTCTGGGAGTAAATACCCTGATGACTGGCTCATTTACCTTGCATCCTTACCAAAAACCTTGCATTTAAAATTGAAGTATACATTTTTCATCCACCACCTGTGAAGCTGTGCTCATGCTGGTCCAGCCCCAGTGGTTTGCTGCAAGATTGTTCTGAACCACACATTGGATACCGCCATCAATTCTTGCAAGGCTGAGCAATAACCAGCAACCAGCGGCCAATGTGCCCCAACTCCTGTCCGTGTCCCAGCACTTCCCTATGTCCCCCCACAAAATCCAGTCCTAACATCTAATCACAGATGCAGACCCTTCTAATCCCAGATGCAGACACAAAAGGGTCTGAGCTGTTGTTGAGAATATTCATATTCCTGGAAATAAATGGAAGGTCGGGGATTCCTTAAACCTAAGCCAGGGCCTCCAAAGTTTCCAGGACAACCCAGTACCTGGATCACAGTTCCAGTAAATAGTCTAAATATTGGCATATATTCACCTGTCAGTCTTTGGCTAACTGCACAACATTCAGAAATGGCTTTAAAAACTCATAGGAGACCTTGAAGTACTCCCACTGTCTGTGCCTTCACCCCTTCACCCACACTGTGTTTTTCAGCCCCCTAGTTGGCCATAGACCTTGGTGTTTTATGATTTCAGCACAGAGGACAGTTCCAGTGCTATTCATAGTGCTAAACGTCTATGGAGTAACGGAACCCCTGTAACGAGGCAATACCAATATTCATGAACAGGAAGCATAACCCATAAAATGTGAATGATTCAGATGGATAGCAGAAGAATGAATGAACTAGTGCACTGGACGACACAGGATGCATGAGTCAATAAACCACTGGTTTGATGTAAAGTAAAAAGTGAATGATTGAGTAAATAGATGTAATAGGTGAGCAGTAAATGCATCAGTAAACTTATCATAAATCTGAAAAAAACTTTGCGCATGAAGTGATTAGTGAATGGCTGGAATGAGAGAGATGATGACTGACTGACTGACTGACTGGGGGTATTTGTAGAGCACACTAGTGCCAAGGCGTCATGGCGCTGAGTAAAGTAGTTGCGCATAACGATGACTAGTTTAAAGCTGAGAAAAGAGCCATGTTTTAATTTCCTTCCTGAAAACCAGTTGATTTGGTATCATTCTCAGATGTACAGGGATTGAGTTCCAAAGCTTAGATGCCAGGAAGGAAAAACGTTTTCCTCCACACCTTGCTCTTTTTATCTTGGGCAGTTTGACAAAGCCAAGAGTGGCTGACCTTAAGGAACGCGTTGGCAGATAGCGGGAAAACAAGGATTGTACATCCTCAGCCCCACCACCAAACAAGGCTTTGTGTGCCAGACAAAGTGTCTTAAATCGACACGTCGCCGGACTGGAAGCCAGTGGAGTTGTTTGATACCGTTTGATGTGGGGTGGTTTAGGTAGTTTAAGCAGCACTCTGGCTGCCGCGTTCTGAATTGATTGAAGTTTAGCAAATTGGGCAGCACCAGCTCCTAGATAGAGAGCATTATCGTAAACAATTTTAGAAAGAATCGTAGCAATTATGCCTGTTTTCTTCAGGAAGAGGGGAATGAACGGGAGGATCTTTCTCAGGCCTTTTAACAAAAAAAAAGCAGGCCAATGACACTTGGTTAATATGAGCAGCCCAGGTCAGATCTTTATCAAACGTAAAGCCAAGGTTCCTAGCTTTGTTCACTGGCATGGGACAAGCACCGGCTGTAGTTAAAATGTAAAATGTGTTGTATTTGTATAGCGCGAACAGTCACCCGTAAGTATCCCGGCGCTTGTACTCCTACCACAAGGGAACCCCTCCTGGCTTTTCCTTGTGAGGTGTCCACTCCTGGGCATCCCATGGTGAAACCAGGCATCCCTTGTGTATCGGGGGCCGTTGTGGAGACTAAGCAAGCTATTGCCCAGAGTTGCAGCGTGGGGCCCATGCTTAGATTCAGCACTGAGGCGAGAATATCCAGTCAGAGGAATTTAAGCCCGATCCCGCCGAGGCGGGAATCGAACCCTGGTCCCTGGCCAGCACTCTGCATCAAGGTCTGCCGCTCTAACCATTGAGCCACACTTCTCCACTTAGTTGGCCACCAAAGCTGATTCCAAATCGAGACTTTCTGATCAAACTCTAAGACTTCAGTTTTGTCAGTATTCAGCTTTAAAAAGTTAGAATTCATCCAGGTCATCAGGGCCGAGGTGCACTTGGAGAATTCAGCTGCCATGACATCCACCGATTGGGTTACAGACACTATGAGCTGAGTGTCATCAGCATATGACACCAGAGTGAAGCCATGGCTTTTTACTAATTTTGCCAAAGGTGGAACATAAATATTAAATAGTGGAAGAGATCAGGCGGAGCCCTGAGGAACCCCACCAGGGAGCAAAAATTCCTCTGACTGATATCCCTCCCAAAAAATTACTTGTTTCCTAGACGATAAGAAGGAGGTAAAGAGGTCAAGAGCTGTACCACTAATACCTACATCCTGTAACCTTTGTATTAATACCGCATGACTCACGGTATCAAAGGCGGCTGTTAGATCAAGCAGGACTAATATAGCCCTTTCTCCCTCATCCATAACCTTGCATTTTTCCTCTGCTGCCATAATCAATGCTGTCTCCATAGAGTGTTTTGCACGGAAGCCTTGTTGTGTGTTATCGAGAATGTTATTGATCTCTAGATAAGATGTTAATTCAGGGTTCATGGCCTTCTCCAAAATGTTGGCAGGCATAGGTAAACAAGAGATGGGACGATAGTTTTTCTCGTCTAGTGGGTCCAGCTTAGGTTTTTTTAAAAGGGGACGAATACAGGCTTTTTTCCACAATGTTGGATAAACTCCTGAAGTCAGAACTTGATTTATTGCAGGAGATAATGAGGAGCTTATCTCCTCTGGGGCCACATGTAATACATACGGCGGGCAATGGTCCAAGGGAGAGCCCAATTTAATTTTTAACAGCAGATCCGCCACTTTCTCCTCTGCCAGGGATGGAAATTGCGATAAACCGCAGTGCGTGACCCTGATATCAGACTGCGCAAAAGCATTTCCAACTGTGTCCTTTGCTTCTCTTGAAAGGCCGTTATACACAGACTAAACCTTACTTTGAAAGAAACTGGATAATTTGTCTGTGAACTTTTGATCTAATGTGAAAATCGCAACCCGCGGGCACTTCAGTAATGCAGAGACTGTTAGAAACAGTTCTTTTGGAGAGTTTGGGCCTCTTGAATTTTGGTGGTAAAATAGGCAGTTTTAGCCTGAATAATTGCATTATTATATTCTCGAAGCGCCGCATAGTAATCTTTCTTTTGTGCAACATCATATTGTGACCTCCAAGCACACTCTTTTTGTCTGCATTTGATTTTAGCTAGTTTGAGATCTGCAGAATACCATGGGGTTGAAGCCTTTTTCTGTCGTAATCTTAAAATTCTTTCTGGTGCTACCATATTAGCAGCTCTATATAGCCAGTTATGAAATTCCATAGCAGCTTGATTTGCATCAGTTGAAATCACAGGCCTGTCATTAAGTACAGACACAAAATCATTTTTTTTTACTGACTTCCATGCACGGTGTTTGCCAGTCAGAGTTCTGATTCTCCGTCCATTGGCTGCCGTTACTAATGCAACGGTGAAATGCACCGTAGGATGATCGGACCAGGTGAGAGGACAGATTTTTTTTACCTTTATCCTAGGTTTATTGGTGCAAATGCCATCGAATGTGTGTCCTGCTATATGTGTAGGCTCACAGACAATTTGATTTAATTCAAAACTAGCAAGTTTGTCTAGTAAACAGGTAGTATCAGAATTATTGTTGTCTTCCAAACGAAAATTAAAATCTCCTAATATGGTGAAAAAGTCAGAGTCTAGGCAAGATTCCAAGTATGTCTGAAGGGAGACCGAGAAAGGGGATCTAGGGCCAGGGGTCTGTAGATTAATAGGCCTGAAAATGTTTCTATATTGTTAAATTTTAACACAAAAGACATTGCTTCAGCGCCAACTATAGACTGAGGAGAAATCATAACTGTGTAGAGAGATCGATAAATTATCGCAATTTGTCCGCCCTTTGCCCCTGTTCTATCAATATTGGCAACTACAAATCCATTAGGAATCACTAAATGCCAGTCAGGATCACTATTTTCATTTTCCCACGTTTCAGTTAAAAAAACAATATCCGGATCCTCGACTTGATGAAGCCATTCTAAATAGCATTTATGTATCACCATAGATCTGGTATTAAGTAGAATACGCCTGATAGGCTTTGGATTATTATTTGTGGATACCAAGGTTTGTACCACTTGACCACTTGACTCGGCATTGTTCTCATGCAGTGTGTTGTTGACATTAGTGTTGTTAAGTGTTTGTTCACCATTAATTGGCATCATCGAGCCATAGGCTTCCCAACCACAGAGATTGCAGCAAGAGGGCGCAGGAGGGGTAGGATGAGCAAAGTATGCAGTCAGTGAATAGTGGATTGAGTGGACAAATGAATAGCTAACATAAATAGAAATACAAAGTGTTCTGATGTAGATTCCCAGAGATCACAGACAGAACTATCAGGAGCTCTCATCAGTTTCCAGCTATGCACGAACACTTACAATTCACCCATCTTTCAGCAACAAATATTCCTACTCTGCCTGCTACTTACACCAACTCACAGATCCTGGTTGTGAAGGAATCTTCAAACCTTGGGGACGGAGCTAGCAAACTAAATACCACTCTAAGGCGGATATTGATGCAATGTGATTTCTGCCTAGTGCTCTGAATGTCAGAGTGAAGAAATTCAAATAAGGGCAGGAAAGTGGTGGGAGTAGCTATCACTCTTTTAACCTCTTCTCAGTTGAAGTGGCCTTTACCTCCAAGTGTCCCGCTGGTAAATATATACCACTATACTCTTTGAGGAGAGGTCTATAGAGATAGGCCAAACAAGGGCCTATCACAGCAGAGAGCATTTTAGCGAGAAATGGCAAAGCTAGCAATCCCATTTCCAGATGGTGTAGTTCCAGGAAATTGAAAGCCCTTCTAAGATGGCGACCGGAGATGCTGACTTTTCCAAAAATCATTAACCTCCTTACCGATTTTGTCAACTCCACAACCAGATCTAAAAAAACAGTGAATAACAATGAATCAAATCACACTGTATGGCCCTGCTCACCCTCCATATTAATAGATAATGAGGAAACCTTAGACCTCACTGAAAATATTCAAATTGCAGCCTCATCAGCCAAGAGTGACACAATTGCATTAAGATTTGAAAAACTGCCAGGTGTGTACGAGGTTAATGATAAGCCTAATGACAAACAAAGTGATTTTATTAAATAAATCACAAACTGGAAATATCCCAATGAAAAATACAACTGTGATATGTGTTGAGACATAATGAGAACATTCAAAGAGCTTAGAAAACAAATTGCTTGAAATGTGACCAGAAAGCTGAATTCCATAATATTGCATGCCACTATGCAAAATGCAGCGGTAGAATAAAAAAGAGGAGAGCTAGGATTCCTTTGTAGCTTCTGTGACCTTATGTTCGGAACAAAAATTGGAATGTCGAGACATGCAATACATGCACACCCCAAAGCAAAAAAAATTGCTAGCCTCCCTGCTCCAGCAAGCTGCAAACCATCAAATCTATGGTCAAAAGAAGAAATATTGCTCCTTGCTGAATTGGAAAAAGTGTACGAAAACAAAAGAAATAAATAAATGCGCTCATGGTTCTCAATTTTGACAGTAAAAACGGAAAACAAATTGCAGAGAAACGAAGGGATAAAAGAGAAAAAAGTAAAAAACCTGAAACTGATGTGCAGCAAATATCCTGCAATATTGAAAGTGATTCCAATGATGAACCTGAAATTTCAGTGGAAATAACAAAAGAAAGGTGTAAAGACTTTATCAGCAGAAAGGCAGCGCCTAAAATCACTAACTTTTATGATATAAATGACATAATATCAGAAGCTCAAAAATACTCTAAAAAACCTGAAACGTCACAAAGCTGCTATGGACATGATAGAAGAAATTCTGATTGATATATCAGAAAATCCCAGTACTATACAGTCAATCGCAATGAACATCCAAATGAAATCAGTAAAGAGCTTATGAGCACTGCTCAATATGAGAATCGCAATTACTCAGTCCAAATGAACATATCAAAAAAGAAAAATGAAAGACTTAATAAATCACATAAGAAAAGCTATGCAATATTAAAGGACAGCTATTTGGAATACCAGGCAATGTTCAGGAAAGACAAAACGAAAATTGCCAAAATAATCACCAACGGTGCAGAAGATGCCAGAGAAGTGCCATTGATATCTTTCAATATTATAAAGACATTAATGAAAAAGAAAATAAGAAAAAAAATTAAATTAATATCTATTGACAGAATACAAGAAGAATGGGATTTCAAATGTCTATGGAAAGAAATTACACTTTCTAAAAGATCTATACATTGTTCATAATAAAAGAACCAAGGATGCTGCCCAAAGTATTATCCACTTAGTTAATAATGAGGTGAGTCCCACAATGCATAAAAAAGAAAGAACTGTATGATTCTAATTCCAAAGAATATACCAAACAATGAGCTTAAAAAAAGCAATTGGGAATCAATTACAATCTGTACATCATTCATGAAGCAATTTACAGAAATACTGACCAAAAGACTCACCCCCTTCCTTAATATGAATACAAGACAACAAGGCTTCATAGAAGTGAGAGGATGTCTTGAAAACCTGACACTACTTTAGACTATCAAAAAGGGCCAAAAAAGATTAAACACTCTCTTGCAGTTGTGTTCATAGACATTTTAAAAGCAGTTGACTATGTCAGCCCTGGTAATATTATACCGATCTCGAGAGACAATGAGCTCCGTCACACATTCAAGATATAATAAAAGACGTCTACACAGATTCATCAACATTCTTCAAGAGTAAAAACAATTAATCTACACCAGAAATAACAATGAAATATAGAGTCAAAAAGCGTGACTCACTATCCTTACTGTTGTTTAACATTGCCATGGCTCTTCTAATATGTTATCTTCAGAAAAATGGCAAGGGCTTCAAATTTGGATCAGATGGACTTATTGAGCAAATCACAGATCTAGTCTTTCCTGATGAACTAGCAGTACCCAGTAGCACATGGGAAGGAATGGGTTCTAATTTGAAGATCATTGAAAAAATTCAGCAAAATAACAGGCCTAAAACCCAATGTGAAAAAGGCACACATATTTTTTCATAGATCATCATGAAGTCAAAATCCTGGCGAATAACTACAAACCATGGCAATTGAAAACATGCATCCAGGTGAGAGTGAAGGATACCTAGGATTGAACTTTGATCCTCACAAAAGTCGTACACAAAACAGCAAAAAAAATGGGGTACTAACAGGATGGGCTCATAATCTTGACAGTTTACCACTCAAGCCCATGCAAAAGATTGAAATATAATGTCAATACCTTGTTCCAAAGCCGTCATGTAAGCTAGAAATGGCATGCACAGAAGCAAAGACTCTCATTGAGTTAGACCAGACAATTAAGAAATATGTCAAACACTTCTCCACCTATCTACATACACATGTGATGGTTTCCTCTTCTTGACAAGATCATACAGAGGCCTACATATACCAATTCTGTGTACAACAGCAAATATCAACAAAATCAACAATCTATTATATCTAAGAGAAACTCCAGGACTGTACATTGTTCCCTTGTGTATGTATGCAGGGATCTAATAAATGGTATCATTGATAATATCATCAAAATTCATGAACTAAACATATTAGACATTAGATTACTAAGCTATGATCTGCAATTGTTAGCATCATATGACTGGTGAAAAGAAGAATTTGAGGAATAGAAGAATAGAAGAATCTCCCTATACAAAGAGATGGCATTAAATATCTAGAAAACAATCCAACTTCAAATTTCTGGAAATATATAGCTGTGCAGATGCTGAGAGTGAATGTCTTATACACTAGAGAAACCATTTCCATGGGAAGAGATTGAGCATTCTCTAATTGCAGATACTGTGAAGATGTATGCAAAACAACTGCTTATTTATCAGGTACATGTCCAAAAACAAAGGACATAAGAATAAAAGGACACAATACAATTCTGGAACTTCTCATTAATAGAGCGAAATGATGTGGTTGGAGGACATATAGGGAACCGCATATCAAAAATAGTCAGTGTGAATTAAGGAAACCTTATTGTAGTGTTCATCACAGATGGTACTGCTGTGGTAATAGATGTCTCAATCCGATATGAAAATTCACAAAATTCTCTTGAACAAGCATTTCAAAGTAAAGTAAACTACTGCCAGTGTTTATCACAAGAAATTAAAAATCTCTCAAACTGTTCCACTGTAAAATGTAATGGTTTCATGGTGGGGTGTCAGGGTATTTGGCCTCAATGTAATGACATTGCTCTAGCTGATCTTAAACTACAAATGTCTTTCCCGTTCAAGAAGAATCTTTACCTGACTACTTTATTGGACATTTTAAAAATGTGTCTAGTATTCATAGACAACTAACTGATCAGCTCAACACTCTAATGTACACTGCATTGTTAACACATTTTTCTTCTCAATTATTATTCTATTCTAAGAGTATTTATTTGTTTGACACGTAAAATTCTGTTATAGTAACAATGTTAGGAGTTGAATCATACTATTGAAAATAGTTAATACTTAACTCTTAGATTTATTATTACAATAGTTTTGTGTGTAAATTTAGATGAAGTAATAAAAATGTATCAATCAATCAATCAGGGGTTTTATAAAGCGTGCTACTCCCTTGTGAGGGTCCCATGACATATATTTCTTGTAATTGCTTACTTATAATTAGTACAGATCATATCAATGCTTGTTAATCATATGTTAATTATACATTACTTTGCTCAGGACATTTGTAGCTGATGATCTAGAAGTGAGGCAAGACATTGCCAATTTATATTGTTAGAGAGGTACTGGAGGGTGTACTGTCTCTATCCGATATGTTATTCATGTTCCTGTTAGGATAACTTTAAGCATAGTTGTATTCCGTAACAAACGTTGTGTTGTTGGAAGCAAGACTGATTTGATGCTGATGGGCAGCAATAATCACCCAGCAGGAGCCATCGTGAGGTGGTACAAGAATAGTCTATGCCTCACCATCTAATTAGTGATGTGCATGAATGGGTTAACTAGATTCTCACTGTCTTTAGCTTTTAGCAAGTTTCATAGCTGGTGGTTTGAGTCAGTTAACCCTCACTATTTGCCAACATGCTGTTGCTTTGTGTTATCGATGAAAAGTTCTTCAATAGTACGCATTGCTTGTCACTGGGTTCAGAGAAGGCTGTGTGATGTTTCTTCCTGTAATCTCACAGAAGTGTCAATAAGGGTGTCGGGTCATGTGTGTGACTCCTTTGATTCCGGTTACATGACACTTTTAAGTTCAACACAAACGCTTCTCCCATTGGCAGATTCTTCACATGAAAGGGCACATGACAACTGAAAAAGGCCTTGGATATGTCGCGGATGGAATATATCTATTACTGGGTTTTACAACAAGTATATTCTTAGGTCTATTGCAAGCCACCTCCTTTCCTGCAGAAAGGCAAATCTCAGACCTGCACTGTTTATCTCGCCACCTTTATTTCATTTATGATATGCTATTGTTTTATTTCCCAGTAAAACATTTTCTATGTTTGGTGGTAACATATACAATTTTATAAATAGAGCGGAGAAGCCATGACAATTTTGATGGAACATTTTTTGTGCACAGTGAAGACAGCAGAGATGGAGAAATGACGACTTTGTGGAAACTGTTGTTGAGGTCTGTGGTCACCACTTTGCCCACATCAAAGCTCAAGGCTGTGAGAGGATGTCAATTAAGCTGAGGCTCTCTATAAATGGATGGCTGCCAGTGAAAGTGATGGACTGCCTGACTGAGCATTGGGGATGGGGCTGATGTGAGACTGGATGTGGGAGATGGTTCTGATATGAAACTAGTATTGGAAGGTGTTTGACGTCAATTTAGGGAAATAACGAGAATTCTTATAGACTACTTATAGACAGGAGGAATGTTCTCATGTGTGGGAGATGAGCAGACACCAGGGTACCCTTATACCACCCTGGCCAGGCATCCAATGGTGTTATCCCACTTGTCAAAGGAGTCCAGGAGTGCCCTTCCCAGAAACATTCTTCAAAGAAACCTTACACACAATATTAAACAGGTCCCAAAATGTAAATACACCAGGTTTTGGTACGTTGTATTGCAATATTTTTCAAGTTTAGAAAGACTGCAAAAAAGAGCAACCTGCATTTGCAGCGCAAACTCAGTTTGCTTCTTCGAGCTTATTACTGTATGTCAACGGTGCCAGCATTTAATTTTTTTTGTTCTCTTGATAGTATGCATGGTGTGCTTCTGCTAATCAATTAACGATCTTGCACTTGACATTTTTCGATTCCTGTGCTTGCAATAAATTATTTAGCCATCACGCAGCTTTCCATTGGCTTTGCCAATGCCTGTTAAGAGGTCCCTAACAGTGATTTTAGAAAAAGCAACAGATTTTTTTAGGGCTCTTGAAGGTGCATAGTATGCTCTTCCACCACATCAGAAATTATACATGCATGCCATACAACTAGAGTTTATTTTCCACTGACTTGCAAAGAATTAAGGAACACCTCAGATTGAAATTAGGTCTGCTGTTAGCAAAGATCGTTTAATTTTAATAAAGCTATATTTATAATGAACGTACTTGTAGAGGCTTTTAGCCAGCTCTCTCCATCTATTGAATAGTCAATGTGCCATTCACAATGGTGTTCCAGCCATCACAGAATACAGCATGGGGCAGAAGGTCAGCCCACTTCAACCATTGGCATACCTAAGAGTGTCGGCATTTTCCTCTTGCGGAATGCGCACTTGCAAACAAAAAGTAGTTCCTTTGTACAATTTTACAAAAACCATTCCCATGCATTGGCAAAGCCAAATGGTGTCAGTCAACGCCAGAGTGAATGTCTTTGCCATTGGTTATTGTCTAGAGGGGCGGTGTCTCCTCAAATAGAGGAGTTTGCTTGCTTTCATTTAGTCAAATACCTAAATGTTTTACTTTTATGGTATCGCTGTGCATGGCACAGATAAATATGCAATAATAGTCGCATAGCATTCTCTGTTGCCTGAATAAACAATCATGGACTTTGTCTTAGCACTTCCAGAGACACCAAATTGCTCGCCGCTCAGGACTGTATCATATCCAGGCAGGTGGAATGTTTAATCTTAATGTAGATTTGGGAGTCATTTATTTATTTGAAAGTTTTATATAGCGCAGACCAGACCCTTTGCAGGTATCAGAGCACTTTACAGGGTAGGTGTCATAGTTACATAAATACAAAGAAAATAACATAGGTTCAATGCTGGTCAATGATAGTATAAACTTCTTAACATAGCTACATGGGTTTTAGGTACATAACAAAACATTCAATGTATATCTTAAAGTCTTGTCTGTACAGTAGGGAAAGAGACAATCCCAGCATTTGGGATTCACAGGAGCTTAGATTGGTCCTCGGATAATAAATGTATAGGTTGAATATACTGTCCTGAAAGTGAAAAATCAGCTATAAACTAGTTCTAAGATTTGCAGCAGCTCCCATAGATCATCCAAGACGTGCCACCATGTTGAGGCCGCTTGCGTAGCCAAAGCACCAGGACCTTGAGCGGTCCATCATCCTTCTGTGCAAGAATAGGAGTTAAAAAACATGCTTTATTAAAAATTCCAAGCCTTCTGGTGTCTTGTGCTGATCTACGTGCCTTTGTCAATATTGTGTCACTCTTTTTTCTATCATCCTCAAAACAATGAAACATTAGAGTAGGCAAAGATTTCCATTCCAACGAGACCCAGTAATTGTGTCTTAACAGGCATGGAAGCTGTTTCCAAGTTTTAATATATGTGGCATCCTTGCCGCTTACACACCTGTATTTACCAAGATTGAGATTAGTGGATTGACCAAAGGTATTCCTATTTTGAGTTTTATATAGCGCTAGCTAGAACCGAAGATATCGGAGCGCTTTATATGTTATTCGATAAGGTTTACAAGAGGTATATGAGGGGATTCATAATAGTCATGGTTGAACAATACAGCATTAAGTGGTTATTATTATTTATTTATTTAATTATTATTTATGTGAGAGTTTTATATAGCGCTAGCTAGACCCGAAAGGCATCGGAGCGCTCCACAGCAGTAAACGGTCACATCAAAGATAACAAATCTATACAGAGCATATGAGTCGGAGCGCTTTGCAGCAGGAAATGTTCACAACATAGATAACAAGTACAGTAGACATTTGTTTCACTTGTGTGCATGCATAGCTAAAACCTCTCTAATTTATTTATTTATATTAAAATGTCTTAACTATTTACAGAAAATATAGACCAAGATGTGCTATATGTCTCCCAGTCTCGGTGTCCCTTCTTGTGCCTTTGACTAATCTGCCTGTTTAGTCTCTCCCAGAGATGCCCAGCACATGTGCAGGAAGGCCTTAAACATGTCAACATAACCACTGACTTTGTAAATGGCTTCCATTTGGAGGCATTGTATGTAAACTTACCCTAAATAAATAAAAATCTAGCATGACCCTGACGTATTGGACCTTTGTTGGACTACCCTGGTCTATCTGATTATTTGAGCAACTTAGGGAGGCGTGCTGAGACTTGAGACATAACATAATTGCAAATGCAAGCTCTCCTAAAGTTCCTTTCTCACTCTGCTGGCGACCGATTGTTCGCTGAATAATCTAATCTGCTGGAGTTGGTCTCTTCGTCTTTGAATTTTGTACAGTTTCTCCCTCTTGGACATACCGAGAAAGAAAAAACTCAGACAGGATGAGTCTTCCGGCCTACAGGCCCCTTGCAGACCTGCACAGCCTTCATCGAGCCTGCAGCTACAAACACCGGTAATACATTCATAGTTTGTCTCAAACACAGATATAAAATGTACTCGAATCAATATGGCAGATGTTGTGCAAGGCAAATAGATTGCACGGCGAAGAAACTGATTTTTTTCTAATGAATGTGTAATTGTAAAAAAAAAACTCATTTATTGGGAGCAGGGAACTAAAGAGAATATGCACAATGGTAGGGGGTAGGGTTGTGGGTGGTGCAGGGGATTCCTTATGCAGGGGGATTCCCTTTGTTTTAACTATATAGGAAGTTTAAACATAATACAAGGTAGTGCTACATAATTTAAACACTTAAGAGCTCTAGGGGGAAAACAGCATATGCGGATGTTGGAGGCAGAGTGCTTTGAGTAGCCACTACTCCAATAGTACAAACCACCTGTCACTCGGTGTGAACAGAATGGAAGGAATGTCCAGTAATATGAACACGAGTAGTGTCTGGGTAATGTTACTATTTAAATGACTTTTGAAAAAAATACTATAAGATTTGTATTACAATAACTGAACTAAAGACAGTTTTGAGATAACACAGAGAACTTATAAGAAAACAAATTTTCTGTTCAGTATCCACTTATCAGTCAATTACCTATTTCATTGACTCAATGGGTGGCATAACTGTTTCGTAGCTGAACAGCTGCCACCCTTCTACCTGCTTTGCTGTTTACAATACATATAGAAAATATACAGAAACTTCAAGTGTTTAATTTCGTTTTAAGCGTGAAATACATTTTAGCACCCAAAGCAAAGATTTGGAAACCCATGGTAGAAAGATTCATAAATATGGAGTCATGGCCCTTTTCATTTCACATGTGACATACAAACAGGGCCCCTGAATATATGCACCCGTGACATTTCCCGCATAGTTAGGGATTTACTGCACTTGTCACAAAGTCCACCATTTGCTGCATGACTTGCAAAGTTCAACAAAAAATGGGTTTTCAGCTCAAGAGATCAAAAGTTACTCAAAAAATGCCACTCATGATCCCCCTCCCCCTCCGCCCGTGTGGCTTGCCTTGCCCTTGAAAAAAGTAAACTGATCACTTATCAATTGTTGTATTTACATATTACTAGGGTACTAATGAGGTGAGTCGCTTGTACACATAGGATTAATATGTTTTAAAATGACACAGAAGTGAAAATATACTGCTCCAGAAAGTGGCACATAATGCTGTATTATTTACCTTATCTTGCTGCATAATGTTGTCTAATCTGACACCTCATTTGGTCGTTATTTTGTCACATTGTTATCACTGCATGTAACCCATAGTTTTTTTTTAAATTTAAATAAATATTTTTATTTGCATTTTCGACCAGTACAAAACAACTAGCATGTCACAAGTAGTCATCCTCGTGCCCAAGAAACCCCCGCCCCCAATCCACATCACCTTCTTTATACCATGAACCAGAACGATACCCGCCCCCCCCCGTAAATTTTGGTAGTCTTCTCCCCCCCCCCTCCCCCCACTGGACCTCCCCCAGGGTCGGAGACACAGGCCCACTGGCCCCACATCCCGGGACTCAGAGAGATTCAAAAAGCCCATGTTGTGCTAGTCAGCTCCCAGACCACCATCCAGGCCATGAAATTGCATGTAACCCATTGTTGCCCATATTGCATGTACTTCAAAATTCTTCCTTAGAATGTTTGCTTTTCATACAACATCCCTACCTAGCATGACTCGCAACTCGATGGTAAAAGTTATTATTTTAGTTACTAGAGTCAAATTCCTTAAGGGAATTCTATTTTAGTTCTTCAGTTTTCAAATGCTGTGGGATTATCTTTCAAAGCAAGCATTGACAAAGACAATAGATCTGAGCTCTAAAACACTGAGCTATTGGCATTGTCAATGCATTTTGATGAGCACATGTATACGCATGTGTCAAGATACATATGCATATAAGGTTTGTGATCCCGGAATGGCCACCTATGCACATGCATTTATCATAAGGCATACTCATAAATGTATTTATAAAGTTTTATATGCCTCATGCCACTCGCGCTCGTATGTGTGGTAAGGCTAGGGGGCATTTTAGTTTACCATTCCAACATGGCAGATGGCCATATGAGAAATGTCAATTAAAATGTAAAAAAAAAAGGAATGAACAGGAAGTGTGCCTGAAGCACACTCAGACAGATATTTTCCTGGGCGGGTTAAACACAAGAGTAGGAAGGAAAACCATTGAATCAAGAGGAGACAACTGTGATAGACAACGAAAGCCTTCCAATCATGAGCAAGAAGCTGACCCAAAACCTTCTCTAACTATATGTTACATTTTGAAAACAATAGCTCTACCCATAGACAGGGAACACTATCTGCAGGAAAGACCCAATAAAGGAAATCGACAAATTGAATGATCAAATGGAACAGGCCAATTTCTGATCAAAACACCCACATCTATTAGTCTCTTTTACACAATCACTGTCATATGGCTCCCTCAAGAAACAACCTATTTCAGGAAGTGGACCTGGTGTGGGCCTGCAGCAAGATTTCTTTCTTTAGCCATTTTTCATAGCATAGGCCTCTGAGAATAAGAGCGAGAACAGTAATAATAACAGTGAATTAAACAACAGTATTAGAGGATATTTTCTGGGAGTTGAACTCTGTTCCTCAGTTCTTTTCCATGGCTTTAATGCCAGATATTCAAAAAAACATTGTTGCAGCACTAGAAAGAAAAAATACAGAAGAATGCACTACATTTTCTCCCAAGCCTACAGTTCCCTGCCAACCACATTCAGCTCTTTGTCAAGCAGCCATAAATATCAAGATTTCTTGGAAAACATCTCTGGACAAGCTATTCTTCTTGTGCTCACATTCGCTCTGTAACCTGGTCCTCGAAAGCCCACCACCACCCCTCCGCCTCCACAAGAGATAGCCACTACCTCACAGCCTTCTCATCTCATGCCTCAAAACCTGAGAGCCTTGTATACAGAAGAAAACAAGCATTTGCAATGCAATAGGTCTCGCATTTACTAAACTCTGGAAAATGCGAGACCTATTGCCTTGCAAATGGTTGTTTGCAAAAGGGCGCCATGCAACGCTTTCACTTTAATGGCGGCCATGTCCCTTTTCTTAGACGCGGCTTGTCTAAAGAAAGGGGCATGGCCGCCATTAAAGTGAAAGCGTCAAATGGTTCGCTTTGCCACAGAAAAGTAAAAAAATAGAAAAAAACATGCGGCTGAGTCGCAAATAAACCAAATGCGAGATCGTCACTGGGGAGTGCTGTGCTTTGGAATACATAAATGCAGCCCAATGAAAGAACGTGTCCCGCAAACATGCAGGGAAAAGCATTAAACAAAATAGTGCTCGGAGGCTGTAACTAAAGCCTACCGAGCACTAACACAGGTAACAAAGGGTGTCGCCATGTGAGGTAACAAATGAAGACAAGGCGGTACCAAGGAGGGACTACCAAGCCTATTAACGAATCAGAAGCTAGCATTTGCCAAGGACAATGACACAAGCCAATGAACAATATGGGCGGAGCGTCACCTCCATACTCCGAATACAGCATGTCTCGCAGAGCAGCACATGCGCTGTCCAGGCTCAACCTAAAAAAGAGTTAGTCACATCAGGCTAGACAGTAATTCCACGGAATGAAAACAATACTTCAGATATAAATCAAAGGACCATGAAACATAACATGACCAAAAAATATATTAAGGGTGTATGCTTTCTTTTTGCAACTCACAACACATATTGCACTTTGGATACTATCTACTTTCTTGCTCTAATTTCGTTAAAGCTATGCAAAGAAACACACACAAGCAACACAATAGCAACACAATAAACACAAAAACCACATTTTGCCTATATAGTTCCTTGTACCTTACTCAACCAGGCATGTAGCGCTTTGATTACTTTTCCTTAATAATTTCTGTTATGCTAAATAAAGGAAACTGCCAGCATGGGAAAGTGTTGGGATGTTTCAACTGTTGAAGCAAAATCGGACTGCCTCACTACATAAATCAGACTGCCTTGCCACATTGCCTTACCCCACCTTTTATAAAAATTATTTCAAAGCAATCTCTTCCGGCAAGAAGGCGTTTACGGAAGCAAAGAATATGTGTTAAAGGCTTATTCTTTTTTCTAGTGAGATTTTATTTGTTTTCTCGTAAGCGTATACAT
Source organism: Lissotriton vulgaris (assembly GCF_964263255.1). NCBI lineage: Eukaryota > Metazoa > Chordata > Amphibia > Caudata > Salamandridae > Lissotriton > Lissotriton vulgaris. Next base: position 955,927,477 of record NC_141697.1, on the reverse strand, counting down.
CAAACATAACTCAACAAAATAACATTGCATCCATCCTGCCTCCCACTTGGCAATCCTCTGTGTGCAGACCCATCACAACTCTACGTTCATGGCACAGTTAGTTGAACAGTCAGTAGTATCCCCACCATCTCCCCCATATTTTGTGGTAGTTCTTAGGACACTCTCTGGCTGTATACATGGGTTCCTCTTGTTTAACACAACAGATAATCGCCCGAAAAGGCTCATTCTTTTAATCACATTATCTATAATATGAGTTTGATAAAATGCATTTTCATAAGGTTCTGCCTGTTAATCTGTTTTTGCATGTCCTAGGTAAGGTTGATTAACCACTGCACCAAAGATATCTAATTGGTACCTTCTTCCATCTCACAAAATTCCCATATAGATCATTTCAGTGAACCTTGCTCATCATTCCCACAAGCTTAACTTCATCAAATTAGTCCCACAAGCCAGATCCTGCCACATGAAACCGAATTCTAGCTGGATCACTTTCTGATAGGAGCTTTTCTGCAAATTGAAGATCTTTCTAAACGCAGAGAACTGAAACAGCCAGATTCATGAAGGCAAATTGCGATCGCAATAGCTGCAAAAAAGCAATTGCGATCACAATTTGATGAAAAGGTATTCAAGAACCAAAATTGCGAGTTCGCTAACATAGATTTGCGATATCGCAATTGAATTCGCAGAATCCTGGTAGTAGCCCATTAGCGATTCTGTAAATGTGAGAAACCACGGATTCTGCAAATAAATCAGCGATATCGCAAATAAATCGCAATCGCTATTCAAGAAATATCGCGATTTGCGAATAACCCGAAAATCGCTTTTTGCGAGGCGCAATTTAAGAAGAACCCAAACCAGGTGGTAACCAGTAATGAGAAGAAAAAAAATTAAAAAACCGTTTCCTAATCAGCAACAGGTGCTGGCCTGACCAAACACACTTAAGGAGATGCAGCTGCAGCATTAGGACACTCACAATGCCAGGACTCTACATAGTGGTCAGGCGGCGAAGGCTACAGCGAGCAGCACGGAACAGACGTAGGATCCAGGAGAGGATATTCCGCCAGCGGGTCACCCTGCTGGGCCAACACAGAGAGCAAATATATGCTAAGTGCCGCCTGAATGGGCCAATGATCATCAAGCTTATCCAGGACCTGGACCCCCTGATGCAGCACTCAACAAGGCGGACCAATGCCGTGCCCACACATGTCCAGGTATTGTGCAGCCTGCACCTTCTGGCCTCCGGAAGCTTCCAGGGGATAGTTGCCGTTGCTGGGGGGCTATCCCAGCCCACCATGTCCCGCTGCCTAAGGAGTTTCCTAGATGCAATGCTGACCCAGCTACACCACCACATCTCATTCCCCACCAGCCAACAGGACTTGGATGAGACCAGCATCAATTTTACAATGTTGCGCAATTTCCACATGTGATAGGATGCATTGACTGTACCCACATCCACATCTGCCCACCAGCACAAACGGAATACACATACCGCAACCGCAAGTCCTACCACTCCCTCAACATCCAGATGGTGTGCAATGCTAAGACATACATCACGGACATAGTGGCACAGTACCCGGGGAGCACACATGACTCCTTCATATTCCGGCACAGCGGCCTCCACACACGACTGGCCAGGGGAGACTTTGGTGAAGGACACCTACTCGGTAAGTAAACTTGCCCCACAATGTTACACTTTGATGATGTAGCTGCGCAGCACGGGCACTCACCCTCTGCTCCTCTCATTCAGGTGACAGTGGCTACGCTCTCCGTGAGTAACTCCTCACCCCATACCTCAACCCTGCAACACCACAGCAACGGCGTTACAATGTAGCACACATACGCACAAGGAATTGCATTGAGAGGACATTTGGGCTTCTGAAGAGCAGATTCCGCATACTTCACAAGACTGGTGGGGCCATGAAATACGATTCTGATGTCTGCTGCCGCATTGTGGCTGTGTGTGCAATACTACACAACATTGCTACCAAGCGCCGGATACCTGTAGAGATATCTGGCAGTGAGTCGGAAGGGGACCACCGGCCACCTGCACATGCGCGTCATGCACGCAGGGAAAATCCTGCTGAAGGACACAGACGGCGCAACCAAATCACAATGAACTGTTTCTAGTGCACCCACTCCCCTCACCCAACACTACACTCATGCATGACAATGGAAATAATGACATGAGTCCGATGTTCAATTCTTGAATAAATATTATTGTTGGTTGCACAATAAAAAGGAATACTTTGTATCAGTTACATATGAGGAGTATTGCGCCATACTGCTCAATATTTCAAACTGGACATGCTTATGTCAGTAGCATATTTACAACAAGGGGTGGTGAGGGATAGAGTCTCTGAATTAAGCAGAAAGCTCTCACCCAGTCAAGAGATCAGGGCTAGATCCAACACCGTTTTTTAGCTCACTGCACCATCCCAGTTTCAGAACCTGACTGTATGCAAATTAGTCTGTTCCTGTCCCAGTGCATGATGGGAACAGGGCAGACCAAACTACAAAAGCCAATTCTTACACTGGGAAGGAAACAAGCTCCCGGGGACCGGTTTCTGGCATTACAGCCGTCTTCGGCCCGGTTTGCTTGAATCCTGATGGTGCAATGAGCAAGGGTCTCACATCTGAGAATACCCTTCCACGCTTAGGGTGGACAAAAATATTTACAACAAGGGGTGGTGAGGGATAGAGTCTCTGAATTAAGCAGAAAGCTCTCACCCAGTCAAGAGATCAGGGCTAGATCCAACACCGTTTTTTAGCTCACTGCACCATCCCAGTTTCAGAACCTGACTGTATGCAAATTAGTCTGTTCCTGTCCCAGTGCATGATGGGAACAGGGCAGACCAAACTACAAAAGCCAATTCTTACACTGGGAAGGAAACAAGCTCCCGGGGACCGGTTTCTGGCATTACAGCCGTCTTCGGCCCGGTTTGCTTGAATCCTGATGGTGCAATGAGCAAGGGTCTCACATCTGAGAATACCCTTCCACGCTTAGGGTGGACAAAAATATTTACAACAAGGGGTGGTGAGGGATAGAGTCTCTGAATTAAGCAGAAAGCTCTCACCCAGTCAAGAGATCAGGGCTAGATCCAACACCGTTTTTTAGCTCACTGCACCATCCCAGTTTCAGAACCTGACTGTATGCAAATTAGTCTGTTCCTGTCCCAGTGCATGATGGGAACAGGGCAGACCAAACTACAAAAGCCAATTCTTACACTGGGAAGGAAACAAGCTCCCGGGGACCGGTTTCTGGCATTACAGCCGTCTTCGGCCCGGTTTGCTTGAATCCTGATGGTGCAATGAGCAAGGGTCTCACATCTGAGAATACCCTTCCACGCTTAGGGTGGACAAAAATATTTACAACAAGGGGTGGTGAGGGATAGAGTCTCTGAATTAAGCAGAAAGCTCTCACCCAGTCAAGAGATCAGGGCTAGATCCAACACCGTTTTTTAGCTCACTGCACCATCCCAGTTTCAGAACCTGACTGTATGCAAATTAGTCTGGTCCACAGCAACGGCGTTACAATGTAGCACACATACGCACAAGGAATTGCATTGAGAGGACATTTGGGCTTCTGAAGAGCAGATTCCGCATACTTCACAAGACTGGTGGGGCCATGAAATACGATCCTGATGTCTGCTGCCGCATTGTGGCTGTGTGTGCAATACTACACAACATTGCTACCAAGCGCCGGATACCTGTAGAGATATCTGGCAGTGAGTCGGAAGGGGACCACCGGCCACCTGCACATGCGCGTCATGCACGCAGGGAAAATCCTGCTGAAGGACACAGACGGCGCAACCAAATCACAATGAACTGTTTCTAGTGCACCCACTCCCCTCACCCAACACTACACTCATGCATGACAATGGAAATAATGACATGAGTCCGATGTTCAATTCTTGAATAAATATTATTGTTGGTTGCACAATAATAAGGAATACTTTGTATCAGTTACATATGAGGAGTATTGCGCCATACTGCTCAATATTTCAAACTGGACATGCTTATGTCAGTAGCATGTCCCTGCCCATGTACTGAAATGTCATTGGCGCCTCCGGCGCTCAGCTCCCAGTCGCCTCTCAGGCTCCTCCTCCGGCAGGGCATGTGATCCCGCACTCGGCCTGCTGCTGCGGCGTAGGACACCGACCTATGTCGCAGACAGGCTGCTGATACTCGATGTCCCCTCGCTTGTGTCATCCCCTCCAGCATTGGCTTGGCCAGTTGGTTGTAGAGCCTGGACAGCAGTGGTCACCTGCTCGAGTGCACGTGCCACGTCCTCACAGCATTGTACCATCTGCAGCTGCATTGCCAGAGACCTATGGGACAGCTGGGAGGTGGCATTTCCTATCACGTAATTTGAACGCCTGTACGCCGAGAGGCGTGGGTGTAGCTGGCAGTGGCGGCGGCGGGTGAGGTTGCGCTGGCTGATCATGGCTGCAGTGTTTGCCTCCATGGCAGTGGACATCCGGTCAATGCGATCAGACAGATTAGCGACATTCCTGCCTGTGTTGTGCAGCTGCAGGTGTATAGCACCTAGGTGTTGTGCCTGCAATTGGTGCCCGCGCAGCATGCAGCGCTCCATAGTGAGCACTGGCACACGCACAGCCATCCCCCTCCTGCCGGTGCGTGGTGTACTCTGCCGCCGCTCCCTGACATGCCTGCTGTGCTGGCTGGGCACAGTGGATGTGCGCTGTGTCGCAGGTCTAGCAGCACCGGATGTTGATGGTGCCACTGGAATGGGTCTTGCAGCTGGCAATGGTGGTGTGCCTGATGTAACTGGCGTTGCAGGTGGTGGTACGCATGGTGGCACTGGTGCTTGGCCAGATGGAGCTGGTTGTGTGGATGTTCCCTCTTCCTCACCCTCAGGCTTCTCTGGTGCGTCACCTATCTGCAGCCTCTCGCTGTCACTGCTGGTGTTATCTGCGCCACCTGTGATGGAAAGTGGACGTAGATTAATTACATGTATCTTTGACATGTGCAGTTGCTACATGCATGCTGGCTACCATTTCCTGACTGGCTGTTGCATTGCGTACATTGGGACATGTCTGGCTGCATGGGAGTTTTTGTACATTGTGGTCAGATTACATGTCCCACAATGCAATAGGGATGTTCTGATGTGCATGGGCTGCATGACTGGGGAGGCTATAGGGTCATGGCCATTGTTAGGGGACAGGGTCGCAGTCGCATGGCACTTACCTTGGCTGTCTTGGGTGGGTTGGGATGAGTCCAGACGGATAACCCCAACACATGCCTCAGGCTGCAGTGTGTCCTCCACACGATCCTCCAAGGGGGTGTTGGGAGGGACTGTAGGCTCTCCCCCTCCAGTTGCAAGGCGCTCACCCAGCCTCTCAGCCACCCTCTCCTTGGCACGACCTTGGAGGTCGTACCACCTCTTTTTGAGGTAGTCTATGGACCTATGTGTGACTCCTACTGCGTTCACTCTGGCGCGGATGCGTAGCCACAGTCACCGTTTCTCGACCTCAGGCACCCTCCTGGAGTCCTTGCCGAAAAGTTTATCGTGGTCTTTGCAGACTCCATCGATTAGATGCTCCAGCTCCTGCTCTGATAACTTGATCTTGCGCTTTCGCCCGGTGTCACTGGGCCCTGCTGCTGCTTCCTGTGCCATAGCTGCAGTCTGCAGTATCCAAAATTCCAAGACTGGAGGTGGTTTGAGAGGAGCTCTGAGTGGTGCTGCTTCAATCTCTGCCTCAGTGTTCTCAATGGGGGAGGGAACTACCTGCTTCCTGGTTGTGATGTCATCACTGTGCTCGAAATGCGACTTCCCGTTTTTGCGATCTCGCTATTAGCGAGATCGCAATTTGAGATCTCGCTAATTGCGAGATCGCAATTCCAACACGCAAATGGACGGATTTTGCGATTTTACTGCGATTTCGGACAATCGCTATCGGCTTTTGTGGCCGGATGCGATTTGCTATATTTTCTCGCAGTTTTACATGAATCCCATTATGCAAATTCTAAATTGCGATTCGGTATTAATCGCAATTTAGAATTCACAGATTTCGGATTTCATGAATCTGGCAGCCAATTGCATCAAGGCTGGTAAAGCCTCTTGACCATAAACTAGAGAAGGAAATAATTTAGACTCAGCTACGTTCAGTATTTGATCTATTGATGGACTTTTAACTTTCATATATTCTGCCCAATGCAAATGTTAAGGATGTTCCTCATTTTAGGTTGAGCCTGGGCAGCGCATGCTCTACTCTGCGAGGCATGCTGTATTCGAGTATGGAATTGAAGCCCTGCCTACTCCCCGCCCATATTTGTCATTGTCTTGTGTCATTGTCCTTTGTAATGCTGGCTTCTGATGTGTTAATAGGCTTGTTAGTTCTTCCTTAGTACCGCCTTGTCTCCATTTGTAACCTCCCTTGAGGACTGGCCCTTTTACTTCTGTTGTTACACTATATGTCTTATTTAGTCTTTAAACACTATTTTCTTTAATGAGTTTCTCCTACCTCAGGCATGACATGCTTTCCTACAACATTCAGCGTGCTATGCACGCTTTCACTTTCCAAGGAGCCTGGTACAATGGCGGCTGCTTCTTTGAAGTGCAATAGGTCTCACATTTATAAGAGTTTGAGCTATTGGCATTGTAAATGACAACGCCTTTTATTTATGTGTTAATTATCAAAACAGGTAAATAAAAGGCATTGTCATTTACAATGCCAGTAGCTTAAACTCTAGCAAATGCGAGACCCATCGCATTGCAAATGCTTGTTTTCAATGTGGAAAGATGGAAGGAAGGAACTCTGCAATGTGTACTCATACTCCCAGCAATTAGAAGATAAACCATGTGTTAAGGGTAGGTCACAGTAAACCCTTTGTTAGCTGATCGATCCCTCTGCTAAATGTTGATATCTTGGTTTTATTTATTAATTTATTTTTTGCATATTTATATAGGGCGAACTCGACCCGAAGGTATTGGAGAGCTTTACATGAGCACCATATTTACATTATACATTCAGGCACGGGGAGATTAACTGATTTGCCCAGAATCACAGGATGTGGACGCGACCCAGAGGCTCAAACCCTGGTTTCCAGCACCAAAGTCGGCAGTCTAGCCGACGACCACATCCTCTCCCCTGTGTTTGCCCAAAGCATGTTAGTTTACTAGACGGTTTGCATGCATGCCATGATAAGTGAGAACGACAAGGATAAAATAAAAACGTAGAAAAAGAAAATGGAAAAAAATGGTAGATGCCAACTGCATTATTGCCTAGGGCTCAAGTTGCTGGTGGCTAGTCTAGGGCCACCCTTATGGAGGTTCATAGCTCCCTGAATTTATGAAGTCAACGTTCAGCCCTTTGGAGAAGCTCCCGCGCACATGCTGCCGGCTTCAACTGTTCCTCAACTCCCTCATGTCTCCTGTGATGTAATATCATCCTCCACTTTTCTTGTTAACTGCACTAATAGCGTGCTTGGTTTCACACTGATTTATGAAAACGTCCTCGGTTGTCCTCGTAAAAAATGCCAAACCACTTCACAAAGAGGGTATATATACACCCGAACAGTAGATGCAAGGCAAGCACTTCTTGTTCGGATGTGCCCTTCTCTGTGAAGTGGCTAGGAATATTTTCCGTAAATTAGTGTCTGCCAAAGAAAGCCCGAGGCCTGTCATTAGCTCAAAACACGTATCATATTTAGGTCTGTAGAGAGCTAGGATCAAAGTTGGTTTTAGTGGATGAGGGACCCACAGGATACCGTAGCACATGCCAAGCTGCAGACGCAGGAGCCGATCAAGGGGGCATGGAGGGGGTGATGTGGTGGTGGCAGACTTTGTGCCCAGTTGAGAAGCACTGGGAAGAGTACACGACTCAAAAAAGCTTGGAAGAGCTAAAATAAACCTGTGATGAGTATTTTCAGGCAATATGCACAATTTGACCCCCTCAAATGTGGACTCAAAAGAAAAATTCCAGTGGAGGAGACTACATGGGTTTGAGTTTGAAATTTTCACTGCAGGCTTGGGAAGTTGGAATTTCAAAATAAAAAAATTACAGATGGCCGAATGGTATGTCGTAAGTCCTCTGAGCATCCAACTCTATGAAGTACTGGAAATATTTGACCCAGGATGGTGACACATTGAGACCTCGCTGACAAAATCTAAAAAGTGCATGAAATCCAAAATCCAAAGGGTCTCAAATCAACTATGGCGGACATCTGTAAAGGGGCGGAGTTACCCTGCTGGAGAACCTTCCACCTATTTAGAACTCCCCTGATGCCTGGCGAGGTCTGTGTGTCATGAAGGGAGCCACTGTGGCGGCAACTCCCTTTACAGCAGCGAAGGTTCGCACAGCAGGCAATAAATGACTCCGCCATGCAGGGAATTTTCTCCCTGCCCGTGATCACCATTCTACATTTTTCCTGCCCATGTCCGCCATTCCTCCCATGCTATACTGATCCGCGGCCTGGTTCCTACACATGCAAGTTAGGTGTTCTCACTCTCTATGCTGAGCACCCCATTCTGAGGCTCCCCTAAGGGAATGGTTTCCTCAACTGATGAACAGGTCCTCAGGTGTGCTCCTGAAGCTTGCCTTTGCCTTCTCTCGCCTTCCCTCAGTCGCTTGTTTACTTTCCTTCCAGTGCTTAATGCCAACATGTTGGAATGTTTCCAGTGCTTTGTTGCTGTATTTCCGCTTTTTTATTACTTGGCGTTTTTTTGGCTCCTCTGATGCTCCTGGCATCATTTCTTGACTTTCATAATCTCATTCTGACAAGGTAGGCATTCTTCTGTTCCAAATTTAGTATCCACCAGCGTGTTCTTATGGCAGTGAAGAAGACGTACAACAAAGTGACCAAGCACTCAGAGCTGTGAACTTCTATTCTACTACTTTGAACCATCTATTGAGGGATTTCAGTTGTATTCAGTCAGTACAATTCTATTTCGTATCAAATAATCTGATATGCCTTTCTCTCTTTAAAACGACGTAAAATGGCGTCATCAACACCAACTATAATCAACAAATGGGGGAGAGAGAGAGCAAGGGGGTGGATTCCTTCTCCCAGGTAATATAAATAAACAACAAGAATCCACCTAACTGGATGTTGTGTTCCCTACAATGGTGGGGAGCACAGAATGTGGGGAGCACAAAGTGTTTGTAAAATACCCCTCACACACCAAAAGGACCCTTGGTGTCATGCTTCATCATTGGGGTCTTCGCACCCCTCTACGGGATGCAGCGTGCTGCGACCTACGGCTACGCGGGAGCACTATGTGTGAGGGTTCGGTGTGAGTATGTGGTGAGGTAATATTAGTGAGTGAGTGATTTAAAAAGGTACCTGGCTCGTGGGGTGAATCAGAACTAATTTAATGAGCCCCCGGGCTGGTACTGTTAAAAAGGGTGCAGGTTGAGGTGGTTATGTGATATTAAGCACATCGCCTCTCGGGTGCGTCGACATGTTTCGAGGTAAGGCCCCTTCTTCAGGACAGGGTGCACCACACCCCACCTTACTCACATTTTTCTAAGTAAAAATGATTTTTACACAAAAGTAAAGTGTAGTGCTGTAATATGCCAACACAGTTCATCAAGTTCTTTGCTAACGGAGCCGCGTTCGGGAGCAGAAGGACGTTACCAGCGCAGTAACCCGGGCCAGTGGACCCATACTCTCCCCCAACGTTCGGAGGCTCAGGAGGCATTGTACTATAAAACACCAAGTTTATTGCATATTAGCAAAGAACTTGATGAACTGTGTAGGCATATTACAGCACTACACTTTCACTTTTGTGTAAAAATCATTTTTCTTAGAAAAACGTGAGTAAGGTGGGGTGTGGTGCACCCTGTCCTGAAGAAGGGGTCTTACCCCGAAACATGTTGACGCACCCGAGAGGCGATGTGCTTAATATCACATAACCACCTCAACCTGCACCCTTTTTAACAGTACCAGCCCGGGGGCTTATTAAATTAGTTCTGATTCACCCCACGAGCCAGGTACCTTTTTAAATCACTCCCTCACTAATATTACCTCACCACATACTCACACCGAACCCTCACACACACCACACATAGTCTACAAGAGATAGTGCTCCCGCGTAGCCGTAGGTCGCAGCACGCCGCATCCCGTAGAGGGGTGCGAAGACCCCAATGATGAAGCATGACACCAAGGGTCCTTTTGGTGTGTGAGGGGTATTTTACAAACACTTTGTGCTCCCCATATTCTGTCCTCCCCACCATTGTAGGGAACACAACGTCCAGTTAGGTGGATTCTTGTTGTTTATTTGTCATCAACACCAAGTCAATAAATTACCAGGGCTAGTTAAAGTGACACCACATGGACTTTTATCTTGATGGCATTAAATCCCTTATCCCTCATTAACCCCTTAGCTCCTGTTGCTTAACTCCTGCTGCTAGTTAGGGCTGGGATAAAGGCATCTGAGGTTCCTTCAGGAAGTATACTCAACTCATTGCTTTCTGTTCCTATAGCTGCTTTCCAGACCTTTGAAACCATAGACAACAGGGTCACCACGACATGAGTATGGCAGTGCAATCCCTACAACCCCAGATACTGCTACAGAGCATATACTACCTCAGTAAAGAAGCTACAAAAGGTCAGTGAAATCTTTTTAAATGTTTTTCCAGAACATGAAACTACAGTATCATCACAAGTTGTATCAGTGGTGTCTTTGGGAAATGGGTTTTATTTATAATGTTATTCTTATCACTAGGATTTATTTATCCCCTGTTATCATTAGCGTAGCGCATTCCTGGTGCCATATTATGTTCTCCCCTTTCCTATGTTTCCTGTTTGTGCATTCCCACAGCTAGAAATGTTGTCTGCCTAAGAATGTTAAATGATCAAAGGTTCTAACCTGTGAAGAGCGTGAGAGAAGAGGTGATGGTTGAGAGAGGAGACGTGTAATGAAAGGACAGAGGCTTTTTGGTCCAGTTTCCTGTCATCTTTGCAACCTTTTACATTTCGAGGGGTCTGCGGATCGAGACCATGAAGGTGTTAAACGCTATGGGGCATATTCTCAAGGTGATATTGCCATGGGAACGTCACTTTTATTGACGTTCCCGTGGCGATAGGGCCAGAGCCCTATTCTCAAGGCAGCGTTAACCCACCTAAAGTGGCTAAAAGCCATGTTAAGTGGCTTAACGCTGCCTTGAGAATAGGGCCCCTTTCACGCTAAACTTGGCGTAAAAGGGGGCGTGCAGTGGGTGTTTCAGTGGGTGTACCAACGAAACACCCATTGAGTTTGACACTACTGCCTATTGTCAAGGGCGGCAATAATATGAGGTAGCGCCAAACTTAAGACCGGTAAATTTCCCATCCTAAGGTGGCTAAACGAGGAGAAAACCTTTATTTCTCCTCGTTTTTGCTTTTTCCATGTCCTGCATGTAGCAGCACACATGGAAAAAGCAAACTGGCATTTTCGGTTTGTTAATTTACAGGAAGGGACACTTTCCTGTGCATTAACAAACCCCCCTGCTCAAAGACACCCTTGCGCTCTGGTGCAAGGGTGCCTGTTTTGGCGATAAATTGTGAGATTTATCGCCGTTGATGTGGGTAACGCCAGTCTGCACCACATTCTTGTGAATAGGGTGCAGACTGGCGTTTACAAAGTGGCGGTGAGAGGCGTTAATCTAAGGAGGCTAACGCCTCTCACCGCCAGTTATTTGAGAATATCCCCCTATGTTGTAAGGGGCATGTGGCCAAAAACTGTCAGCGTGCCCTGCACCACCAAAGTCTAGATAACAGTCTCATCCAGCAGGTTCAACCATCCATAGTATTTCTGCCAAGACACACAGATTTTCCAAAAGTTCTGGGTGCATCTCCTCACTTTGTACATCACACTTCCAGCTTCCGTATATTGATCCATTCCCTTACACCATGGTGAATCGGCAGGGAAACAAGGCCCCCTATTGCTGTGTTATCGTCCTACTCGGGTAAAGGACCAAAAGGTAATTACTGTTGAATAAGCAGAAATAAATCGATAGGTAAATTATGATTAGGGCTTCCGGTTTTATAGTATTTATTTTCTTAACATTTCCATCTGTATTTATCCATATTTATTTTTGGGCCATGTTGTTGGTATTTATCTATATTTATTTTGTGTTTCGAGAATAAATGGAGTTGTAAAATGGTATATTTCCACATTTATTAAACTCTTCGACGTGCCTCATACATGGATGCCTGACAAGTTTTAGCAAATTAAGTAGCCACATAGAACAAAACAATACACACACAGGTACATATTAGTGTTAAACTACACAAAAATATTAACATATGCCTGCATTTAAGGAAATCTCATCTTGTTTTTTAACACTCCATGCTGTCTATCTGCTCAGCTGTTGCCTGGAATTCATGAAAGACAGCATGGAGAGTCTTTGACAAAAAGCACAATTTTCAGTATTTTTTCCGCTTTTAAAAAGAAATACATACAGGAAACGCATTGTTTTCTGTCTGTATTTACCTGTAAAAATTAGTAAAAACGGAAAACCGGAAGCTTTAACCCCTTTAGTGCGTCGAACATTCCGCCCCAGTGCGGACGTTCGATCGCGCTAACGGGATTCGGACGTTCAACGGTCATGAGCAGCACCAGCGAGGTAGCGCGCGCGACGACCGTTGGACGTTCGAAGCACGGCGGAAGGGGTTAATATTGAATCAAAAAAAACGCGGTAGTGAGGAAAATTGATTACAAACTTGTAATACAACTGCTGCTAAGTCTGACCTCACAACCTCACTGTTTATTCATGGTTTTGCACTAAGGTTTTGGTAATTCACAAAAACCTTTTCATTGAATGCAGTTTTTAGGGAATGATGCCTGAACCAACAACAAGTTGGCAAGTGCTGTAGGGATGCTTAACCTCATAGAAGCGGCGCAAATATCCCTCCCCAGTGCTGCGCTGTCCATTGGAACTAGTGCTGAATGGACGTCCAATGGTCGTGCGCAGCACTGGGGAGGTAGTGCTGCCGTCGGCCAACGCCCCGACGCAGCACTTAAGGGGTTAAACTGGGTCTGTGCTTGTCCTATTTGTCACTGAATTGACAGTAGACAAAAACATCCCAACACCACCAAACACTACACTGCAACATATATAGGCATACGTTAACACAACACACAACCTAACCCTGAGTGATAGATACCATATAACAAGACCCTGCAACATACCACACCACGCATGATACATTAATATAACACCATAATACCCTATACAACAGCATCACATCAAACCATGCAATACCAAATCACTGTGCACTCCCAACCCCCGTCCTCCACCCCCACATAAAGACGCAGGAAGAAGCAGTCTTCAATGGCTCACTATACTGGGCAGGAGACAAGAACGGCAAAACACCACAAAACACCATAATGCAACATATAGCCGCATACTATACCACAAAACATCGCCCAACCATGGAACACGCTATATAAAACCACACTGCAGAATACCTCTCCAATCAACATAGTATAACACCATACCACATTATACAACAGCATCACATCAGAGCATGCGACTGCACTTCAAAGTGCACCCTCAAAAGCACCACACAACGCCACCGAGTCCCAGATCACTATAAACAGAGTTCTGATTTCAGGAGGTCCTGCTGTATTCCTGATAGCCCACCTGTTGAAATCATCCCAACCTCCGGAAGTGAGCAGCAGGTTCTGCCTGAGGAGTGAATCTCTTGTTTCAGGACTTTCCAATGTGCCTGGAAGCCCGGGTGATATTTTCCAAGAACCACCCCTCTATAATGAGTAACACCAAGCTTAAATTAAGCATCTATTAAGGGCAGCGGCATTTAGTTAATACATCTGAAGTATTTAGATCTGCCTGACTCTGGACGTTAAGCTCTTTATACTTGAACTGTTTTACCCTTCTGGTTTTCTGCGTACCATGGCAGCTCTTGCAGAGTTGGGTTTTGAGACAGGAAAAGTGACCAAACAACAGAACTTTAGCGAATACTTTGCGTGCCTCTGTTTGCAAGTGGCTGGATCTCAGGGTTCTGGGACCCCAGCCAGATGTGTTAAGCCTCTATTCTAGCAGTGGGTCCTCACACAACCATAATTTGATAAATTCTTTATGTAACATAAGTCATCCATTCATGCATCCATCCAGCCATCCATCCAGTCATCCAGTCATCCATCCACGCACACACCCGTCCACCCAGCCATCCATCCATCCACCCATCCATCCACCCATCCAGTCATCTATCCATCCACCCACACACAGACCCGGCCACCCACCTATCCATCCACCCACCCAACCATCAATCCATCCACCCTTCCATCCATCCATCCAACATACCGCAGGCTACACTGTGACCGGTTTTAGCCTGTTTAGCAGGACTGCATACTTGGAGGGGGTTTCAGGGGTCTCAGGGGAATTAGTGCAAGCACGACCCAAAGTGCCTCCAAGTGACGTTTCACTGGCCTAAGAACCCGCCATAATCACAGCAGCTCTGGCGGATGAACATTCCCGAGGGATCAGGCAACGTGCGAGGGGCCCGAGGGGCTGTGCACCCTTTTCAGCTTTGTGACAGGAATACAAAGAGCCCTCTTGTCTCCCACCCCCTCGCAGTGTACAGTATCACACAATGCACCAGCATTGGCTTTCCATGCTCTCACAGGCCACCGCCGCATTCCTTAAATCACTTGTTTCATTCCAAACACAAATAACGATTCTCTCTGAATGACTTTTTGTCTGTGGGTTCCCACAGGCACAGAGGAAGCTACCAATCACATTGCGAATGTACTCTTGGCCCAAGCGAAAACAAGGAGCCCTGGTCGGCAATGTTAACCTCTAGCATAATGCATTCTGGGAAATGTAGTTCTGATTCGACGGCAAGATTAACTCTCTACGTTCTAAAAACCCCTTTTTGGAAATAGAGGTACATTAGGAAAACAGTGCCAGATGGGTCATTTTACAGCTTATTGGGTGTATTGTCTCAGCAATGAGTGGACACCTGTGAATTGGGCCTGTTACATTAGTGGAAAATTGGAAAGATTTAAAGATAGTATATTGGGTTGGTCCCTAAAGAAAGTAAGGATATATTAGTAGCAAAAACTCCGTTTTGAAATGCATTTGACAAAAACCATCAACAACTGGATGGATTTCTAAGGTAGTTCTACACATGCCTTTAGCTTGAAAGTCAAATAATATTTATTAATATTAATTGTTATTAATATTTATTTTGTATTATTGTTATTCAGGGACACAACTGTGCCAGCGCTTTCAATGAGTTTTAACCAGTTTTAGCACGAAAGGTAATCATCAATATGTCCACCAAATCCCCATATTGACCAATAACTGCAATTAATGTTAATCTCATCGATGCGGCGCGAATTCCGCCGCAGTGCCGAAGATTCCATCACGGCCGTGGTCATGACGGCTCCCGGCCGTCATCAGCACACGCCCACCGTGACTCAGAGCATGGAAGAGGTTAAGTTATTAGAATTGTGAATGTACACAGTGGTCTCATAACATTGAAGGAATCTGAGTTCCCTTTCCTCCAATTCTGTGGAGTCTCATTGAGTGGAGTCGTAGACACCTCGAGTCACTGCAGTTGGTCAGTGAACATGAAATAAACCAGCAATGTCCAAAATCGCTACCAAGACTCTCCTCCATGACAGTGGCGTACCAAGACCTATTGCCGCCCATGACGGCCTCTGAGCTTGCCGCCCATGTAAGAGGCGGGGAGGGGATGCTGCTGCCGATTCCTATCCTTGCCGCCCGCAGGTAAAAGCAAGGGGGCGGCCTCGTAACGCCCCCCCCCCCACCCGTACGCCACTGCTCCATGACCAAAATTATTGGTCTGCAATACAATGTTCCTCATTAGTACATAATACTTATTCTATTATTTTATTAGAGGAATTCTGTAGCATGCTGACATGACATTGGTGATTACAGATGGAAAGGTGTCGATGATATTAATACAGTCTTTTCGGGAATAACAACCCAAAGCCTGACACCTGTCACATGTTTGTGAACAAAAGCTTGTTTCAAGAAGTAGGATCAAAGAAGTAAAATAGAAGTTTGTAAGCACAAAAGAATAGGTAGATGGTCAAACTACACCTTCTCTAGCACTTTATATTTTAATGTTTTGATATAATTTATTGATGTGATGTTTACATTTTGCTTGACACTTCATTGTGCTGTGTGTTTTTGCCTTCACTGTAATGAACATGACCCAGTTCCCTCGTCATTGATTCTTTTCCATTTGGGAAGGGACTGGTCCAGACGGGGAATCTCCAGGTCCTATGGGCTTTTTTGGGGGTTTACCATGGTTTCAGGTTCGTGAGTTGGCTACCTTTGTAAGCTGCAACTTAGTCTATACACTCATCACAATTGGCTAAATCATCCCATAGACTCAATTGTTGCATATATTAGCCCAACACCTCATATTGTCTTCAGGTGTTTGTGAGGTACTGTTGGGGTGATAGCACATTATGCATTTACATTACACATTATAACATTACACATTATAATGTGTTGATGGGGCAGAGTGCAGTTTTGAGGCTATTATGTGCTTCAATGGAATATTGTCGTTAAGGCTATTAATATTTTTCTTACCTTATCAAACAGCAACACACCGTTCCCCCAAAGCTATTAATCCTATGTTTACCCTTAAAAAAAGCATACAATCCCTATCTAAAGTTCCTCCTTCACGCATTTATACCATGCACTCTGAGAAGATCAGCCCAAAATAGTGCCTAAGATGCATGAAAAATGGGAAGAGATATTGGGTGAGGTCCTCACTACACGAGACTGAGAAAAAGTCCATATGGGGGTGCGCACTGTGAGTTCTAATGCATGCTTTGAGGTTATACACTATAACTACACTTATCAAGCATATCCCTCACCCAAGACATCTACCCTTCGTGGTCTGACTGATGTTTGCGCTGCGGAGATCCTGCTGCGTGTTTCGAGGATATGGTGTGGATTTTCCCCCTAATAGTGTCTTACTGCGGAGACGACTTGCGATGTTTACATGGAGCAACTGGATAGTAAATTCCATATGACCCACAGGCGTTAATACTAGAGATGATCCCGGCTTCTTTGAAAAAGAAGCTTAGCTGAAAGTTTTTGATGTTGGGCTTAGTAGAAACAACAGATCTCCTTCAAATGGAGGGGAGCACACCCCCCTCAGATATACTGAATGATTGTGTGATATATTCAAGTGGGCAGTAGCGGAGGAAGTCAGAATGAAACATGTGAGACACAATAGGCGATCAATTGGACGAAGATTTGGCAGCATGTAGGCAGATGTTGGTAGATCTTCAAGGTGATGTGGCAGCTGAAAATTGAACTGGTAGTGAGCCATAGAGATAAACACATGGGGTGTGTAGGATGAATCATCAAAGCAGTAAGGAAGAAATGCTGTTGGGCCCTAGTGCAAATGTCAGTCCACAGTCAATTAATAAGTAAGAACACTGAAGTTGCAGGTGTGGAATTCCAATGTGGGAGAGACAGCTATACAACATTCTTATTGATATAGTGACTTGAAGTGGTAAGAATGTTTATTGCATCCTCAAGTGAGTAGCTTGGGGGGCAGGAACAGCTGGGAAGTTTCTACATATATATGTACAATTTCAATCTGATCCTGCACATGTATGTATGTCAAAATGCATCAGACGCTGATGTACTATACAATACGTGTGAAAATCAATAACAATTATATATCTATTTTTTTAAACAAAATTCCTAAATCAGCATAGAGTTGCCAGGACTGCATATTGGCTCACAACACACTTCACCAATTTCTACAACGCCCCATAAATATACATTTGAGGCTTAAAGTCCTAATAAACAGACGCCTCCAATACCCACAACGGGAAACATCCATTACACCACAGTCATTACCACGCACTATCTTTAGAACGCAGCTGTTACAATGCAGCAGCCTTTACATTGCATGCCATTACAACGCAGTCATTACAACGCATGTTACTACGATGCATGCCATTACAAAGCATGTCACAACAATGCATGATAAGGTAAGTAATGAGGATTTTTTAAGTTTTTGGGTGGGTATGGGTTTTGGGGTACATGGGAATAGTAATTTTTACCCCTACACTATCCAACACTTACCCTACTGTTGCACTCACTGGATTGGGAATAGTAATTTTTACCCCTACACTATCCAACACTTACCCTACTGTTGCCCTAAAAGTATTATGCGTTGTAATGGTATGCGTTGTAAATGTAGTTTCTAAAAATGCGTTGTGATGGCATGCTTTGTAAAATCATGCATTGCAATGGGTGTTGTGATGTAAAAAACTGCGTTGTAAAAGCATATGTTGTAAATGATTGTGTTGTAACGTGTTCTATTCCCCACAACGCTCAAAGAACCACAATTTCATCAAGACTCCAATAAACAAGAATCCCAAAGTACAGCAATATACAGTGCCCATTTCCAAAAGTATCATCAGTTATACACAAAACACTTTTCGACAATGGCTGGATAGCATAGGCATTGCCTTATTTCCACAAATTTCGTAACATTTACATATTGACATTTAAAACAAGTCATTCACAAACAAGTGGTTCTGTTGGGTATTGACAATCTCTTTGGGTTAGGCTGAAGACAGCTCCAAAACACACAAACAAGCAAAACTCTCTGATAGGCAACGTTTTTATATATATTAAAAACAGGAAAAAAGAGACAATATATTGGAATTACTTCATTCCACTACATTACTGGCGAGTACTTATCAAATACGTGAGCAGTGACTATGGTGATTCAAGTGACAAGTGTGATGCATATAGTGACACTTATATACAAAAACATTTATTTACAATAAAATCACAGAAAAAAGGGGACCGGGGGAAGTTAGAACGATGTATTTTCTATCGTTTTGTGGCCAGTTTTACATGAGTAAATGTTCCAAGGAAAACAAGTGGTTAATGTCCATATTCCTGGAGTTAGCTTGGCCAAATGAAATAGCGTCGACGTTTCGACCCTGGTTGTGCCCCAGTTGGTGGTCGCGGCGGGTCTTTATCAAGACAGGGGGGGGAAAGGGATCGGTCAAGAGGTGATTTATTCCAGAGGGTAGCCCGTTGGTCAACCCTTGATGCAGTAACATCAGCGATGAAACTCCGCGATGAGAAGACTCTGTAGTCTACTCCCAGGCCTGTTACCGACGTTTGTTCCCTTAGAAGGATTGTGGGAAAGACTGCCCACAAAAAATTGTACGCAATACCTTATGGTCCTGGTTGGGCTACTGTTTGAAGATGCCCACCCTCTATACATATGCGTCGGCACTGCTCTGCCTCCTTCGCTGTGTTCAGGTATATCAGCGTGGGTAGATTTACTAAGCTAATAGTAGGGCCACTGGAATTTTACACTGCTCATCTGGATACCAGCGATAAGTCTACTGATTTCTGTGCTAGTCCGTGGTGATACACTTTTTTGGTGTTTAATGATATGGGACTCATCGAGCCCACACATCTTAGCACAGATGCAGGTCAGTGTTTATCCTCTTGTGGTTGGTTATTTTTCAGAGTTCTAAACAGCTTCACGCATGCGCAAGAATATAGTGCTCCCTGAATATGAGCTGAGCACTTTTGCGCATGCGCGTCAACACTAGTCTTCCCCGGGCTCCATTCATTCAACGCAGGTGAGCTCCTTCCTTTGTTCAAGCCACACCGAGCTATTGGTCCCAGCATCGGCCTTAATTGGCTGACCAAATAGGAAGCCTTGACATTTAAAACCGAACGGGTGCTTCCCTCGGTGCCTTCCCTTCCGCTTGATTTTCGAGCACAGGCACCGACGGACAGGTTAGTTCAGAGAGGGTGTGTCGAACAGACACATTCATAGAGGTTGCTAGGTCAGCTTCTCAACATCTAGAATATGCGGAGGCAGTGTTGGGAGTGCACAGGTTCTATTATTATTTTGGTGAACAGTATCTGTAATTCTTGTAGAAATGTTTGTGACTGTGTTTATCTTTGCACTAGTATGTATACCTAGGATTTCACTTGAGGTTTGGGCATTTTCGGAATGGCAGCATTCCCTTGCTGCAACTCTGCAGTGCCAGTTATAACATGAGTTAAGGTGTACTGGCATCATTATTACCCTAGTTTGAGGGGGACTTATTTACCATAAACAATCGATGTTGGCTCAGTGGCAGGTCTAGGCAATGTTTGGGTAGTCAGGAGTCTATCACACTTCTATTGGGTTTTTGTGTATAGCGATTGGGCTGGACACTTTTATATTGTGCGCTAACTGTGTCCTTCTTTTACACATTAGAGCGGGGCCTCGATTTCCCGAGCGGTTGCCGGGCAAGGTGAGGTTTTCACCCACACAAAGCTGGGTGAGTATCACAGTGAGGAAATGCCTCTTCGTGATCAAGCTAATATGCTTATTTGTAATGCAGAACGCAAAATGGTCATGCAGGTGTGGTCTTGTCTTGATGGTGTATGTGGGGTTATGTGGATTCCTGTGTGGTAATACATACATGGTATCTTTTGTTTCCTTGACAGGTAGAACATTCTTTTCCTGTCTCCAGAGGACACAGAGATTCCAAGTTTTTGGGTGACACTTTGTCCTTTGTAAAGTATTTCATGCAACGTTTGCTCTTTATATCTGTACACCCTTCAGATCATGTTGCAGTAGCGTATTATCTCCAAGGTCCTGATGAAAGCTGGAGCACTACTCCATCTAGCTGAAACTAGTCGACCATTTCACGTAGCGCCGTAATGTAGCCTCACTCATTTGCTACTAGGCGTGTTTTTAATCTTGACACCTACACTTATTTCGATAAGTTATCTCTTTAGTCTAGGTAGTCAATTTTAGCTATCACTCTTTTCATAGCACTGCATTCTTCTTTTTTACACTTTATTTTGGGCACTACTGTGGCAGAATACGCTTGTTTCCTTTTCCGCATCACCACATGGGCGGTATATGGAATAACTGCCCACCCCCAAATGATGATATGCCGCCAAGAGGGTGGTCTGATGGGACTTTTCCAGCCCAGTGTGACCCAACATACTTACTCACACGAGTGTCCTTGTGATTCCTGCCCTCCACTCAGGACAGCACACCACTAATTGACCTGGTCTCCTTTCTGTGTTTTGTATATACATGAGAGTTACCCTTCGCTTCCAGCGATCTGTCTCATAGGCTAAATAAATTACATGCCATAAACTCTGAATAATGACTAATTAAGTTTAGTTTTTAGGATAGGAAAGATGTATTAGGTGAGGTGGTGTTAAGCCATGGTGGGCCCTTTGATGTGGTCTACCGAAAGGATAATGCAAATAAGCAGAAACGTGAGCTGAAGCCAAAACCAATAAAATCCTTGCATCATTCACTTTTTGAATTATCAGACACCTTTTCACTTCATCCCCTGGCACACTCCTCAGCCGGATGTGTTTCTATTACTTCTCTGGCACACTTCGAACTGCAGGGCTCTTTGGGCAAAAGCCTCTCCTCGCGCTGTGAATGAAGCGGCCCTTTCATGATGTCACTCCCGGAAGAAGGTTTGGCGCCCGCTCGCGCCGGCACGTGCCAACGGAACATGCTGCGGGCTCTACAACTCCATGGCAGGGAATCCAAACCTCCAATTACTCAAAACCACGCGATCTGCAGCGAATAGCACTTCCCTCTAATTCGGGACGTGACAAGTTATCCAGCACCCAACATATTTTCTGATCTCAGCCTCCAGCCATTTTTTTTATTCTGTGACCCCGCTAATCCACCCCTCCCACCACAAAATGGCTCCATCTGCTACACCACCCGTTGAGTGTGAAACTTAAATTCCTTCCCCACCCAACATATTCCTGTCCCAACAAAAAATGGGTTTTTCATATCAATTTCTGTTTCTAGAATACTTTCAGATAAAAGACTGGAAATGCAGAGAATGGCCATGTCAACGGGCTAGCAATTGAGAAAACACTGAACAGCCTGGTCAGAGGAGGTGACTGCCTCTGCTCCCTCAGCGGGGGGTCGTTTACCTCAAATATAATCCTCCCGCCATGCCGGGATCTCTAAAGCATCTCTCCATTGCTTCTGTCAGTAAGGCAGTTGGCTTTGAACTTCGGCACTTCTCACAGAAGCTGCTCAGGCCATCTGGATCTGTCACACATCTGGCAGAGAAAAACATGGAGTCTCCCTGTGGAGTATGCCAGGCCAGAACTGTCTCCCCAATCCATGGCAAGCAAGGTAGGGGATGGGATAGGAAACCTTTGCAGCTCTTGAGGAGCGGTATGGAAGAGGGCTCCTGGAATAGTCCATTGTCCAACGCTCACTTTTCAGGCCACCACCTGGATTCCTCAGCTTACTTTACTGCCTGGGTGGGTTTTGCTGATCTCACAGGATCCCCACAGGATGAGTGCCTCCTTGACCTACATAAGCAGACCTGCCAACTAAAACAATAAAATGCCCATGTGAGAAGGGAGTGGTGCCATGGAGAGCGTGGGGTCCTTGCGCTGAGAAGTACCCAAGAGACACTTTTGACCCCGTTTCCCCCCCCAGCCTAAAAAAGATTGCTGAGGCTGGTGCCGATGTCCTGTTTTCTTTTTCACACTCCTTAATGGACATGGGCAGTTCAAAGCCTCCGATTACGAGCTGAAAATCCACTGTTTGCAGTGGTTTTCAGCTTGATTTCCCTGCCACGTGTGATATCGGCTCCTCACCGGGTGACCGTGTGATGGGAGCAGATAGTGTGTGTCACACGATTGAACTGTGTGAGTTGGCATCATCTTTTTTCCATTGCAGAGGTGTTTGCAACATCTTCAGCTTGACTCCCTAGTGAAAGAGAAGATGTCCTCTGCTGTAACTTCTGCTCGCCTCTTGCCCCTGCTCCACTGGTGGCCACTGCCACCCTTGGCCTTGAGTGAAGGTCAATGCACAAAAATGAAAGGTTCTTCTACACAAATGCTTTCTGAGATCATAAATAGTGATCAAGAGCAATGGAAAGACCTGTGCATAGAGACACAGTTCACTTTAAGGCAAGGCTCAGAGACAAAACTTAAGCAAACGAGATAGAAACAGACATAGCTAACTACAGAGAAGGAAACGGGATTAGCACAAGGCAAGGTACATATCTGGTGCAAATTACATGCAATTGCATAGCGTCAGTAACCGCATACACGTGGTTTTGCAGTTACAGTGCATTACAGTAATGACAGGGGACAGTGAAGATAGATTGGTCTAACGTGGCAGGGCGGGTTATGGGGAGGGGTAGAATTTAGTCTGTAGGGAACACTGTGTGCAGTCAGTAGGTAGAGGTGGTAGACATGCAATTGAAGAAATGGTAGGTGTAGCAATAGATATAAAGCTTGATGCAAGTTAGGCAGAGAAAAAGACACACAAAACAGAAATAGCACCTTATAAAAGGGGTTATACTGAGATATTTGGATGAACTGCCCTCTGCCCTACATTATAAGGATTGTGCTAGTCCAGTTCCATGACCATATTGAGGAACAGCACCAATGGCTGAGTTCTTTGTTATAGAAATAGAATCCCTAAGTGACTTGAAATAGTTTTTAACAAACAGCAGAGGGTATTTTATTCCTTATTTTATTCCTGACCATGGTCATGTCATTGCATTTCCTTCAGAAAGCTTAAATCCTTGATCCCTTCATATGAATGAGGATTGCTATACATGTAGTATGAAATTAAATGCACCAACATACAGCTATAGTATGTTACAAAATATGTTATATGCAGTTTAGTGGAAGTGAATCTCAAAAATAGCAACAGCCCATGTTGTAACATGCAGAGAGATTCCTGGGTTAGCGTGAAGCGCTACAGCCACACCAAATAATGAACAAACTGCTATAAATGACTTTATTCAGATACAGATTGTTCATTTCAGGCAACAGCTCAGAAGATCTGAAAAGCTATCTCTTGCTTTCATTGTTCGAACAGCAGTTGCAATAGTGCACATTTTCATAGTAGCCCCTGACAGTGAAGGGAAGTACTTTGTGTGTAGATGTGCTCCTTTTGAAAGAGCAGAATGGCATCACTCGCAATAAAGTTAGCCCATGGCTGAAGCGGAAGGACTGCTTGTTTCATGCCATATGATTTAGATGATGGAAGAAAACTCTGAATTACATAACAGACGAGTGGGAGAAAAGCGCTGTCTGAAAGCCCATATTAGTAAGTGCATTTTAACATAATTTTAGTAAAATTAAAAGGTCATGGCTAACATCCGACTTAAGTTAGACAGAAGATAGAGGGTGGGTGGGAGGGTTGGCCAGCACACAGACAAAGGAGGGAGGGGGATGGTAATGGGAGAGGAACACTAATAGATGAGAAGTACATAAGGGAGGCAGCTGGAATGCACACACTCTCATAGAGTGCTAAAACAAAACGAAAAAACTGCCTGAAAAAGCGAGCAGTGGAGGAACACAGTAATGCGTCTAGGCTCCAGGGGAGGGGCAAACACAAGAAGAGGAAGGAAAGTCGACGGAAGCTGACAAATAAGAAGCAAGCATTAAGAGTGACAATTAAGCCAACCAATGATATGCAAATGTCAGCCTCTAAGCCCACTGTAAGTTAACAAAAGATCTTACAAGAGACAGCACAAGCACTGTCTTAGCGAGACGTAAAAAAGATGGGTGGTACAAGTAACTGTGAACAAAGAAGCTTCCTGATCCTGGAAGTAAAATAACTGTAGTGGAGTTTTTCTAAATGAAAGGTATTCCCCAAGTTGGATTTGTCATCTTGGGAAAGCTGTTTGTTTTAATAAATCATGGAAATGGAATTGCAGAGAGAGTTCCTCCAATCAAGTTTCCATCAGTGAGCTGTTCATCAGACGCACAAACTGAAGATCCTTTTGCTGATGGTGTGAATCTAAGGCCGCAGTTCGAGTGCAGAATTATCAGGAGTGGTAAACTCTGACCACTTGTAAATAGTGATCTCTGCACCAACAAGTTTTGTGCAGGGATGTTAAAACAGGGGCATGCATAATTGAGGCTTGCCTCATCACAGCCCTCCCACCCAGACTTCCAATATTTACAAACACCTATGGCATGGTACATGATAGAATGTGGTGCTGGGAGGGGGCACTGATACATCAGAGAAGTGGGAGGTCCCCCAAAAATAGTAGCATATAAAAACATATGCACCCCATAGGGTTATTTTCACGCGAGCACAGCTTGGATTAAGGAGTAAGTGGGGCTTTTTGGGTCGAGCCTGAGCAGCGCATGAGCTGCTCTGTGGCATGCTGTATTGGCGTATGGAATTAAAGCCCCCCCATACTCTCTGCCCATATTTGTCATTGACTTGTGTTATTATCTTTCGTAAATGATGGCTTCTGATTCGTTAGTAGGTTTGTTAGTCCCTCCTTGTCTTCATGTGTAACCTTCCATGAGGACTGGCCTTTTACTTCAGTTGTTACACAGTACCTCATTTTTAGTCTAAGCACTCCTACTGCAGGAACGAAATGCTTTCCTGCAACATTCAGCACGCCATGTGTGCTTTCACTTTCTGAGCAGCCCGGGAAAATGGCGGCCCCTTCTTTGAATAGGTCTTGTATTTACAAGAGTTTGAGCTTTTGGCATTGTAAATGACAATGCCTTTTCTGTTGGTTAGCAAAACAGATAAATAAAAGGCATTGTCATTTACAATGCCGATGTCTTAAACTCTTGCAAATGGGAGAACTATTGCATTGCAAATGCTTTTTTTAAAACTGGGAGCAATGAAAATTACCACCACGTAACAGAAGACATGCATAGGTAAACAGATCAGAAATAGACATTAAAAAAGACAAGACCCTATGGAGCACATCGCCATATCCATTTACAAAGTTCTCTCCCAGCCAGTTACTGAGGGACCACTGGCCTCAAGTCATTCCAACAGCCAGTAGCACAAATCCCACTGCTGTCACTGTGCATTAACACCGCCGCCGGGGGGGATTTATGTCCCTGGCTGGACTGGCAGCTGTATTGATAGTAAATAGTTATTGCTCGGATCGGGTGACACGTGCAGTGGGGTCCCCAGGTAATCAAATCCCGTTTCAGGATCCCTGGGTCACAGCGGGGTCCTTGCCCCTGGAGGTAGGAGGCATGGAAACCTGAGGAGACCACGCCACTTACAGTGGGGAGGCCTTTGTGATAGACTTAAGGGCTCGCCTCCTGCAGACTGTTTGTTATATGGTGTGAGCCAAGCTTATAAGGTACCTTAGAGGTTGATGGTCACGTATGGCCTATGGGACAAAGCTTCTGTGTTCTGCGGAGGATGATCACTTATTTCCATATGAGAGACCTCAAAGACACCCAGGGACATCTGACATTACCCATGCTAGGCCGAGACACGCAATGGCCATGCTGCACACAGACATACGGTTTCTATTTTGTACTGAAACACAAAGGGCCATCTTAGATTCAGAC
Source organism: Lissotriton vulgaris (assembly GCF_964263255.1). Classification (NCBI taxonomy): domain Eukaryota; kingdom Metazoa; phylum Chordata; class Amphibia; order Caudata; family Salamandridae; genus Lissotriton; species Lissotriton vulgaris. The sequence goes on along the minus strand of NC_141697.1, from coordinate 955,901,174 downwards.
ATATAGTGCCCGACTTGGGTCCAAACCTGCAGCACACTGATCGGGTCCCAACACTCAAGGCCTGTCTTGGAACTTGGCATGCATACCGGGGCTGGGCATATTCATACAGCATCCATGTAATATCCAAGAACACAGAACGCTGCTTAGGATACACGCATATGCAATTAAAATATACCTTTTTTTAAAAACACTTACCTGAATGCGGCTGGACGCTGCCTTTCCTCCGTCCTCTAGCCCTCTTCCTGGCTTCTGTAGAAGCAGGAAGAACCCAGGCTCCTCTGAGCCAATCACAACGCTGAATGCCGCATTCTGAGCGCCAGAGTTTGGAGCTCAAACAGGGAATGGGACCCTGGGCATATTCTCCACCCAGGCTGTAATGCGGCCTGGGTTAAGAACATGCAATGTGCGCATGAATGTTTGACCGGCTCTCATTCATGCGCACTTAGGAGGGTGCCACAACTCCTCTCCAAGTCTCTAAACAGCCCTGCCCCCAAACAACAGAGCCAGTACGCTTAAATAAAATTATAATAATGTTAAGCTATTATCCTTTTATTTTTCCGTCGTTAATTGCTCACTCAGTGAGCAGTAGGGCGAGACTCCTCCGACTGCAGTTTATCTTAAGTGGATTTTATTTATCATCATTCGCTTTATTAAATCTGTATGGGAAGGCAAAGAGCGCAGGCCTCTACTCCTGACTCGTATTGTCAGCATAAAACCGCATCTACCTTTAGCACCATCAATAAGTATTAATCTTTTTGACATAACTCGCAGAACGAACTGGATTACAATCACGTAATGATATCACTATAAGGTTAAGAATGACTGGGAGCTTCAGCTATAGAATTGTGAAATACGAAGAAAAGTTATAGAACTGGATAATTTGCAAACAACACGCAAGAAACAAGGGATAATTTTCTCCCATTCTCTGGGCCAGCTTCCTTGTTATGCTCCCAGCATACTACAGTCCACATTCATATGTCGTGATATGGACAACAAAGCCTTAGTCAAAGTTCTGTAATCTTGTCACCTTGCTTTTCTTGGTAGCATACTTTCGCTAGTGTTGAAGAGATGTTTAACCCTGGCCACAGTGCAGACTTCCTTTATTAGAAGAAGCCATTTTATTTTCGTCTGGGCCATTAACGTGCATATAGGAGGTGGCGGCGTATATCGGTGCTATGCACGATTACACCTTCTAGGGTGTTTCTCTTCCGAAGTGTTCTCAGTGGTCTTGTTAGCATACTTTCTCTAGTGTTGAAGAGAAGTTTAACCCTGGTCACAGTGCAACTTCCTTTATTAGAAGAAGCCATTTTATTTTTGCCTTGGCCATCCATGTGCATATAGGAGCTGGCCGAGTATATCGGTACTATGCACGATTACACCTTCTAGGGTGTTTCTCTTCCGATGTGTTCTCAGTGGTCTTGGTAGCATACTTTCTCTAGTGTTAAATGGATGTTTACCCCTGGTCACAGTGCAGACTTCCTTTATTAGAAGAAGCCATTTTATTTTTGTCTTGGCCATCCATGTGCATATAGGAGCTGGCCGAGTATATCGGTGCTCTACACGATTACACCTTCTAGGGTGTTTCTCTTTCGATGTGTTATCAGCGGGTGATTGACACAAGCTCATCCATATCTGTAACCAGATTTAGGGAGAGCAGATTTTGTGGACAGGAAGGATTAGTTTAATGCTTCCAGCCTGATTTGAGAAGCCTATAATTAATCTACTTGTCAACTGACCCACTCTGAAATGCAATTGTTGGCTTTAAGTCTAAAACTGGTGTCTATCTATCCCTCTGTCTTATTTCCTAAACAGAACGAATTCCAGACCATTGAAGACATAATCTTTATCCCGTATAGAAATTTTAAATTCCTGTTTAACGTGTTATCTTATTTTTATAGCTGCTAAAAACATTAGTGGTGCCTTAGTCATTTTCATATTATGTGAATATTATAAAACTAACTGAAAATATGCACTTGTGGGTGCAGTGGAAAACAGTATTCCCAATAACACCCCTATCCACTAGCCTGTTATTAAGCAATTTCATCTTTTAGTAAAGTAAAGGACCAAGCAGAATCTGTCTGTATGAATAAATTCCATTGAAACACCGATTTTGCACCACTGCACCTACTTAAAAGGTCGAAATATTGTCCTAATCTAAAGACAGCATCGGCTTAAATTAGAATTTAAGAGCCAGGGGCAGGCGTTGCTAAAAAATGACCAATCATCGGAGATGTGTTTTGCTATTCTTGGTGTATTTGAAGGGCGTTGGAACTCATGCAGCTCCGAATAATTGTGAAACAATCTGAAAGATATGACAGGTACAACATTGTGAATAGAAAAACATGGTATGAAAATAACACTGTGATCGCCTTTACACCGCAGCCCACCCAGGCAGCGGTATATGTTGATGCAACACTGGGACACAAAACTTGAACCTACGCTTCGCAATTATTGACGTTTTTTGATGGGTCTGTAGCTGGTGTGAACCTTGTGTACAGGTACAATAAAGCAAAAGCACATAGGTTCAGTGGTAGAGCCTTCATGAAAAAAGAAAAAAAAGTGTCTGAAACTACCTATTTTTGTTGGGAATGATACTTGGATACTCTTCCCAAACATTTCTGTACATATCATGCATAGGACCTCTCTCATTTGATAAAATCCATCTAAAAACTTCAAACAGGCACACCATCTGACCCATGACCTCTTACATTAGACCATGGGACATGTATCTATAGGATAACCTTTGTCACCCTAATCCCAAGCCAGTTTGTGGAACGACTATGCAAAACCCTTTGCTGGAGACTATTGAACAGAGCTTCTGAGCATGGCTGGAGCAATGCAGTTGGGTGTCTTAGGCCGCGTGAAGGATATTTCTTCCTACTATCCCCATCACTGGCACTGGGCCAGCTCCAGTGCACGGATTTTCGGACCTTCAGGCAAAATAATATTTTTTCAGTTGGGAATCACCTTTCCCTTCATTATTGTTAGATTATATCTACCATCACTAAATTTGCACAAAAACATATGATGACAGCATGGGTGCTAGAGGTGGAGGGGCAGAGGTGAACATGAAAATAGCCGTGCATTTACTCCCCTATTCAGGTCTGGTACCACAATGGGGAAGTGCAGTGCAGGACATGGAGAGCTTACCTTGTGTGCCAATGCTGTGCCCGCCATGTGAAAATTGTAGCTGTACCCATGTGTGGATACATGGATGCAAAGTGTCTCTCACTGGGATTCACACATGATCATCCAACTGGTGGAACCATGACTTAGCAGAGACAAGTACAACACACTAACTGTAGGTGAAGGACCTAAAATACAGCTCCTCCTGCAGCTATTACTTTCAAAATTCTGGACATCTGGCTTTTTCATGCCAGGATTCTTGTAATCAAAATAAGCATTGGAATTTCAAGAGGTCTTGACCGTGATATCTATTGTATTTGCAAATACTTGCTTTTTCCCGAATGGGAAAAAAATATTTGAAAAAAATCCATCATGTGTGCATGTGTTCACATGCAAAAACAACAGTTGATGGACAGAATGCAGAACAATGTCATACATTCACCCCAGTACAGAGATCTGGGCCTAAATCCATCGTTTTTTTGTTCTCCACACCACCCCAGTTCAGACATGGCCATATGCATATCAGCCTTGACCCTGTACCTCATGGGAACAGTCCAGCCCGAACTGCCAAGCCATGTCTTTCCTGGACCGGAATCAAGCATCCTAGGACCGGTTTCTGGCTATCAGCCGTCATCAGCCAGGATAGCTGGACTCCAGTGGTGTGGAGAGCATGGGACTCACGTCTGGAGCATACCCATCCCACTTGGGGTGACAAATGCAAAAACAACAGTTGGTGGACAGAATGCAGAACAATGTCATACATTCACCCCAGTACAGAGATCTGGGCCTAAATCCATCGGTTTTTTTGCACTCCACACCACCCCAGTTCAGACATGGCCATATGCAAATCCGCCTTGACCCTGTGCCTCATGGGAACAGTCCAGCCCAAACTGCCAAGCCATGTCTTTCCTGGACCGGAATCAAGCATCCTAAGACCGGTTTCTGGCTATCAGCCGTCATCAGCCATGCTAGCTTGAATCCAGTGGCAAAGTGAGCAAGGGACTAACGACTATACATATGACAGACGGAAGGATGCCTGCCCTCAATAGTAGGACAGTGTCACAGTACGTGACCTGACAGTGTGCTTACAGTGAATACCACAGTCAGTCAGTGTACGAGTGACATGTCTAATCTGACAAGGAGGGCATATTAAAGGTGTTTAGTTAACAGGCATTTTTCTGTCCTAACTGTAACATTCTCCCTCTCTCTCATTCATCATCTCACCTACAGTTAGACAGAGTGTAAGCAAATGCCTCTTTTTGCATGTTAACCCAGACATTTTTGGACTGTTGCTGCTGGTTTTTCGACTCTCAGAGTGCACTGAGGCCTGTAAACAGACCTTTGTGCCAGTGTTCTAACCCCTTACAAAGTTTATGTTGAATTTGCTACCCCTAATTGGTAGAGATATTTGACCCAGGGCATGCAAGGCAGACTATCCACCCAGGGCTGCAGCACTGATTGTGCCACTCTGTGTGTGACAAACTACAACATGGCTCCCAGCCTGCCACTGCAGTGGTAACGCTGCCAGTTTGACTTTGCCATTTTAATCAATGGCAAAGCCCCACTTCCCATAACAATTTATGTAAGTCTCCCTAAGGGAGACCCATCGAGTCCTTAGGCAGGGATCTGTATATTATTAAGTAGGGCATGCATTTCATTTTATATATGTATGTCCTGCCAGCCACACTTCCAAATTGTCATTTTGCTGTGGTGGAGTTAGTAGCCCCATTGGATAACAGAGGGTTACCGGCTGACCACTCAGCACAGATAACTTCTGAGTGGGTACTATTAGGTATCATTGGGCATTAAACCTGACATGATGCCCAAGTCAAATTTAATGTGACTATTACCAAAATGCATCTTTTATAAAATTGCTGCTCTGTGACAAAGTTTGTCCAGTGGCCTCACATGGTCACTGGCCAACAGACAGCTGTCACCCCTCCTGGGGAGAAGTATGAACGACTCCCAGGCTTAAGAACTATAGTAGTCAGCTACAGGGTGAGATGTTACCTCCACTTCAGAGGAAAACACTCAGGATGTCAGCCCAAAAAGCGAGCGTCATAAGGCAAAGCCTCCTTTGGTGGGTAAATGGCAATCACACTCTTGAGGGGCTGCCCTTTGTTCAGGTAGACAGGCTGGTGGCGGGAAAAAGAGGAGGCCAGTGCCCTAAACGGTTCTCACGTGGGTGTGACGTCCCCAGGAAGCCCATTCCCTAGTGACCGCATCATCCCCCAGGGCACTTTCTGGGAACAAATATGGCACCCCTGACACCTTGACCCTGAATTCACACCAAAACTGGAAAGAGGGCTGAGGAGGATTGCCCCGCTGAACTTTGGACTTTGCAAAGAGAGGCTGCACAGTCTGCAGGACTGCACCTGCTGCATGTTGGGCTAGTGAGAGAGGGCTGTGCCTGTGGCTCCTGCCTTGGGGGAAAGTTGTTTCCAATCCCCAGACCAAAGAAGTGACCCCAAAAGTCAGTCGGTTGACCCCGCTGGAACCATCACCAAGGCCATACAATGCTGAAGTAGCCCAACTCAGCAAGTCAGTAGTCACTTGGAACGAATCACCACTGAGTGACGTTAGGCACCCCTAGAGACCAATCCTTGACAGCCAAAGGTACCCCGATCAACCGCACAGCATCCAGAGCATCTTTGAGCGTCTTCTATCTCCTGAATCCGCAGCATCACTACCACTCCATTGTAGTCTATGGTGGTTGTGTTGTAAAGTTTTGAACTGGACTGGAAAACACTTTGGTGGCCAGGTAACTGTCCAAATACACATTTTTGGCCCCTAGACCTTCGCCCTGCCGGATTCGGTCACCCAAATCGGGTCGAAGTAGTCACACCCCAACTTTCATAAAACATTTAAAAAGTTTGCAAGCTTTGCAGCTACTATTACTTGTTTGTGGTTGAATTGAGGTTTAAGTTTTCTTTCAAAAGCTATATCTCCGGAACGTGTTGGATTTTTATAAATTTGTGTTGGATTTCTTTTGTGTCGGGTGGCTTCCTTATTTCATTGTTTGGTACTGTTAAATGCTTTACACTAGTTTTTTTTGTTAAAGCATTGCTGCTTGCAGCCATAGATGCTCAGGGTTGAGCTTAAGGTTTTACAAATTAGCCTGATTCGACCAAGACAGCTTTTGCAAGAGTATCACACGCTAAGGCCGCACATCCATACCATATAATACACCCACCTCCTCACACAGAGGAATACCAGCGTCCACCCTGACAAATTGCTGATCATCTCCCCCTCCCAATTGTGTTCAGGGCCATAAAATCTCAGTCTAGACAACCCTGTGTGGTAAACAGCATAGTGAATTGTGAACACAAAATATACCATACAGGGGCCTGCAGAGCGGATCAAATCTGCCACCGTACTGCCAACCATATACACACCGCTGTAAACACTTCCAGTGCCTAGTTAAAACAAGAACACCCTAGAAGCACACACTCTACATAGTGCAGTGTGCGACAGGCCCGGACTGGCAATAGTGGGCACCGGGCAATCCCCCGGTGCGCCGCATGGGTGGGGGCCGGTTTTGGGCCCCTGGGGGCCGTTTTTGTTACAGGGCTGTTTTTGCAGCATAACTGCAAAATCGGCCCTGTAACAAAATCGTCCGAAAACCGGCCCCGGCAAAGAGCTCGGCGGCACCTCCAACCCCCCCCCCCTCCCCCTAGTGGGGGGGGGGGGGCGGCCGAGCGATTTGCCAGGGCCGTTGTGGTTCACAGTCCGGCCCTGGTGTGCAACCCATGTCAGTAAGTGTTTCAGCACCCTAAAGTGGGGTAGTAAGCTCTGAATAAATGTTACTATAAATACAGTCTTCCCACTAAGAACCCTTACCTGTGAAAGACTGAGTATGTGCTGGTCTGATTTGGACATGACATAATCCCCCCATTCCAGCTCAAATAAAGCAAATGGGAGATGCTGGGATGGTGCAGGTGGGTCTACACTGGGGCTGAAGCTCTTTTTAGCCTCTCACATTCGATGCATACAGTGTCTTACATGCCTAAGCGCCGCATTCAACTGAAACAAGGCCTCAGTTTCCAAAAATAAGTGTTGGTAGAGACCAGAGTTACCGGTATCTTATACTAAACTACGCCGACAGAAAATATTTAACAGTACCATTGAGTGATCATGGTGTGGATTTTCGGAGGCGACAAGAGTCTGTGCTAAATATCTTGACTTTGATGTTCAGCTTCTCATGATAAAACACAGCTTAAATAAACACAAGTCCACTTCGAAGCTGGAAGTGACTCGGACAATCAGAATCAAAAAATGCCTGCCACTCAGTGCAGGAAATGGAAAATTACACTAGGATCCCATAAAAATTGGGAGGGAAGATGTCGTAATAAAGGGGAGTGGAGTCGCATGGAGATGTAGAACAGAGTCTGGCATTCAGGCATCACCATCCGGACCTGAAATCCTTAACGACACCGCAGACGACTCCAACCATGACCCCCACTTTGAACCGATCGTTTCTTTTATTTAGTAAAAATATAGCCCCAGAGACATTGGCAAAAAGGAAATGTGTTTGTAGATCTAGTGTGGCTTCCTTGCATGCCAAAAAAAGGCTGTGTTTTAAAATACCATGGTTGTATGACGTTACAACGCGGGCTTTTACCCCGCATGCCATTACAACGCAGGGATTACAACAAAAGTCGTTACAACGACTTTCGCTGTAGGGCGCTGGATAGTGGAATAGTTTAATTTTCTGTTCCAACTCCAGCCCACGTTGACAGTAGGGAAGGTGTTGGATAGAAAATTAAACTATTCCCTATTCAACAGCACACTCAAGCAAAAGTCGTTGTAACGACTTTCGTTGTAACCCCTGCGTTGTAATGGCATTGCCGGGTAATCCCCGCGTTGTCATGGCTGTTCCCCATACCATTGGTTGAAAGATTATATGGGGTGCGAGATCTTGGTGTACCTTTCTAGTTCCAGGGTACTATAGCTGTAAGAGAGCTCTAGTGGTTAATGCACTTGCTGGAGTGGTCTGTGTGCACACTGTCTTGTTGCAGGTCTGATTCCTCATCAGATAGCACCTAGAGGTAATGGATCTGTATGTCATTTCGAAAACTCAAGAGGTTGCTCCTTTTATTATGCATGGCTCTCAGAGCTGACAAGATCCTTGTGGGTCACAAGGTTCATTCCTGGTAATGTCGCCGAATGAGTTATGAAGCGGTACCATGCAGCTGCAAGAAAATTGCAGAGTTTAAGTTTACAATCATGCTCTTTTGTCTCCAGTCTTCCCTTAATCCAGGTTGCTTTAAGTAGTAAGAGTTCCTTTAAGAAGTAATAAATATTGGCAACTGCTAAATAAATTGTTATTAGTGAAATTGCTCATTAAAACAGATCTATCTGACTTTCCAACAGTGCATGCGTATCTCTTCCATACTGTGCTTGGAAACATGAACAACAAGCCCCAAACAATAGATTATCTCTTAAGCATGTGTGACGTGACAAGCTGAGTGTGTCTGTTTCCCTAGATAGCACTGGCATCAAGTTAAGCTCCAACGAGCTCAGCACCAGGATTAGATGCAAACAAAAGGAGTGTTGATGGTCCTTTAAGTGAGGCATTAATTTGGTCTTAGCTGGATCTGAAAAGTAAGAGATCTCCCCCCACCCTTTCGCCCCCGCAGGTTGTTGCTCTGAACTCTAAGTACAGTATGGGTGCTGCTCGGTGCTTGAAATGGAGAAATATAAGTGCAAGTACCCTGTACCAGAGTACATGCTTGTTTCTGAGAAGTGCAGGTACTCTCCCATTGAAAGTATTACGTCACTCTTGAGAAGGGCCAGTACTCTCCCATTAAAAGTATTACGTCACTCTTGAGAAGTGCCAGTATTCTCCCTCTCAAAATAAAAAGTGCCCGTACTCCGCATCGGCCCATTTAAAGCACTGGCGCTGCTGGATGTGTCCCGGTGTTGGGAAACTGCTCCTGGGCAAAGTGGATCCAGCTCATTAACTCATGCCGGATCCTGCATCCAACTGTGTGCTGAGACAGCTTCCCGGACAGACACACAGACAGTTCTTGAGCTGCTGTGGGCTGGCATCTTATCACAGCCACACCCAGGTATTTCACAGGTCTTTAAAAGAGCATTTACTTGATAACCAGGCTTCCTTGTTTTTTCACCCCTGCATCTCCACTCTGCCTATTCCTTAAAGTTGCAAATTACTTTTGCTGCTACAGTGTGAGAATGCATTTCCTGAAAAATAGCCTAAGGCTTTCTTTTTGTTGCAGTTTTATACAGCTCGAACTCTACCCGAAGATAGTGAGGCACTTTTGCACGAGTAACAGTTACATTATACAAGGACACATTGCTGGAAGTATTACCCCCCTCCCCCGGATTTTGGCTCTAGTTGCGCCCCGACCTTCACCTATCATCTTATGCAGTATGTTACACCTGACAGTGACTTAAGAACGTAAGTGCACAGAATGGTCACTAGAGGAAAAGTGGGCAGCAGTGTAGTAGGAGTGCCATGGGCCATAATGCAAACAAAAAAAATCGGTCCCATCCCCATGGTGTAGAAAAAAACGACAAGTAGGTTGCAGAGGCCCCCTTTCACCACTGGGCACTGGTGCCACTGCACCTGATGCACTATTGATTGCGCCGCTCATGGACGTAGGCCCTGCCTCTGGCTCAGAAAATAGTCTGTGCTAACATGACATAAGAAGCCTATTGGTAGAGCTCCTGTTCACACAGGAGTAGGTTGGCGCTATTTGTAAGGAACTTTAGTGTTACCACGTGGACAGGCGAGCACCTGCCCTGGCTCAGCACTGTGCTAGCCAGGGTGCTACTCAGGTCTTTTAGTGGGATGGAAAAACTGGGGGTCTCTCAAAGGGGCGTGGTCATAATTACGGGTGTGGCTTAAAAACACTGAAGCTAAAAATCTATGTTAAGCACAGTGTGCCGCCCGACTTACATTTTGCTGTTCCTGTCATTGCGTCCAGATATATGATACAAGTCACATCATATCTACAAGTCAGAACTATTGGCTTTGTCAGTGGTTGCTAGTTGCATAAGATAAATAAGCAGCAACTATGGCTTGTATATAATATTGAAAAAATCTACTGCTTAAAGCCCTGGTGACACTACGACGATGTTGCTTCTCATAAGTTTCAAAAAGAGAAGGGAAATCCAGAGAGACAATTACTCTCTTTAAATCATTTCCCTTATCCTACAAGGCTTACCACACGCAAATGAAGTGCCTGCTGTCAATGCAGTCCGGAAAAAAAAGGACCGCCTGTGCCAGGGCACAAAACAGAGCGGTATAGAGACCCGTTTCGAGGCCCCCTTAAAAAACTGCCGGTGCTCAGACCCGGCCCACTTAAAGCCCTAAGCCAGTTCGCTGCTTGGGACTCTTTGGAAAGTTCGCGTTGGCCCTCTCACGTGGGCGTGGGCCTTCATCCTTCGCATATCTGCCCCCACAGGAAGATAAACGCCCGGCTTCCCACGGCAGTAAAAGTTACTCGGAGGTGAGGGGGCGAGATAAGCGCGCGCATCTGCTGACCTTTAGGACTGTCTGAGCGCGCACTGCTAAAGAATGGAATGGCATGCGAAATGACGTCAGTGCCCCTTCCCTCCGGCAGGCGGCGGCACTCTGGGAATCTACCATTCATTGCCGCGGGCAGGTGTAATCATGCTGTATTTTACAATCTGCGCAAACGCCTGGAGAAATGTGACCTAGCGGAAGGGGCGGGAAACGTTAACTTCATCTTGAGCAAAGGTCAATGGGATGGTGCAACTTCAGGCAATGTACAGAGTTTCTCAGGTGAAAATCGTGAATTTTGAGGCAACCTATTTAACATAAATTAGCTCTGTTTGGGATATACTCAGGGTTAGAATTCAGTCCACTGATGTAGTGGGTAAAATGTCTCCCATACTCAGGGCTTTAGTGGAATGAAAAAAAACTGAGGGGGTCTCATCTCAAAAGGGCGTGGCCAATGTAATCAAGGGCGTGGCTTAAAAACACATATGCTTAAAAGTCTGTGCTTAGCATAGTGTGCCTCCCACTTGTATTTTGCTGTTTCTGTCATTGCATCCAGATATATGATACAAGTAACATCATACCTACAACAAGTCAGGACTATTGGCTTTGCCATAAGATAAATAAGCAGCAACTGTGGCCTGGGTCTAATATTAAAAAAGCTTCCACTTAAAGCCCTGGCGACAGCACGACAATGTTGCTGCCCCCGAGTTTCAAAAAGAGAAAGGACATCCAGAGAGAAAATAACTCTTTAAAGGATTTCCCTTCCCCTACAACACTCCGCTGGCATGACGTCATGCCCTAACTTCTTCACTAGTGAGAAGTGAGCAGTGTGAGCACGCGCGCATCACTACACTACAGTCCGGAAAAAACGGACAGCCTATGCCAGGCCACAAAACAGAGCCCGATAGAGACCAGGGCACTGCCAGATTGCCCTATACCCTGATGCAACCTTTACATAATTCCGTAAAGTGGGTGGGTGGTACACGACCACCATTGACGAGGACTTCAACGACAACCAGGCAACCGAAGGTTGAAAATCAGGAACATAGCAACAAAAAAAAGATAAATCCCCCCCTCCCTCCCACGCACCAGTGATTCATCTTGAACTCTTGGCACAGTGAGACTCATAATACCGCTTTCCACCACTTGGATCAATGCCGCTGTGCTGGGCAAATGTGTGCAATTTGCCAACATTATGAGATGCTTTATAAACATATATGAAATCACACACTATCTTACCCAATAGTGTTCAATGTGTATAGAAAAATGTTTATATGCGTTTCCCCACTCTAATTATCATGCAATAAAATACTGTAAAAAGAAGCACGCTATAAATAGGATAAAAGTCTGAGCCGCCCAGGACCGTATTTAAATCGGAGATATGCCTTACAGTCCCCCCAACGAATTATCTAACCAACCTTTGCCAATTTCAGAAGCTAGAGTGGCATGCCCATTTTTCCAAGCAGCAGCCATCTAGCTCTGTGTCAAACCAGGGGCACCTCCTATTTCAGTGAAGTGATTCCCTTTCATTGCTTGGCCTCTCTGTGGAGATCATTAACAATGGGTTCAGGGCAGGGGGAATTGGAGCATATACCCAGGGAGGTTTTGTACTCTCTTTTTGAGAGTGCTGGAAAACTGGTAAGAACACGGACCCACTTCCTGCCTGAAAGGAACTTGACCACAAAGCATTATACGAAAACATTAGGCCATACCACTCACAGCTACTCAAAATTCACGAACCGAGTTTAAATAGCACAATAAAAACACACACAAAGCAAACATGAACCTTAGAAGTCAGCATCACCACTGAATTGGACTTTCATCAAACACAACAACATCCTACCAGACAAAACCGCCGAGCTGACTCTACACAGGCTTCTGGGAAAATAGATTGCGTTCAAGTGCTCAAAATGCCCTCGGGAAGCTATCTATGGGGGAATGTTCCAGGCAAACTATGTATGCACCTTGCCACCCTCCCACACCATGGACCTCAGGGGAGCTGACGGGAAGGATCAAGAGCATGTGGCCTATGACCTATGCCAACATTAGGCTACTTAATCTGAGACCCTTACCCGGTGGATGATGAAGGCAAATATTTTATCGTGATCATTTGTAAAATGTAAAATCCCCCAAAATCTTCTTTACATAGAACTAGGCAATCCCACCCCCTTGCAAACAACTATTCCCCCATGGCCAAAGGCAGAAAAGACGAAATCTAATACCAACCTACTCCAGAAAGTCTGATACATCACACTAGCACCATGACTACCTTACAAGATCAATACATCTCTGCTTTTGAATTATTAGTCATCCACCTATTCTAGGAAACAGATGCAGGGTCAAAAACAATAGATTCACCTGGTGAGGCGGCAATACCAGCAAGGGATTCCTGATGTTGGAAGGCATCCAGGGGGCAAACACAATAGAGCTAGGACCAGTGGCCATTGAAGTACATTGCAGTGTGTGCACAAGCACACCAGGCTTGTGTTCCTTAGCTAGGGCCTGGGACAGCTTGCCCATTAAATCACAGATATCTGTGAAGAAGTTCGAAACACTTCCTCAAGGGTGCTGAGCGTGAGGTTGGTTTGAGGACATGAGAATGGATTTCAGGCTAATCCGATAGTGGTAAGAATTCGATGAGTTGTCCTTGATGGGGACTTACATCTGAAATTATCTGTACATCTTGCCCCTCATATAGAAGAATCCAAGCACCTGAGCCCATCAGTTTTTTTTATTTCTATACGTAAAAGTATCCATTCCGCTATGATAAGCCTTTAAGTCCATGGAATCCAGCTGGTGAAGATCTTTGGATCTCCGTGCCAAGTCTTGGAACCCATCAATTTCAGGAAATGAAAGGCTCTGCATCTCTGTGCCTAAAGGAAACATCTAAGTCATTACCTCTTATAGACAAAGTTCTCTTTATCCTTATTCCTGGGACTGAGAATTTCCTTTAGGCAAAGTGTGCTGTATCCCTGTTCCTAGCCTTAGAACTTACATATTAATGCAGGTGAAGGGTTCATAAGGCCCATTATTTTCTGCAGTTGAAGAGCTGTATATCACAGGTACCAAGTTTCCGAAACGATCCAGTGGATGCAGATGTATTATCTCCTTTCCAGGTCTCTGGGCCAGGAAATTCCTTTAGGTGAAGGTTCTTCGTACCTTTGTTCTAATCCTGTAAATCCAGACGTCTTTAACTGAAAGCCTTTTGACCTCTGGTTCTAGAATCTGAGATATTAATGCCAAGCCAATCATGGCTGCTTGAAGCTGATGCTCCTCGGTGAACCATCTTACCAGCCTCTGGATCTGCATTCCGCCGCACTGTTATTCCTCCCGGAACAACGATTCAGCTACCGGATTGCAGGTTCATCATTTGAAGATCAATATCGCCTTTCTCCGTTCCGGCTTTGCTGAGAAATGAGTCGTGACTTTCCGTGCCAATGAAGATGCAAAGATGGCGCCCGGTGCTCGGGAAGCTTTGAGAACGCTCCAGAGGCCGAAAGAAGTGCTCCAGGATGCCTATGACCTCAGTCTTTTTCCATCTAGAAACGCCCCCAACCCTCGGCCCAAATCCCAACTTGCGGGCTGACCCCCGGGGAGATTACTGCGTTTGCCCGCACTGCCACTGAGTTACGGGTGCGGCTGGAGGGGGTGGGGCGCATGAACCTGACCTGCTGCATCCCAAAAGACCGGACTTCCACCAGGGCCCAAACCCGTCGCGACTGGAGGAGGAGGGGCACACGAGCCCGACCTGCAGCGTTCCACGAGACCGTACTTTTATTGCAACCCGCACCTGCGGCTGCTTCTGAGTTACGGTTGTGGCGGGAGGGGCACATGAGCCTGACTCGCAGCATCTCATGAGACCGGTCCTTGACTGGGGTCTCAGCTCGAGCATACCTCTGTGATATGATCTGCAGCGACTATGGACGCAGCGGCTGCAGGTACGGAAGTCTGATCTTGCTAGACTATTTACATCTTCCTAGCAGCCCCCGCCGGCAACAAGGGGACCCGGGAGCACATCGTCTTGTATAGCGAGCGGTTGAGGGGCACAGGGGAGAAAGCGCCTTCGATACAGCCACAAGTGCATTCCTGCACACACCACACGTGATGCCTGCAGTAAGCGGGTTGAGGCAAGCCCCTAAGTAAAGTCACTTTTGCAGAGGCTAATAAGAAAAGTAGAGCACCAATGCCCCATTGCACAACAAGCACTCCCCTCTCCTAGAGAATGATTAAGTGGGGACTGGCAGTATGTAACACCATGGACATAACCCTTTACTTGACCTCAAGATGGCTGCCTCAGTGGTCCCGTCCACCCTGTACTACTACTCGGGGACTAAATCTGGACTTCGAACAGAACTCGAATCATGGCCCCCATCTGGCCTACCCATCTAGTCACTGAACCTGCGAACGACTGTGAAGACCTTGCTTTTTGGCCGATGCCGGGTGGAGCTACATGATAGCTATAGAGGAGATGAGCCGCAGACTTCCCCTCTGCCCTCTCCTACTTAGCCGAATTTTGGGCAGACTTTCCCTCGTCTCTCCGTTGTTCTCTCCCTCATACCCCTTGACCCTACCCTTTCCCCTCTACTCTCCTTTTACCCCGTCCTCTTTTAATGTTTTCCCACAGAGACCTAGCGTTCTGGCCGTTGCTCGGTGGAGCTACCTGATAGCTAAAGAGGAGATGGGCTTTGGACTCCCCCCCCCCCCCCCCCCCCCTACCCAGCTGGTCTTCGGGCAGATATTCCTTCATCTCTGTGTCCTATCTTCCCTTATCCCCACTTCCCTGCCCCCTTACCCTTCTTCTCTTCCATGCTCTTTAAATGTTTTTCTAGCAACTGATGTTGCCCGAATCTAATGTACTGTGTAATTTTGTGGAACCTTATGTAAATGTGCTCTGATACCTAAGGGTCTAGCCAGCGCTATATAAAACTCATTAAATAAATAAATGCCTGCAAGCGAAGGGCTGCATGTATCTGTGCTAGGACCAATCCTATGGGTCCATTCAGTCCTTGAGGGGCTAGCTGGGAAGGGTTGGAGTGAGAGGGTGTCCTATAAATCAGCTCATTACCTGCACACACAAGTCCTGGTCCCTGGCCAAGGCACTTTCCAAGAGCAATGAATCCTCCCAAAAATGATAGGACATAAATCTAGTTTCTGAACTTTGCCAAAAATGCAGTCCTCCGCTCCCTCTTTGGATGTACAACCAAGTAAGTAGAACATTACAGACAGAAATAAGAATGAAAAACTTTAAAAACGTAGACAGAAAGAAAAAAATAATCAAAGCAGCATATAATGTAAGAGAAGTAAGGATGAGAGGTTGGTTGAGTACCATGGTGAGAGTTGAGGTTGAGAGAGGTAGAGAACCAAAGTAGTGGAAAGTAAGAGAAAGAAACAATAAGAAAGAGAAACAATAAGAACAGTGCTGCTGGAGGAAGGGAAACAAGAAAAACAAGAGACCCATAATAAAAAAGTGAACTGTTACGCTGCTAGACAAGCATGACAGACTATTGGAATTATATGGTCAAAGGGTTAAAAAAAAGCACTAATGAAGGGGAAAGATCTCCAGGCGGAGATTGCATCAGCCTGGAGAAGGCGCATACAGAAAGCTGAAAGATTAGACTTTTCAGAAATGTGTGCTGATCCACGACCTGATGCCCAGGTCCAATATGAAGAATCCTGAACTGAGCATCTAGAGAAATTTCCTCAGTGGATTGCCAACATCATATAGAAGCACGAAGATTCAAAATAGATGCAGCATGTTATAAAATATATACAAAATAAGTGAGTTATCTCCTGTTACAAAAAATAAGGCGGCTGAAAAAGAAGTAGAATATGCGGTATGCCACTACACAGTGTAATACCGCTATATAATTGTCGAAATATCCACCTGCAAAAACATTGCATCCAGAATATCAGCTGACGCTATATTGTTATGGTATGTAGTTGTAGAATTAAGAGTAGAAAATCTATTTTTAACGCTGTATACATATTCGGGTCAATAGTTCGACCACAATATACAGATATAAAACCCACTAACACTAGTGTACACTTCTAAAACAATACACCATCAAACAGAGACACCAGACGCAATGAAATGCTCCAAGAACAACTTTTAAAAAGACATCAAATGTCTGACAAACTATGAGACATTCAAAGACCAAAAGAAACTATCAGATATTGGAAATATAAACACGTTAAAATGTATTCCCAATTGATTAGATGAGACCACTGAAAGGTCATCGTAAATATTAGACAATACTCTAACATCACTGTAGACTCAAACATTAACAGATGCTTTTGGATCATGAAATATCATCCTGCTATCATTCATTCAAAGACAAAAAGATGCTATAAGACAGACAAACAACAGACACAATCGCCAAGACCACAGACAGTTTCAGAAAATGACATGCAAACACTATCAGACAGTGAAATACCTCAGCACTTCTAAACACTCAAGGACCAGCACAGTCCAGAACTCAGGCACCCAGTGAACATCTTATACAATCAGACACTCAAATAAAGCAACCAATAAACCAAAAACTAGCTAGGAGGTACTAGATAACCAATGAGCCAAACACACGTGTGCAGTCAAAGAACACCTTGTATAATTATATTACAAGCATCCAAAAAGCTAAGAGCACAAGGATGCAAATGCATTGATCGACAATTGAAGAATTTATAAGCAACTGCACGGACCCTGAAGTACCGTTTCTTAACCAAGGTTGTAGCACGCTCTCTGTTAAGTAGGAGCCCACGGGCCCAACCATCTACCGTCAAGGCTGCCCCTAATTGAAGGTGGCATTTTGGTGCCCTAATCCCCACATCACTTTCTAGTGCTGAAGAAGACCCCACAGTAAGGTGTAACTCAACCTACAATAACCAAGGGTCGAAACGTCAACTTTCTTTTGCAAGACCTACCCACAATCAACAGATCATTGTCACTGTGTTTTATTATATGGGATAGGATTATACAAATGTTAAATATGTATGGGGCTACAAGCATGGGCGGTATGGGCAGCTGCCCAGGGCCTCGCGCTCAGGGGGCCCCCTGCCGGCCCCGCAGAGTAGAGAAAAGCGCACTCGCGCAGGCAGTAAGGCACTTAGAGGGGCCTCACATCTTCCCTTTCGCCCGGGGCCTCAGAAGGCCTAGGACCGGCTCTGTGGGGCTATAACAAAATGCCCATGTGATGTCAACCAAAAAATGTTTTGTGGGACCGCCTCTGACTTCTGGAACTACTTCACACAACCCCGATCCTCACAAATCACTGACCACTGCCCTTCCCCCTACCATTTTTTCGCCTCACTTTGGGCACGTTTATCTATATAGAGTATATGTATACATAAAATATATATAAATGAGGATGTGAATAAATAACATCACTCATTAAAATTGTGTTATTAGTTATATGTACATGAGTTTCAAGTATTTTTGTATGCACTGAGAAACACATAGACTGAGACCCCTACCTATGCAACATCTTCGGGATAACAGCACGTTATAAAGTGATATAATAAAATATTCTTTAAAAAACCCTAATACAAAGTTAAAATTATTTAAAATCACTACACATTTCAACTAATTTTCTCTAAGGTAACTTTTAGTTTATTTCATATAGTTCCACACTGCAATCGCTATGTCAAGATTTGGCATTTCTGAACAGACGAACAGACACCCACCACGGTTAGGACGGTCCGAAAGTCTATACAATGCCTGAATTCACCATTGATCGGTGCCAGCAAGCCAAGGCATCACTGAGCTGAAAGTAACTGTCTCCAATTGGGACTGGGAAGAAAAGGACACAGGGAAGCAAAAAACTCAGGTATGATGTAGTCAGGATAGCGCTGCGGGGGGACGTCTCTAGGCACCTGAGCCAGGACGCTCTGACCAACAGCAAGTTCTAGGTCAGAGAAAAGAACCGCTTCTGGAAATAAAGTGATGTGCTTATGTATGCGGCTCACAACTCAACTAAACCGCCCCTTGTGGGGAAAACAGCACTTCCAGGGCTTTTAATGTGACTCGTGTCCTGTAATTAGCTTCTCCAATGAAAGGGTGGAGCCTGGGGCCCGCCCCTTCGGGGTTCGCAGAGACGCAGTCAGTCTGTTATAGAGGGTTAACTGGAGCCGGGGTTGCGTGGCTCAGAATTGAGGGGGCGGTTATGAGGAGTTACTGACTGGCTCTTCTACGGCAGTACAGAACAAAATTCAAACTGCATGGTGCAGAGTGCGGCTACCCATGTAGTGAGCGCCTCGACGCCCCACATGGGGTAGTAAGCGCCAGTAAATGTTGCAATACAATACAGCCCTGTTTCTTTTCACACCAATGCCACGAAATATGTAGCACAGCTAAGAGTGCGAGGTGAGTGCGTGAGGGGAGAGGGAGAAAAGAAACTCGCAGGTCAGAGTCCGATGAGTGGGTGAGGAGCGGATCAGTCTGAAGGCGGGAGAAAGCGGGTGGTGAAGAAATGTGAGTGGGATGAAAAGTGAAAGTGAAAATGAAAGGTTGGTCAGTGAAAAGTGAGATTGTGCAAGACAGGGGAGAGAAGAACGGGGCAAATCGATGCAGAGAGGACACAGAAGCAGTGCCAAGAAATAAAATCAAATGCCATCCTAAATTAACTTGTTTTATATGGTACCAGTACCACAGGTTTTGTCGTTTCAATGTGCTATAAAACACTGTTATGATTATTACCCAATGTAATGGTCCTCAAAGTGTCGACCTGGGAAGCATAAAAGAGTGAAGTGGCCCTATCAAGATTCGAACTTGTGACCTATAGTTCACAAGCAGGTATCAGCCCCACTGCTTAAACTACTGATCCACCTTGTTAAAGTGAATGCTATTTAAACGGTGAAAAAATATAATTAAAAAAAACGAGCAAATTGGAGAGGTGCAGAGACAGAAGGGGACATAAAAACTATAACAACTCAAGAAACATAGGGAAAGGAGTAAAGAGACTTAAGGGAGAGAGACCTAAGAAAAGAACGGAGAGACGAGAACAGACATTTATCATTTTTCGCAGTTTTATATAGCGTATTGATTTACTTTACAGGTGCACTAGTTACAGAGGCGCAACTAGAGCCAAATTTCGGGGGGGGGGGGCGCTAAGAAAAAATTCCGGGGGGTGGTGCTGAACCTTTAATCAGTAGGCAGAGTGGAGCTGCAGGGGCTCTTAAAAGGGGTGAAACAACTGCAAGGCCTAATTAACATGCAAATGGTCTTTAAAAGACCTGTGAAACGTTCGGGTGCGGCTCTGTGTGTGCCCGGGATCTGTCTCATCCCGGGCTGCCACACACGACGGGGGGGCTGAAGCCCGGTGAGTCCAATGGGTGTTGCGAGACTGACTAGTTACATCAAACACAGGGATATTGAGTCATTTGCCCAGAATCAAAGGATGCCGCGCCGACGCCGGGACTTGGAGCTGGTTTTCCCAGTTGCAAAGTCGGCAGCTCTCTCTGTAACCCACACCCTCTACTCCCGGGATAACAAATGCCGAAGTAAGTCAAGTGTGGTGGATGCATGCACAGAGCAGGCGAAAGGGGCTACGGTGGCGATAGAGAACATATGGGCAGGAAGGAGATACAGAGGGGGTAAAACAAGGGAGAGGAAAGTGTTGCTATGGGTAACTGAAAGAGAGAAGAGGAGGTGAGGCATGGGGAGGAAAAGGGAGATTTTAAAAGGAGGGGAGTTGGAGAGAAGAAAAAAAGGAGGAAGAGAAAAATCTGGAGATGAGTGAAGAGACGAGAGACTAGTAGACCTGAAAAGAAGAGAGGTGTGGAACTTGGAAGGAAAGAGGACACAGAAGGTGGAGAGAGATGCAATTTAGAGAGAGAGGGAGAAACAAAGAAAGGAAACAGGAGTCAGGAAGATGGACTACAGGACGTAGAGATGAAGAGAAGAAAAGAGGAGAAATGTGTATAAGTGTGAGGGAAGATGGAGTGAGACGAAGAAAGAGGATATCGGGAAGAAAAGAGAAAGTTTAATAAAGCTGGTGACTGCGGAGCTGCCCTCAACTACGTTCTGCATCATCTGGCTATGCGGATCGAGGTGACAGCGCCCCTTTCCCACATACCTATGCCGAGGAAGCCTCACCTGAGTCCGCCGCTCCTGCCTCCGTGAGGGCCTCTCTTTCCCAGCTCAGAGGCTGCGCCGGGTCTCCTCAGCACCCCTCTCACACTCCCGGCTCACCCAGCCACTCGCCTGTTCTCTCCGCCGAGATGCCCTCTTCACTGGGCAGGTGATGGGCGCTTAGTCACAGGTCCGCGCCCACGGGAGCGCCGCGAGGCGCTGCAGCCCTGGGGGCGCTGCACCTGTCCCGTCGGCCCCTCCTCCAAGGCACAAAAATGGAAGAATAAGAATAAATAATAAAAGTACACCCGAGATCAAATCAAAGCCACGCAGCGGCGTTCAAAGAAATCCCGAACAAGTTAAGTGAATCCTGTTAGTGTCAGGGTCCAGTCTCTCCGGAAGGTGGGGCGCGACACCGGAGCATGGCACCAAGAAAGGAGTTTAGTCTCTGCACAGCACGGACCACCGTCTCCTCAGCACTGTGGATGCCACAGCGCGGGCACAGCGAGCCACAGAGATGGCAAGTGAAAGCCCAGGGGAGGGAGGTGCATGGGGGCGGGGCCTACGTCTAGGGCGGAGAGGGCAAACCTCCCGCCCCCGCCCAAGAAAAGCGAGAGCAGGGGCAGAAAGTGAAATAAAAATAAAGGCAGCGTGCAAGGTGAGCGGCGGGCCTGCTCCTGAACGAGGCTGGGGTTGAGTGGCGTCCGGGGACCGGAGGAGGGGGAGGGAGGAGAAATAGTTACTTTCACACAGGGCGGAGAAGAGGGGAGGAGACCGGAATGCTTTTTCTTTTTCCAGGAGCTGAATAGCTTCCCCGCCAGGAGATTTAATCTATCTTTCAATCAGAATGATTTTCCTCCCAGGCTCTCTCTCTGTCCCTGACCCGCTTCAAGTTGGCCTATCTTTACCTCCCTGACTTTCTCTCTCACCCATGTTGCTCCCTGACTCAACTAACTTCTTTCACTAGCTCCACCTTCCACCATATTTGCTTTTTCCTCTTATTCGTCCTACGCTCTTGCAACCATTCCCGTCCTTTCTCCTTTCCTGCTGTCTTTCAACTTTGTCTCTTTTCCCGTTCCTGTGTCGTCATTACTCACCCTATCTTTCACTGGCCCCCTTCTTTCCAACCAAGCATTTCCTAATGCTTCTACCCTCAACTCGTGACACTCTCTCTCATCGTAAAACTGCCCTGCCAAAATTTCCTTCTGCACGTCTTTTATCTATGTCTTCAATCTTGTACTGCACTCTCCCGTCCCCATCGCGCTCTAGCACCCCCCCCCCCCCCTCTTGTGTCTCAAACAAGTGGACGTGAAAAGAGGGATAGTCACATCGAAAGATTCCAGCTGATGTGTGCACTTCACATGACAATGGCAAAGTGTGCCCCTCGCGCGCACACATTCGATCCTCGCGAGTCGCGACCCCTACTTCAGGCTTCTTGTCCGCGTCGCCACGGGATGATGCAACACCCCCGCCCTCTGTCTCCACACATCGCAGGTGCCACCAGGCGGCCTCGCTTTGGCGGTAAACTATTCTCTGCCAGGGCTGCCAAACTTTAGAAGAGTTTCTTTGTGCTCTTCATTAGAGTTCCTTATTGTTACATTTCTGGAAAGCCTCGAAAACCTACCTGGCTTTTTAAGAGCAAAGTCTCTTTCCTGTCATTCTGAGTTCTGCTTAGCACCGCTACACCTCTCGAGGTATTTGTTGCACTTAAGACATTGCATAACACACCATAACTCTCCCGAGTATAAAAAGGAAGCTTTAAAGGAAGCTTTACTATTGGCTAGATCATTCATGTCTCCCTCAGTCAAAGATCGTGTCTTTTTGCCACCACTTCCTTGATTTATGTCCTGGTCCCCATGCATGTGCTTAATTTGAGCCGGGGTTACTGGTGCTCGGCACCAGCAATTGATTGTCAACACCGGTACTTATGGCAGTCTGCCACATGGTGGCGGTATCTTCCTAAATTAGTGCAATAATGGTTTATTATTAATACAATGTACATACAAAATAACGAATACATTCTCCACCCACCCCCAAGCCACTCTTATAGCTTTGGGGGCCTGGAATAGTCTGAATTGTCAAACTTGTAGGAGGGTGATGGTTTGTACTGTCATCATCATCATAACAAACTTTATTCGATCAATCAAAATAGACCATAAAAGTACAAAGAAAGGAAACATATTACAATAAAATAAATAGATAACGTTATAATTTCCAGTACATAATGAGTTAGTACTGTCATTTGCATTACTGGCAGGGGCAATGGGTGGAAAAAGCTGCAGTGGCCTTCTGAAAAGTGCCCTGGCATTTTTTTTAAAAACAAATTTAGCACTGACATGGCTCCATCTGTTATCGTGGTCAAGTCTCCTTTTACCGCACTAGCTTGGTTACACTTGTTTACGGTTTTTTGTATGTTAAGTCTGCATTTATGTGTTAACATTTCTGGTCATTTGGACAGTGCCAGCCGACCATTGGAGTCAATAAAACACCAGTTTCATACACAAGTCACTGCACATGCAATCACATGTTTGCAAAACCCCTTTCTTACATATGGCCTGGTATTGCAGAGTCCCCTCAAAAAGTAATGGTCAGTAGTGACTGCCCCCATGTGATCCCTCATAAAACATCCAACACAATTATGTTTTGGATCAGGAGTAGGAAACCCCGGCCGTATTTATTAAAATTAATAAAAAACATAATTCTAAATGATTTTTAAAAAATTAATTAATAAGAAAACACCAACATGTTCACTCACATATGTCATGCAAATTTTGACATGATTTATGGCTATCCTTAATATGAATCTAATACATAACCATACCTAACTGGAACATGCCCGTTTGTTTTCTGCGTATCCTGTATGAGCCTCCACTCATCGTCCAGATCGACAGCTCCCCAGCCTCCCACACAAGAATACAAAACTTCCTGAAATTTATCGCCAACTGGATGACGGCCAATTCCCTCAAAATCAACCCTGATAAGACTGAGGTACTGGCCATCACCACCAACTCTAATGCCTGGAGCAACCTTTTCTGGCGTCGGGAATTGGGCACCGACCCGGAACCGGCAGTGGTTGTAAAGAGCCTAGGCATCAAAGCTTATGCCAAACTATCTATGACCCAGCAAGTGTCTGCAGTAGTGGGAACATGTGTCGGCCTGATGAGACAGCTACGGAAGCTTGCACCTCTCCTGACTTTTGCCACTCTCTAACTGGCCATGTCGGCCATGATAGTGTCACGTATTGTCTACGGAAACGCCCAGTACATCGGTCTCTCGGAAAAGCTACTAGCTAGACTTCAGGTCATCATGAATGATGCTGCCAGACTAATCTTCAGACTGCCTAGAAGGGCCCATGCCACCCCTCTCCTACGTCAGCTGCACTGGCTCCCAGTCAAGCAGAGAACTAAGTTCAAGGGCCTCTGTATTGCACACAAAGCCATTTATGGTCGAGCCCCCACCTACATTAAAGATCGTTTAAACCTTTATACCTCAACAGCGTGCTACGATCCTCAGAGGCCTGCCTGTTGGTATGTCCTTGTTTCACCTCTAAAGGGGGAAGAGCTTTCTCTACCTCTATCCCCACACTCTGGAACAAATTGCCGAAGAAACTGCGCAAGGAGCATGCCCTTCTCCCTTTTAGGAAGAAGTTAAAAACAGTTCTCTTTTCAGAAGCTTGGGACCTTCCCTAAATCTACTACATCCCCAGGCCAGGACGTGCCTCTCTCTCCTGACAGCGCTTAGAGACCTGACGGTGATAACACGCTCTTTAAATGCGAATTACATTACATTACATGCAAGGTCCTGATTGCTCCCCACTAATTACCAGAGTGACCTTGCGCAGGAGGCCTGTGTGCCCAACCGATTCTTTCGAGGGCACCCCTATGCCCTTCCAACCTAACTTCCCAGGGGTGATGTTATGCCATGTTGGCGCCCAATGCGCCTGCACAGTGGTAGGCCCAAGTTGCCTACCGGAAGCGGAACTCCCTACCCCCTGCACCCTTCAGCCAAACGGCAGCGAGCGCCCCCTGGAGTGTGGTGAGGAACCACTGTTCCCCCCCAGGCGTCCCCGTTAACCAATGGGATGCCTACTAAGAGGTAAAATGAGTCGATTTAATCAGGACCTTACCGCAGACCAAAGATACTCAGACATAAATACGACAATCAATAAAATACTTTACAAAAACGTCAATTAATGTTTACATTTTTGCTGTGAAAGGAAAAAATTAATCACACACAACATTCCATATTAACAAATGCCATTTGTTTCAAGACAACCTGCCCAGATTCGGACCACATTGACCCTAGCAAAAATGCCTAATAAAATTAATTCCTAACAAACTCCTTAGCTTCAGGGATGGCGGGTATGATCGTGTGGCGCGAAACATCAGCATGATTTTCCCACTCAATGTAATCCTTCCATACTCATAGTACACCCTAACCTTTACATGAAGCAACCTGTTGAACAGCAGCACTAGGCTGCTGTTTGGTTTACAAAGCACTAATATTCATAAATATATAAAATAAACAGCAAGCATGTATTTACAGTTGAAATGAAGTGAAAAAAAGAAGCACAGAAGGTGTCATCACCACTCAACTTTAGGAACACCTTCAATTCTGGAGACATCTTGCAACAAAGTGTAAAAAATCCTTTCAAAATAGTTTATTTCATTAATATGCAGACACGTTACAGTAATTCTTTTTAAAATCGACCTCCAATCTGGGGAACTGGGTCAGAGTCTCGGCAATGATGCTGAACATCCTTTGATTCTGGGCAAATCACTTAATCTCCCTGTGCCTAACAAAAATGAATGTGTCATTTAATGTAACTGGTGCTATGTAGTACAGCGCTCTGATACACGATTCGGGTCAAGTTCACGCTATATAAAACTCTGTAACACAAAAAAAAGTGCAGTTTTCAAACATGAATTTAGAAAGATTCTTGCCTCCTGTCACACTGACAACAATGCCAATTGTGAACCAAGAGGCATGCCAGTAGTTATGTGCACCCTCTGTCGGTCCTGGGTTGCTGTTATACATGGACAACATTATAGTTTATTAAATCAAACACAAGAAGGTTTTGTTCGACACACGTCCTAAAGTCCAGTATTTCGAGGTCTTCTTATATGTGAAAATGAAGAAAAAAGAGGCAAAGTAAAATACAACAGTAGCCTAGGATCACACAGTTTGGTCAAGTGGGAAAGCCGGGATTTATTCCAGGTACAACTTAACCACTATGGGGCAGATTTACAATCCCTTGCGCCTCTTTTGCCCCGCCGTTGCATCACTTTTGTGACGCAGCGGCAGCCCAAATGGTGCGCAATGGTGCGGGCTATTTACAACGTGACGCATCTGGGAGATGCGTCACGTTGTAAAGCCCTGCGCCTTAAGGAGGCGTTCCATGCAAATACAACAGGTGATGGACCGAATGTGGATCAATGTCACACACTCACCCCAGTCCAAAGATCTGGGCCCAAATCCATCGTTTTTTTGCACTCCACACCACCCTGGGTTAGACAATGGCGATATGCAAATCAGCTCTGACCCTGTGCCCCATGGGAACAGTCCAGTCCGAACTACAAAAGCCATGTCCTTCCCAGAACGGAATCAAGCATCCGAGGACCGGACCGGTTTCGAGGTAACACCTCTCATCAGCCCGGCTAGCTTGACTCCAGTGGTGTGGAGTGCCTGGGACCCACGTCTGGGCATCCCCAGCGCACTTAGGGCGGAATATGCAAATACAACAGGTGATGGACCGAATGTGGATCAATGTCACACACTCACCCCAGTCCAAAGATCTGGGCCCAAATCCATCGTTTTTTTGCACTCCACACCACCCTGGGTTAGATAATGGCGATATGCAAATCAGCTCTGACCCTGTGCCCCATGGGAACAGTCCAGTCCGAACTACAAAAGCCATGTCCTTCCCAGAACGGAATCAAGCATCCGAGGACCGGACCGGTTTCGAGGTAACACCTCTCATCAGCCCGGCTAGCTTGACTCCAGTGGTGTGGAGTGCCTGGGACCCACGTCTGGGCATCCCCAGCGCACTTAGGGCGGAATATGCAAATACAACAGGTGATGGACCGAATGTGGATCAATGTCACACACTCACCCCAGTCCAAAGATCTGGGCCCAAATCCATCGTTTTTTTGCACTCCACACCACCCTGGGTTAGACAATGGCGATATGCAAATCAGCTCTGACCCTGTGCCCCATGGGAACAGTCCAGTCCGAACTACAAAAGCCATGTCCTTCCCAGAACGGAATCAAGCATCCGAGGACCGGACCGGTTTCGAGGTAACACCTCTCATCAGCCCGGCTAGCTTGACTCCAGTGGTGTGGAGTGCCTGGGACCCACGTCTGGGCATCCCCAGTGCACTTAGGGCGGAATATGCAAATACAACAGGTGATGGACCGAATGTGGATCAATGTCACACACTCACCCCAGTCCAAAGATCTGGGCCCAAATCCATCGTTTTTTTGCACTCCACACCACCCTGGGTTAGACAATGGCGATATGCAAATCAGCTCTGACCCTGTGCCCCATGGGAACAGTCCAGTCCGAACTACAAAAGCCATGTCCTTCCCAGAACGGAATCAAGCATCCGAGGACCGGACCGGTTTCGAGGTAACACCTCTCATCAGCCCGGCTAGCTTGACTCCAGTGGTGTGGAGTGCCTGGGACCCACGTCTGGGCATCCCCAGCGCACTTAGGGCGGAATATGCAAAGGCGTTCCGGCGCAGGGCGGGGGGGGGGCGTTCCTGCGCAGGAACGGCTCCTAAAAGTGGCTGAGTGAAATCTACAAGATTTCACTCAGTCACTTTTAGGCCAATGCTACGTCAAAACCCTGCGCCTGCTTGAAGCAGGCGTAAGGCTTGACACAGCATTAGTAGAATGGGCCCCCAGAGCATTGCTGGAGCTGCATCTCACATGCGACGCAACCCCAGCAATGCGACACCTTTACGGCACAGATGCGTGACGCATCTGTGCCGTTTTTGCCCCATGGTGCGCCGCATTGTAAATGCAGCGCATCATGGGTGGCGGAGGCATGGCGCACTATTACTGGCGCATCCCTGCTAATTTGCAGGGATGCGCCAGTAATTGTAAATATGCCCCTATATGTACATGCGTCATTTCCCCTATGCCCACCTTACACCTCCCACTCCCAGTGGCGTAGCAAGGTCAGGTGGTACCCAGTGAGGAACATTTCTTGTCACCCCCGGCTTGACAAAATGGCAAAAATATGTGTTTAAAACACATATGTTTGCCATTTTGTCAAGCAGGGGGCGACAAGTGTCATCACTGAGGGGGGTGACAAAATGGCAAACATATTTATGTAAACACATATTTTTGCCGTTTGTCACCCCCCTCAGTGATGACACGCGGGGCGTCCCGCACCTACAGCACCCCCCTTCTCATGCCCCTGCCCACGCCAAGAGCGCCACCCTGCTGGCATCAATGCAGCCCCCGATCACGCCACAGACCAAACCTTTTGGCCCTCAGGAAAATGTTTGTGAGTGCCCATGATGTAAACCCTAGAAGTGGATTTTAGAGAGGGCACACATTGTACCACAGATGAAATTGACTTGGCCACCTACAAAGGATATCTATACATATTTTCACTGAGAAAAACAAAGGTTAACGTGACGTATTAGCTAGGTGAAAATGTCAGTGACAACGTAGCACTTTCACAAAAAAAATCCACTTATATTCAGCAGTTATAGTTATCTCTAATAACTCTAACTAGGGCCCTGCAGTAACTATAACGCAAGCATCCGCCATGCACAGTTTTGACATTAATTATGCCGCACACCCTGTCCCCTTTTAGGCAGCGCATGCGCTATCTCTCAAGACATGCTGTATCTACTGTATGGGCTTTCAGCACGCCCGTCCAATTAAATTAATTCTTTCACGTACCTTTTGAAATTCCTTTGTTTTCATTGGTAAATAGTTTACATTTATTCCTCCTTTTGCTGTTTTGGTAATGCCCTGGAGACTAGCCCTGTTACATGGATCACTTCACTATCGGCCATATAAGTTAGTTTCGGTGCGTTACCCTTTCTTTTGTCTGGGCTTGTTTTGGCTTTCCGAACGCGCTCAGCCTAGGGCTGCACACCATGTCCTTCTGTTGTTTTCCACTGTCTTTGGTTTCACAAGTGCTTTTTCAGCTGGAGGCTATGTTCTTTTACATCCAGTATTATTTTTGGTTTTATCAGCGCAAATGTCCAAATCTTAAATAATATACTTATGTAATGGAAGTTTAGTTAAAGAAGACGGCCAGCAGTAGGGTCAACCTATTGACATTGTGCTTTTGAGAGAGTGATTATTTGGAAATGATTAAAGAGGAAAACATGCTGTTATTGCTCTGTTTTATGAAAATGGAAGCAGTTTAAGTTACATGCTTTCAACTGTTGACACTTTCTTTTAGGTTTAAGTAGTTGGTGAAATACAAGGGATGCCTCCTCATGATCCAAACGCACACTAAGGCGAGGCTACTTAACAATATATCCGGCAATAGGACAGTGCAACACCACCTCAGCACCACCGCAGCAACACCTCAGCATCTGTTCAGCACCACTTCAGCACCAGTCAGCACCACTTCAGCAGAAACCACCTAACCATCATTCAGCAGCAGCTGAGCACCAGCACAGCACCACCTCAGCATACACTCAACCCCAGCATAGCACCAACTCAGCACCAGCGCACCACCTCAGCCCCAGCACAGCATAACCTCACCACCAGTGCGGCACTACCTCAGCATCAGTACAGCATCACAGCCTTAGAATCAACGCAGCACCAGCACAGCATCATGCAGTGCCACCACAGCAGCACTCAGCACCACCTCAGCATCAGCACAGCACCACCACAGCACCACCTCAGAACCAGCACAGAATCATCTCAGCATCAGCACAGCACCACTTCTGCATCAGTGTAACACCACCAACACAGCACCACTTCATCATCAGCACAGCACGAACTCAGCATCAGCGTAACAGCATCTCAGCACAGCACCAACTCAGCATCACCCAGCACCACCAGGGCACCAGCTCAGCACCACCTGAGCATGAGCGCAGGACCACCAACTCAGCATGGCTGCACCACCTCAGGATAACTCAGCATCACCTCAGCATTCCGCAGCAACACCTCATAATTCCTCATCACACCTCAGTATCACTCAGCATCACCTGAGCACCACCACAGCACCACCTCAGCACAGCAACATCTCAGCACCAGCACATCACCACCTCCTCATCAGTGCACCACCTCTAGTTCAGCAGCAAGTCAGCATCATGTCAAAACCAGGGCAGCACCACCTCAACATCAGCACAGCAACATCTCAGCATCAGCACAGCACTGACTTTGCATCAGTGCACAACCACCACCAGCACAGCCCGCCTCAGTACCAGCGCAGCCCTGCCTCAGTACCAGTGCAGCCCCATGTCAGCAGCAACTCACCACCAACACAGCATTACTTCAGCATTAGGATAGCACCATCCCAGCATCAGCGCAACATCATCTCAGCACAGCATTAACTCATCATCATTCTGCACCACTGGAGCACCGCCTCAGACCCACCTGAGCACCTCCCTCACCACCGCCACAGTGAGGTGGTGACCACCTCCGCTTCAGCACAGCATCACCTGAGCACCACCACAGCACCACCTCAGCATCAGAACAGCACCATCTCAGCATCCGCACAGCACTACCACCTCATCAGTGCACCACCACTACCAGTGCAGCACCAACTTAGCATCAGCACAGCACCACCTCAGCACAGGTGCAGCACCACTTCAACATTAGCACAGCACCATCTCGGCTTTAGCTCCGCATTACCTACGCATCAGTGCACCACCACCAGCGCAGCCCCGTCTTAGCACCAGGGCAGCCCCATCTCAGTAGCAACTCAGCACCAACGCAGCACCACTTCAGCATCAGCGCAGCATCTCCTCAGCACAGCACCAACTCAGCATCAGTCATCACCACCTGAGCACCAGCTCAGCATCACCTGAGCACCAGCGCAGCACCACCACCTTAGCATGACTCTGCACCACAACATCACTAAGCACAGCATCACTCAGCACCACCACAGTGTCACCCAGCATCACCTCAGCACCAGCATAGCATCTCCTCAGCATCACTCAACACTACCACAGCATGACCTCAGCATCAGCACAACACAACCTCTACACTAGCGCATCACCAACTCAGCACCAGCACAGCTTCAGCGCAGCTCCACCTCAGCACCAGCGCAATACCCCCTTGTAGGAAGTTAGCTAGGTATATACTATAGCAAAGTGAGGTATAGTGTGCATGGAGTCCAGTGGATCCCAAGAGGCATAGCAGAGGCTAAAGTAGACAATACCTTACTCTCTTTGTGGTAGTGAGATTGAGCAGTCAGGCTTATCGGAGGGTAGTGTTAAGCATTTGTTGTACACAATCAAGCAAGAAATTATGTCACACACTCAAAGACTAAATCCAGGCCAATTGTTGGTTTAGAAAGTTGTTTTTTGTTATTTTTATTACTAGAACCAAGATTTACTCAGTAGCAGGTAAGTGATACTTTAAATACAATGATAATTTTCAAGATACAGTGTGTACTGGTTTTGTAGGAGCAAACAAATTACTTTACAGTCAAGAAAATGGGTTGTAGGCTCTTCAGAATACTTGTAATTCCTAAGATTACTTTTTAGTTACTTTTCAGTTACTTTCTACTTTTGCTCATTACAAACTAATCACACAGTTTGGTCATTGTAGTACATTGGCAAGCAGGTTAACTATTTTGAAGACACTAAGTTACTTTTATTGCAGTACAAGATAAGTTCAACAAGATGTTTCAGCGAAAACCCACCATACAATCCTAGGGAGAAAAACATATTGTTAGGTTTGCAGGTAACTGAGTTTTGGAGGGGGGGGGGGGGAGTATAACCAAGGTTTCCCAAGGTTCAGGTTGGCACTCAAGGTGCACCACCAGCAGCACTAGGGTGGCAGAGTGCAGGGCGCCAATGTTAGTCACAGTTGGGGGCTGCTCACTCTGTCCTGGGAGGCAACCTGGGGTTAAGGTGAGGGCACAGGGGATCCAAGTTAGTACCAAGACTACACCACCATCGGCACAGGGGCGGTAGGGTGCATGGTGCTTAGATGGTGTCGGGAGCCCAATGCAATCATATGGGGGTTGTCGTCTGTGCATTTATACTGCAGGCTCTAGACGGGACCCTTGAGTGCAGGGAATAATATATCTGACACTGGAATCAGTGCAGGTTTATTATTCTGAGATGGTTTATACCAAACATCCCAATATTCAGTAAATCCATTATGGTGCTAGGAAACTGGCAATGACCAGTTTCCAGACCAAATATTCAGGATGGCTTTACTGGACACTTATAATATCCAAGAATGGCCTTAGATATTATAGGGACCTGTCTGATCATGCATATAGGTCTTCACATGAGGTATAGGGCACCCTGCCTTAAGGGTGACTTACCTAGGCCTCATGCAGTGTTGGGCAGGCATGGCACACAGGGATGTGTGCCATGTTGACTCTTCACTTTTAGCTGCACCACAACACGCAGGTTTCAAAGGCAGTGGAACATGTTTGTGATGAGAGGTCTCTGATGGTGGCATAATACATGCAGCAGCCCTCAGAAGCCTCTTCCTGGCTACCATGCCCTTGGTACCATAGGTACCCATTACAAGGGGCTTACAGGTAACTCAGAGTTGTGCCAATTGTGGAAAATTTGGTACTGGTTAGGGAA
Source organism: Lissotriton vulgaris (assembly GCF_964263255.1). Taxonomy (NCBI): domain Eukaryota; kingdom Metazoa; phylum Chordata; class Amphibia; order Caudata; family Salamandridae; genus Lissotriton; species Lissotriton vulgaris. The sequence continues at coordinate 955,868,742 of NC_141697.1, read as the reverse complement.
AGAAAACAGGCCCTGGGTACCTAATTGGCAGAGACCCAGGGCACACTCACTCAAAGTGCATCAGAAATCTGGCAAAAAGTGTGGGGGGGTTACTGCAACAGAATCCACTTTCCTACACACACCAGCACCAGCACAACCTCAACACCAGCACAGTATCACTTCAGCACCACTTCAGCAGCAACTCAGCACCAACGTAACACCACCTCAGCATTAACACAGCACCACCTAAGCACCTTTGCAGCAGCACCTTAGCAACAATGCAGCACCAACTGAGCATCACTTAGCACCAGCACAGCATCACCTGAGCACCACCAAAGAATCACTCAGCACCACCCCAACACAACTCAACATCACCTCAGTATCACTCAGCGCCACCTCCACAGAAGTACACCACCCCCTTAGTATCACTAAGCACCACCGCAACACCAGTGCAGCACCACCTCAGCACCAGCACAGCATCAGTGTAGCATCACCTCGGCATCAGCGCTGCACCACCTCAGCATCAGTGCAGCACCACCTCAGCATCATCACTACACCACCTCAGCATCAGCACAGCACCATCTCAGCACAGAACCACCTCCTCATCATTACACAATCACTAGTGCAGCACCACCTCTGCATCAGTGTACCACCACCAGCGCAGCCCCACCTCAGCACTCGCGCAACCCCACCTCAGCAGCATTCAGCACCAACACAGCACCTCTTCAGAATCAATGCAGCACCACCTCAGCATCAGCGTACCTTCACCTCAAAACAGCACCAAGTCAGCATCACTCAGAACCACCTGAGCACCAGCTCAGCACCATCTGAGCACCAGCACAGCTCACCACCTCAACGTCACTCAGCACCATCATAGCATCTCTCAGCACCACATCAGCATCTCTCAGCACCACCTCAGTATCATCCAGAATCAACTGAGCAGCACCACCTCAGCATCAGCACAGCACCACCTCCTCATCATTACAGATGGATCAAGCCCTGATCTTTTGACTGGGTAGGAGTGTTCTGCTTAATTCAGATACTCTGTCCATCACCACCCCCTTTTCCGAATCCTTCCCTAGCGATGGCAAGCGCTGTCTTGCCTGAAAGGCAACTGCCGGAGGTAACCAGTCTGCGGTGGTGAACTGTAAGCTGCAAAGAAAATATTCTTAAACGGCCTCGCAACAGTATACACAGTAGTGCAAGTCTCTCCACACGCGACACTAACATGCTATCGTGTGTATGAACCAAGCGTCAAGGTTAACAGATCCGCAGTGCTATGTCCTCAGCATAGAACTAAGTGTATGTCTACAGGCAAACAACATTTCATGCAGCACAAAAGATTCTAAACACGTAACACTGCCATGCTATCATGTGTATAGGCCAAGTGCCCAAAATATTGGGTCCGCGACAGTAAACCCTAAACCGCAGAAGTAGGTTTTTTTAAACGGTTACACAACACTGTATATAGCAGTACAAGTCTTCCGACACACAGCGTTAAAATGCAATTGTGTCTATTAGTTAAGCGCCAGGTGTACCAAGTCCGCGATGGTATGCCCTCAGCTGTGGGACTCTTTGTCCGCCTACACCCACACAGCATTATAGGCAGCAGTGCAAATTCCTCCATACACATCACTGCTACATTCTCTTGCCTGTTAGCTGGTCACCAAAAGTGACAACTTTGCGCCCGTAGAATTTAAATCGCAAAAAAAGCTGTCTGTCAAAGGCGTACAACACTGCGTGCAGTATACGTGACAATTACTTGTAAGCAAAAATCATGCTATAAAAAAAGAGTACAACCACTTTATATTAAAAAAAAGAATCATTTACGAAACAAACCCTCCTAAAAGTTCTTAAAGAGCTGCGAGCAAGATAAATGGAAGGGTGCCACTAATGTATTTGTGATTGCTAACAGTAGTGCTTTTGTGATCTACTAAAAAAGTCAACTAGTACAAACGCATCTAAAAACTACATTAGAATTGACTCAACTGTCCGGCCTACTATGGGGAAATAGACCGGCTAGGGTCGCACATTTGAAACGGATCGAGACTGGTACAGTGGGGGGATAGCGCTCCCAAATTTGGAATTATACTACTGGGCAGCTCACCTCAAGGTGATCAACCAGTGGATACACGGGCCACAAGATGACCCGGCATACTTAGCAGACAGACGTCAGTTAGGCACGAACACTCTTCTGGCCCCACTCTACAATAAAGGACTGACGGCAAAACTTAGCGGCCCAACTAAACACACTGTGACGCTATGGCATAAAGCCCAAACACGACTAAAATGGGAGAGAGTGATTACACGACTCACACCCTTGTGGGACTCCAAGATTCTGGGTAATCTGAGGCACAGTAAAGGCTTTGATCAATGGGACAACATCGGGATCTCCACGGTGGGTGATATGTGGACGAAGGATGGGGTGGTTTCCTTTGAGACTCTGAGGGAACATTACGAATTGGGCATTAATGAAACATACCGATACATACAGATTCGACACGCATTAATGTCAGCGATAGAGCCAGGCACTAATGTCCCAGAATCGGCTCCGTTAGAGGACCGACTACTTACAGACTACATGGAAGCCAGTGCTACTTCCCTCACTTACCGTAAACACATTAACAACCTACCCGACCCGTTGCAGAAACTGAAAGAGTCGTGGGAGGAGGAAGTAGGGGAGTTAGATGAGACAAACTGGAACGCGGCGCTGGCGTCACCTAAAGAAGCCGGCATCTCGGCGAGATTTAGGCTAGTGCAATTTAAAATATTACACCGAGTATACTATACACGCACTACTCTACATAAAATCCAAAGAGCATATCACCCATATTGCTTGAGACACTGTGGAGAAGAGGGCACATTGTTCCATACCCTGTGGTCTTGCCCCAGTATGGTGGATTACTGGAGGCGAGTAACACGCACGGTAGCCCAGACTTTGCAAATCCCAATCACACCTGATCCCAGAGTTTGTCTGTTGAATGTTTGGGGCCTAAACAACTTAACACCACATGGAAGGCAATGGGTGGTCATTGGAATGATGTTGGCAAAGCAAGATATAGCGCAAAAATGGGGGGCATCCGATACACCGACCCTGGCTCAGTGGTGCCGGAACATGGACATGCTTATGATGGTGGAGAGGGCGGTGTACCAACAAAGAGCCAACCCACGTAAATGGAATAAAATATGGTCACCTTGGAACACATATAGAGGGGATCTGTGTGAGCCGCTGCCAGAGGAGGAAGACGTAGACAGTTCAGGGGAGGAAGATGAAATGGAGTAGGGGAGGAACGGGAGGTGGGACAGAGATATGGCAGGGAAGCCCCCAAGGATTTCCGTGCTCTCATGGATGTGATGATCGGCATGCGAACTGTAGTATTGAAGGCTTTAACCGATGTATGATTTTGAATTGAACATGCCAATGATCTGACTGACCTGTGCCAATTATTCAATCATTGACCTTTAAAGTTGAGAGTTATATAATAAAAATAGAAAAGTTGCGCTAATGGTTGGCTGCAGCTGAATGTTGACGCTGCAACTGACGAATGTAAATTGCTGTGTTTATGGCTATCTGGATGCAACAATAAAAACAAATTAAAAAAAAAAACTACGTTAGAATACATTATCAAAAAATAGCACATATTTAGCTACCACTTCATGTTATAATATGCTTATAATGCGTTCCTGAAAAAAAGATTGATGCTCTCTGTGGCTTGCTAAAAAAGTAAACTTGTAACCAAACTTATGAAGACATGTTAAAATGCATTTTTACCTAATAGCGCATATTTCGCTTCTGCTTGGCGTCATACTACGCCTATAATGTGTTTGTAATCGCTAACACTGCTGCTTTGTAGTGCTTGCCATGCAAGTTCACTCATGTACCAGTTATAACAACGCATTCATATCTAACTTAACAACAGCGTATGTTTTGCTGGCTCCTGTATCATCCAACCATAAAAAGATTACTGCTTTGTTGCATAAATATCAAACTTGCTCAATGCTAGTGATTGCATTGCAAAATGTTATAACTTAGTTTACACAACTTTATAAATGCATTTACTTAGCTGAAGATGTTTCATAATATTATGTGTGACATTTTCGCAATAGGCAAAATTTTATAACTTAGTTTCCACAACTTTATGAATGCATTTACATAGCTGAAGATGTTTCATAATGTCATGTATAATATTTACATAATGGCAGTAAAATTATTAGTGCTAATTCTGTGAGAATAAGTAAACTTTCTTGCAAGCAAAACATGCAATGAAAACAAGTTTAACTTCATAATACCAGTAGTGTAAATTATTTAAGCAATAAAAGCGCTAAGAAGTTAAATAATAGCTGCAAAGCACTACCAATGGAAAAGTACTGACCCTTATGTTTTTTCCTGTAATTTGTCTATAATGTAACGGCTGCGTTACCGTTATGTTAAACAGGACAACACTTCCGCTGCAACAACACAGTGCACTCTAAATGGCAGCACGCTCACTTACACAGTTATTAAGAAATAACAATAGTAATACTTACTGTTTTCTATGACTACAACAACAATATACTACTATCAGCCAAATCTAAAAGTAGAGCTGTAGCTGCCACTTCCCTAGCTATAACAAGCGCTGTCTTGCAACAAGATTTAGGAAGCCTGCACCACAATTAAACATTACAAACAGTACATTTGAACAGAAGGTGCCAGTACCCAGGAACGCAATTCCTATACGTTCCAAAAGGGAAGCCTGGTTCCCGTAACAAAACTCTCAAGAAAGTGGTCTGCACCCTTCAATAATCTAATACATATGTTGCATCTTACAAATCAAAATCTTATTTAGATGTACAGAAATTCAATGTTGTCAGTTTTCCCAAGAAACAGTAAACAGAGTCTTCCTCAGTTCTTGTTCAATTCTTTATTTAATTTCTTAATTAAAATGCAGATAGCCAACGCTTTTCGTCCGTTACCGGATTTCTTCAGGGCTATAAAGAATATAAGAAAGAAACATGTATAAAACACTTATTTACAAATATATACAAATACAATTTACATATTCCATATTTACAAAAAGAAAACCAGATATTGCTAATTCTAATCACTATTTTCCACAGTTTCTAACACTTTTGCTTCTATTCAAAGATACTTGGTAAAACAAGCATATAACAAAGTCCTTACTGATGTATCCCTCTGACAAAACAGCATTTCAAAACCACATTTTCTAATTTGTGAGAAAATTGAATTTATACTTATTCCTATATTAAAAACTCAAACTACTAGTTTCCTGAAATGACACTAGATAATTTATACCTGATTAAATGTCATCACCATCATGGACATAGTTCCTTTCTTCTCAGAATACTGTTATTCAATCTGCGAGAACAATAATCCCATTATTATATGTCCTAGAGTTCAAATGGATACAAAAACTTCCAAATCCACCTGTAAAGTTGTCATTAAAAAGCAATTTATATAATGCTACACCATGATAAGCGTGGCTCAAATCCACCCGAGTGACTTACCGCACTCACCTATAGTCACTATATAGGAAGTCAGCCGGACAGTGGAGAAGAATAAACAAAAGTCTTTATTAGGCCAAACACACTCATATGAGAGGGCCCTGTCCGACCTCACTCCTAGGAGTGCGAACGAGAGGACTGACTCTCTGCATCACAGCAATACATTATAATGCAATACAGTAGCGAGGGGTACGCCCCTTGTGGAAAGTTACCGAGCCTCAGACCAGTGAACAATGCTCTCATAGAGCAGGCATCTGCACCTGCGAGGGATACATTATTATCTCTACTCAAGGCCATGGAGCTAGGCTTCAGCGTCTCTGGGTATGAGAACATTACTGATAAAGAGACTTGTTAGTTTCGGCCACAGTAAGCTGAGAAACGAAAACTGCTGTCTTAGTACATTTCTGTGTTCCTGCGGGTGGGGCATATGAGCGAGCAGGGCCCGCAGGCACAGAGGGTTACACAAAATGGTGGCACACAGGCTAAACTAAGAAACTAATATGATCACACGTACATTTGAATATAAGTAATAAGAAAGAATAGTAATTCAGTATAGATGCATATACGAATCTCATTAGTTAGTCATATGATGCTAACTCACACATCATCAGAGGATAATTAGGGCATCGAAAAGTGAATTCTATCAGACCCTCTTTTTAGCATCATTGGCTAACTATAGCCTCATTTATTTGCAAAAAGGTAGTGCCGACATCCATTCTATGGGCAGGACTTTATTTCTTTAGTCTAGAACATCTTCTGCAATGAACATCAACCAACTTGCATCAGCAGGAATTTCAGTAATCATAGAAGTGGTATATTGACCAGGTAACTTCTTTTTCGGACGTATATTCGCAGCACACATGGAACAACATGGAGGGAGGCAGTATATGCAAAGGCAGCAAGTCAGTATTACACTCACCACACCAACCAAACCCATTAGTATTTTCCAGCCCCAGGAAGAAAAGGCACCCCAAAGCCACCCCTGCAGGGACCATGTCCCGTTATCCTGATGCAGTTCAGTCGCTAGTCTATGTAATTTTTGTACTGCCAAGTTAACTGTCGGGGCGGAGTCAGGGATGTAAACGCAGCAAGACGTCCCGATGACGCGGCAGGCCCCGCCCCTATCAGCTAGTATGACGTCAAGGACCATCCTGTTCTCGATCGTGAATAATCTCATAGCCTGAATCTCAACAGATATATTAGTCGTAATGTCGGCTTCAGTTAGAACTACCTTCTCCATTACCCTAGACAGTCGTCTAATAGCTCTGCTGTTAAATATCGGGCCCCAGAAAGGCAGTAAACCCTTAGAGAAATCAGTCCATTGCTGATACGAAGTGTCCGTCTGGTCGACGTCATCTACCTGGAGTTCCCTCCTTTTGCGCTGCTCTAGCGGCTGTTCCTGAGGACTGGGAAATCGACGATGAGTTTTGTGGTAATCAGAGGGAGCCACATACACAGGGGGAATCATGTAGGCTAAATAGCACACCCCACCCCAACCCTCAGGTAACCATAAATATCCATTATCGCCACAAATGAAATAGATACTTGGTGGGGCAATCAAAGAGGGGCTCAGGGGCAGGCGAATTGAAGCAGTCACATTACAAGAGCTATTACCAACCTTTATGGGACCCCTTCCCTCTATACAGAAAAATGGAGGAGGACCCACCACAGCCAGAGGTATCAAGGACTTGGAACTGTCGTTACTCTTTGGAGGGTGTCTGTAAGATAAAGTGGCGTTCAATTTCAGGAAACTGTCCCTCAGTCTGTCAGTATCATTTGGTATCAAGAATCGGCCCAACCTTTTCTCACATGTCTCTATGAAAGTCTGGTCAAAACGTCCATCAGTATATATTCGTCCAAGGGAAGCTGGGGGCAGAGGGCGTACTCGCATTGTCATTGTCCACCCTCTATTCTGTAGTCGAGGAGTCAGGGAATCTGGCTGCTGGAAGTATTTAACAAGACCTATAAGAGTATACCACCCCACACAACTATTCACTGGCGTCAAAGGAAGAGCAAGGAATCTGTCTTTCTTATAGGCAGCAGAGGGTAAAAGCCCGCAAACCCAACAATCAGTCAAGTTGGTAGTGGCATGTGCATGGTGCAAAGTCTTAATAAAAACATTGTCTTTGTAGCTTTTACGCAACATTCTTTCACCATAATCAACAGTAATCATATTGTGTTCCGGAACAGCAGTGGGTGTGGGTGCGAAAACATGGACGGGGTAAGCCTTGTCTAGAAAAAACAATATTCCAAGAGTCACTAAAAAGGCAATCAAAACAATTATTATGACCACAATCTTTCCTTTCCGGGGAAGGGCCAACCAAGGGGAATCAGGCACAGGTCTCGGAGGAGCCGCAAAAGGCTGCTCCTCATCAGGAATGGGACGCCCAAAGGGATACATTGTAGAATAATCCTTCAAAAATATCAAAAATCAAAAATTAAAAATCACACTACTACTAGAAAAATAGTCCCAGACAATCCTCAACCGGCCAGAGGGGTTCTTCAACCCTTAAAAGGGATCTTCTCCCTGTGTCCTTCAAAGCCTCACAGGCAGGCTTTTACCGTCCATACCTGACTCCAACGATGTTATTCAATCATTTTAGAAACAAGGGAAGCACTTAATTCGGGCCCCGCACCACTCTATAGTCTCAAAGAACACAATCTTCGGCTAAACACCAGGGCTCTTATAAGTCCATCCCTACCACTAAATCTTCTTATTCAGGAAATCCACTAAGCCCTTCTTCCGGTGTCTAGTCCATCCTTTTCAGCACTGTTACTTGTTAATTTTTTTTCCGGGGCCTCAAATTATAACGAGTGCTCCCTGGCACTTCAGGATCCGTGAACAAAACAGGCGTATCTGTGGCAGACGCTGTACTTTCTGATGTCTCTTCACTAGTAGCAAGGGGAGTAGTAGAGCTCTCTGAATTCTCTGTTCCGCTACGCTCTTCTCCAATCAGTGAAGCATCCGAGAAAGGAGCATACCTCGGTATAGACTCGTTGTTAGACCTGGCATCTTTGGCGTGATGACCCCTATCTTTTTGCCTCTGCCTCCTGTATTTTTGATGCTGTGCTGGATTTCGTTTTTGCTGGTTTAGATGCTTTGGACACTCTGCCACTGCTGATCAGTGCCAGAGTGTAAGTGCTCCCTATGTAAATTGTTATTCTGATTGGATATACATGTTTGGCATATTTGTATCACCATGAAGTCCCTAGTAAAGTGCACTGGGTGTGCCAGGGCTGGTGATGGCAAATGCTACTAGTGGGCCTGCAGCACTGATTGTGCCACCCACAGGAGTAGCTCTAAAATGGTGTCTCGGGCCTGCCACTGCAGCGCCTACGGGCAGTTTAGAACTGCCATGTCCTCCTGGTCAGTGTCCCCACTGACCAGGCCTAACCCTTCCCTTTTCGTGCACATCAGTCACCCCTATGGAAGGCCCAAGGTACCCCCCTGGGCAGGGTGCAGTGTATGTGAAAGGTAGAGCATGTACTAGTGCAGGTACCATGCTCTGGTAGTGAATTACAGCCATTTTCGTTTTTCACTATTGTAAGGCTATCTTGCTCCATAGGTTAACATGGGGGATGCTGGCTACAGTGGTTAACAGCATTTCTTCCCATAGGAACAAGATAGGACATAAGTATCTAGTATCCCTGAACTCAGAATTTAATAATACATCTTTTAGGAAAGGTGGTTTTTAAATCCTGTGTTTAAGAACAGCACTTTTAGAAGGTTGCTGTTCTCTTGTCTGACCCTTCTGTGTGCCTGGGCCTGTTTGTGTATTGACTGTCTGGTTTGTGAGTGACAGGGGCTGGGGAATTCCCCCAGAGGCTGGATGAGTCAGCACTAGGCTGAATGAAGCAATTGCAACCTGAGTGGTGGGAGGAGTTAGCACCTGGGCTGAATAGGGCTGTGCCTGCCTGCCACAATGCTGGCTCCACCTCCTGCTGGGCGGCTGAGGACCCTGCCCCTCACTCTGAAAGGAAAGATGCAGCCAGCAAAACAAAGTACTCAGGATCCACCCAGAACTGGTTCAGACCGGGCTCAGGGCCCACATGCACAGAGAGAACAAAGACTTTAGGGGTATAAGTACAGGACCCCTGACAACAGAAAATTAGATCATCCTGGAATCAAGAAGGAACCTCTGCCAAGGAGAAAGCTGACTCTGAAGAAGGAAGACTGTCCTGCTGTTGCTCTGCTGGACTGACCTGCTGTTGCTTTGCTGCCAAGGAGAGGGGAAGGACTTTGCTGTGAGCTGTGTCCCCTGTCTTGAAGGAATCTCCAAGGGCCTGAGAAGAGCTGGCTCCCTGTTTTGAAGTCCCAGGAACAAAAGGACTTCACCCCCAGTCTCCCTGAACTCTGCTGAGAGAGTTCTGTCCTTCCTCGAGGGCTTGATCCAGTTGTGGGGCCTCTGGAAGTTGAACCTGAGCTGGGAAGCTTGAGACTAAGCTGAGAAACTTGTGAAGCTGAAAAGTGTCGCATCGCTCGCTTGCGGAGCGCATCCCCGACAGTGCGAGAAGTTTCCCGCCGCTACGAAGGTCGAGATCGGCGCAGCGCCTGACATCGCTGCCGGAGCCGTCGCACCCTTCGTTTGCGGGACGCACCAGACCGGTGTGGGAGAATCGAACATCGCTGCGAGTGTCGTCGCAGAGCCTGTCGTCGCTGGGTGAGATCGCCGCACCGCTTGCTTGCGGACCGCATCACGTCGCTGCGAGCATCGTCGCAGAACCATCGCATCGAGGAGCTGCGAGAGAGAGGATCACCGCTGGACCGCGCATCGTCGCCCCGGAGATCGTCGCAGCCCCTACGAGATCATCGCATCGTGCCTTTGCGAGAACAGACTTCCCACGGAACCTACGCACCGGAATCCACGCAAGCTGCCTTCCTCCCCATACAGATCGGATTCGTCGCCACACGCCCGCTGCTGCAGCGGGGCTGTCGCATCGCCTCCCCAGGGTCTCAGGAGTAACGCATCGCTTGTTTCCACCGCACCAGCTTCCTGCTTGTGGAACTTTGTTGCATCTAAAAGGTACTGTGAGTAAACGTGACGCAACTGTGAACTTTTCACGCATCTGTGGATTATTTTAACGCAACTTAAAGAACTTTGATTACAACCTGAAGAACTCTTTTTGAAACCATATCCTTGAACTGTATGTTGGATTTTTGCCGTTTTGGTCTTGTGTAGTTTAGAATAAATATCTTTATTTTCCTAAACTGTTGTGGAATCAGTTTGTGGTGTTTTCACTGTGTTACTGTGAGTGTTGGTACAAATACTTAACGCATTGCCTCTAGTTAGCCTAGACTGCTCAGGCCAAGCTACCTTGAGGGCGAGCAGGGGTTATCTGAGAGGGTTATCTCCTTGTCCTGACTAGAAGCAAGGGTCCCTATTTGGACAGTGGTACCTACCTCTGCCAACTAGAGACCCCCAGTTCTAACATTGGTGGTCAGGCGGTGGGATTTGAACTTGTATTTGTACTTGACCCACAGTAATTGGTGTACATCACTAGTGAGTGCAGACCACTACGCCACCGCATACTATTGGTTTTTGAGTTTTTGAATTCTATTTTTGAGTAACTCTTCGAAAAGCATCATGTCTCAGAATGGGAAGGCACCCAGTGAAAGTGCAGAAGCAGAATTAGAGTTTTGCATTGAAGATTTGTGTTCATACAAAGTTGAGCAACTGAGGAAATTCTGCCTTGAGTTTGAGTGCCCCATAAAAAGCGCCTACAGAAAGGAGGAGCTACAGAGAATCTTGAGAGCCCATTGGGAGGCACGAGAGGAAGATGATGTGGATGTAGAAAATGCTTTTCAAAGCACAGATCTGCCAGTGGGCAGAGTAGGCTCAGGAGCTGGCAGCAACCACTCCGGTAGGGGCCTCACCCCAGAAGAGTTACAGGAAAATCAAAGAATAAGAGAATATGACTTGGAAGTCATGAAAATGAAACTGAGGCAATTGGAATTGGAGAAAGAAAGGGCAGCGGAAGACAAGAGAGAGGCCCGCGCCTTAGAGGAAAAGAAATTGCTTTTGGCTCATGAATTGAGAATAAAAGAGCTGGATCTGAAAAACAAGGAGGTGGATGCCAGTTCAAATGGTGGCAGCGCGCAACCAGTGCATGGGGGTAAAGTATATATTCCCAAGGACCTGGTACAGAATTACCATAGGAGTGAGGATATTTATGCCTGGTTCACTTCGTATGAAATTGCATTGAAGATGAATGATGTGCCTGACAAGTATTGGGGGGCGGGCCTGTGGAAACATTTTGAGGCGTCTGGGAGGAGTGCTCTAGAGCCTTTAGAATTAACAGGTGCCATGACCTACCCCAATATGAAGGAGGCCTTATGTCTCAGGTATGGCCTTACTCCAGAGCAGTACAGACTGCAGTTTAGAAACTCCAAGAAGAAAGAGTCTGAGACTTGGATGGAGTGTGTGAATGGGTACTCGCGTGCACTGGAAGGTTGGATGAAGGGCAGTAAAGTAACTGATTTGAAGGGGTTGTTGCATTTAATCAGTTGGGAGCACTTGAGTAGTCTTTGTGTTCCAGAGCTGCGCCAGCATCTTTTAGACAGCAAGCTGACAGACCCCATCGAGCTTGCTAAGGAGGCGGACCGCTGGACCAGTACCAGGGTCCACAAAGGAATTGTGGGTACCACAGCCAAAGGTGGGCAGGGTCCCCAGCAGAAGAGTGGGGGGGACAAGGGTAACCAAAAGGAGTTCTCACAAGGGCCCCAAAATAGTTCCCAGGAAAAGGATTCCCAACCCCCCAAGCCTAAACAGCCATGGCCCTCTAAGGGCAGGCGGGACAATAGAGACAGGAGGAATAACCAGGGTCCCCCTACCTGCTATCACTGCAACGAGGTGGGCCATATTGCTCCGAAATGTCCCAAGAAGAAGCCCGCACCCACTGGTGCTCCCGCCCCAGCGTTAGCTAGTGTAGCTTTGGGTGGGGATTTGGTTTCTAGTGACTGGGGAGAGCTAGCAGTTATGACCCTTGTCTCGCTAGGAGACCAAGAGGTGGTCCAGGAAACCTTACTGCCCTCTAACACTAAGAAATATGGGCAGAAGGTGACCATCAATGGGAAGGAGGTTGAGGCTCTGAGAGACACCGGAGCCAGTGTGACATCCGTGAGGTGTCAGTGGGTGTCTGACGAGCAAATCATCCCTGGTGTACTCCGCCCTGTAGTGGCCGCTGACAGCTCAGTGCGCCTCTGCAAGTTAGCGAAGGTTTCCTTTGAATGGGGAGGAGTCTCTGGTCTTTTGGAGGTAGTTGTCAGTGATGCCTTGCCTGTGGACTGTCTGTTAGGTAACGACCTGGAGAGTTCTCCATGGAAAGACATAGAACACCGAACTCACTTGGAGATGTTGGGTCTGCCTGCGTGGATCTGCGTGACCACGCGTGCTATGGCAGCCAGTAAGGGTGAATCAGCAGAACTGGAGCCTGAAACAGTGGCCCAGAGACCTGTCAGGAGAGGAAGAGGCAGAGGGCGCGGGAAACCAGCCCCAGCCGTTCCCACGGTCCAGGAGGAAGCAGAACCTGAGGGGGATGCCCTGGAGCCTACAGGGGAACAGGTGGCCGAACTGGGAGACCTACCTGAGCTGACCCATTGGCAGCAAGAAGGTGGTCCCTCCAGGGAGGAGTTCTGCAGGGAGCAGAAGGAATGCCCTTCCCTCATTGGTCTGCGGCACCAGGCTGTAGATCAGGCAGCAGGTGGAGCAGTCAAAGATCACTATGTTTACTGGGAAGGTGACCTACTTTATAGCGAGCCTAAGTTTGCTGAGCCCGGTGCAGCCCGTGTGCTGGTGGTACCCGAGCGCTTCAGAAACTTCCTAATGGGTCTGGCTCATGACGTGCCTCTTGCAGGACATCTGGGGCAAGACAAGACCCTGAACCGGCTTGTCACCCACTTCCACTGGCCCCAGATGAGAAAGCACGTTGGTTCCTTTTGCAGATCTTGCCAAACCTGTCAAGCTAGTGGCAAGACTGGAATGAAGTTGAAGGCCCCCCTTCAACCCTTCCCAGTGGTGAGCACCCCTTTCGAGCGGGTGGGCATAGATATCGTAGGGCCCCTGGACCCCAAGACAGCCTTAGGCAACAGGTTCATCCTGGTCTTGGTGGACCATGCCACCCGGTACCCGGAAGCAGTCCCTCTCAGGACAATCACAGCACCCGTGGTGGGCCGTGCATTGATGGGGATCTTTTCCCGTGTGGGGTTCCCCAGAGAGGTGGTCTCCGACCGGGGTACCAACTTCATCTCTAGGTACATGAAGTCTCTGTGGGAGGAGTGTGGGGTAACTTATAAGTTCACCACTCCTTACCACCCTCAAGGAAATGGGCTGGTTGAAAGGTTCAACCGGACCCTGAAAGGTATGATTATGGGCCTAGCGGAGCCCATGAGACGGAAGTGGGACGTCTTGTTACCATGCCTGTTGTTTGCCTACAGGGAGGTGCCTCAGAAGTCCTTAGGGTTCAGTCCCTTTGAACTCCTGTATGGCCACCCTGTCAGAGGACCTCTCTCACTGGTGAAGGAGGGTTGGGAGAAGTCCCGTGGGAAAACCCCCCAGGATGTGTTCAGCTATGTGCTGGCCATCCGCAACCAGACACAACGCTTCAGGAAACTCGCTCAGGCGAACCTGGAAGCAAGCCAGGAAGAAATGAAAAGATGGTACGACCAGAATACCACTCTGGTCGAATTTCAACCTGGGCAGAAAGTGTGGGTGATGGCGCCAGTGGAGCCTTGCGCGCTCCAGGACAAGTGGTCTGGGCCATACGAGGTGGTGGAAAGGAAGAGTGAGGTAACCTACCTGGTTAACCTGAAGACTCCCAGGCAGCCCCTGAGAGTTTTGCACGTGAACCGCCTCAAACCACACTTTGAGAGGTCTGAAGTAACCATGCTCATGGCTACAGATGCAGGAATGGAAGAGGATAGTGATCCTCTCCCTGACCTCCTGGCAGTTAAGGAGCACGATGGGTCAGTGGATGGTGTGGTCCTCTCGCCCACCCTGACCCCAGAACAGCAGAGCGACTGTCGCCAAGTGTTGGGTCAGTTCTCCTCTCTGTTCTCCCTGACCCCAGGAGTCACCAACTGGTGCGTCCATGACGTGGACACTGGAGACAGTCTGCCTGTGAAGCAAAAATTTTACAGGGTAGCTGACAAGGTCAGGGCCAGCATCAAGGAAGAAGTTTCCAAGATGTTGGCGCTAGGGGTGATTGAGCCCTCCAGCAGCCCCTGGGCTAGCCCAGTGGTCTTGGTTCCCAAGAAAGCTGCTACCCCCGGTGGCCCGCCAGAACTCCGGTTTTGCGTGGACTACCGTGGGCTCAATGCGGTCACGAAGACTGACGCACACCCTATCCCCAGAGCTGATGAGCTCGTGGATCGGTTGGGAGCTGCCAAGTACCTCAGTACATTTGATTTGACTTCAGGGTACTGGCAGATTGCCTTAACTGATGGGGCCAAAGAGAGGTCAGCATTTTCAACGCCAGAGGGGCACTTCCAGTTCCGTGTCATGCCCTTTGGGTTGAAGAATGCCCCTGCCACGTTCCAGAGACTGGTTAACCAGGTACTGTCCGGGCTGGAGGAATTCAGCGCCGCATACCTGGATGACATTGCTGTGTTCAGCTCCACGTGGGAGGAACACTTGCAACACCTCTGCGAAGTGTTGAAGGCTCTGCAAAAGGCAGGCCTCACTATCAAGGCCAGTAAGTGCCAGATAGGGCAGGGATCTGTGGTGTATTTGGGACACCAGGTGGGGAGCGGCCAGGTGGCGCCCCTACAGGCTAAGATTGATACCATTCTGGCTTGGGAGCCCCCCAAGACCCAGACAGAGGTGAGAGCCTTTTTAGGACTCACCGGGTATTACAGACGGTTTGTCAAGGGATATGGCACCATTGTCGCCCCCTTGACAGAACTCACTTCCAAGAAGTTGCCCAAAAGAGTTGACTGGACTGACGCCTGCCAAACTGCTTTTGAGGCCCTGAAGACTGCAATGTGCACAGCACCGGTGCTCAAGGCACCTGACTTTTCCAGTGAGTTCATAGTTCAGACGGACGCTTCAGAGCATGGTGTGGGAGCAGTACTCTCACAAGCCACTGAGGAGAATGGAGACCAGCCAGTAGCTTTCATTAGTCGGAGGCTACTCCCCAGGGAACAGAAGTGGAGTGCGATTGAAAGGGAGGCTTTTGCTGTGGTCTGGGCTCTGAAAAAGTTGAGGCCCTACCTGTTTGGGACTCACTTTCGTGTTCAGACCGACCACAGGCCCCTCAGGTGGTTAATGCACATGAGGGGTGAAAATCCAAAACTGTTGAGGTGGTCCATCTCCCTACAGGGAATGGACTTTACGGTGGAACACCGCCCTGGTACAGAACACGCCAACGCTGATGGTCTGTCCAGGTTTTTCCGCCTTAGTGAAGAGAACTCCCAAGAGGGTGGGTAGTTCTCCCCACTTTCAGCTGGAGGGGACACGTGTTAGACCTGGCATCTTTGGCGTGATGACCCCTATCTTTTTGCCTCTGCCTCCTGTATTTTTGATGCTGTGCTGGATTTCGTTTTTGCTGGTTTAGATGCTTTGGACACTCTGCCACTGCTGATCAGTGCCAGAGTGTAAGTGCTCCCTATGTAAATTGTTATTCTGATTGGATATACATGTTTGGCATATTTGTATCACCATGAAGTCCCTAGTAAAGTGCACTGGGTGTGCCAGGGCTGGTGATGGCAAATGCTACTAGTGGGCCTGCAGCACTGATTGTGCCACCCACAGGAGTAGCTCTAAAATGGTGTCTCGGGCCTGCCACTGCAGCGCCTACGGGCAGTTTAGAACTGCCATGTCCTCCTGGTCAGTGTCCCCACTGACCAGGCCTAACCCTTCCCTTTTCGTGCACATCAGTCACCCCTATGGAAGGCCCAAGGTACCCCCCTGGGCAGGGTGCAGTGTATGTGAAAGGTAGAGCATGTACTAGTGCAGGTACCATGCTCTGGTAGTGAATTACAGCCATTTTCGTTTTTCACTATTGTAAGGCTATCTTGCTCCATAGGTTAACATGGGGGATGCTGGCTACAGTGGTTAACAGCATTTCTTCCCATAGGAACAAGATAGGACATAAGTATCTAGTATCCCTGAACTCAGAATTTAATAATACATCTTTTAGGAAAGGTGGTTTTTAAATCCTGTGTTTAAGAACAGCACTTTTAGAAGGTTGCTGTTCTCTTGTCTGACCCTTCTGTGTGCCTGGGCCTGTTTGTGTATTGACTGTCTGGTTTGTGAGTGACAGGGGCTGGGGAATTCCCCCAGAGGCTGGATGAGTCAGCACTAGGCTGAATGAAGCAATTGCAACCTGAGTGGTGGGAGGAGTTAGCACCTGGGCTGAATAGGGCTGTGCCTGCCTGCCACAATGCTGGCTCCACCTCCTGCTGGGCGGCTGAGGACCCTGCCCCTCACTCTGAAAGGAAAGATGCAGCCAGCAAAACAAAGTACTCAGGATCCACCCAGAACTGGTTCAGACCGGGCTCAGGGCCCACATGCACAGAGAGAACAAAGACTTTAGGGGTATAAGTACAGGACCCCTGACAACAGAAAATTAGATCATCCTGGAATCAAGAAGGAACCTCTGCCAAGGAGAAAGCTGACTCTGAAGAAGGAAGACTGTCCTGCTGTTGCTCTGCTGGACTGACCTGCTGTTGCTTTGCTGCCAAGGAGAGGGGAAGGACTTTGCTGTGAGCTGTGTCCCCTGTCTTGAAGGAATCTCCAAGGGCCTGAGAAGAGCTGGCTCCCTGTTTTGAAGTCCCAGGAACAAAAGGACTTCACCCCCAGTCTCCCTGAACTCTGCTGAGAGAGTTCTGTCCTTCCTCGAGGGCTTGATCCAGTTGTGGGGCCTCTGGAAGTTGAACCTGAGCTGGGAAGCTTGAGACTAAGCTGAGAAACTTGTGAAGCTGAAAAGTGTCGCATCGCTCGCTTGCGGAGCGCATCCCCGACAGTGCGAGAAGTTTCCCGCCGCTACGAAGGTCGAGATCGGCGCAGCGCCTGACATCGCTGCCGGAGCCGTCGCACCCTTCGTTTGCGGGACGCACCAGACCGGTGTGGGAGAATCGAACATCGCTGCGAGTGTCGTCGCAGAGCCTGTCGTCGCTGGGTGAGATCGCCGCACCGCTTGCTTGCGGACCGCATCACGTCGCTGCGAGCATCGTCGCAGAACCATCGCATCGAGGAGCTGCGAGAGAGAGGATCACCGCTGGACCGCGCATCGTCGCCCCGGAGATCGTCGCAGCCCCTACGAGATCATCGCATCGTGCCTTTGCGAGAACAGACTTCCCACGGAACCTACGCACCGGAATCCACGCAAGCTGCCTTCCTCCCCATACAGATCGGATTCGTCGCCACACGCCCGCTGCTGCAGCGGGGCTGTCGCATCGCCTCCCCAGGGTCTCAGGAGTAACGCATCGCTTGTTTCCACCGCACCAGCTTCCTGCTTGTGGAACTTTGTTGCATCTAAAAGGTACTGTGAGTAAACGTGACGCAACTGTGAACTTTTCACGCATCTGTGGATTATTTTAACGCAACTTAAAGAACTTTGATTACAACCTGAAGAACTCTTTTTGAAACCATATCCTTGAACTGTATGTTGGATTTTTGCCGTTTTGGTCTTGTGTAGTTTAGAATAAATATCTTTATTTTCCTAAACTGTTGTGGAATCAGTTTGTGGTGTTTTCACTGTGTTACTGTGAGTGTTGGTACAAATACTTAACGCATTGCCTCTAGTTAGCCTAGACTGCTCAGGCCAAGCTACCTTGAGGGCGAGCAGGGGTTATCTGAGAGGGTTATCTCCTTGTCCTGACTAGAAGCAAGGGTCCCTATTTGGACAGTGGTACCTACCTCTGCCAACTAGAGACCCCCAGTTCTAACACTCGTGCTCTTGGTCAGCGATGCCATCCTGTACCCATTGGTCATAGGGCAACGGGAGCGGGACTCTTTTTACATGGGAGGCGTGAGTCCACGCTTTCCTGCCGTCGATCCGAAGTGCAGTGCGGGTGGTGAGGAGCACCTGGCGCGGCTCCGACCACCTTGGCTCCAGACAAGACTTCCGCTGATATCTTCTGACGACCACCCAGTCCCCTGGGTGGATGGAGTGTCCAGGCCCCTCTGGCAACGGCTTCAGAGTGTCTGCTACCTGCTGATGAATAGAACGGAGATCTTTAGTCAAAGCATACAGGTAATCTGTCAACAGAGGGTATGGCACTTCAGAAAAGCATTTAGGTCTGGGCACTCCCCAAATATTGGCCGGTCGGCCGAATACCACTTCGTGGGGGGAGACGCCCATTTTTGCGTTTACAGTGACTCTTGTTGAAAGCAAAGCTAAGGGAAGTGCGTCTGGCCAACGGAGACCTGTACTCTCACATATTTTGGCCATCTTCAGCTTGAGCGTGCCGTTAAACCGCTCCACTAGTCCTGCTGCCTGAGGATGTAAAGCTGAATGAAACTTCTGGGATATGTGCAAACCTTTACATATTTGTTTCACTAATTCTGCATTGAAGGATGTGCCATTATCACTCCAGATCACCCTAGGTAATCCAAAGCGGGAGAAATACTCCTTTATCAACATTTTAGCAGTAGAAATGGCGGTACAATCTTTCGTAGGGTACGCCTCCACCCACCTACTAAAAGCACATACGACTACAAGGACGTACTTCAAGTTGTTGACCCTTTCCATTTCAATGTAATCCATCTGGATCACCTCGAAAGGGAAAGAAGGGGGTGCAAAATTTCCAGTTGGGACAGGAGTACCTTTTCCAGGATTGTGTCTCAAACACACCATACACTGGCGAACCAAATTAGTGGCCATTTTAGAGATATTTTTATTACTCCACACCGGGTCTAACAGCTTGCAGATACCCTTGGCGCTCACATGGGCAGGCCCATGTGCCATTGTCACTACTGGAAGAACATACGCATTCGGGAGCATCCATCGTCTCTTGTCTGTCACATCTGTCCAACATTCATCCGCATCCAGTCGTCCCTGCCCATCCTTCCATTCTTTCAATTCCTCGTCTGTCGCTTTGCCCTGTATGTTCTTGACACTCTGTACAGTGTCTGCAAACATATGAACATCTGGGACCCATCTAGCTGGTCCTGCCACAAACATTCGCAGTAATTTTTCTCTAGCAGTCTCTTTTGCTGTTTCATCGGCGAAAGCATTGCCTCGCCCTACATCATCCACTATCGTCTTGTGTGCGCTACATTTTATCACAGCCAATCTTTTGGGTAGTGTCAGTGCCGTTAGCAGTCGTAATATCAATGGACCATGTTGTATACGCTGTCCGTGGGAAGTCAAAAATCCCCGTTCTGCCCAAAGTCGCCCATAATTATGAGCCACGCCAAAGGCGTATTGGCTATCAGTATAAATGTTCACATCCAACCCCTCACTCAACTCACATGCTCTCATTAGGGCAATAATCTCGGCAGCCTGGGCAGAATTGTAAGGTATTCTAGAAGTCTCCACCACCGTTTGTAATGTCGTTATTGCATATGCTGCCGTCGATGTACCGTCTGATAATTTAAAACAGGACCCATCCACATACAACTCCCCGTCTGGTTCGTCCAAGGGCCTGTCTGTCAGATCCACCCTCCCCTTTGTCTCCTCTTCCGTCCTGAACAGACAATCATGTATGTCATCGTCTTTGGTATTTGTATCTGTGTCTGTGGGGATAGGTAACAAGGTGGCAGGGTTCAGTGTAGCACACCTTTTAATCGTAACATGGGGTGCAAAAAGAGTCATCTCATAACCCGTAAGACGAGCACTAGTTAAGTGCTGCGTCTGTGTCCTGTTCAGCAAAATGTCCACAGCATGCGGTACCATTACTGTGAGGTCTGATCCCAATACGAGCCCTGCCGATTGTCTTATAGAGACCGCAGCAGCCGCCGTGGCTCTCAGACAGCTCGGCAGCGCTCTTGCCACATTATCGAGCATGGCAGAGAAGTAAGCGCAAGGTCTCTGCTTCCCCCCGAAACACTGAGTTAAGACAGACAACGCGCAACCTTCCGCCTCGTGCACGTAGAGAACAAAAGGCTTCTGGTAATCAGGTGTTCCAAGAACTGGCGCAGAACACAAAGACGTTTTTAGTGACTCAAACGCTTCTTGACATGCGGGGGTCCAAGGTAGGGGCTCGCGCACTTCTTTGGTAGTCAGATACAATAGGGGTTTTGTTAGTAACGCATAGTTAGGTATCCACTGACGACAATACGATGTTATGCCTAAGAACGCGCGCACCTCTCGCTGCGTGTTAGGGACCTGCATGTTAGTGATCGCTTTTATGCGCTCTGGCGTCAATCTCCTCCCCACTTTCGAAAGGAGGTGACCGAGATAGGTGACCTCCGTTCGACAGTATTGAAATTTCGGAAGGGACACTTTATGCCCCCTTTTTGCCAAATGGTGTAACAATTTCACAGTAGCATCCCGACAACCCTGCTCGTCGTCCGATGCTATTAGGATATCATCCACATATTGCAACATGACGTTGCCAGGTGGAAGTTCCAGGTCATCCAATTGCGCCTTTAGGGCCTGACTGTATATGCTCGGACTCTCCGTGTACCCCTGAGGAATTCTCTTGAAGCGGAAGCTTCGGCCAGCCAATGAGAATCCGAATAGATATCGGCTGTCCTCATGTACTGGAATACTGAAGAAAGCATTTTTCAAGTCTAGGACAGAGAAATATTTGGCCGAAGGGGGAATCATGGTCAATATTGTAGTGATGTCCGAGACCACCGGATACTGTGGCTCCACTACTCTATTTACTTGCCGTAAATCAATCACAAATCTATAAACATCAGGATTATTATCAGTGGCATCAGGTGACCGTCTTTTAAGGATAGGCAAAATAGGACTGTTACATATGTT
The DNA here is from genome assembly GCF_964263255.1 of Lissotriton vulgaris. Classification (NCBI taxonomy): domain Eukaryota; kingdom Metazoa; phylum Chordata; class Amphibia; order Caudata; family Salamandridae; genus Lissotriton; species Lissotriton vulgaris. The sequence continues at coordinate 955,847,385 of NC_141697.1, read as the reverse complement.
CGAATCAGTCTCTTCCACTACTCCAGACCGTATTAAATCTTGTATTATTTGTAACAAGGCCTTCTCTCCCTCCCTAGGTATTCTGTATTGTGGAACTCTGGGCAATTTGGCTCCCACTTTCACTCTTATTGTCACCGGGGCAATATCCATTTTTCCTACATCATTATCACTGACAGCCCACAAGCTGTCGGGTATGCCTCGGAACTCAGGTGGCAACGGGTCATCTTTTGAAAAACACTGTAGTGGGCGGGCAACATTCGGGCCTAGAGTAAGGTACACGCCATCCGGAGAACAATAGATGGTGGCATGCAATCTCTTCAATAAATCTAAACCCAGCAAATTTTCTCCACAATTTGATGTCAATAAAAACGGTGAATCAACAGTAAAAGGGCCAATCGTTAACGTGAGAGGTTTAGAAATGGGGCTAATCACCGGAGTTCCTGCGAAACCCACGGATATGTTATTCTTGCCAGACAGAGCCGCCCCTGGGACCCGAGAACGAGCCACTGAACTTTTCATTGCACCCGTATCCACTAGAAATTTTTGTTGAGACCCCATTAAGTCGGCTTCGACGTAAGGTCCCCTCTGATCAACTTCCATAAGTACTGGTCCCAGGATCTGTCCTACGCTGTCCTAGTTGTGGGAGAACCCTGTCAAATCGTCGACTGAGTAATCATCGTTATAGTACTGGCCACCACCTCTCTGCAACTGTTGCCTATTTGTAGTATTGTCAAAATAATTTCCACCCGGTCTCCCGCCTCCTTCCGACCGTGCCACCTGTCTCCCTGGATCACCTCCACCTCTTCCTCGCCCGCGCCCCACACCAGTACTTGACTGAAGCAGCGGGCAATCCCTCCACCAGTGCCCCTCCTGCTTGCACTTCGCGCACTGATTCGGTCCCAGCCTTTCCCTGCTCTCACCTCTCCCAAATCCGCCTCCGCGACTCGGCGCCGCACCCCTGCCTCTGCCTCTCGCCACCTGCTGCAACAAAACCCTTGTCTTTAAATCCTTAGCCTTCTTTTCCTGCTTGTCCTTGTTCTCATTTTCCCTATGCTCGTAATATTGCGCCATACTGAGTATTCCCGAAGGAGAGGACGTTGTCCACGTGCTCTCCGACGCTTGCAGTCTAGCTGATATTTCAGGCAATAAGTTCGTGACAAACCTGTTGACAAAGAGCCGTAACCCTCCATCCTGTGACACATCCTGCCCACTAAAATCCATAAACGTTTCCTCAAACCTCGTAAAGAAATCAGAGACCGCCTCATCCTTTTTCTGCTTACAAGCTGTTAACTTGTCCCAATCTACCTTTTTCGGGGGAATGAGAGAATGCATATACTTTATAATGCGCCCTGGCAATGCTAGTATCTCAGCCTTCGGCTTCTCCCCTGGCTTACGCTCCTTGTCCCAATCCTGCAACTCCTGCCATGTACCTCCTAACTCTTCCACATGGTCAGTACCTTTCACTTGCCGCCACACATCAACCGGGACCAAAAGCCCGAAAAACAATTCAACATCTGCCAACGTCATCACAGTGGAAGACGCCGCTTCTGTAAGCTCTTTGTAATAGGCAGTCGGGTTCTTTCGAGAATCCGGTAGCTGGGCCTTCAATGATAACACCTCACTTCTCTTCCATGGCGTATACACCCATTGCTCCTGGAAATGTGCATCAATCCTGTTCCTAGTAACAGCCTTCGTTACTGGATCTAACAACTCGGGGACCTCGGGATGAAAAATAGGGTGCACCTCGCGCATTGGGTGGAGACCTGGGAAATGGGGTGTGCCAGCAGAGGGTAATTCATTCCTGTATTGTAATAGTGCACGTAAAGTACTCATCACTTCCCTCACCCCAGTATTCGTTCTATAGGCTCCAGTCTGTATATCTCGTAAAGTCGCCGGAGCCACACCTCCATACCCCTGCTCCCAAAGTGGTATTAATACATTGGACATATGCCACAAAGCGTGCTGCTGCATCAAAGGCTCAAAATCTTTCATGGTGGACCAAATATCTTCAAACGAATAAATATTATTCCTGGCCCACTGACATGCCTGATTAGCCACCATGCTCTTTTCATCTAAACCAACCGTAGAACGCGTAAGCAACTTCCGTACCTGTGAGAGTAGTCCACTACCTGCGCCTCGACTCGGTGTTAGCATTTCCTGACCGGGGGTAGTACTAGCTGAAACAGTAGGAAGTGCTAAAGAAAATTGGGAGGGGGCGGGTGAAGTGGTCTGGAGTAATGAAACAATTGGTGTCGAGGGCGAGGATTGTTGGGGGGCACTCGCTGAAGGACCCGGAACTCCACTAGCGGGGGCTGAAATTGGCAGGGAGGGATACAAGGACTGTGGGGCATAAGGGGGAGGGGGTCGGGTATTCAAAATGTCTTCCATCTCATCCGGATCGTCCTCTCGCACTACATAACTTTTATTTTCTTTCAACCTACAAAGTCTATCTGAGCGCTCCATGCGTAGCGCATTCTCATTTCCGACCTGTTCTCTCGCCTTCTGCGCCATAGTCTGGGTAGATTTCTTATACTCCTCTTTCTCCTCTCGTATCTTGCGTTTCCTGGCCTCTTTCTGCCACACTCGCAAAGAGTCGAACATACTCTGACGGCTACGCTTAGCAAACAATTTGTCCTGCAAGTAATCCAACTTAGCTTCATCAAAAGAACCCGTCAAAGGCCATTGTAAATCCACATTATCAGCAGTGTACCGGTGCCACAAAGTACCAAACAAAAGCGGGACTAGTCCATGTTTGACATACATATCAAAGCTCGGAGTCCCTTCAGGGGGTGCAGGTTGGCTCTCGGCCAGTCTAGTATCTGAGGGTCGACAACAGCATCCGAAACATCGTAACTTACTAAAACACGGCATCTTTACTTCGGTGTGAAAGAAAACGCTTCACCACACTAGCTCGAGCTCGTTCATACACACATATAAACATACATTAGAAAACCACATACACGCATACACGATATCTCCAAACACGTGTTACCAAAATGGGACAAGGCCCGTCGACCAAGTCCTGGGGAACCTGGACTCTACCGCAGACCGAACAGTACACTAACCGTTCTGAGGACGGGGAACAGATCCGCTACCCGTGCAGCACTATGGATCACTGCGCGCTTTACCGCGGGAAACCCAGATCACACCTCCACCGAACCACCACACTAGGGGTTCAGGGTAAGCGCACCAGAGTCTGCCCACAATGAGCCACGCCTTCACCACAGTACCACCCGGTCGGATCGCTACCGACAATTACATTTAATACGTCCCCAACCTCGTCAAGTCTGTCAGAGCACTGACTCGTACTCTGAGTTCCCCGGAGCACACTAGCCCCAGGAGCTCACCGGCTCCTCAAACCGCTGGAGACACCCTAGTCTCCCGGAACACTCCCGTTGTTAAAGATTAGACTGCAAACGTCAACATTATCGGCGCCATCTTGCCCCTTTCGAGCCCATTCGTGCGCATAGGCAGCAGCCATTTTTGAGCATCATGGTCTCCCGGTCCCTCGCTGATAGCCAGCGCGTCTCTCTCTCTCCTAACCTCGCAAACATCCCCCGCACATTGACAACCCCCGCTCTCTCATGCCTTGGGTCATAAACCCCTCGTCAGCGCAGCTCCGCCACAGAATCCCATCCTGTTCCCAGCGCGACACCTCCCTTCATTCCTTTCATGGTCACAGATCCTTTTGATGCAAACCCCCTTTTCCTGTGTCCCCGTTTGTCTTCCTTATTCCCAGGCCACCACCTGGCCCTGCGGATACTGTTTATTACCCCGTACAGTAGGAGGCTTCCCCTCCCCATCAAAAGACCCTCGAGCCGATCAAAGCCCCCACCCTATGAGATCCGATCAACCCCATGCATTCCGTGAATCGGCGGAATGCCCTGCTGCGCGACAATCATCACCTGTTATGACCGGGGTGGGGAATTCAACTGTAAATGTATGTGGGAACGGGCCTGTAGGGGAGATTCCGAGGATGTTCTTTCAAACATCAAAGTGTTGCGAGAATGTGTTACGTGCAATAAAGGTCATAAACCCTAGTATAAGAGGCCAGGCCTCAGAAATGTGGTTAGAGCACCTCGTGACGATACTTGCTGTCTGAATTGATGTGTTCTCCTCCGGAGAGAATAAAATCCTCGTTTCCTGCCTTCCAGTCTCCAGCGCCTGCTTCTTCATTGATTAATATTGGTGGGTCATAGAGGCGACACCGCCGGGCAACGAAAAAGGGTCTTTGGTTACTGGTTGTCTTTGAACCCCTTTTTACAATTGGCGTCCCAAACGTGGGGCCCATCAGCGACTCGTGGATCCAGTGGGAGAGGTCCTGACGACAGAGTGAACGACTGCAACGATCGGAAGGTACCCTGTCCGATAGACCCTCGTCTGACAGCCGATCATCCGAACTTCACTGGTTCCGAACAGACCTCTCTCGAGTGATCTGCGGTCCTGACTGGGAACCATCAGGAGTGCCACGTGGATTACGAAGAGAAGAGGACGATCGGGCGCTGGATTCGGAAGACAAGAAACTGTCCATGCGGTCCGGGTAAGGTCGTGTAAACACGACGAATTGCGAAAGTGATTGATAATTGAAAGTGATTGATAATTGATGAGAAAATACTAGTATTACTTTTTGTTAATTTATTTGGAGATTCGCTGTCTGCAAACGGAGAAACAACAGGCTCTCCCTTTATAAACAGCGAAGGATAGGTACGCATCCGTCGGACCTATCTTTCTCCCCCACTGAACAATTGCCCCTCCCCCATTGATTAACTGTTATAGATTGTTTTCTGGAGAATCTCTGTCTGCAAACAGGGAGGAATAGGTCCCCTCTTTGCAGATAGTGAAAGGGTAGGTGACGCGGACCTTTGCGAGCCTACTTATTCTCCCCATTGACCATATTGATTTTTTATTTTTGACCTAACATTGATTGCTCAAGATTGGTTCATGAGGTATTCACTACCTGCAAACAACGTAGAATAGAAATATTCTGTCTAGTCTTTGCAAGCAGTGATAAGATAGGTAGTGCTGACTATTATCCCATTGTGATCCGTCATGCCTGTCTTCTCCCCCCTGGTTAGTAGCCTGTTTAGCCCGGACCGCTTATTAGAGATGAACCATCCGGCTCCGCTGGAAGGCACCCCTAATAAGGACATGTTCATGAAGCATGGATTAATCGCTATAGCCTATAGCCAGCTGTGGCATAAATATACGAAAAAGGATCGAGAAAGTCAGTGGCCACTGGTAGGATCCTTTGAAGACGATAAAATAAACACACTAGAAACAGCCCTTGGTAAAAACAAGACGACGCCCACTATGCTTGACAGCTTCGGCATGTGGCGAAAAGAAGCCGAACAACGTAAAAAGAGAACTGAGAGTAGGTTGGGAAAAGAGCTGCGGAAAGCAGCCCACCTAGCGGCCCAGAAACTAGAGAAAGAGATAAAAGAAAGAGAGGATACCAAACAGAAACTAGAAATAGAAACGTCAAGCCAGTGTCTGGTTAGAACACCCTCCACGCTCTACCCTGAATTACACTCGAAACAGCGAACCAACGATGATCTGCTGCTAGGTCCTCCGATCATCCACATGCCCCCTCCATATGCCCCTTCCCAACCCTTAGCACAGCACCCACTACCCCCAGGTACAAGCGAGAGTAGCACCACGGCTTCAGCCCCCATGGCCTCTGTGCCGGCTGAACTCCTTGTATTAGATACTACGCAAACGACAACGTTGGGCGACCCAGAGGCCCGAAGGGTTGGTCCTGCAAGAACATATAGACTAAACAAAAATGAGTGAGCAGGGGTCGACAAGATAGCAAAGATACTGGTAGAGAAGAGGGAAGATGAAGAGTCCGTCACGGATGTGTTTAATTCTTATACAGGGAGTCACAGACGACACTTTACTGTACAACTGTGTTACCACGTCTTAAACGCATACGAGGACCGATATCAAGAAAAAGGTCCCCAGAGCCTAACGACTCTGTACCGGAAGGTCGATATCGGGGATGAGAGTGAGAGTGATGTGACGGACCTCCTTACGCGTACGCTTGAGGTTTTCCGCCACCTCACTGAACAAAAGCCGAAAATCGAATCCACAACATCCATAGCAACCGAACCACAGACTGAACGATCTAACACCATGATGCCGATACGAGAGGCTGCCCCTTACTGGGTTCCTCCACGAGGTGAAGGGACTCACGATGACGCAAACAACAAAGACGCAAAGGGACGGGTAGTGTACAATTGGGTCTACCAACCATGGGACCGGCAAGAGATTCTGACCTTCCGGAAATCTCTGCCTGACCTACGTAAAAACCCCACTGCCTTCTATACTGAGTTGGGTACAGCCCTAAGATCGACGATTATGACTCTGGCTGACATCGACTTGTTTTTCGGGTTATGTCTACCAGCTGATGTGTGGAAACAAATCCGGAAAGTCGACCACTCTGAGCTGTTTGGACATAACTGGTCACAACTCGATGGCATAGACAGACAACGAGAACCCGGACAAAAGCCTTTGAAAGCTATTTTAGACCTCCCGGATAAAATCGTACAGAAATTAAAAACCCTGATCCCAAAAAAGAAAGTGGACTGGTCGATAGTAACGGCTTGTCGCCAGAAACCTCAGGAGGATGTATCGGAATACTTCTCCCGGTTTGAAACGGTGTTCTCCGATTACAGCGGCCAGGACCTGACCACTGCAACCGGACACCATCTGTTTGTCCAGAATTACGTTAAGGGTTTATCACTGGAGGTCTCGCAGAAACTGCAGGCCAGCGAAAGTAGTTGGGCAGCCTCCAAACCTACGGCTATCCTCCAGATGGCCCAATATTATGAACATCAGAAAAACGAAAACGATAGGACAACAGAGAGAAAGAAGAAAGATTTAAAAGAGAGGGTGATGATGGCTCAACTGCAAGGGGTGACTCTGGGACGAGACCAATACCGGGGAAACCATCAGATGAACGTCCCTACACCTGCACTTCCCAAAGACCGTACTTCGACTCCCCACATTGGACGTACAGACATTAGAGAGGACCAGTGTGCTTTCTGTAAAGGAACGGGCCACTGGAAATCTCAGTGCCCAGTTCTTTTGGAACTCATCAGAAATAGAGATCCTAGAGATACAGCAAGCGACCCAAGAAATAGGGGACCACAGCGAGGGCCCCCAAACAATGCAACTAATGATAGATCAAGTAGGCCAAACACATTTGATCGACCCCGACAGAACCAATGCCAGCAATATGACTACGATGATGTTCATGACTTTGCATAGGACTGCCTAGGGCAAGGGAGGGATCCAGTCGAGCTCCATGTTGACCAGCAAGGCCCTTATGTCACTGCTAAGGTCTTGGGTACAAAGTCACCATTCCTGGTAGACACTGGCGCAACACGTAGTGCATTATCTAAACGACTGATTCCAAGGGCACCCTTGTCTGGCTCACTAATAACATCGACAGGTTTCGATGGAACGCCCTCCACTAACCCTTTGTCCGCCCCGATCCTCTTTGACTTAGAAAACAACACCACTGACACTACGTTTTTGCTTTCCTCCAACAGCCCTGACGCAATTATGGGACTCGACTTATTGAAACACTTCCGAGCAACGATTAGATGTTCCCAAGATGGAGTCCGAGTTTTCCTTTACGACAATCCTGTTCTGCTTAGACATTGCCCTCCCAGACACATGTTTTCCATCACCGACGCTGACACTTCCCTGCTTGACACTCTGCCTCCGTATCTGTGGGCCAAAACGGATTCGGATGTAGGGCGCATGATGATTGACCCAGTGCACATTACTGTTCGACCAGATGCAACACTCCCAAAACTTCCACAATATCGGATATCGCCCGAGGGCGAGAAGGCATTGGTAGAAATCATCCAATCACTGATAGACGCAGGAGTGGTAGAGGAAGTGGTTAGCAACGTTTGCAACAGCCCAATCTTGCCCATCATTAAGAAACAGGGAGAAGGAGATGAGAAAGCATACCGCTTCATCATTGACCTTCGAGAGATCAACAAAGTGGTGGTACCCCAGTACCCTGTGGTCTCGGACATTACCACCATCCTGACTTTGATTCCCTCCACTGCCACCACCTTCACTGTCATTGACCTCAAAAACGCATTCTTTTCCATCCCCATCCACCCAGACAGCCGATATCTCTTCGGTTTCACCCTAAAAGCCCGCTCGTATAGGTTCTGCCGAGCACCCCAGGGCTACACAGAAAGCCCTAGCATCTACAGCCAGGCCCTCAAGAGACAACTGGATCAAGTCCAGTTACCCGATGGAGTGGTGTTAGTGCAATATGTCGATGACATCCTCTTGGCAGCCGACACCACTCCACTAGCTGTCACAGCCACCATTCAACTCCTGCACTTCCTTGCAGAAAATGGCCACAAGGTCTCTAGGAAGAAGTTGCAATTCTGCCAACCCCAGGTCACTTACCTAGGCCACCTTTTGTCCAAAGACGGAAGGAAACTGACTCCTGACCGAATCCAAACCATTCTCGACACCCCCATCCCTAGGACCCAGAAACAGGTCCGCTCCCTACTAGGCCTCACCTCCTTCTGCCGACAGTGGTTACCCAACTTTAGCCTCGTAGTAAAACCACTGCTTTCACTGCTAGCTAAGGATATCCCTTTCCCTCTCCCTTGGACCCCTGAGTGTCAGGCTTCCTTCATGCAACTACGAGATGCCCTTTGCTCGGCCCCTGTGTTGGGTACCCCCGATTACACAAAGCCCTTCTCCCTTTACACTCACGAAAGGGAGGGGTGCGCCTTATCTGTCCTGACCCAGTCCATCGGCTCAAAGCAACGACCATGCGCTTACTTCTCAGCCACCCTTGATCCTGTAGCCAGAGCCCTGCCTGCTTGCCTTCGAGCCGTAGCTGCTGCTGCGATCTCTATCCGACAGAGTGAGGGGATCGTGCTCTCGAATTCCCTCACAGTACTGGTACCCCATGCAGTTGACACGCTCCTAAACCAAACCAAAACGCAACACCTGACGAGTGCACGACTGACTGGATACGAACTGACTCTGCTCGCACCCCACATCACTCTGAAGAGATGCACCACACTGAACCCAGCAACCCTGCTGCCCTTACCAGAAAACGATCCCAATGTGCACCCTGTACACGACTGTGTGACCCTCACAGACGAACAGACCAGAAGTAGGGTTGACCTCAGAGACACGGCCTTTCCCGACCCCGACGGAGAGCTGTGGGTGGACGGTTCTTGCATCAAACTCCCCGATGGCACCACTTCAGCTGCCTATGCAGTCACCACGGCTCAAACTATAGTCGAGACAGCCCGCATAACGCAACGATCTGCCCAGGCAGCGGAACTGATTGCCCTGACACGGGCCTGTATTCTAGCAGCAGGAACCACAGCAAACATTTACACCGACAGCCAGTATGCCTTTGGGGTGGTTCACCATTTTGGGCTCCTTTGGAGGGAGAGGGGATTCTTGACCTCACACGGCACCCCCATTTTGCACGGGGATCTAGTCTCCGCCTTGATCGAAGCCGTCCTTCTCCCCAAAAAGCTTGCAGTCATCAAATGCCAGGCACACAAAAGGGTGACAGACATTATTGGACAGGGAAATGCACTAGCCGACATCACTGCCCGAACGACAGCTGAAAATAGGACGACAACACGCATGTACGCGACCAGGTCACAAGCAGAAAAATGGTCTGACGCTAGGGACACTATTAGAGACATTCAAATGGCTAGCACACAACACGAACTGACTGAATGGACACGGGTGGGATTGAAAGATGACGAAGGCTGCTGGCGGACAAAAGACACAAACAAATGGTTGCTACCTGACTCGTATCTGATTCCCATACTGACTATGGCACACTCCCCTGCCCACATAGGATCAGCCCCCATGATTGAACTTGTCTCCAGAGTTTGGCACAATGATAAGATCACAGAGTCCGCCAAGCGCCTGGTCCAACAATGCTTGATATGCCTGCAACACAATCCCGGGAAAGGAACTGTGGTACCCCGGGGAGGGTTTGGGGTCCCAAATCACCCGTTTGAAGTCCTGCAGATGGACTACATCCAACTAGACAGATGTCAAGGCCTGAAATATGTACTTGTTGTGGTATGCGCATTTAGCAAATGGGTGGAAGCATACCCAACCCGTGACAACACTGCTATGGTCACAGCAAAAGTACTGTTAAAGGAGTTTTTCCCCCGTTACGGCCTTTGTCGAATTTTGTGGAGCGACAATGGCCCCCACTTCGTAGCCGAAGTTATCCAACTCATCTTGAAGGGGTTGGGTGTAAAACAAAAGTTCCACGCAGTCTTCCACCCCCAATCTGCCGGACTAGTTGAACGACATAACGCCACACTGAAACTAAAATTGGCCAAAATAGTGGCTACCACAGGACTGAAATGGCCAGACGCACTCCCCCTGGCATTGCTCTCAATGCGTTCCACCCCTACCAAACACCACTTGACACCATACGAGGTTGTATTCGGCCGGCCTATGAATGTCTGGTCTGCACCGAAACCAACTTCCATTCATGACGTCCCGGACGTCCTAATGTCTGATTACTTATGCCAGTTGACTAAAACACTGTCTGTTATCCATCAACAGGTGCTGCATGCCATCCCTGATACTTCCAGGGGTCCCGGACACACCATCCAGCCTGGGGATTTCGTCCTGATCCGGAACTTCCAGCGCGCCAAGAGTCTGGAACCCCGGTGGACGGGCCCCTGGCAAGTCCTCATCACCACCCGAACAGCACTTCGAGTGGAGGGAAAACGCAACTGGCTGCATGCACACCACTGTAAGAAGGTCTCCTCGACCCTGACCTCGACCGAAAACATCGACAACCAAGAAGAGCTCCTGAACAAGGACCGACCGTCACTAACCTGCTATCCTGATACCGAAACGCTTGAACTTTCAAAATTCTCTGATCCCACTGTGCCATCGAGAGAAGGGTATTTCCTGCGTCGAAAGGAGGGAGCCTCGGCTAAGTAGACCACGGACTGAGTTAAATCTCAGAACGGTGACCTAAAACACTACCAAGGGTTACCCGGAGAGAAGCAAAACAAAATCTGTGGTTCTGCCCGCTACCGAGCACCTTGAAGATGATGGAAGCGCCAGATAAGAAGATGATGGAAGCACCAAATAAGAAGATGATGAAGGCAACAGGAAATACCCACCACAGAAACCCAAAAGCAGACAGACTCCACAGCTCAAAGACAATTGCACTCTTCATCACAATCCTTTTCTGCTTTCTCCTCATGGCCACACTCTGGATTGTGGAAGAAAATGCACCTGCTCACGAAACATTCCTGACCACTGCTCAGCCTACCACCATGAAGGAACATTATCTGATTTCGCTCTCTCCCCAACTCAGAGAGAGGCGAAAGGAATTTTGGAATAACTCTTTCGTACAACTACTTCACCAGCACAACCTCACCACCAATGCCACCAACTGTTGGATCTGTGGGTTGCTACCCCATGCCACTGGACACTCGATACCATTCATCCCTTCACCTTTCTCAGTTCACGGCTCCTGTCTTGCTTGGCTGATGCTTCTGCAAGAAAGCTTTAAGGACAATGCCACCTCCAGCAAAACCGTAACGCATTTCTACCACGGGGTCTGGCGGAACAGAACAAAGACACACTTCTGCCCGCAGACCACCAACAACACAATCCACTTGGACATCCCGGCTAAAGAACAAATCGAAATGCAAGTGTTCAATAATCCAACCAGAACCACCTTCTCCTACCTGCGAAAACGAACGGCTGCCACTCTGACTGTGGCCCTGTCAGTCATCAACGTCACCGGCCACATGTGCATGGAAGGGCTTGGGACTCAGCTGGTAGGCCGCAGTGCTTGCCGGTTTTCCAGAACTCTGGACTCCACCGACCCACCTTCCTTTGTGGCATCTCCAAACACGTACTTCGTCTGCGGCACGAAGGCTTACACCTGGCTCCCCAAAGGCTGGGGGGGCACTTGTTTCATTTCCTTCATCCTTCCTCCGACATATGTGGCACCAGCAAATCATCACAGACAAAAACGAGCCAAAGACATTGAACAAGCCGACTCAACAGGAGCGCAGTTCCTCGATGCTATGAAGGGACTTGTCCCCCTCTGGGGCCCGATGGCGAACAGCCGTGCCATCCGACATCTGACTCAAGCAGTTGAGACAACAATGAACATCACGGCTGGTATCCTTGCTAACAACACCGCTGAACTTCAAGCGGTCCGCTTGGTGGCCCTCCAGAACCGCCTTGTCCTGGATGTGGTTCTTGCGGATCGAGGTGGAGCATGCCGCATTATTGGGTCCAGCTGCTGTACGTACATACCGGACAACTCACCCTCAGTGTACAAAGCCATCGAACATCTTCATAGGCTCTCTTCGGAAGTCCACCAAGAACAAGAAGAATGGTCGCTTGGTGGTTGGTTCTGGAGCACCGTTAAGAACTGGGGCTGGAGACTATTCACCATTATCCTGATTCCTATAGTTGTAATATGCGGTCTATGCTTAGGAATTCAATGTCTGCCACCTCTGTGTACATTATGCGTAAATTGTATTTGCCCTAAGACTGTGGACTTTGGGAACGAACATATGAGAGCAATATATGATGCCGAGGTTAGGAATTTGATGAAGATTGACATTGAGTAAGCAAGTTGGCTAAGATATGTTGAAAAGGGAGGACTGTTAAAGATTAGACTGCAAACGTCAACATTATCGGCGCCATCTTGCCCCTTTCGAGCCCATTCGTGCGCATAGGCAGCAGCCATTTTTGAGCATCATGGTCTCCCGGCCCCTCGCTGATAGCCAGCGCGTCTCTCTCTCTCCTAACCTCGCAAACATCCCCCGCACATTGACAACCCCCGCTCTCTCATGCCTTGGGTCATAAACCCCTCGTCAGCGCAGCTCCGCCACAGAATCCCATCCTGTTCCCAGCGCGACACCTCCCTTCATTCCTTTCATGGTCTCAGATCCTTTTGATGCAAACCCCCTTTTCCTGTGTCCCCGTTTGTCTTCCTTATTCCCAGGCCACCACCTGGCCCTGCGGATACTGTTTATTACCCCGTACAGTAGGAGGCTTCCCCTCCCCATCAAAAGACCCTCGAGCCGATCAAAGCCCCCACCCTATGAGATCCGATCAACCCCATGCATTCCGTGAATCGGCGGAATGCCCTGCTGCGCGACAATCATCACCTGTTATGACCGGGGTGGGGAATTCAACTGTAAATGTATGTGGGAACGGGCCTGTAGGGGAGATTCCGAGGATGTTCTTTCAAACATCAAAGTGTTGCGAGAATGTGTTACGTGCAATAAAGGTCATAAACCCTAGTATAAGAGGCCAGGCCTCAGAAATGTGGTTAGAGCACCTCGTGACGATACTTGCTGTCTGAATTGATGTGTTCTCCTCCGGAGAGAATAAAATCCTCGTTTCCTGCCTTCCAGTCTCCAGCGCCTGCTTCTTCATTGATTAATATTGGTGGGTCATAGAGGCGACACCGCCGGGCAACGAAAAAGGGTCTTTGGTTACTGGTTGTCTTTGAACCCCTTTTTACACCGTTCCTTAAACAATCACAGGTGGACCACTCACCTTCCGTAGGCGGCACCGACCTCTACCGTTCTCCACCTCCGGCTGCCAAGACCAACACGGTCAGCTTCAAGTTCCGCCTTCTGGACCCCGGCGTAAGATCCGAACCGGGACCTCTCCCGATCAGCAGGGTGGGGCAGCGCTGCGAGAACCAAGCTCGGCATCAGATGGGTACCCGGGCCCACCGTGCCGACCAGCGGGTCCCCGGTCTTCTGCTACCCACTTACGGGTGAGAAAGATCCTTATCGCGGGGTCCCTATTCGGGCGCCATCTGATAAGCGTGGCTCAAATCCACCCGAGTGACTTACCGCACTCACCTATAGTCACTATATAGGAAGTCAGCCGGACAGTGGAGAAGAATAAACAAAAGTCTTTATTAGGCCAAACACACTCATATGAGAGGGCCCTGTCCGACCTCACTCCTAGGAGTGCGAACGAGAGGACTGACTCTCTGCATCACAGCAATACATTATAATGCAATACAGTATCGAGGGGTACGCCCCTTGTGGAAAGTTACCGAGCCCCAGACCAGTGAACAATGCTCTCATAGAGCAGGCATCTGCACCTGCGAGGGATACATTATTATCTCTACTCAAGGCCATGAAGCTAGGCTTCAGCGTCTCTGGGTATGAGAACATTACTGATAAAGAGACTTGTTAGTTTCGGCCACAGTAAGCTGAGAAACGAAAACTGCTGTCTTAGTACATTTCTGTGTTCCTGCGGGAGGGGCATATGAGCGAGCAGGGCCCGCAGGCACAGAGGGTTACACAAAATGGTGGCACACAGGCTAAGCTAAGAAACTAATATGATCACACGTACATTTGAATATAAGTAATAAGAAAGAATAGTAATTCAGTATAGATGCATATACGAATCTCATTAGTTAGTCATATGATGCTAACTCACACATCATCAGAGGATAATTAGGGCATCGAAAAGTGAATTCTATCAACCAAAAACGCAATCTTATTCGTGCAGTCTGTATTACTACATTTCATGTCCCATCAAGCAACATCTGGTATTGCAGAATGTATGTTTTTCTACCAAGCTTTAAAGTCTGTTGGTAATCTATACATGGCTATTCTCAAATTGCGATTTCCTAGACACTCAAAGATTATTTCGTCATAGTTCCTTGTTAAGTAATCAGTTTCTTCCGCAGATGCATAGTCAACATGGAAAAATGTATTTTAATCTACTCTTATATTGTAGTATAGAGACAATTTTCCTCTATTTATAAGCCACACATTGCCAAGCAAAATGTCCCAGAAGCAGTCTACTTTAAATTATCATCACCATATTGCATTTTTTATTATGACTAACCACCACAATATACTTACAATTTTAAATTTATTTGTAGATAGACTTCAAGGAAAACACGATAAGTTCACCTCTTTTGTCGTTATTTATTGTCCATCAAAGTGTAAGACCTAAACAAAAGTAAACCCATAGAGTCAATTTGGGCACCTGATAAAGTCATTTTGAGTGCCAGGTCTACTTTATAGAGAAATGTATCAATTTAAAATGTGTCATAACACAAAACTAGCACTTTCGACTATGAGGCAACAATTGTGAAGGAATCGCGCACATGAGTTTCAAAATATTCCCAACATATATATGTATATGGAATTTATGTAGAGAACTGCCTTTTTAGACTGCCGAATAGAACATTTTTACAATGGGGCACATAATTTACAATTTTAACCAAGACGAGAGACCATACTCCCATATACGTCTCTATGATTTGCTAAAGCTACATGTTAATAGGACTCACTGAAAGCCCGTTTGTGAAAGGAACATGAGCACAAATCAAAGTAAAGCTCCCATTGAATTAAGGGCATTGATTGTGTTCATCTTTAAAGAAATCAGTACCATTTCGCAATGCCACGTAAACATGGTATCACTAGTACCTAAGATTATCCAGCAAATCTATTGTTTATCCAAACGTACAATGTTAGTTCGTTCTCCAGTTATACTTACAAGGTAGCCCCCACAAAACCCAGGGTGCGCAGAGACTATAGAGATATGATGAGCACTAATCAATATAAGGCTCATTGCAACATTTTTGGTGGCCATCTTTGAAAAGTCAGTAACGTTCCTGCTACCCCGCAAAGTTAACAATGTCACTGATAACCAAAACTCTAACAAGTTTGTTACAAGCGCTGTCTTATCAATCTATAGGGGTTAAGGGGGAAGGTGATAGGTAAGGCTGCCCTCTGCTCACACAATAATTAATCAACTGAAGCCTCACCTATTCGAAAGCGCATCCATATATACGACCAAGAGCCGGGGTCTGATATCTTATTATCAATGTAAATCCCCTAGATGTGTCAAATAACACTAGTCATATGGTCAAGGTGCGTAGTTATTCAATATAAAAACACAAAGGTCCACATTCAACACAACCAAAAGGGTGTACAAAATAGAGAGAGTGCCTCACGGTTGTAACACCCGAGGGGGTTCCCGGCTGACAATTACCGGTATACCCACTACTCATCACTGGCCACTCTCTCTTTGTGAAAAGACAGAAGTGCACAAGAACAAATAATCGTGCATACATGAGAATAGTGGTGAAAAAGACAGTGACAAACATATAAACACTGATGTGAAATGTTTTGTACATAAACAAACCCTTAACCAGACAGAACAATAGGGCAGGGTTTTGCTGGCTATTCGTTTTTATTTTGTTGCTGCAAAACCTGCCAGTTAAAAATGGTTAGGTGTATACCATAATTATTATATCCTCAAGCCGAAATGTTTCATCGCTCCAATTTGAAATCGCTGAAAATTGGAGCGATAAACTTCCCCCGTACACATCGCTGCCACGCTGTCCTGTCTGTTAACTGGACACCAGAAGCCCACACAGCATTATATGCAGCAGACAAGTTTCTCCGTGCACATCGCTGCCACGCTGCCCTGCCTGTTAGCTGGTCACCGGAAGTGACGTATTCGCGGAGGTGGATTCTAAAAGGCAAATCAAGCTGTCTGTCAAAGACCGTACAACCTGCGTGCAGCAGTAAGACGCTACTCACACGCAGCATTGCCATAGTGAATAGAAGTGATACTCTCCCTGTGCCCAACGCTGTCACGCTATCCTGCCTGTGGGCTCAGCACCATAAGTGAAAACTTGCTATGTAAAATCTAAATCGCAGGGCAAAATGTCCGTCAAACGCCGCCTAATGTATGTGCAGCATTAAGAGTCTACTTGCATGCGGCGCTTACATATTTATTCATAAAATGCGTTTTTATATGGCGCAGACTTTACCCATATTTGTCAAAGGGCTTTACAATAAAAACAACACTGATACATAAACAGTGGAATACAAATAAACAAATAGCAAAAGCAACCGTTAACTTGCATACACCAAAATTGACAACAGCGAGCAAACAAAATACAACATATACCAAACGATACATTATAAGAGTGAAAGTGATATGTGTGCAAGTTACAAAAGCATACAAAGAACAAGTAGAAGTATGACTACAAGAAATGGGTCACACTCAAACACAAGATCAAAAATGTCATAGGCTAAGGTGGTATTTGTGCAAATATATAAAGCAAACAAAATGTAAGACATAGCAAACAGTGAGTTTCAAGAGAAAATTAATTGTGCATGTTACAAAAGAGTGCCAAACACAGATAGAAAGATAATACTGCAGTAAATGGCAGACACTAAAACCACAAGAACACACTAAGAAGGCAATTCCATAGTCATGTAACATACAATCTAATCTAATGCAAGTTTTACCTTCTGATAATAGAGAGGGCATAAATTTAACTACAAAGTATCTTTGAAGGAGGACAACTTAAACGTCAGTTTTAAACGCCCACAAAGAGGTAATGGTCTGAAACTATAGCAGAAGTAAGTTCCAGGTTTGCAGACCATTGCCTGGAAAAGATTGGGCTATCAATCTTTTTGTTCTAAGTAAGCGATTGAAGCACTAAATTTCCTCATAACGCAATGGTGTACAGTCTCCACAAAGTTGCAGTTTATTTGTCAGGTACCAAAGGTAGGAGGAATGCAAAGCTTTTTAGGTAATACAGGCAATCTCATAGATAGATCTGTCTCAATGGGAAGCCACCATAAAAAGATAACATGGATGTGATGTATTCACTTCTTATGATTATATAAATGAAACAAGCTGCTGAATTACGAACAGATAAAAGAGAACACAGGTGGAATTTAGGGAGCTAGTAAATAGAACATTGCAGTAATCCAGCACTGTCATTCTCATACGAAACTTTGGCTCTAACATATAATTAATACACCAGTACCTGCCACCATGGCTATATCAATAGTACAATACTAGTAAAATGCCATCTTATTAATTACCACAAACTAAGCAAACAGACCATTAGCTGTTATAGTGTCACAATTTGACTAAAACACCTGTCATTAAGACGACAATACTACCAGTGCTGAAAAATGGGTGGGAACATACCACTTCACCTCCTAGCAAGGTACGCCCTTGCCATTGTGGTGAATGCAGTTTCAGTTACTTGCTTACTTCAAAAGTGTTCGCAAGTTTTGCCATAGTTGGTGCAGATAGTACTAATCTCTAGACACATGTTTCTGATTCTTTAACAGTCATCAGTAGAGATTACAGTCTCTCAAATGTGGAGTTTGCTTTGTAGACTGCCAACATCCTCTCAGATCAGGTACCTTTTACAGGCTTGCAGGTGCTTCATTTATGAGCTTGTCAGCTCAATACCTCTCAGAAATACCATTAAACAGGAACAAGGGTGGAAGCACACCGCTTCACCTCCCAACAAAATTCACCCCAGGCATTGTGGAACGCAGTTCAGTTACTTGCTTGCTTCAAGAATGTTCAAGTGTTTCGCCACAGTTCGCGCAGATAGTGCTAATCTCTAGACACATGTTTCTGATTCTTAATTGTCATCAGTAGAGATTATAGTTTTCAAATGTAGGGTTTGCTGAATAGGCTGGCAACATCTTTCTCAGGTCAGGTATCTGTTACAAGCTTACAAGTGCTTCATCCATGAGCTCGCCAACTCAATCACTATCAGGAGTACTATTAAACAGGAACAGATATAGGAGCACACCACTTCACCTCCCAACAAGGTTCACCCCTGGCATTGTCATAAATGCAGTTTCAGTTACTTGCTTGCTTCAAGAGTGTTTTAATGTTTTGCCACAGTTGGCGCAGATAGTGCTGCGTTCTAGACATATGTTTCTAGTTCTTTAATGGGCATCAACAGAGATGACAGTCTTTCAAATGTGGGGTTTTCTCAGTAGACTGCAACACCTTTATCAAGTTAGGTATCCCTTCCAGGCTTGCAAGTGCTTCATCCATGAACCCATCAGCTCAATGGCTGTCAGGAGTACTATTAAACTGGAGCAAGGGTGGAGGCACACAGCCTCACCTCCCAGGAAAGTTCACCTCTGAAATTGTAGTAAATGCAGTTTCAGTTACTTACTTGCTTAAAAATTGTTCAAGTGTATCACCACAGTTGGAGCAGATTGTCAAGATTCTGCTCACCTGAACATCCAGTTGGTTCTGTTGGGAAGCCTAAGACAGTTCGTACCCACCCTTAAGCCTCTAATCCTTACTGCACTGAAGATAAACAGTGCGCAAAAAAAGAAGCTCAAGGGAAGGTGGAGGTGGATAAAATAATAAAAAGAGAGACAAACACAGCTCCTCTAACAACGTCTGTTGGAGATGGGCGCAAACTGGCTGTAGTATCTAGTAAAAACATAAATACAAAAACACATTACGATTCCGTTCTATAATGCAAGAAATAATTTTTGCTATTCTACTAGTGGACTCAAACACAACATGAATAAACATGCACCTCTCTGTTTCTGGTCTTATTGTTCACCAGATAGAATTGTCTTGAAAAAGAAACAATCTTTTTCTTTAAGAAAAAAAAATAACTATTAACATCTAATCTTATGCACAACTTAATTCACAAGATTTATATAAGATATATGAGTAGAAGAAAATGACAACTCACTTTTCAACAGTTCTGGAATAGCATTCCAATAATTCTGAACACTTTGTTTCTGTCTTGTGTTCCTACAGTGCGAATATATATATATATAATTATAAACATACATAAACATGAATATCAGTGTCTCTTTCACTGTCTCTCTATTGAGGAATGTGCCCAATAATGAAATGTCTCATATAGGAGCAGAATCCCAAAAAAAGGAAGTCTTCAGAAAACACAGTCTTAATGCACCAAAAATACCCAAACGATTGTCTGTGCCTTTTACCTTTCAAAAGTTCGGAAATACTCCTTTGCGAAGAAAGTCTGAAGCACTTACTTGTATTATTGCTGCTGTGTTTGCGCGCTAACCTTACTCTTGATTTTTTTCTTTAGTTGTAGGTCGTTCCGCTTTTTGTGGGAACAGGAAGTCTGGACCACCGGAAATGTGGAGGTCAAGCCTCGGAGCTGGACCAGGAGCCGAAGACAGGAAGAAGCACCGCGGCGGATCGGGGGAGCAAGAGAGACCGGAGGACAATGCGGGATCTTCAGGTAAGCGGGCAACTCCAAGTGCTCCGAGGAGTCTTTTATAGACGAGGGCGGGTGGGGCTCACACACGCTGCAAGTTGAAAGGACTTCAGTTGGAAAACGTGCAGCGCTTATTAGGTATGCGAACCAAGGAATCTATTAGCGCTTCATTAGGTATACAAACCAGAAGTCTGTAAGCGCCTTGGGATGACAAACAAACCTTGATAAAACCAATTCCATACTCAAGTTATGACATAGGGCACGAAACCCACACATAATACAACACCATTGCAAATTACAATGTTTCATTTTGAACAGACAATACAATGCTTCATATGAACAGTGTTAAAGGGCTCAACTATTAGTCCTGTTTAGGAGAGGGCAATGTACAATCGTGACAATACCTACTACACAACTAATGCGCAGAGAGAGGACAGGCTCTTTGCTTGGAACAGACCCTAAGAAGATAGTGCTGATCTCTAGACACATGTTTCTAATTCTTTAATCATCATCAGTAGAGATTATAGTTTTCAAATATGGGGTTTGCTAAGTAGCCTGCCAACATCTTTATCAGGTCAGGTACCTATTACAGGCTTGCAGGTGCTTCATCCATGAGCTCATCAGCTCAATAACTTTCAGAAGTACTTTAACAAGAACAGGGTTAAGAGCATAACACTACACCTCCCAGCAATGTTCACCCCTGGCATTGTGATAAATGCCTTTTCAATTACTTGCTAGCTTCAAGAGTATTCGAATGTTCTGCCACAGTTGACAGCATTGTCTGGAAAAGATTAGGCTATCAATCTTTTTTTTCTAAGTAAGCAGTTGTAGCACTAAATTTCCCCATAACGCGATGGTCTAGAGCAGGGGTCCCCAAACTACGCCCCCAGGCCACATCCGGCCCGTCTAATCAACTGGAGTGGCCCACTTAACGATCCCAAACAATCCTTCTTGTCTCATGCGGAGACACGTATTCTTCACTTCCAGGTAGCAGGTGGTTGGCGGCCCAGTTCCAGGCGACCGGAAACCGCCGGGACGTCTCACAGCACTTTCGGGGGAAATCGCTTAACACAGAAGTTCCTGCCAACAAAGAGCTTCGGATAGTTGCCTGTTCTTTGCCTGCTTCTACGCAAGTAAGAACTGTGTTTTCTGAGGCCGTGTGTTCGCGACCTTTACTGAGGTTCTTTGACACCGTGCAGGAGCGCTATTCTGTGTTTGTTTTGACACCGCGCTGGAGCGCTATACTGGATTTGTTTCAACACCGCGCTGGAGCGCTTTACTTGGGGTTTGGTTATTTGTTTGGGCACCGCGCTGGGGCGCTATCCTGAGTTTGTTTTGGCACCGCGCTGGATCGCTTTACTTGGGGTTTGTTTAGGCACCATGCTGGAGCGCTTTACTTTGTTTGTGACAACGCGCTGGGGCGCTTATGTGAATACCTTGGACACCGCGCTGGAGCGCTTGATTACGCGCTGGGGCGCTTATCTTTTTTCGTTTCTACACAGGAGCGCTGTTTTCTAACTAACCACTACATAAATTGCAGGGAGAGTGGTCTTGACTAAAATACAGACGTAAGCTGAGGAACATGATATTCTAACCCCTGTTCAATACGGGTTCCGGCAAGGGATGGGCACGGTGGAGCAGGTCTTAAATTTTGTATTGCTACAAGGGAAGTACACCAGGGCCAAAGATGGTTGCTTGTATGCAATATTTGTCGACCTCTCCTCTGCTTTTGACTGCGTAGTGCACTCAAAATTATGGGAAATATTAGAGGAGATGAATGTTGACCCAGCTATAGTTCTTTTTCTGAGACAACTATATTCAAGTGCAACTGCCAAAGTAAGGTATGGGCTGGGGGGGAATGCACGGGGTCTTTCCGCATACAGAAGGGGGTAAGACAAGGCTGCGTGCTGGCCCCACTCCTTTTCTCATTATATACGAACAGCCTAGAGAAGGAACTGGGGGCCAGTAACATCGATTCACCGAGGTATGGTAACAGGCAGATTGTTTCCCTCCTGTATGCGGACAACGCGGTGTTAATGGCTAGGACGAAGGTGGGCGCACAAAGGGCCTTAACTAAGTACGAAGAATTCATGGAGGCTAGAGGTCTTAGAGTTAACGGCAAGAAGTCTTTTGTGATGTGCTGTGGTAAAGGTGGTGCCTGGTGCAAACAACTAAAAGTGGCAGGCCTCGAAGTAGAACACACTAAAACATTCCCATATTTGGGGGTTGTAATTGAAGGATCTGGTGCTTGGGGCCCAGAAGTGAAGAATAGGACTCTAGCCTTCAAGCGATAGATTGCGGCCGTAATAAACTTTTCAAGCAAATTGGGTAAAAAGCAGCCTGAAATTATGCTCAGTATCTATGTGGCAAAATGCAGAAGCATCGCTCTGTATGGTGCAGGGATTTGGGGGTACCAGGATGTAACATCACTGCAAATTGCTGAAAAAATTTTTTTTAGATACCTCCTGGCCCTTCCTAAGGGCATATCTGTTTATAATTGACACGCTGAATTAGGTATGGACCATTTAACTGAACTGATTAGAATCCAACCAATCTTGCTGTGGCGTAGAGTTTGGGTGACACAAGAACTTGGCCTAAACCAGGGTATAAGCAGAGACGTTATGGCCCTTGATAATGTAATGCGCATTAAATGGCTTGAGTACGTCAGGAAGGTCCTAACCGACATACAAAGGTCAGAATGGTATAGTAACCCTAAACTAATTTGGGGAAATCCCAAAGAAAGTCTTGAAACAACTATGTATGGAGCACTTTAGCCTAATAAGGCTTGGAGGGGAGGTCATTAAGAAAACTGTGTTTGAACATCAATTGTTACTGACCACCTATAGAATACAACCATATTTAAATCTAGTGACTTTGGGGTTTGAACGTTTCATCCTGACCAGATTTAGGTTTAACCTATTCCACCGACTAGTGACGTTCCCAGCTAAAAATGATTGGAACAGAACTCTGGCCGTATGTCCATGCGACAACATGTCATCTCAAACCACTTTCCACCTGGTTTTGTTTTGCAAACTGTATAAAAAAGAACGTTGTAGATGGATTAAACAATATTTGAGAAGTGGTGCTTGGCGGCAATGTAGGCCAGCGTATTTGAATTTGCAGCAATAGGGGAACCCTGTATGTATAATGACTATGACAATGTTTTTAAAAAGTGTTTTAAGAGCACGGAATTCATTTTTTAATAGTTAAATATTCGATAGATTCACTGCAATGATTTAATATCTTTTTAATCTAACTGTTATTTATTGGAGTTGGATTGTATAGATGTATTTTTGTATGCACCTGCTTTTATGATTTTTAATACTGTGAAAATCGAATAAAGCTTATTGAAATTAAAAAATTGAAACTAACCACTATAGACGACTTGTACTCACTGGGTGTTCCTAAGCTCAAGGTAAACGCTGTTAACCGCATGTGAACAAGAAGTAAACATAGAGAGGGCTTTATTTGTGCCCATTGTAATCAGGTCTCCCTTACTTCCCCTACCAGCCTGAGAAGAACGGAAGAAAAACAGACAACAAAATGTCGAAACTGTTGGGGAAACGGAAAATAGATTCAGAGTGCAGAGTTTTTAAACAGCAGTGGACAGATTACTATTTTTTTGTCCAGTGCAAGGAAAAGGCGGTTTGTTTAATCTGCAAAGAGACAGTGGCGGTGTTTAAAGAATTTAATATTCGCCAACACTATGAAACCCGCCATGGAGGGCAGTATGCTAGCTTGCTGGGCCAAGTAAGTAGAGACAAGGTGGCTAAGCTACTAAATGGATTTGCCGCCCAGCAGAGTACAATGCTACTCCAAACACAGGCGAACCTGCCATCCGTTCGGGCCAGCTTCAAGGTAGCTAAACTGATTGCAAGATGTAGAAGGTCGTTCAGTGATGGGGAGTTTGTCAAGAAGTGTTTGAAGGCAGTCGCGGAGGAGGTGTGTCCGGACAAGAAAGATGCCCTGAACGCGGTGAGTCTGTCCGCATCTACAGTTACCAGGCGAATTGAAGAAATGGGGCATAATGTACATGCCCAGCTGAAAGAGCAAGCTAAAGATTTTGAGTGTTTTGCATGGGCAATGGCTGAGAGCAATGACGTGCAGGACACAGCACAACTACTGCTTTTTATTTGGGAGTAAATTCAACTTTTGAAGTGTCAGAGGAGCTGGCAGCTCTACAAAGTCTCACGGATACTACGACAGGAGAGGATATTTTTTGTAAAGTACGCCAAACGATGGAAGAGTTGGATTTAGACTGGGCTAAGCTAGCTAGCATCACAACGGAGGGTGTTCCGAGTATGGTTGGTGCATCGCGGGGGTTAGTGAGGCGCATAAAAAGAGAAATGGAGGAACGAGGTCTCACCCCCCCACTACAAGTCCACTGCCTGATTCACCAGCAAGCACTATGCTGCAAAGTTCTGAAGTGGGAATCTGTCATGAAGGTGGATGTGTCTTGCATAAACGTTATCAGAGCAAACTGACTAAAACACAGGTAGTTCCAAGCTTTTCTATCCGAGCTGGAGTCTGCCCATGGAGACGTGCTTTACCACGCTGAAGTCAGATGGTTAAGCCGGGGTAGAGTTTTGAAGCGCTTCTACGAGCTGCTACCCGAAATCAACTCCTTTCTCCTGACAAAGGGAAAAACTGTCCCAGAGCTGATCGTCACAGAATGGAAATGGGACCTTGCCTTTTTAACAGATGTGACAGAAATTTTAAACGGCCTCAATTTACAGCTCCAAGGCAAGGGAAAATTAATCAGTGACATGTATTCCCACGTCAAAGCATTTGAGGTTAAAATGGCGCTGCTTGTTGGACAAGTGCAAAAACAAGACTTCACCCATCTCCCTGCTACTCGGAGCCTCTCAGCTGAGGAGCCAGCGGCCCCGTTTCCAACCAAGAAGTGCAAGGCCGCACTGGAAACGCTGAGAGCGGAGTTCAGTATGCGGTTCCGTGAGCTTCATACCCACGCTAAAGAAATTCGCATATTCTAGAACCCTTTTGCTGCCGACATTAATGACATCCTGCCTTCTCTTAAATTTGAAATGGCTGAGTTGCAGACCTGTGATGTGCTGAAAGAAGCATTCAAGCCCAACTGTCTCATAGAGTACTATGCTTCCCTCCCAAACAAGACCTACCCCAACATCAGAAAGCACGCTATGAAGATGTCCACAGTTTTTGGGAGCACATATATCTGTAAGCAAACTTTTTTACGCATGAAGCTGATAAAAAATCGACAGGATCAAGACTCTCAGATCAACACCTGCATCAGTCTCTGAGACTGGCTGTAACTGGAATGGAACCTGACATCAATCTCCCCACCAGTCAGAAGCAAGCCCACAGCTCACACTGATATGGTAAGCCTGCTGATTTCAGTAACTATGAATATGAACAAATGTCAGTATAGTAATGCTCTTTTTATAGGCAACATGTTTCTTGAACAGTGATGTCACATACAAAATGAGACTGCAGCATGTCATCTGCTGATGGGCCCCTTGTGTTTTTTTTATCTGCCATTCCTGAAGGGCCTGCATGCTTCCAGGACCACCCTAAAGTCAGCCTGTGTATTACAATTATACTGCATTAATGTTATTTCACTGTGTGGCAAAAAAATTATCATCAGCTTGTGGTTTTTTTTCCGAATCTAATCTATATTTACAAAATAAAAGGAGTATCTGTGGTACTTCAAATAAACACGACAAGACTTTATATTACTTTTTTTGCAAACCAACAGGTGGCGCCAAGGCCCAGCGAAGGGCAGCTGCAAAAATAAAATCATTATAATCTCCACAATAATACTGGTTGTCACTTTGGCCCATATAATTTCCTGTAATAAGACTGACCCCGGCACCCCATCACAGAAATGAAAGTTGATGTGGCCCCCGCCGAAAAAAGTTTGGGGACCACTGGTCTAGAGCCTCCACAAAGTTGCAGTTTATTTGTTAGGTAGCAAAGAGAAATATGGAAAGCTTTGTAGGTAATACAGGCGATATCATAGATAGATCTGTCTCAATGGTAAGCTAACATAAAAAGATAACCTGGATGTGATGTATTCACTTCTTATGGTTATATAAATGAAACAAACTGGTAAATGACGAATAGATAAAATAGAACACAGGTGGAATTTAGGGAGCTAGTAGTAGAACATTGCAGTAGTACAATGCTATTATTCTCATACAAAACTCTAACATAAAATTAATACACCAGTAACTGCCACCCTGGCTAAAGCAATAGTACAATGCTAGTAAGATGCCACCTAATCAATTCCCACACACTAAGCTAACAGACCATTAGCTGTTACAGTGTCATAATTAGACTAAGATTGTTGTCATTAAGACAACAACACTACCAGTGCTGAAAAAGGGATAGGAATACACCACTTCACCTCCCAGCAAGGTATTCCCCTGGCATTGTGGTAAATGCAGTTTTAAATACTTGCTTACTTCAAGAATGTTCGCAGGTTTCGCCACAGTTGGTACAGATAATACTGATCTCTAGACATGTCTTTCTGGTTCTTTAACCATCATCAGTAGAGATTACAGTCCATCAAATGTGGGGTTTGCTGAGTAGACTGCCAACATATTTTTCAGATGAGGTACCTATCACAAACATGCAAGTGCTTCATGCATGAGCTCGTCAGCTCAATAACTCTCAGGAATACTTTTAAACAGGAACAAGGGTGGGAGCACACCATTACACCTCCCAGCAAGATTCACCCCTGGCATTGTAGTAAATGCAGTTCAATTACTTACTTGCTTCAAGACTGTGGATACAATATGAAATACATGGGGAAAGCATGAAGCACTTTAAAATTATCCGTGTAGTAAGACAGGGTTGTACTCTTGCCCCCCTACTATTTTCACTTTATATAAATGGGGTTGACTCTTTATTACAGAATAGTGGGGTAGATGTCCCAATGATTAGTAAGCGGGCAACACCCCTATTATTGTACGCCGATGATGCCGTCCTCATTTCAAGGACGGCAAATGGCTTACAGACCCTGATGGATAATTTTAATAGTTTTGTGAAGGAGAAACATTTGAAAATCAATCTAAGTAAGACGCTGGTAATGTCCTGTGGTAAAAGGAATATTAAAACAAAATCCCACTTTATCAACGGGACACAGATAGAGAGAACCTTTACATTTTCTTACTTGGGGATCCTTTTTAATAGTAAGGGCAATTGGAATAAGCATATAACCCTAAGCAAGTTGAAATTTGTGAAAACGGTGGAGGCCATTTTTAGATTCTCCAAAAAAATTGGTAATAAACCTGTTCGGGAGATTCTTAAATTGTACGGAGCAAAGTGCATCGCAGGGAGTTGTTATGGGGGGGCCCTATGGGGTCAGATTGATACTTCTCCACTACAAACTCTTAAAAACAACTTCCTAAGACGCTTGTTAGGTGTCCCTGGTGCTACACCCTCTATTATTGTTCACAGGGAAACTGGATCTCCGTATATATGTGACTTAATTAGTATGGCCGCATTCAATTTGTGGCATCGAATCTGGGTTAGGGAAGAAACTCACTTTACAAGAGATAATATTTTAGATTGCATGTCTCAAGATGGATGTAAACAAATTCCCTGGTTAAGTTACAATGATGGTCTTTTAGAGGACTGTGAATTAACTGTAAATAACTTTATTCTGGGAGATGCTCAATATCCCAGTAAGGCTGAATTAAAAGGGAGATTGTTGAGTGTGAGGGCCGCTCGTAAAGATGAGGCCTCAAACTCTAAGAAAACAGTTATTTGTTATCTTGAGGGCCCCATGGCTACGGGTTTACAACCATATCTCGCTTTTGTAACCAATGTGCAACATAGATTCTACCTAACCAGATTAAGATTGTGCTCTTTGCATTTTTTATTTGCATTCCCTAAAAGGGTTAAGTGGTGCGCCATTATGCCGAATTGTCCATGTGATGGCAGGTCCAAACAAAGTACCCTTCACTTTTTATTGTTTTGTAACTTTTATATTGAAATTAGAAAAACATTTCTCCGTCCTATTTTTAAATCTAATCGCCTGTTTTCCTATAAAACTGCTTTTAATTATTTACGGTACTTGGATAATGTTTCAGCTTGTAACGCCGTTATCTGTTATATATTGATGGCAATGAAACAAAGGAATGAACTTGTTCATTTGGAAAGACTGAATTATGAAGCTACGTAAGCATTTTTGTTTAGCTTTGTGCTTATTTAATTTAAATGATGAACTGATGTTTCCTGATGTTTTCTTTTAAAATTAGATGTGCTTCTTTTTTTAATTATAAATGGATTTAAAATTTTTGTATAGTATGCTTTTGTGGACATTTTGTATGATCCGAATAAAGCTTGTTTTGACTTTGACTTTGACTGTTCAAGTGTTTTGCCACAGTTTGCGCAGATAGTGCTAATCTCTAGACACATGTTTCTAGTTCTTAACCATCATCAGTATAGATTACAGTTTTCAAATGTGGGGTTTGCTGAATAAGCTGCCAACATCTTTCTCATGTCATGTACCTCTCACAAGCTTATGGGTGCTTCATCCATAAGCTTGGCAGCTCAATGACTCTTGGAAGTACTATTAAACAGAAATATAGATGGGAGCACATCACTTCACCTCCCAACAAGATTCATCCCTGGCATTGTGGTAAATGCAGTTTCACTTACTTGCTTGCTTCAAGAGTGTTATAGTATTGTGCCACAGTTAGCACAGATAGTACTCAGCTCAAAACATGTTTTTCTGGTTCTTTAACCGTCATCAGTAGAGATTACAGTCTTTCAAATGTGGAGTTTGCTAAGTAGGCTGCCAACATCTTTATCAGGTCAACTACCCCTTACAGGCTTGCAAGTACTTCATCCACAAGCTTGTCAGCTAAATAACTGTCAAGAGTACTATTAAACAAGAACAAGGGTACACATACAGCTTCACCTCCTAGCAAGGTTCGCCACTGGAATTGTGGTAAATGCAGTTTCAGCTACTTACTTGATTCAAGACTGTTCAAGTGTTTTGCCACAATTGGCACAGATAGTGCTGATCTCTACACACAAGTTTCTAGTTCTTTAACCATCATCAGTGGCGATTATGATTTTTGAATATGAGATTTGCTGAATTGGCTGCCAACATCTTTATCAGATCAAGTACCTGTCACAAGCTTGCACATGCTTCATCCATGAGCTTGTCACCTCAATAACTCTAAGAAGTTCTATAAGAGGAACAGGATTCAGAGCACACCATTTCACCTCCCACCAATGTTCACCCCTGGCATTGTAATAAATGCAGTTTTAGTTACTTGCTTGCTTCAAAAGTGTTCAACTATTTCATCACAGTTACCGCAGATTGTGTGAACTCTAGACACAAGTTTCTGGTTCTTTAACCGTCATCAGTAGAGATTACAGTCTTTCAAATGTGCAGTTTGCTGAGTAGACTGCTAATATATTACTCAGGTTAGAAACCTCTCACATCAGGTCAATGACTCTCAAGAGTACTATTAAACAGGAATAAGGGTGGGAGACCACCACTACACCTTCTAGCAAGGTTCACCCCTGGCATTGTAGTAAATGCAGTTTGTTACTTGCTTGCTTCAAGAGTGTTCAAATGTTCTGCCACAATTGATGTAGATAGTGCTGATCTCTACACACATGTTTCTGGTTCTTTAACCGTTATCAGTAGAGATTATAGTTTTCAAATGCAGGGTTTGCTGAGTAGGCCTCCAACATCTTTCTCAAATGAAGTACCTTTCACAGGCTTGTAGGTGCTTCATCCATGAGCTCATTAGCTCAATTACTCTCAAGAGTACTATTAAACAAGAACAGGGGTCGAAGCACATCACTTCACTTCACAGAAAAGTTCACCCCTGGCATTGTAATAAATGCAGTTTCAATTACTTGCTTGCTTCAAAAGTGTTCAAGTGTTTTACCACAGTTGGCACAGATAATGCAGAGTTCTAGACACATGTTTTTGGTTCTTTAACGTTCATCAGTAAAGATTACAGTCTTTCAAATGTGTAATTTGCTGAGTAGGCTGCCAACATCTTGCGCAAGTCACATACCTCTCAAAAGCTTATATATGTCCTTTTAAAAAATATACACCAGGATAATACTATCAAATATATACTACCATTATCAAAAAAAGTAAATACTTAATCTGCACTTTTCTAAACCATATTAGTTTTTAATAACTCTGTACCATGATAACATATTACATTAATATAGCAATAACTTACTCAATAACTTTATACCATATTAACTTATATTACATTAACCCCTTCACTGCGTCGGCTATTCCGCCACAGTGCTAAGGGGGCGGGGCGGCCGCGCGGCGGCCGCATGCTGGTGACGGAACCGCTCCGTCACCAGCGTCAGTGGCGCTGTGCTTATGACGGAGCGGTTCCGTCATGGCCCGCCCCGCTCAATAGAACGCTCAGCGCAGGCGTGGAATTCGCGCCGCGCATGAGCAGCGAGCGGGCCATGACGGAACCGCTCCGTCATCAGCACAGCGCACCCGCAGCTGATGACGGAGCGGTTCCGTCATCAGCACTTAAGGGGTTAATATAGCAATAGTAAACTTATATATTGTACAGCATATTATAATTTGTTAAACTTTATTTAAAAACATACATTGTTATTTAGGCCTTATAATAAAGTATAGCTACTATGTTTCAAATAAATTTCTAAAGAAATATAAACTATTTGTATGCAAATATCATCCACAAGTACTATCTTCTAATATGTGTTTGACTTTTTAGATATCTACAAAAGAAAGAAATATCGGAAAGGTAAGAATTATGTTGCAATAAAAATAAACTGTAATTTATATATAGATTGTTTATATGTAGCATAATAGTATAGTACTACTAATTAATATTATCACTTTTAGTACTAACATGAAAAAACACATACAAATCATATTTGCATAAGTACAATAAAAATACATGTATATATAAACACTTATAAGAAGCTATACACCTATAAAAGGCAAAATATAAATATACAAATACAATCAGCAGTACTCCAAAAAAAGCATCTTTATACAACTATATAAAATGCATACTGTTATACAAGCCAATTACCACTAAGGGCATGACAAATTTGCTGTGACCTCTAGAGGCAAGCAATGTTTACTAAATAGCACTTTTGCTATTATTCACAATTATGACAAACCAGTATATATATGGGATGTAGAAGACTTACATTATATAATGGACCTAGGAGATGCTCTATATGCAGAAATGCACTCTATTAATAAACAAGATCTTATGCACCCTGATGATTTACCAAAATACATACAACATATAAACAATGTATATTCTATCAAACTTAATCAACCATACTATGGGAACATATTTAAAAGTTTTGACTTAGCATATCCTAATATACAAGAAGCATTAACTTTATCATTAACACATTCTGGAGTTTTACTATACATGGATAAATATGTTATTTCAATAATCAAAAATGAAGATAAATATTTCATTTTTGATTCACATTGTCGTGATAGCAATGGAATGCCAACTCCAAATGGAACATGTATAATACTTCAGAAAAAAACTTTTCAAGGACTAATGAACGACATTAATAATTTTGCAAGTTACATAAAACTACATAATGCAGATGATGTTCCATTTGAATTAACAGCAATAGATATAAATACAATAACAAAAACATCCTTTCAAACAGCTCTAAACATAAACCAAAAAAAAACTACATCTACATTCTTTGTGCATAATACTAAACTTTTAACAAAAGTTAATACTAATTTAAACTACTGTACTAAACAAACAACAATATCACAGTTGGGTAAAACAAATACTGATACCACAAATGATCCACAACCATCAACTTCATCATTAAATACACCACAAAACATTGCTATACAAAAAAGAAAATAATAAAAAAAGGCACAATACAAACATACTTCAGTATGAATCACTTAAAAAGAGTAAACATTCTACGCCATTCACAAAAAAATAACACAATGAGCAGATTTAACTAATGTAGTTAATACAAATATACCTGCACAAACTAATTTATTAGCAGCAGATGAACAAACAATACCATTTGATATTAAAGATAGTTCTCTAAGCAAACACATACAACAAAGAACAACACTGGATGAACTACATACAACAAAAACACTTACAAATATAACACATCATATTAACAAAGATACAACAAAAACTAAACATAATACAATACAACAAAATACAATAAAAGAACCACTTAGTGTTAAAAAACAAAATGTTAAGAAAGCAAAGTCAAAAAGTAACTTAATGATAGAAGCAAATTTCATAATACAACACCAAAAATTGCAACAAAATGTAATAGACAATACATACATTTGCAATAATGTATTAGATATTATTTATAATAAATATAAAAGTGCTTCTATTTGGACTGCACAAGATGTAAATGATATAATGCAACTATGCAACACAGAGTATATAGAATGAATGGATTTTTATAACAAACAAAACATAGAATTCAAGGATATACCTACTTATATAGAACACAATATTACAATATATACAATTAAAATGATAAAGGAATATAAAAGTAGCATAGCAATCCCTAATACATTACAAAAAGATATTAAAGCAGCACTGCATAATGCATTAACAACACATAATTCGATTATAATATGCCTACATACTGACATAATTTCAATTAACAAAAGTAATGACATATATTTTACATTTCATTCATGTACAATAAACACTGAAGAAACATTATATAAAAATTGTAAACGTATAGCTAGAAATATAAACAAATTTGAAACACCTTACACAGCATATAACAGAAATTGCAATCAATATAATGCCCCATAATATACATATTCTGTTATTAACAATTACACCAATTACTGTAAATACCAATAAACAAAAATACTTTAAAACAGCACAAAAAAGAGCCATTTTAAAAGAAACTGTAAAAGCTGCAAAACATATGTATGTCCATTATACTAAATAATTAACCAGTACCAATACAATTATATTGCCAACAACGATACAAAAGAATAATATTAATACACATCAAAAAAGCAATAGCCAATTAACACATAACATAAGTAATACTACAACAACGAATGCTATAAACTATATAGAACTAATTACATCAACATCTTTACAAGAAAAACAAAATCAAACTGTCCCTTCTATTGAAAATATTAATACAGATATTACTAATAATACAAGCATACAAATAACAACACTAAAAACTATCATTAATACATTTCATACAGAAATAAAATTTGTACTGTATGTAATCAAATGTGGCACAAACAAACAGTAAATACAACCCAAAATATCAATAACCATAAAACTTTATGTTATGTAACATTAGCAAACATAAAACATGCTATATATGCACTACATGCTACAAATATATTACCAGAGATAAAATACCACCATGTTCTGTTTATAATGGTATGGGATTTCCTGACATACCACCTGAACTATATTTACATAATATTTACATAATCTAGAAGAAAGATTAAGGTTTCAAGGTTTAGAGATTAGTATCACAGAGAATACCTTTTTTGCAAATTAGAACATTACCACGTGGATTTCAAAAACCTTTATCAGGTGCTGTTGGTAATGTACCATCTGATGTAATGACAACAATTACAATATTACCAAGACAAATACATGACAGTATGACAATACCTATAAAGTTAAAGCGAAAATTAAGTTACAATTCATACACACATTTCGAAAATGTAAGACCAAACATAGTAAAAAAAATGCAGCTATATGGCTAGCATACACAAGCATTTTGTTTAAAGAATATGGAGTAACAGTAAATAAATACTGGGAATATGCACCACAAGAAACAAACAGTAGCATTAACACTTCTGAAACAAATGATACATCAAGTAGTACAGATAATATACCAGTGGGCAATTTAGATACATTATTAACTAATGAAATATTAACTGATAACATAAATGTTATAAGTCTAACCCTGCAGAACACAACACACCATTAGGTTTATATGAAGACAAAGATTCTGAAAAATGTGGCATTTCCAACAATGTTTTGTGGAGAACGTAGACCATCAAATAAAGAAAGACATATACCAGTACATTACAGTACAATATGTCAATGGGAACTAAGAAGTTATGACAGAAGAGTAGCTAATTGTATAACAAACATGTTTTTTAAACTAAAGAAATTACATGTAAAACAAATACAAGACAAAATATTTATTTTACTAAAAAAGCAATTTAATACTGGTAAAGTTATCACAGTAAAAGATATAAAAGTCAATTTAGAAGGAATACTACAATACAATGAAGGATACAAAATATTAAAAACAATTTGAAGCTCCCCTCCATACTGGGAAAATTGCAAAAGAGATTTATTTGCAATGATAAAACAATTAGGAATATCCACATTCTTCCTGACTTTGTCAGTAGCAGAAACAAAAAGGTTTCATTTAATAAATATATTATTATGTATTGACAATAAAAATGAATGCACTAGAGAGGAATTTCAAAGTATGTAATGGGAAAAAATGCACATTAATACAGCAAAACCCAATAATATGTGCACACCATTTTGAATATCAAGCTAGGCAATTATTTAATTGTATATTATTACACAAAAGTCATCCAATAGGAACACTTATAGATTATTTTTACAGAGTTGAATTTCATTAGAGAGGCTCACAACATATACATGCATTGCTATGGATAAATAATGCTCCACAATATGGTAAAGCAAAAGATGAAGAAGTAATACATTTCATTGACCAACACATAACATGTAGTAAAACAAATGATACATGTATAGAACCTTTAATACCATTACAAAAACATGGTCATACCAAAAGTTGTCGCATAAAACATAAGAGAACATGTGTATTGGCATTTATATAGCGCACTACTTACCCATAGGGCCCCAAGGCGCTTCGACCGCTGCGAAACCCTTCCTGGCTTCCCTGAGAGATGGTCCCTTAATGGGTATCTCCAGGGTGAGACCAGGCATCCCCGGCGGTCTGGTGGGGCCGTTAGTGAAGATGAGGCAAGCTAATGCCCAGAGTTGCCGAGTGTGATCGCTGATCAGAGTGGGCACCGAGGCGAGAGAATTATCGAGTCCGCTGACCCTGGTCCAGAAACCTGCAGCGCCGGGAATCGAACCCTGGTCCCGGGCCGTCCTCTGCTCTCGGGTCTGCCGCCTCTAACCAGTGAGCCACACTACTTCACCTGTAAATATCAATATCCTAAATATCCCATGCCATATACTGCTATACTAGAACCATTATAATTAGACAAAAGTGATAACATCTTAAAGCAACACATAGAAATGATACATACAACAATGAATACACAACACTTTAATACTTGTTCATTTGCACATTTCTAGAGCATATTAATATAACTGAACAATATATAACATGCATACAATCACTATTAGAAAAAAACAACTATACTTTTAAAAAGAACACCAGTGGAATGTTTTATCAATAACTACAATAATATAATATTGCAAGCATGGCAAGCTAACAGAGATATACAATATGTTTTAGACGCACATGCTTGTGCTTTATATATTGTATCATATATTAGTAAATCACAACGTGGATTAAGTAAAAAAAATACACAAGCTGCAAAAGAAGTACACCATAATCCAAACATTAGAAAGCAATTAAAAAACATTGGTAACAAATTCCTAAATTGTACTGAAATTAGTGCACAAGAGGCAGCCTATCTCATATTACAAATCCCATTAAGGAAAAGTTCAAGGGCATTTGTATTCATTAATACTAATATGCCAGATAAACAAACATACTTAGTGAAAGACATAAATACAATAAATTCATTACCAGATACCACAAATGAGATACAATTTGACAATATAATTGTTAAATACAGCAAGCGCCAAAAAACATTAGAAACATGTACATTAGCTGATTATGCATCAAAATACAATCGCACAATAAAGCAACAGAAAAAACAAATTTAAAATACCTATGATAGTTTACTTTTAGAAACTAACTTTTATAGCTCAGATGAAGAAGAAATTGCAATAGATGACATACTTAGTGAAAAAAGCAGTATAATATATACACCAGGCGAAAACAACAAAAAATTATCCGTTATTGTAGATTTAACAAAGAAAATGACTCTGAGAATTACTACAGAGAACTATTAATGCTTTATTATCCGTGGAGAATTGAAAGCAATATCTTTATTCCCAAAAACACATACTATGAAAAATACTTACAAGTACAGAAACAAGTTGATGAAAATCATTATTTATACAATAAACAATCAGAAATAGTTAACAATTGTATTACATCAACAAATAATGACAATACGCTCACACCTCCAATATCACCTATAGCAGAACTATCAATAGAAAATATAGACAGTAACACACAAGAAGATCAACAACAACTACAATATGACATATCATTAGATTTTGGTATTAGAAGTACTGCAGAAGAAGAAATACTAATAAATAATATATTACCACAAGATGAATATAATACCATAATGCAAAATTTAACAGCTGAACAACATAACTTTATATATCACCACTTAAACTGGATTAAAACACAAAACACGCCTTGTTATACTTTTGGTACTAGTGGTGCAGGAGTAGGTAAAAGTTTCCTTATAACTGCACTTTATCAAACTTTATTACGATACTACAATACTAAAGTAGGACAAAATCCAGATAGCATCAATATATTACTAAAATCTCCAACAGGAAAAGCATCACATAATATAAATGGAAAAAAATTACAGAGTACATTTAAAATACCAATATCACAAACATTATCATATAAACAGTTAACACATGAAAACAGAGGTGCCCTACAAAACCAACTTATGCATTTAAAACTTCCAATAATATGTGAAATATCAATGGTAGGTGCAAATATGTTTAATTTTATACATAATAGATTGCTAGAAATAAAAGCAACTAATCAGCCTTTTGGAGGCATATCTATATTAGCAATTGGAGATTTCTATCAATTTAAACCTGTATTTGATACATACATATTTTGAAAATTCAAAACATTTGTATGGACCATTAACCACTAACTTATGGCAAACACATTTTAAATTATATTAACAAAAATAATGAGACAGCTAAATGACTTACCATTTGTAGAAATGCTTAACGATTGCGAATAGGTAAACATACACAGGCTGACAAAAAATTGCAAGAAATAGACCCTCCACCAAATATTTTACAAACAATACCATATATAATGTCTACTAACAAAGAGGTAAATGAAATAAATAATAACATACTAATCACACATATACAACACAATGCAGTGTATACAACAACCGCAATAGATGCAGTTGCAACAGACTTAACTGAAGAAGTAAAGCAAGCAATATTAAAACAAATACCATCAGAATCAACAAAAACTATGGGTTTACCAAATATATTGCATATTGCAAATAAACTATGTTACGATTTGACATCTAATATTAATGTAAATGATGGCTTAACTAATGGTGCAACAGGTATAATTGAATATGTAGATACTACTAATAACACACGAATTGTAGTATGGATACATTTTGATAATCCCAAAATATGCAAACAAACAAGACAACAACACAAACACCTATACCAAATTAACATTTCACACAATTGGACACCAATACTACCTATAGCAAGAACTTTCCAATTCACCCCAAAATATATCACAATAATACAGAAACAATTTCCATTGCGACGATCATCTGCACGCACTATACATAGAACACAAGGTGAAACAATCAAGCCTTTAATATATACATTTTAATAATTCAAAAATACACCATTTACATTATGTAGCTATCAGCAGAGCAAAATCCTTAAAATATATATATATATTAAAAATGTTGATGAAAGTAAAATACTAATACACCCAAGAGTCCATGAAGAAATGCTACTCTTAAGAACATATATGTTATTACAAATATCTATACCACAAATCCAACAATATCATAACCACTTCACAATTATAGTACACAATATACGATCATTACAAAAACATTACAACAATGACAGCAGACACTAATATATTAAATGCAGATATATTATGTTTAACAGAAATAAATGCTACACAGAGAGCAAATTCACAAACATATCAAATTGACCATTATTATTTAAGGTTATTTAATAAATATACATACAAACATACCAACCATGGCATTGCAATATATTTTTAAAAAATCACATATTACAGCCAATATTTACAAATGAACAACAAATTGACATCTTACAATTTACAGAACTTATAAATAACACACAATACTTTATAATCATTTTATACAAACCACCAAAAGTCACAATCCGAACATTATTACATGTTCTAACTAACAAATTAAATACTTTCCCTAATTATCAATATATTATAATGGGTGACTTTAATATAAATGTACAAATAGCAACACACAATAGCAATCTGTTATTAACCTACATGACAGAACACTTCGACTGCATACAAAAAATAAACACACCTACAACAGACTACAATTCTTTGTTAGATCATATTTTTACAAACACAGATTGGCCATGTCATGGAACATTAGAATCATATTACAGTGATCATAAACCAATATGGCTAGCTATTTAACTGTAATGTATTATACTAAAAATCTGTTTACTAAATCAGTTAAACAAATTCAAAGATTTAAAAGATATGAAACATGAAGATACAAAGCCATACCAAAAGACAGTGTGTGTCAATATTATTAAATGTTCAGCAAAAACCTATTACCGAAATGCCAAGCAAGAAAAAAAAGTCTTGTATCATATGGCTCTAGCAGATGGAACTGGCTCTATAAAAGCAACTTGCTATAATGAAGATTATTATGTACAAAGCAAAGAAAACAATTGAATGCTAATCTGCAATTATATTATCAAAAATGGTATTTTGATTATTACCAAACAAACACAAATATCAAGAATGCCACCAATTACAATAACACCAGATATTATCCAAGAAGCTGAATATATTTTACAGCCATCAGCCCCACCACTGTCTCCTATAAAGACAGTGCTAGATGCGGATGTGAAAACACTACATAGGGGCAGATTCCATTGTGTCGGTTCTCTTTGTCCAAATCGCGTGCACACTGGTGACGTGCTCAGCCCGTGTTGCAAGTAATTTACTAAACAACATCTAAATGGAACACCTTCAAGCTCCATCCAGTGGCACAGCATATGATTTGGACAAAGAGAACCGGTTAAACATTTTGAATAAACTACGGTGTGCTACCCCACCCCAAAATTATGTTGTTCACAATATCCAGCCCTTGGGGGGTAAGCACCCGGACAGCAAGAAGTACTTAATTGATATTTGGCAAAAGGCACAGCATCATTCCCATGCCAAGCGGAATACCTTTAATCCTGGAGTGTGTTTTATTTCGGTTTAAACATGACTGTTAAGTATTTCATGTGTATGTTAAAAGTGCATATATGTGTCACAAAAAGCAGTCTTGTTTAATATCTGTGCAGGAAAAATTCATTTGCATGGTATTTAGTCAGATTCCAGTTTGTTAACATGTAGATATAATTGGTGCATTATGGGAGTTAGAGTAACTGAGAGTGAACTAGGAAGGTCAAGCATTCCACAGGTGCTAATGATGTTACTCCAAGTGGGCAGATTATGGAGGGAGGAGCGCTAGTCACGTTTATAACGAAGTCGTTGATAGACATAAAATGAAATAACCTCGCTCGTGGTGGTAGGAAGTTTGTTTGTATACAGAGCAGGTAAGCTAGCAGCAGCGCTTAAATGTCTAAGAAGCTGTAACATTGTTAAGTTTAAAACTCCGGTGGGAGGGCTGGTTATACAGGTTTCCATAAGACGGTTTTAAAAGCTATTGGGAGGTAACTGATGGCGATATAACCTATTTAGTATTTGGATGCGAAGGAGAACTTCAGCGCAGAATATGCTTATAGCCTTCTGACAACTTAATGAACAAAGTTAACTGCGGGAGCAATATTGATGCATATACTACTGTTGGTGATGAGTGACGGATAGAGGGTTAATTTATATATCTTGTACTTGCAGTCACCCCTGAAGAAAGGCCCTGAGAGGCCTGAAATGCATTGGGTTACAATAAAACTGCTTTTCAAAGATTTTGGCTTCAGCACATGTTTTTGCTAAGAGGTTCGGATGGCCCTGCATTTACATAAGAAACTTGGAAAAATGCTGTTTCCTGGCATGTGGAAGTAAAGAATGATGAATGTTGAAAAACAATGAACAGAGATGAACGTGAAAATAGGAAAAGTGTGAAGAAGTGAAAAATTGGCTGCACATGCATTTGAAATATGCTGTGCCACTGGATGGAGCTTGAAGGTGTTCCATTTAGATGTTGTTATGTCTAAGGTAAGCCACATTTTATCTTTCACTGTTACTTTATACTATTATAATGTACAAAAATAATGTCGATAAAACAAATGCTTTTTTCCATAACAAAGTTTATATAAGATATATAACTGTTAATAAATATATATATATATATATAACAAGATGTATAACTATAAGTAAGTCAATATAATAGATGACAAGGCATATAACATAGCAAATTATGTGTGCAAACATACACAAACGGATTAACAAGTAACACAAAAGCATAACAATAATTTCTATAAAGATGCATATTCTGATCACATATAATAAAAATGACTTTAAAAAGTAATCTCTTTTTAAAATCAATTTTATTATTGTTTAGATAAGCATACTATTTTGCCTATATGTGTATATATATATATATATATATATATATATATATATATATATATATATATATATATATATATATATATATTCACTGAAAAAACCATAGGTTTCACACCAGTTATAGTTAGGAATTAGCATTTAAAAAACCTATTAAATTCACTGAAAAAACCATAGGTTTCACACCAGTTATAGTTAGCTGGAAATTTTACTGATATAAAACCATTGAAATTCCCACGTTATAGTTAGTCGGACTCACTATAACTTGCGCGTGCAATGCACTGCTGATGACATCACATATTACATCACTCATGACATGGTCAGTGACATCACTCATGACATCACTGATGACACCATCCAGTGAATATGTGTCTTTCTGAAAAATAAATATTAGTGAGTTATGTTTAAATATTTAAATACATATATTAGTGTTTCACTTTGTGTATAAGTGACTACATGTGTTGATAAGTAGCTACATGCGTATGTATATGGGTTATTTGATATTTTTATTAGTATCACTATGAGTGTCTATATGGTTTGGTGGGGGTATTACTTAGCACATAGATGCATGAGTGACTGACTCTTTGTTTGTATGTGTTTTGAAGACAGCATATGTACAGGACTGTATGGGTGGATGAGTGTCTATATGTGTTTGTTAGTGAGTGAATGACTGTCTCACTAGTGTCTTTATCAGTAACTACATATGTTTTAATCTAGTATATATGAATATTGATGTATATAAGTGAGTATATGTGAGAGTAAGAGATTGTAAGATTTCCTGTTTAAATAAGTATGTGTTTCTATAAGTGATTGTTTAAGAGAATAAATATGTGTAATTTTCAATAAAAGTAAGGTGGAAGTGTGTGTATAACTCTATATTCAAATAAATGGTTGTTCAATAGTTTATTTGCACGTGTGAATATGTGTGTGAGTAACTTTTGGATGAATGTCGGTGTGTAACAGGATGTATAGGTGTATCTCTTCATATGATGAGTGAGTATATGTATGAGTGACTATATAGAACTGTTGGTGAATGAGTGGATGTGTATATAGATAGTGGAAGTACAGAATTGCTTGTTGTAACTGATATAGGTATGTCCATTTTTTAAAAATTTCAGTTTCTATTTTTGAATATGTGTCTCAAGGGTTACTTTACACTGAGAGGAGGTCTGTGACTGTGTCACAAGGATGGTGTCATCAGTGATGTCATGAGTGATGTCACTGACCATGTCATGAGTGATGTAATATGTGATGTCATCAGCAGTGCATTGCACGTGCAAGTTATAGTGAGTCCGACTAACTATAACGTGGGAATTTCAATGGTTTTATATCAGTAAAATTTCCAGCTAACTATAACTGGTGTGAAACCTATGGTTTTTTCAGTGAATTTAATAGGTTTTTTAAATGCTAATTCCTAACTATAACTGGTGTGAAACCTATGGTTTTTTCAGTGAATTTCAAAGGTTTTTTTAATGCTAATTCCTAACTATAAGTTTCACTTTATAAATAAGACTGTTAGCACTCTAGTTGTTCTTTTTAACACTCTGGTACATTTTCTCATTGGGCTACAGTTGGGCTACATCTAGTTGAATTTTGGGCTACATTTTCAATTTTTGATCTCTGGTGGCCATCTTTGGGCTACATTGGGCTACTTTGGGCTACATTTG
Organism: Lissotriton vulgaris; assembly: GCF_964263255.1. Classification (NCBI taxonomy): domain Eukaryota; kingdom Metazoa; phylum Chordata; class Amphibia; order Caudata; family Salamandridae; genus Lissotriton; species Lissotriton vulgaris. Next base: position 955,804,992 of record NC_141697.1, on the reverse strand, counting down.
GGCTACATTTTGGCTCTAACATATATTAAGCCCAATGTAGCACAATACATATTTTTCTAAAGTTAATGTTTTTTACAAACCACTTCAGAATAGAGCTACCTGTCCCTACAATTTTCCCAATTTTTTTTTAAAAAATTATTTTGGGGAGCGCTCCCGGAGCGCGCCCCGGGGAGCGCCCCGAAAAGCGTATTTTTACAAAGCGCCCCGGGGCGCGCTCCGGGGAGCGTCCCGTGAGCGCCAATATCGCAAACGAAAACATGATCGTGACGTATCGCGTAGCCGCGACCGCGTGATACGCACGGCGTAAGCGCACCCGGAAGTACTCGAGCGAATACGATCGCACAACGTAAACTTCCGACGCGCTTACGCTGCGCGACCCGGGGCGCGCCCCCGGGCGCGCCCCGGGCGCGTAGCGTAAGCGCGTCGGGTCATGTGAGCAGAAAATAACACTTTTCATTGGTTCATAACAGTTTTGGTTTCATAATGATGAAGCCCCTGGTCTTGTGACCTGAAAATAACACTTCTCATTGGTTCAGGACAGTTTTTTTTTCTAAATGATGAAAGACCCCACCTTTTTTCCTTATTCTGACTTTGTCCTTTGACTGAGGAAGACCTGTTTGTTGCTCTGTCTACTTTTTTGCTCTTTGAGTAATATTTTGTACTATAAAATGGCTTCATTAGTAGCATCAGCTGGTGCATCTGCCCCACCACCACCACCACAACCACCAAGAGGACCAGCTCCAAATTATGTTGGTGGTCAAGAACAGGAGGAGGAAGAGGAAGAGGAGGAGGGGAGAAGAAGATGGCTGCCTGAAGAAAACACACCTTATAAACCCAAACCACACTTCATTTGGGAGTTTTTTTCAATTCCAGAGGGGAAAAAAAAGGTGAATGCGCCAAAAGTCACTTGCCTCATCTGCAATGATGAACTTTCACGGGGCAACCCAAATAAGAAATATTCTTTTGGTAACTATACCATGATTCGGCACATGACAAGAAAGCATCCAAACAACTACTCTCGTGCAGAGTTCCGGGAACTGGCCAGTAACCTCCCCCATTCATCAAGGACCCCCTCCCAAAGAAACCAACCCACTTCCTCGCAACCAGAAACATCTGAGGTGATGCCTTGCATTCAGCCGAGGTTTGCTGATTTTAAAATTACTTGCAAAGCTTGTGGCAAACTTATCTCCTATGGGGAACAAAGTGTGAAACTCATCGTCCTTGCAGGTGATAATCACAAGTGCCCCAAAAAGAAGTAATTTTTTGGGTTTTTTGTTTTTTTGCTCCAGTTGAGCCAGTTTCAATTCCCTTTTTTTGTTTCTCCCCCAAAAAAATACAAAAAAATATATAAAACTGTTTTGAAAAGCCAAAAAAAGTACAAAAAGTTCAAAAAACACAAAAAAAATATAAAACAACAAAAAGAAGAAAAAAAAAAGTTCTTTTTAGAACTACCTCCAATTTCTAAATCAAAACTTCATTTTTTAAACACTCTGTCACCTTTTTTCATCATAGTGCGCTCCCAGGGCCGCTCCCCGGTGCGCGCACCGTGCGCTTCCCCCGCGCAAAACGAAAAAAAAAAAATATTTTAAATGCCCCGCGGGGCCCTTTTATAGCCCCCACATCAAACCTAGGGGGTCAAAGGGGTCTATCCCTGACGCCTTATGGTCAGTTCCCACTTTGTTTTAGCCACCTCTTATGTCTCGATTTTACCGAGACACAAGATGGCGACCGCTCTGGACTGTTTCGAATGTTTACAGACACCCGAGAGCCAATCAGCTTTCCATGCGCACCTCGCGTGGCGCGCCTGGAGCGCTCCCCGGTGCGCGCACCGGTGCGCTGCTATAGATATATATATTTTTTTGAACCTAAATTACTCAAAATCCACTGGAGCACATATCTTGAGACATAGCAAAGGCACATCGGGCTACCATTCCCTACAATTTTGCCAAGTTTGGTGGAAATCCATTCAGCCGTTCGGGCTAAAAGTGAAATCGACCGCCCTATGGAAATTAACATGGGGAAAACGCGTTTTGGGACCCCCCTTTTATCTCGGCCCCCGCTTGACAAATCCCCCCCAAACTTTCAGGGAAGGACCGGAACGCCGCGAGGCCATTTTCAGGAAATTTTCAGGCAGATTCGTCAACCGGCGCAAAAGTTATTCCAAATAGAATTTTGAGATTTAACATTGAAAAAAATCCTAACTATAACTACCTACTGGCGACCGCCAGTAGGTAATATATATATATATATATATATATATATATATATATATATATATATATATATATATATATATATATTACCTACTGGCGATAGCCAGTAGGTATATATAGTTAGGATTTTTTTCCTATGGGATTTTTGAAAATTCTATGTCGAATAACTTTGGCTTATGAGGACAGAATTGGCTGAAATTTTCAGGAAAATGGAACATTTTGTTTCTGAGCAGCCCCTGAAAATTTGGGGGGGTTTCGTCAAGGGGGGGCCGAGAAAAAAGGGGGGTCCCAAAACGTGTTTTTCCCATGCAATTTTCCATAGGGCGGTTGGCCTCACTTTTAGCCTGAACGGCTGAATGGATTTACACCAAACTTGGCAAAATTGTAGGGACTGGTAGCCCGATGTGCCTTTGCTATGTCTCAAGATATAGGCTCCAGTGGTTTTTACGAAAATTAACTTTGAAAAATATATATTGGGCTACATTGGGCTATATATATGTTGGAGCCCAAATGTAGCCCAATATAGCCCAATGTAGCCCAATGTAGCCCAAAGATGGCCGCCAGAGACAAAAAAAACCAAATGTAGCCCAAATATCAGCCAGATGTAGCCCAACTATAGCCCAATGACAGATTGTCCCAGAGTGTTCTAAAGAACAACTAGAGTGCTAACAGTCCTACTTATTACAAAGGTATGGCACACCTGAAGCCATCTTGATTGGAATAAAGTGGTAACTCTTAAAACATTTAATTTAAAAAGGAACAAAATGAGGGGGTTCATTTTGCCATAGAAAGTATGATTAGCGAATATATGACGAAATCCTGCATACCATCAGTCCGCAAAAAAAATCCTGCATGTACTATTAGGCCGCAAATTAAAATAACGAAAACTTTTAGAACAAATATGCCTTTAGCATACACTAAACAACTAAACTACCCTAAACCCTAAAACACTACCCCCAGCATGACCCTACACTACACAAACAGTACAACACTACCCTAAACCCTAAAACACTACCCCCAGCATGACCCTACACTACACAAACACTACAACACTACCCTAAACCCTAAAACACTACCCCCAGCATGACCCTACACTACACAAACACTACAACACTACCCTAAACCCTAAAACACTACCCCCAGCATGACCCTACACTACGCAAACACTACAACACTACCCTAAACCCTAAAACACTACCCCCAGCATGACCCTACACTACGCAAACACTACAACACTACCCAAAACCCTAAAACACTACACCCCAGCATGACCCTACACTACGCAAACACTACAACACTACCCTAAACCCTAAAACACTACCCCCAGCATGACCCTACACTACGCAAACACTACAACACAACCCTAAACCCTAAAACACTACCCCCAGCATGACCCTACACTACGCAAACACTACAACACAACCCTAAACCCTACAACACTACCCCCAGCATGACCCTACACTACGCAAACACTACAACACTAACCTAAATCCTAAAACACTACCCCCAGCATGACCCTACACTACGCAAACACTACAACACTACCCAAAACCCTAAAACACTACACCCCAGCATGACCCTACACTACGCAAACACTACAACACTACCCTAAACCCTAAAACACTACCCCCAGCATGACCCTACACTACGCAAACACTACAACACTACCCAAAACCCTAAAACACTACACCCCAGCATGACCCTACACTACGCAAACACTACAACACTACCCTAAACCCTAAAACACTACCCCCAGCATGACCCTACACTACGCAAACACTACAACACTACCCAAAACCCTAAAACACTACACCCCAGCATGACCCTACACTACGCAAACACTACAACACTACCCTAAACCCTAAAACACTACCCCCAGCATGACCCTACACTACGCAAACACTACAACACTACCCTAAACCCTAAAACACTACCCCCAGCATGACCCTACACTACGCAAACACTACAACACTACCCTAAACCCTAAAACACTACCCCCAGCATGACCCTACACTACGCAAACACTACAACACTACACTAAACCCTAAAACACTACCCCCAGCATGACCCTACACTACGCAAACACTACAACACTACCCAAAACCCTAAAACACTACCCCCAGCATGACCCTACACTACGCAAACACTACAACACTACCCTAAACCCTAAAACACTACCCCCAGCATGACCCTACACTACGCAAACACTACAACACTATCCAAAACCCTAAAACACTACACCCCAGCATGACCCTACACTACGCAAACACTACAACACTACCCTAAACCCTAAAACACTACCCCCAGCATGACCCTACACTACGCAAACACTACAACACTACCCTAAACCCTAAAACACTACCCCCAGCATGACCCTACACTACGCAAACACTACAACACTACCCTAAACCCTAAAACACTACCCCCAGCATGACCCTACACTACGCAAACACTACAACACTATCCAAAACCCTAAAACACTACACCCCAGCATGACCCTACACTACGCAAACACTACAACACTACCCTAAACCCTAAAACACTACCCCCAGCATGACCCTACACTACGCAAACACTACAACACTACCCTAAACCCTAAAACACTACCCCCAGCATGACCCTACACTACGCAAACACTACAACACTACCCTAAACCCTAAAACACTACCCTCAGCATGACCCTACACTACGCAAACACTACAACACTACCCAAAACCCTAAAACACTACCCCCAGCATGACCCTACACTACGCCAACACTACAACACTACCCAAAACCCTAAAACACTACCCCCAGCATGACCCTACACTACGCAAACACTACAACACTACCCAAAACCCTAAAACACTACACCCCAGCATGACCCTACACTACGCAAAAACTACAACACTACCCAAAACCCTAAAACACTACCCCCAGCATGACCCTACACTACGCAAACACTACAACACTACCCAAAACCCTAAAACACTACCCCCAGCATGACCCTACACTACGCAAACACTACAACACTACCCTAAACCCTAAAATACTACACCCCAGCATGACCCTACACTACGCAAACACTACAACACTACCCAAAACCCTAAAACACTACCCCCAGCATGACCCTACACTACGCAAACACTACAACACTACCCTAAACCCTAAAACACTACGCCCAGCATGACCCTACACTACGCAAACACTACAACACTACCCTAAACCCTAAAACACTAGCCCCAGCATGACCCTACACTACGCAAACACTACAACACAACCCTAAACCCTAAAACACTACCCCCAGCATGACCCTACACTACGCAAACACTACAACACTACCCTGAACCCTAAAACACTACCCCCAGCATGACCCTACACTACGCAAACACTACAACACAACCCTAAACCCTAAAACACTACCCCCAGCATGACCCTACACTAAACAACCACCACAACTCTACACTACACTAACACAACACTACACTACACAACACTACACTACACTACACAATCACTAACCCACGAAAAAATTAACTCAAACCCACTTACCTCTCTCGTCATCGTGGTTTTCACAACGCAAATGCATTTACCATACATGCCTTTAAAAAGTAATTCTTTGTAAAGGCATGCGCGATAAATGCACATGCGTTTTGAAAAAATGCGGGATAATGGTATGCGAGCTCAATGACCTTGCGGGATAATGGTATGCGGACTGAAAGTCTGCGGGATAAAAAATGCGGGAAAATGGCTGCAAACCATGATTAGCAGCAGACTTCCCTGGTGAGCACTAGCTTTACTACAGTGATCTAATGAGCAACTAGAGTGCTAACATTCAGAATTTATGGCAAATGTGTGACACATCTGAATGCCTTCTTGATAGAACCAAAGTAAACAAGCATTGAAAATGCAATAGATCTCGCCCTCGTTTAAGTTAAAGCCATTCTGTTTGTAATGAGGTGGCTTTTTAGCTTTGCTTTTATTAGTGTTTTTAAAACTTTCATGTAAATAACATGCATATGTATGCATATATGTATATGTATGCATGCATTTATATTTATATAGATATGCAGATTACATATGTTTATATATGTATATTACCTACTGGCGATAGCCAGTGGGTATATATAGTTAGGATTTTTTCTCTATGGGATTTCTGAAAATTCTATGTCTAATAACTTTGGCGTTTGTGGACGGAATTGGCTGAAATTTTCAGGAAAATGGCACTTTTTTTTTCTGAAAATTTGGTGGGGTTTCGTCAAGGGGGGGCCGAGAACAAAGGGGGGTCCCAAAACGCGTTTTTCCCATTCATTTTTCCATGGGGCGGTTGGACTCACTTTTAGCTCGAACGGCGGAATAGATTTACATGAAACTTGGCAAAATTGTAGATATGGTTTGCCCGACGTGCCTTTGCTATGTCTCAATATATGTGCTCCAGTGGATTTTGAGAAATTAACGTTTAAAAAAATATATATATCTGTGACAGCGCTCCGGTTAGCGCCCCGGTTCGCGTACCTGACGCGTAACGGAACTTCGCGAAGCGAATCTGATTGGCTCTCCGGTGTCTGTCAACATTCTAAACAAACCGGAGCGGCCGCCATCTTGTCTCTCGGTACGATCGAGAGACAAGATGTGGTGAAAAACGAAGGGGGAAATGAAGGAAAGGGGGCAAGGTAGACCACTCCTGACCCCCTAGGATTGATGAGGGGGATATTAAAGTGCCCCGTGGGGCAAAAAATTTTGCGATTTTACGCCGTAGAGGCGCGTCCCGGTACGCGAACCGGGCAGCTCACCGGGCAGCTAACCGGGCAGCTAACCGGCAGCGTAGCTGTCAACATTGTAAACAGTCCGGAGCGGCCGCCATCTTGTCTCTCGGTAGGTTCGAGAGACAAGATGTGGTGAAAAAAGAAGGGGGAAATGAAGGAAAGGGGGCAAGGTAAACCCCTCCTGACCCCCTAGGATTGATGAGGGGGATATTAAAGTCCCCCGCGATTTTTCGCGGTAGAGGCGCTTCCCGGTACGCGAACCGGGCAGCTAACCGGCAGCGTAACGGGAGTCCGCCATCTTGTGTTTTTGGAGCGTCCGGTTCGCGTACCGGGTAGCGTCCCGGTAAGCGTAACAAGGGGAAAACCAAGAGAAACAGTAAAAAAAAAATGAAGTGAATAGATTTCCAGCAAACTTGGCAAAATTGTAGGGACTGTTTGTTTGATGTGCCTTTGCAAGGCCTCAAGATATGTGCACGTCTGGATTTTGTCTAATTAAGGTTAAAAAAAATATATATATCTGTAAGCGTGCTCCGGCACGCTTACGTTACGGGTTTTGTTTGCGCTGCAGAACCGATACGTCACGGTTATGCGACGCGTCATGAGGCGTCTCACGTGGCTACGTGATACGTCACGTAATAAAGAATATATTTTACAGCTATAGATATTAGCTTTTAAAAAACCAATGAAATTCACTGAAAAAACCATAGGTTATAGACCATATATAGTTAGGAATTTGCATTTACAAAACCTTGAAAATTCACTGAAAAAACCATAGGTTAGAGACCATATATAGTTAGCTGGACATTTTATTGACATAAAACCAATGAAATTCCATATATAGTTAGTTGCACTAACTATATATCGCGCACCCGCAATCCACTGCTGATGATGTCACATATTACATCATTCATGACATGGTCAGTGACATCACTGATGACATCACTGATGACATCTCAAATGACATCACTGATGACATCACTGATGACATCTCAAATGACATCAGTGATGACATCATGACACACCAATACCAGTTACTACATACGCACTCACTGATTCCTACGTCTACACACACATTCACTCATTCACCCATACAATCACTCATACATACAGACACTCATTATTACAACACTATCATATGCACTCATACACCTATGCAGACACTCACACACTGCCACTCATCCATGGAGTTACTCACACACCTAGTCAGTCCTGTAAAGAATCAATCACACTTCCATTTCCTCATCTATACAGTTAAACACAGAACACCATACTTCAGTGACATCACTGATGACATCACTGATGACATCTCAAATGACATCACTGATGACATCTCAAATGACATCACTGATGACATCATGACACACCAATACCAGTTACTACATACGCACTCACTGATTCCTACGTCTACACACACATTCACTCATTCACCCATACAATCACTCATACATACAGTCACTCATTATTACAACACTATCATATGCACTCATACACCTAGTCAGTCCTGTGAAGAATCAATCACACTTCGATTTCCTCATCTATACAGTTAAACACAGAACACCATACTTTTCACACATATACTAACACATACTTACTCTCTTATACAATCACTGATACAAGTACACATTGATATGCACAGAGTCACACACCTCCCAGCCAGCCACACACACACTCAGTCTTCCATACATCCACTCATTCTTCAATATGTAAAACATATTTAAACTTTACAAAAACACACAGACACTAGATGATGTCATCAGTGATGTCATTTGAGATGTCATCAGTGATGTCATTTGAGATGTCATCAGTGATGTCATCAGTGATGTCACTGACCATGTCATGAATGATGTAATATGTGACATCATCAGCAGTGGATTGCGGGTGCGCGATATATAGTTAGTGCAACTAACTATATATGGAATTTCATTGGTTTTATGTCAATAAAATGTCCAGCTAACTATATATGGTCTCTAACCTATGGTTTTTTCAGTGAATATATATATATATATATATATAAATATATATATCAATATATAAGCAAAGTAACAAAGAAAACCAATACAATATTATATATTGGTATACACCTTACAAATATAATTAGAACAACAAAAGATACAATCACATAAAGTAAGTACTTTCACAAAACAAATAAATGTATATATTTGTTTGCATAATATACCTCATAAAGTACACTTAAAAGGTAAGTAAAATAAAATCTCAATCCAAATGTTTAAAAATATACAAAAGCAGCAAAATAGCAATGCAAATATATATTCTCATTTTTAATGCATTTTGTAATAAATTGTCTAAACGTTAATACAATATAAAGCGTTAATACAATGTTATATTGCAACTTTTATAAAACTGTCTTATGTATAATAATAAATGCATACAACAAATGGATATGCCTATGTCTAAGGTTAGCCACAATTTTTCTATAATCATTTATATTTACTGTTTTAATGTACAACAAAAATGTATATAAAGGGGGCGTGGTCATGGAGCCACGCAAGATGGACGCCTAACCGGGATGCTTGCTGACAAATTATTGCGAAGTTTCAAGTCAAATCGGAACCTCCAGCTTGGCAAAACACGACGGAATGCCTGCGGACCACAATAACTTCTTTTCCAGACCTATAATGTGCTGCATTTTTTTACTTTTAAGCATCGCGTTTCTCGCTCGATGCCCGCCGCCATTTTGTGGAGGCTCCGCGACTGATTACAAGTAGCGGGTCCCGCGCTTCCTTTCAAGTGTGTTTTCCTCAGGTTACTATTTTCTTTTGGAATGCACATTCTGTCTGCCTCACAAATCCTTTCATGCTGAATGCACCTTTTTTCATTGTGTACTGCCTGTAGCTGATTTTTCTCTCACAAGCCCATGATATTTTGCAGTACTTTACCTCAGATTGCATCAACCCTTTTAAAATAATGACTATCGGGACACTTTGACATATGGGTGGCTCCTGCTGGCTTATGCACCCCACTTGGCTTGGCAAATATTTCACGCTATACCTTTTTTAAACAGTCTACCTTCCATTTTTGTCGACTGCCTGTTAGTCCTAATTACCAATTATGACTGTTTTGTGCACACTTCTGGAACTGTCTTTTGTTCTTCTCACCGGCTACCTTCACTTACAATGCCATCCTGAACAAGTCTCTCTGGATAACTTCTGCTCATTTGAGTGAACCGATTGAGTGATGCCAATTTTCCTCTATTGTTGCAGTCGCTGCTGTAAGTTCCTGTTTGGCTGAATACCTCACCGCTCCTGCGACTAATCTGTGTTGGCTTGGTTTCGTAAATTCCTCGTTGATGCACCTTCAATTTTATGGCGTTATGTCATATTCTGCAGTTTTGCTTGAATTCTTTCTCTGATGTGAAGCCCTGGTGCCTTTTTCACCATTTTCTTCAATAACAGCTCTTCAGTTTCTGCCTTCATTAATAGTTCTAACCTATGGTCAAATTGTGCAAGCCTAAATTTGTCTTGGTTTCTTCTCAGAGCAATCAGGATTCATCTTCTTCAGCATCCTCTTTGCCTACTGTTCCGGCTCCAATGGCTGGCGCTGCGCCGAAACGTTCTTCTTCAACGTCATCTACCTCTTCTAAATCTTCTCCTCTTGTTACCTCCAAGCGTCTAAAACATGACCCTCCTTCACCAGACAAACCGCCCTCTCCTATTTCCATGGAACTTGTTTTGTAGGAGATTCGGGCCATGCGCCCGTTTGTTGAAAACACCAACAATGAAACAGCTCCTGAAGGAAAAATGGTCATCTATGGACAGTAGACTGACCTCTGTGGAACAACAGGTACTGGAGTTTCCTTCACATGCCCAATGTATGTCTTCCTTGGAAAAGTCAGTCCTAGCCCTCCAACAACACACTGAGGATTTGGAAAATAGAAATAAGAGAAATAATCTCCATATTTATGGTCTACCTGAATCTCTGGAAGGGGATGACCCAGTCACTTTCTTCCAAAGTTACTGGATATGCCTTCTACAACTTTTCTTACAATTCAAAGGGCTCATAGACTTGGACCGTGCACTTCCACATCACCGAAACCTTGTGGAGTCATAATCCTTTTACTGAAGTTCACGGACGCTACTGCTTCTAGACGGAAAGAATTCCTCAGTTTGCGTGCACCACTATGATCTCTTGGAGCTCGATAAGGTTTGTTTCATCCCTGCATCTTCAAAGTCACTCATCAAAATCGAACATGGACTTTTCAAGATCCAGGAGAACTTAAGAACTTTATTCAGATTCATTCCACAAGTGGCATGGATACTACGGCTCCTCCTACCGGTTGATTGGAATGATCATCTAGTTTTTTATTAATTCTGTTTTATCTATTATTGTTCTTTACTATGTTATGATGATGCAGTTTTCTTTCCTTCCTAAACAGTTATGATATAGGATCTATGTCTTTATTGTACCTTCCTCGTTATCAATTGCTTTTCTCTTTCATACTTCTTCATACAGGTTCCTGATGTTTCTCCCTAATTCCGTGCAGTTTGCTCTTCCGTATCCCCCGTCCTGGTTTGGTTTGGACATCCTCCCCTCGAGTGGTTCTTCTTGTTGGGTTTCGCCATTGCCCCTTCTTCCCTTTGTGTTTCCCCTTCAGGTATGTTATGCTTAGTCGTCCTTCTGGATTTGTACTGTCTCCTCTATTCTCTCATCCTCCCACTCTTCCTATTTCTCTTTTCTTTCCCTTCCTTCGCTTCCTTTTCCTCTCTTGATACTGATTCCCTTTTTCCTTTTTTCTTATCTATTCTTCTTCTCTTTGGCTCTATTTTGACTATATTCCTTCTTGGCTTTTTCTTTCATCACTCCCCTCTATTTGCAGTTCTTTACTATTTTTTCTTTCCTTTCTTATTCTTTTCCATTTTGGGGGATATGTTGTTCATATTTCTTTTTCCACTTTTCAATGTTCTTACATTTATTTATCCTACTGGTTTCCTTTTTCGATTCTATGTTGTATACATATTGCTTAGCATTTTTGTTATAATTGTCCTCCTCCTTTTTTTTTTTTTTTTTTTTGAAAACCTTTATTGTATCTTCACAGCTTTACACAGCATGCCGCCTACAACCCAAGAGGGCCGGCCGCTAATCAGGAGTGTCAGAATGAGAACGACCTTCAGAAATACAGTCAGTGTAGGTTATTGCAAAAGTCATATCCGAGAAGGCCGCCAGCGAGAGTAGTGAAGGTCAGAAGCAAATGTTCCATGCAGGATGATCGAGGTTTTCATTTTCTATTTTCAAAACTAACTAAAAGAACAGTCGAACATAGGGAATTCACAGTATGATCATTGTCTTTGTATATTGCTAGATAGACGTGAGAGTACACCTGGAGTAAAACAACGTCATATGCATCCACAAGTTAACATCGGGTGTAAAGGAGACATCGCCCCCCCAACCCTTCCTGAAGGACCCCACCCCACAATCAACCACCCTCACTCCAACCCGTCATCCTCATCCGAGTCTAATGGGTCATCCTCTGGCAGCGGGTCGCAGATGTCACCCCGGTAAGTGTTCCACGGGGACCATACCTTGTTCCACTTGCCAGGACAAGCTCGGTTTAGGTATACAGCCCTTTCAGTAACCATCATCCTGTCCATGTTAATGCACCACTGTGATGTTGTCGGGAGGTCCGCCACCCCCCAGCGCTGCGCAATGTCTCGCTTTGCTACCATCATACCCAGTGTCACCCAAATGCGTCCATGCCGGGACAAGTCTGTCGGCTCCCAAACATTGAGGAGGCACCGTCGTGGTTCCGGCAATACCGAGACCTCCAGCACCTGTGATACAGTGCGCAGGACCTGACGCCAGTAGTTGTGTATGCGTGGACAATCCCAGTCCTCCTCCTTTTTAACATTTAGAATTATTTCTTGGAATGTAAAAGGTTTTGTTAATCCCATTAAATGGCAGAGAGTTCTCTCTCACTTAGCTTCCTATACCCCTGATATTGTCCTTCTGCAAGAGACTCGCCTTAATGAACTTGAATCCCTTAAACTAAAAGCAGCTGGGTTGGTACAGTTCTTTTCTCTCCCTCTAATAACAAGAAGAATGGAGTTGCCATCCTTTTTCATAAAAAGTTGAAATGTACGGTTTTGTCAGAAGAAAAGGACAGTGATGGCAGATGGATCCTTGCCAATCTCCTAATTAACTCAATTCCGTTAACTGTTTTTAATGTTTATGGTCCTACCCAACCTGATTGTACATTTTGGCCTTCTGTTACCAATAAATGTATTCAACATAAAAATGATTTATTTGGGGGGCGTGGCTAGCAGCCGATGATGGCGGCAGCAAACTAGAGAGGCTCCCGTAGCGTGGCGGCTTCCCACATCAATCCGCATGCCTATCCGCTCAACAACGAACCCAGAAGGGGTGCCCCGGGTCCGGTGACCGAACGACAGCTGCAGGAGAAGTTTGGGTGCGTTCACGCCCTGGGAACGGGAGGAAGGAACTACCGCAACTGACCTCAGAGTGCGGCCTGGCAGCACGAGTGCAGCCGCGGTGGCTGCGTTGAGTTCTATCCGGGCGGAAGTGGACCATCGCCGGCGCGGACAAGCGGAAGTGCCCGCAGCTGCCACAGACCAACGCCAGCAGAGCTTGAAACTGGCGGATCACTCTCGGTCACTCAAATGCTGGCTTTATCTCTCCGACGTCAAGGCAGTACAGTGAACAACAGCGGCGATAATTGTAACTGAAGTTCGAAAGCAACTGCGTAGTCGCCGCCATCTTGCATCTCGTCTGCCAGTGCTGGTACGGACTCACTGCCGACGGAACTAGACGCCATTAGTGACTCGCAAACTACAACTGGCGTGTCTGCCTGCCTAGAAGACTAGGCACTGCTGAACAAGGGCGGCCTGACTACCCACCCACCGGGAGTGCTCCGACGGCGTGCCATAATGGCGGGGAAGGGACTCCGACAAACCACCACTCAGGCTAAGCTCGATAAATTCGCCTACGATAAACAGACACTTTCCCAACCGGAGCAGCGCAAATCTGTGGGCAAAGGCACGGAAGGTGAGGGGGCGAAGAAGGCTACCCTGGACGATGTCTTGCACGCCCTGGCGCAGGTACAAGCAACGGTGGGCGCGACTGCTACCGAGGTGACCCTGATACGAGCGGACCTCCAGAAGATGAGTGAAAGAGTGAAGCAGGTGGAGGTGGTAGCTAATTCGCTGGTGGAGGATGTCTCAGATCTACAGGTCGCAATGGAGAAGTTTCAGGCCGATAATAAACTGCTCAAAGACAAACTGGACGATCATGAAGAACGCTCCCGGCGGAACAACGTCCGCATTTTGGGGGTCCCGGAATCTGAAACCAAAGGGGCCATGGACTTGTATGTGGAGGATCAGATAAAAAATATCAGCTGGCCCCCAAGGGGCTCTCTAACTTCTTCACGGTTGAACGAGCTCATAGGGTACCCGGAGGAACACCTAAGCCAGGGGCCCTCCCGCGTCCGATCCTAGCGAGACTTTTTAACTTCAGAGATCGTGACACGATCCTACAGGCGGCCAGAGTGTCACCAGCCATCCAGATCCAAAACTCGCGGATATCCTTTTTTCCAGACTATACAGCGGAGGTTACGAGACGGAGGAGGACTTTTCTGGAAGTAAAGAAGACACTACGCGAACTGGAATTGCCGTACTCTATGCTGTACCCGGCCCGGCTAAGGGTGGTGGCAGACAAGAAGGTTTGGTTCTTTGACTCCCCCGAGGCAGCAAGAGACTGGCTGGAGGGATGGCGCACAGTGGATTGCACGTCTGGCCGACAGCGCAACAGACACCAAAACGACAGCCGGCCCGGCTCACAGACTTCAGCTGGAAGGAGTGCGGGCGCATCGCCAACGCAGGACCTGTCCGGGGCTGCCGGGGGCAAATAAGGTCAGCAGGCCGTGAAATGTTAGGACTTGGACTTCTTCCCACTTTGGTTACTCATATATGTCGTTAGTGGATGCCGGCCTGGGCGTCCCGAGGGCAGCAAGGGAGCCGCCTGCTTTGGGGGACACTCTCCGCCGACGTGCAAGTACTCTGTTTGTGGGATGGGTTAAGCGCTCTGCTAAGTTGGGGTGGTGGGCAGTTGTAGGTCCGCTAAGCAGGGAGGCAGGGTGGGAAGGGATGGAGGGGTTTGTTTCTTTTTCATTGGAAATTCACTAAGTCGGTCAAGAACTGAAATGTGTGTTGCTACTAAAATGGTGTTTTTGCAGGTACGATTGATTCTTTCTGGACGATTCGTGTGTGGTAGTGTGATTGAAAATGGCGGATGAACATCTCAATGCCGCGGGGCAGGATGGGGCGCGGTCTGGTGGCTCCGCCCTTAGAATACTTTCCTGGCACGTAAGGGGCCTAGGGGACAAGGTGAAACGTGGCCTAGTACTAACTGAGTTGAAGCGGCATAAACCCCATCTAGCACTCTTGCAGGAAACTCACTTGGTGGGAGGGGCTACTAAAGCCTTAGATAGGAGGGGATACAGGATGATTGTGCATTCAGAATTTTCATCGGGTTCTCGGGGCACGGGTGTCCTGATCAAAAAATCCTCACACTTTATTCCATTGAGCACGAAAACCGATAGTCAGGGATGCTTTGCGGCGGTGGTGGGGCAGTGGGACGGTCGTCCCTTGACAGTGGTTTCTGTATATGTTCCGCCGTCCCTCCATTCAGTAATGCTTCCAGCCCTTGGTGATTTTTTGTTATCTCTCCCCGACAGTGATGTAATTTTGGGTGGGGATTTTAACGCGACGGCGGATCTACAGCTCGATAGGTTTCCGGTGACTGCTTCGCCGGGGGGACCCTCCCGGTTTCAGCGGTTCCTAGAGGCACTGAGATTGGTAGATATCTGGCGTCATGTTCATCCTCAGGTCAGACAGTACACGTTCCACTCCACAGTCCACAACAGTCTTTCCCGCATTGATTATTTTTTGGCGTTGGGGAAGGGGTACAGCGAGTCGACACTGTTGACATACACCCCCGAGGCATTTCAGATCACTCTCCGATAACTCTCACCATTTGCACCCAGACAAAGTCGCGTCACCGCATATACCCTATTCAGGCATCTTACCTTAAAGTCCCGAAAATCAAGAAGGCTCTTCAGAGGGCCACGGAGCATTACTTTGTTGAGAATGTGTCAACTGTGGCGTCCGCCGAGGTCCTCTGGGAGGCCTACAAAACAGTGCTAAGGGGGCAGGCTATAAGCTCCATCGCGGCTCATAAGAAGGAACAGGCAGTTGAACAGTCTACACTTGAGCTCCAACTGCGCACAGCCACAACCTTACACGAGGCTGACCCTACAGAGGACACGGCGCGTAACCTTGCACTCCAGCAGCGACTGTACACAGACCATGCACGCCTCACAGTACAGGGACACATTACTGATACACAGAATCGGGTGTACGACGTGGGCGATAAGGCGGGAAAGATTTTGGCCTGGCTTGATAAGAGAGGGGGTAGCTCCAGAGGGATTCAGCAGGTGAAGGATGGGAATGGTACGATGCAGACTAACCCTGAACAGGTGGTGGAGGCACTGGCGGCCCACTTCGAAAAGGTGTATACTCCTGAAAGGGAGGTGACCGCAATCATGGCCCAGAGTGCACTGAGCGGAATAGATATCCCGATACTGCAACCGGAGGCGATGGCCGACCTGGATGCGGCATTAACCACCGACGAAATACAGCTTGCCATAGGGGCGCTCAAGCCTGGAAAGGCCCTTGGTCCGAACGGCATTCCGGTGGAATGGTATCAAGCACGATCTGAGGACCTTAGTCCTTACCTACTCAACATGTATGAGGAATGCCGTGAGAGGGGGCTGCTCCCACTGGACCAGAGAACGGCCACGATCGTGGCAATACCTAAGCCCGGTAAGCCTCAGGAGGAATGCTCCTCTTACCGCCCTATCTCCCTACTGAATGCAGAAAGCAAAATCTTGGCTAAACTCCTGGCCAACCGGCTGTTGGCTCATTTGCCTGATCTTATCCACCCAGATCAATCGGGGTTTATGCCTCATAGGAACACTGCACTAAATCTTCGTAGGGTGCACGGGGTGCTGGCGAGGGCAGACCAGATTAGTGACAGTGCAGTTATATTGGCCCTGGACGCAAAGATGGCTTTCGACCTGGTGGAATGGGTCTACCTTTTTGAGGTGCTGTCCCACACGGGCTTTGGCCCGAACTTTATATCCTGGATTAAGCTACTCTACGCGGCGCCTGTGGCACACGTGGTAGCAAATGGCCACATTTCGCGCACGTTTTCACTTGGGAGGGGCACCCGGCAAGGCTGCCCTCTGTCTCCCTTGCTTTTTGCGCTAACCCTGGAACCGCTGGCTAATCGCATAAGACAAACTCCCTTGCTCAAGGGGATACAATGGAGGGAGGGATGGGAAGACCGCCTGTCCCTATATGCGGACGACATGCTGGTGTATTTAACGGATCCCGAGCATGGAGTGCCAGCTCTTTTGAACTTGTGCGACGAGCATGGCAAGGTTTCTGATTACACCATAAATTGGAGCAAATCAGAGATGTACGTACTGAAAGGTCAGGTTCCGACGCTCGGACCTGACTGCCCTCTGAGACTGGCCGGTTCCTCCTTTAAATATTTAGGGATCTATGTTACGAGGGACCCACTTGAGTATAAGAGACTGAATTTAGTGCCACCGCTGGAGCGTCTCAAGCAAGACGCTAACTTCTGGGCGGGGCTGCCACTGACTATGTTGGGGAAAGCAGCACTGTACAAAATGAAATCGCTGCCCCGCTTTCTGTATATCCTAGATAATACGCCCTTTTCGGTGGCAGCAGGATACTTCAAAAAGGTAGCAGCGGTTGTTTCGGGGCTATTGTGGGGCAATCGGCCGGCACGCATAGCTCAGGCTAAACTCTGTAGAGGCTGGTATGATGGGGGCATTGCGCTGCCGAATCTGCACTTGTATTACTGGGCAGCGCAACTTAAGCCCATTAACCAATGGCTACACGCCCCGCAGTCTGATCCGGCATTTCAAGCAGACAGGGCGCAGCTGGGCATTAACAACATTCTCGCCCCACTCTATGACTGGAGAAAACTGAGACTCCTCTCAGGGCCCACTAAACTCACTGTGGAAACCTGGCACGCGGCGACAGCTGCGTTAGGCTGGAAGGGGAAAATCACCAAACTCACCCCGCTCTGGGATGCACGCGCCTTGGGCAACTTGAGAAATAGCAAGGGTTTCTCCCGCTGGGATTCCATCGGCATATCCACGGTGGGCGACATGTGGGAACGGGGCGATGTTATTTCGTTCACCCGCCTGAGGGAAATATATGACCTGGGGCCACACGAATCATACCGATACGTACAAATTCGTCATGCCCTGCTCACGGCCATCCCCTCTGGGTCGACTCTCCCTGAGTCCTCCCCGCTGGAGGATCGCCTCCTGACTGACTTTATGGTGGAAAGAGCAACTTCACTGACGTATCGTAAGCTCCTGAACAATTCGCCAGATCCGCTGGCTCCCCTGAAGGAAAGGTGGGAACAGGAGGTGGGCGCCCTAGATGAACACGAGTGGAATGAGGCTCTGGCGTCACCGAAAGAGGTGGGCATCTCGGCTAGGATGAGACTTGTCCAGCTCAAGGTTCTCCATAGGGTGTATTACACAAGAACACTGCTACACCGCATCCACAGAACACCACACCCTTTTTGTCTGCGTGGCTGTGGGGAAGAAGGCACCTTTTTCCATACGTTTTGGGACTGCCCACGCATACAAAATTACTGGCGACAGGTACTACGTACTGTATCCCAGGCCCTAGAGATCTCGATCCTCCCAGAACCAAGGCGATGTCTCCTAAACGTGTGGGAACCAACAGATTTGCCCAGACATAGTCGACTTTGGGTAACGTTGGGAATGATTGTAGTGAAGCGGGATATTGCTCAACGTTGGGGGGCGGCAGAACTTCCAACGAAGTCACAGTGGTGCATGAATATGGACAAAACAATGATAACTGAAAGGGCGGTGTACTTGAGCCGTGCATGTCCAGGCAAGTGGAATAAGGTGTGGTCCCCATGGAATGTGTACCGTGGCGAAATCTGCGACCCGCTGCCAGAAGATGATCCGTTGGAATCAGATGAGGGAGGGATGGAGTGAAGGGTGGAGGACGGGATTGGGACACCATTTGGGTAGAGGTGTGGGGGGGGGGGAAAGTCCTTCCCCGTTCCGGATGAGATCCCAGGATGATATATGGCAACTTATGCTGTCCTAAGGATCCTTCATACAGCTAACCTGCAATATTATTTCTCAATGATCGCAATGTGATTTCCTGTTTGTTCTTTTGGTTCTTTTCAAAAAACAAAAAATGAAAACCTCATTTAAATGTGATTTTGACTAATGACCTTCAATTTGATTAGTGATGTGCCCATTCACTACAGTAGCTTATTTAACGTATGCACTTCATTTCCGCATGGCTGTCACTGCTATTTCTTCTATTTTAGCGGCCGGCCCCTCGGGGTTGTAGGCGACTTGCTGTGTATTTATGAGAAGGTACAATAAAGGTTTTCAAAAAAAATTAAAAACAAAATAAATGATTTATTCCTGTTAGGTGGAGATTGTAATGAAATTATAAACCCATTTCTTGACCGCAAATCCACTGTACGATTTACTCCTCACAAGTCTCATAAACAATTTCTTGACACTATTTTGCAAACACATCTCACTGACTCTTGGAGACTTTTCCATCCAGATACTTTGGACTACTCTTTCTTTTCTCCTCCTCACGCGTCTTTTTCTCGACTGGACTACATTATTCTTTCTCAATCCTTATTTCGGAATTTACTTTCTTCTTCAGTTGAACCTATTGTTATTTCTGACTATGCTCCCATTGTGACAGACCTTGATTTACTCTCGCCTCATCCCAAATCCTCTCATTGGTGTTTTAATTGTGCTCTTCTCTCCGATCCTAACGTTTCCTCCTTATTTCGCTCCTTTACTAATGATTTCTTTCATCTGAACTCTGACTCCACTACACCGCCTTACATCCTTTGGGACTCCCATAAAGCCACTGCAAGGGGTTTTATTATTGATTTTGTTTCCAAGAAGAAGAAACAATTTCTTCAGAAATGTAAACTTTCCCTATCACATATTAAACAACTAGAGCATAAATGTTACACCTCTTCAGATAAATGTATGTCACCAGGGGCCCGATGTAGGTAATTCCGATTTATCTACTCTTAAATACCGAATCATACAGATTCGGTATTTAAGAATAGGTAAATTGGAAGTAGGCAGATGTAGGCAATTTTTCTTTTACAATTACCGATTCTGTAAGATTTGGTATTTACCGATTTGGTAAATACCGAATCGGTATTTCCCATTGATTCCTATGGGCCTTGAAGCCCATGGGAATCAATGGGAAATACCGATTCGGTATTTACCGAATCGGTAAATACCGAATCCTGGCAGGGGGAACGGGGTGTCACTTTGACACCCTGTAGCACCCCAATTGCAGGCTTGGGTGCCATGTGGCACACATACATGCCCTAAGGGCATGTCTGTGTGTCACATGGCATAGGTGTACATGTACAGATGTGCATGTATACTAGAAATTGGTATTTTACCACCCAATAGAATTGGGTGGTAAATACCGACTCTTAAAGGGCCTGTGGCACTCTTTGAAGTGCCAGCTACATCTGGATTTACTGAATCAGTAAATATACCGAAACGGTATTCTACCGAATCGGTAAATTTACCGATTCAGTAAATTTACAGAATCTGTAAAAATTAGGCCCCCTACATTAGAAAACCCTAATACCGGTCGGTAACGGCCGAATTCAGCCGTTACCGACCGGTATTAGGGCTCCTACATCTAGCCCCAGATCTTCTTCGTGCTAAAATTGATTTTAATAAACTTCTGACTGACAATGCATCTTCTATTCTTCTCCACAGTAGCGCTCGTTATTATGGTGGTCGTAATAAGTCTGGTAAACTCTTGGATAATGATCTTAAATCCCGTAAAGGATGCACTCTCATAGAATCCATTTACTCTTCTGATAATATTCTTCTTCATGAAGATAAAGACATATTTGACCAATTCCAATCGTTTTATCAACAGCTCTATACTCCAGAATCTCCTCCTTCCTCCTCTCTTATTCAATCTTACTTTGAGAAACTCCCCAAACCTATTACCTCCCGTCTTAATTTTCCTGATCTTGAACTTGATCTCTCACTGCAAGAACTTTCTACTGCTTTATCTTCCCTTACTAAAGGTAAAACACCGGGCCCTTAAGGTTTCCCTGTTGAGTTTTATTTACACTTTACTGATCTTTTATTATCCAAACTTCTGTCGCTTTTCCAATCATTTTATTCTTCGGGCAAAGCTGAAGGTTCTTTTCAAGATGCTACCATTTGTTTGATTCCAAAACATAACCGGGACCCTAAGTATTGTAAGAATTACCATCCAATATCATTAGTTAACGTTGTTTATAAACTTTCTGCTAAATTACTTTCCTTGCGTTTAGATCCCCTTATGCTTCATCTTATTGGAAAGGAACAATGCAGTTTTGTTAAGGGTAGACTTACCTCTGACAATTCCCGACTCTTTCTCAATGTTTTGAATAAAGCTTCTTTTTCGGTTGCTATTTCGGTTGACGCAGAGAAAGCTTTTGATAGAGTAGATTGGTCCTTTTTGTTTGCTTCGTTACGCTGGCATGGTTTTGGTCCCAAATTTATCTCTCTTATTTCTTTGTTATATTCTGCTCCCAAAGCTTCGGTCCTTGTGAATGGTCAGCTTTCTTCCTCCCTCACCCTCCAAAGAGGTGTTCGTCAGGGTTGTCCTCTCTCTTCACTTCTTTTTATTCTAACCCTTGAACCGTTTCTCACTTCTATTCGTACCAATAAGTCTATTTCTGGTTTCTCTTATGGTGATAATCACTTAAAGCTTTCTGCATACGCAGATGATATTCTTTTGTTTATCTCCAACCCAGAATCGTCTCTTCCCCCCTTAATTTCCGAATTTGCTGACTTTTCCTCCATCTCGGGTTATAAGATTAATTCCGATAAAACCGAAATTCTTCCCCTGACCAATAGCTGCCTCCCACATATGTTTTCATTAATCGGCTTTGCTTGGAATAGTACAAAGATCCAATATCTTGGAATTTTTCTGCATTTTTATCCCGCATTGAGAAGTTATTTTCCTCATGGAACCCCCTTTTCCTTTCCTGGTGGGGTCGAATCAACTCTTTAAAAATGATGATTGCCCCTATTCTTATTTATATTTTTTCTATGTTGCCTGTTCATATTCCTGCTATTTATTTTAAACGCATTGATTCTTCTCTTTCCAAATTTCTCTGGAAAGGTAAAAAATCTAGAATTTCTTTGGTTACTCTTTGTAAATCCAAATTGAATGGTGGTGTTAATTTTAGAGATTTTCGTCTTTATCATAAATCCTTTTCTATGCGACAAGCTTCTCGCTGGCTTTCTCCCGATACTTCCCCCTTTTCTCCTCTTTGGCTTGATATTGAACGGACTTTGTTGCTACCCTTTTCTTTTAAAGAAATATTGGGATTCTCTACTAAAACTCCATATACCTCCCTCCCTCTGTTTAAACATACTTCTTCTCTTCTAAAGCCTTTGTTTTTCTCACATGACATTTTGCGGGAATCCTTTCTGAATACTCCAATTTGGTATAATTCTCTTATTCTCTTCCACAATAGACCCATTTGTTGGACATCTTGGAGATTAAAAGGTATTATGTGGGTCAATCATCTTTTTGATGGTGTTTCAACCCGTTCTTGCCCTCAATTTCAACTTTTGTTCCAATGTCCCAATTCTTTCTTACATAAATTTACTCTTGTTATGGAGACAATTCTTGATCGTAATTACTCCCTTCCTTCTATGACTTCATTAACTCCTCAACCTCCTCTTCTTTTTTTTTTTTTAAAACCTTTATTGTACCTTTAATTTTTACACAGCTGTTGGCCTACAACCCGTGGGGCCGGCCGCTATCACAGTCTTGTATTCACAATGCAGTAATATAAAACTGGAGTCTAAATGCTATTCTCTTGCAGTCCTTATTACCACACAAATTAAAAAGGTACGGTATATTCGATACTCTGCTGATCAGTACAGGTTTTTGGTTTTCTATTTTTTTTTTAACAAAAACAACAGCAAAAAAAAAAACATAAGGAATCACATTACAGTCGTTCATTTTTGGTTATTGGTCGCATTAGCTGAGTAAAGAAGCGCTCCCCCAGTGTCAACTTAACCTGATTCCCTCCAAGACTACGCAAAGACGTGACAATAAGAGTAATCAGGCTCCCTTGGATGCAGCTCCCTTGGTATCTCCCCCTTTATGTCCCTTGAGTTCTCCATCTAAATCCTAGGTCTACCCCGCGTCCCGTGGCCACCCTTTCCTTTAGAATCTGTGAAGTCTAGTAGTCCTCTTCCCCTTCCTCATCCAATATTGCTTGATCGTCTTCCAGCAAGGGTTCACAGATCTCCCCTCTGTACACATTCCACGGAGTCCAAATTTTACTCCATTTCCCCGGACAGGCCCGGTTAGAGTACACCGCCCTTTCTGTCACCATCACCCTGTCTATGTTTAGGCACCATTGTGTTTTTGTTGGCACTTCCGCCGCCCCCCAGCGCTGTGCGATGTCTCGCTTGGCTATTATCATGCCCAACGTAACCCAGAGTTGACCGTGCCTGGACAAATCATTAGAGTCCCAAACATTTAATAGGCACTTTCGTGGTTCGGGGATTAGGGAGGCCTCTAGTGTCTGTGATATCGTTCGCATTATTTGCCTCCAATATTCCTGGATAAGGGGGCAGTCCCATAATGTGTGAAAGAACGTGCCCTCCTCCCCACACCCACAAAGGCAGTAAGGGTGTTGTGCTCTGTGAATGCGGTGTAATGTGGTTCTTGTGTAATATACCCTATGTAAAACTTTCAGTTGTACAAGTCTTAACCTTGCGGAGAAACCTACTTCTTTAGGCGACGCCATCGCCTCATTCCACTCGTGTTCGTCCATATCATGTATGTCCCCCTCCCATTTCTCCTTCAATGGAGTCATTGGGTCCAGTAAGTTGTTGAGTAGTTTGCGGTATGTGAGTGATGTCGCATGCTCAATCATGAAATCTGTGAGGAGGCGGTCTTCAAGTGGGGACGATTCCGGCACTTCCATTTCAGGGGGTATGGCAGCGAGCAGCGCATGCCGTATCTGAGCATATCTGTATGATTCCCTCTCTCCCAGGTCATACTGTACCCTCAGTCTGACAAAAGGCACCACTTCTCCCCTTTCCCACAGATCCCCTACGGTAGATATCCCTATAGTATCCCAGTGTGAGAAGCCTCTGCTGTTTCTCAGGTTTCCCAGGGCTCGAGAGTCCCACAGTGGTGTGAGCTTGGTTATTCTCCCCTTCCATCCTAGTGCCGCTGTCGCTGTATGCCATAACGCTGCAGTAAGTCGGGTGGGCCCCTTCAATTTACTCACTTTTCTTTGATCGTACAGCGGAGCCAGTAGGCTATTCGCGCCTAGTTGTGCCCTATCGGCTTGAAATGCTGGGTCGTTTTGCGGAGCATGTATCCATTGGTTAGCGGGTTTCAGCTGTGCCGCCCAATAGTACAACTTCAAATTAGGCAATGCAATTCCGCCATCATACCAACTCCTGTGTAGTTTGGCCTGCGCAATGCGTGCCGGGAGGTTCCCCCACAAAAGACTTGACACCAATGCCGCTACTTTCCTAAAGTATCTCGGAGCCACCGGATATGGAGTGTTCTCAAGTATATAAGTGCAGCCTTCCCTCACAGTGTCAGAGGCAGCCCCGCCCAGAACTTAACATCCTGTTTGAGTCGCTCCATGGGAGGCACCAGATTTTTATTCACAAAGTCCGTTGGGTTCCTTGTAACATGGATGCCCAAGTATTTAAAAGAGGAGCCAGCTGCCCTTAGTGGGCATTCTGTACTCAGTGCCGGGGCCGGACCCTTCAAGACATACATCTCCGATTTGTTCCAATTTAACGTGTAGCCCGATATCTTACCATGGCTATCACAGAGAGTCAGGAGCGCCGGCACCCCATGTTCTGGGTCTGTTAGGTAGACCAGCATGTCATCCGCATATAAGGAAAGCCGGTCCTCCCACCCCTCCACCCAGCGTATTTCTTTCAGCAGTGGCGTTGTTCGTATTAAAGTGGCTAGTGGCTCCAATGCATTGCAAATAGCAATGGTGAGAGGGGGCATCCCTGACGAGTACCCCTTCCTAAAGGGAACGTTCGCGAGATATGGCCGATCGCCACCACCTGTGCAACCGGGTCAGCGTACAATAACTTAATCCATGCAATAAACTTGGGGCCAAAGCCCAGACAGGCCAGAACTTCAAACAAGTATTTCCACTCTACGAGGTCAAAGGCCATCTTTGCATCCAGGGCCAGTATAACTGCTTGTGTAGGGATCGATTCCGCCTTAGCCAGCACCCCGTGCAATCTGCGCAGATTTAGCGCCGTATTCCTATGAGGCATAAATCCGGATTGATCCGGGTGTATGAAGGCGGGCAGATGAGGCACAAGTCGGGCCGCCAGGAGTTTGGCGAGGATTTTAACTTCTGCATTAAGTAGCGAGATAGGGCGGTATGAGGAACAATCCTCTGGCAGTTTCCCCGGCTTGGGGATTGCTACTATAGTGGCCAGTCTCTGATATGGTGGAAGTATACCCTTCTCTAAACACTCCTTGTACATTGCCAGTAGATGTTTACTTAGCCTCTCCGGCGTTGTCTGGTACCATTCTATAGGAATGCCATTTGGTCCAAGCGCCTTGCCTGGGTTCAGAGCACTTATAGCCAATTGGATCTCTTCCGTAGTTATGTCTGCATCTAACTCTGCAGCAGTCTCTGAATGAAGCGTACACCGAGACTAAACTAAGGAGTCTACCCTCCCACTGTCCCTGCAGGGCTGCGAAACACCCTTGTCCATCAGTCTTAGTGTTCAGTGGAATGAATTGCGAGGATTTCTGAATTAAGATGCCAGTCCCTCGTGACCCTGTCGTAAATTATGAATTTACTATCATTTTGTACCCTCTCCTATCCATGGCTTTGGATGCCCCCCGTTAAATGCGTCTCTTGCAGGAATACTATGGCGGGTTTCTGCCTCTTCAGTGCGGTCAACACCAGTCCACGTTTCACCTTATCTCCCAGCCCTCTTACATTCCATGTCAGGATTCGCAGGGGGGAACCCCGCGAATGGGACTCAACCCCCTCCGTTCTAAGTGTCGGGTCGTCTGCCATATTTAGTTATGTAGTCATGTGCGTGTCTATCATGATTCGTGCCATGAACGCTTTGTCTCCACCCATTCGCTAGATGGCGTAGATTCAGACCATCATAGCTAGACCTTATTCGTGAATTCCAAACTTTTGCTAAGCATCCCGAATGTATAACCTTATTCCTCGACCATCCTTGTGTATTCCGAACAGCTCCAAAACAACCCTCCCCCTCACCCCTCCTCTCTGCCCCCCGATTAACGGACTTCCAATTGCCCGCCTCCCCAACTGAGCAGAGTGCTTAACCCATCCCAAAACCAGAGTACTTGCGTGTTGGGGGAGAGCGTCTCCCCGAGCAGGCGGCATCCCTGCTCTCATCCGGGGCAAACCAGGCCAGCGTCCAGCCGCGACTGCGAAATACTAGTTCCATTAACCAGAGACAGCGGTCACTTTTGTCCCATTCCACCCGGGTCATTCTTCTCCATCAGCTTCTGTGAGTTCATGTGTCGGGGATCTTTCCGCGCCCCCTCTGCCTGATGTCTGTGACCCTGTCCGGCTGTCATCTCGGTGTCCGTGGTTCGCTCTATGGGTTCTGCGTGGCTGTCCCGCGGTGCGCCATCCCTCAAGCCAGTCCCTGGCTGCATCGGGGGTGTCAAAGAACCAGACCTTCTTATCAGCTACCACCCGGAGTCGGGCTGGAAAGAGCATTGAGTAGGGCAATTCTTTTTCTCTTAATGTCTTTTTTACCTCAAGAAAAGTCCTCCTTCTCCGTGATACTTCCGCCGTGTAGTCTGGGAAAAAGGACACCCTAGAGTTCTGAATTTGGATGGCCAGCGCCACTCTAGCAGCCTGTAGAATAGCGTCCCGGTCCCTGAAGTTAAAGAGTCTCGCTAGTATCGGCCTTGGCGAACCCCCTGGTTTCGGCTTCCCCCCTGGCACTCTATGGGCCCTTTCCACAGAGAAGAAATGCGAGAGACCTTTGGGCTGAAGCTGATTTTTGATCATATCTTCCACGTAGAGGTACATAGCGCCTGTGGTTTTGGACTCCGGCACACCCAAAATTCTGACGTTGTTCCTCCGTGAGCGCCCTTCCTGATCGTCCAGTTTTTCTCTAAGTGTTTTGTTGTCCGCTTGCAATTTTCCCATTTCTATTTGTAACTCAGACACATCCTCGACTAAAGATTTAGTCACAACTCCGACTTGTTTTACTCTTTCATTCATCTTCTGAAGGTCTGCGCGTATTAGGGTTACTTCAGTCGCCGTCGCCCCCACTGTCTCCTGTACCTGAGCCAAGGCTGCCAGGACATCTTCCAGTGTGGCTTTCTTTGTCCCTTCGGCTTCCGCCGTTTTCCCCGCGGACTTGCGTTGCTCCAGTGGGGGAGTCTGCTTGTCATAGGCAAATTTATCAAGCTTGGCCTGCGTGGAGCTGTGCCTGGGGCCTCTGTTCGCCATGCTGTATGACCTGTGATGGCTCTCGTCACCAAAAGGGCCTGCTGCCCAACCAGGGATGGGACCCCACTTGTTTCTCCTGGGTGGTGTCTGCGTTTTATCCGTGTCCACCCCTCTTTATTGGGTGATATGAGTCTCACCCCGTGTGGACACGTCCACCGGTTTGATCGCCGTGAGCAGTGCAAGTTCGGGCAGGGCCCTCCACGAGGTGTCCGCCGCCGGGGTACTCCTCCTACCCCCCACCGCGTGACCAGCGCGATGCACCCCGTCCGCTGCTCCTCAGTACTGTCCGGGGGCCGTAGGCCTTCCGTTCAGAGGAGGAGGCACATCCTATTGTCCCCGCCGGTAGAAGTACGTGCCGATGTGTTTACACGTTGCTGGTACCTGTTGTCGCCCGGTGGGTCGATGTTTCGTATGCCCGGAGCGCACCTCCCCAGAGTCTTTTTCCAAACTATTATGCGGTCAGGTGCCGCCTCGTTTCCAGCAGTAGGGGGGGGGCGCCTGTGTTCAGCCATCTCAGAGCTTGCCGTGCCCTGCTGATGTTACGACCCGGAGGTCTGCGGGGAGCGCAGACCGCTCCACTTGCCACCCGTTGCTTTCCTCCCAGATGCGTCTCCTCAGGGTTCCAGGCACAAGGGTCCAGTGCTTGCCTGTTCGGGTTACTTTGATCGGGACGATTTCGCCCCCCAAAATGGCGGTTCCGCACCTGTATTGTGGCGTCTACCGCAGAGTCCTTTCGCCGTCCCCCGTGGCGGCGCCAGACAGCCTGACCACCCGCAAGCCACTCCGATGGTTCTGGAGGTCTCCCGGGCCTTTCCGATGTATCCGCCGATGTTCCGTCACTTCCGGCGATCGGCGCCCGCCGAAGCCTCACTTCCGCCCGGGCTTTATCTGCACTCCACGCCGCTGCGCTGAGGAGGATATTAGGCCCCTCCCTTCACTTTGCTGTTCCGCCGAATGCCGGGCCGCCGCTGCCTTGAAATTGCTCCTCCGGTTGATGCTCGGTCACCAGACCCGGTGCTCCCCGTCTGGGTGATAAATTTATCGGATGTAACCTGCGGATTTATGCGGGATGCCGCCTTACAGCGGGAGCCTCCCTAAGTTGCTGCCGCCATCATTGGCTGCTAGCCACGCCCCCAACCTCCTCTTCTTGCTATTCTTTCTACCCTTCCCAAAGCATCTTTAATTTATAATTTTTTTTCTTCTCCCAATCCTGAACGTACTAAAACCAAAGTGGAACTTTCTTGGGAACATGATTTTGACTATACTTAGTCTGTCACTCTTTGGGACAAACTTTGGCCTAGGTCTTTGAAGATTTCTCGTTCTGCTTCTCCCACTCAATCTTTATTTTTTCTATACCACAGACTTTATCTCTCTCCCCTCTCTCTATCTCGGTTCTCCTCCTCTTCTGATTCTAAATGCTGGACCTGTGGTTCTTTCAATGCTGACCTCTTTCATCTATTTTTCTCTGTCCTCCTGTAACTCCCTTTTGGAATAAAATATGGTCTTATCTCTCTCGTATCATCACACTTTCTCTTCCTTGTTCAAACATTCATCTCTTCCTGGGCAGTCTATCAGACTCTTTAGATCTTCCTCCACATTCACATGGACTTTATCAGCTAGATTCATCATAGTGCTGTTTTGCGAGTCCTTAATAGCGATTATTAAGGAATCGCTATTAAGGACTTGCAAAACGGGATTCATGTAGGAATTGCTAAATAAATTGCGATTCCTACACATTCCTTATTTGCGATTGGCAAATTGCTAATCGCAAATAAGGAATAACTCCCCATTCATTCCTATGGGCCAAAGTCCCCTAGGAATGATTGGGGAGTTATTCTTTATTTGCGATTAGCAATTTGCTAATCGCAAATAAGGATGCAATTTCAAGGGTGCCAGGGGTGTCCAAAGGACACCCTGTAGCACCCTTGAAATGTAATCTACATTGGTAATGCGCACACACATGTCCAAAGGACATGTGTGTGTGTAACATGCAACTTAGAAAAATGCATTTAAATGCATTTTTCTAAGTTTTCGCTATTTACCACGAGGTTTGACCTCGCGGTAAATAGTGGCCCAAAATTGCGATTTCGCAATTTTAAAATGGTTCATGAATTGCATTTAAGGAATCTCAAATAGAGATTCCTTAAATGCAATTCCTCGCAAATGTGCGAATTCTTTATTAGCGATTTTTGCATTTGGGATGATGAGTCCCAAATGCAGAAATTGCACTCGCAAAGGGCCAGATTCTCAGAATCTGGCCCTTTGCGAGCGCAATTAAGCTTCATGAATCTAGCC
Source organism: Lissotriton vulgaris (assembly GCF_964263255.1). NCBI lineage: Eukaryota > Metazoa > Chordata > Amphibia > Caudata > Salamandridae > Lissotriton > Lissotriton vulgaris. Next base: position 955,775,090 of record NC_141697.1, on the reverse strand, counting down.
GTATGATCTCATGCTAGCACTCGCATTCCAAGATATCTCTTCCAACTGGAAATCCCTCTCAAAAATTTCCATACAGCACTCTTTATGTCATTTTCACAGACTTGATGTTGCCTTTGCCTCTTCTTGTAAACCGCAACGTATTGTGGACCTTTATTGGTTGCCCCTTACCACATATTTAGATCAATTAGCTCGTACAATATCCGACCGTACCGCCTCATAGAATTTTAAACCTCCTTGAAGGATTTAAACTCTCTCCTTCTTTGTATATTTGATGTTTTATCGTCATTTTTCTATTTGATACCATCTTTTGCATATGTATACTATTCAAATGTTTCCTGTCATTGTTCGAATTGCCGCTATTCTTTACAGTACTAGTATTCTGCCGTAGCATTCCTTCCTCTTTTGTTCCCCCCCCTCCTCCTCCCTTATAACCTTAAGATCCCATAAAACGCTTTTGGTTTTTTGTTATGAGATTTGCAATGATATTTCTTCAAATTTTGTTCTTGCATTTTTTACTTCTTGCTGATGTCTATTGTTGTTTGCCATTTTATGCTCTTAATAAAGCTTTCAAACAAAAAAATGTATATAAAAACAATAATACAATTAATGTTTATCTAATATGTAAATGTTAAAATATATATTGTATATAATGAAACGTATCACTATAACTAAGTAGGTAAAATAAATAAGAAAGCATATAGCATAACAGATTATAAATGCAAACATAAAAAATGAATTAACAGGAAGTGACATTAACATAATAGCAATTTCTACCTAAAAACATATTGTTATCAACATATAATATCATTTACTTTACCAAAGTAATTTTTTGCTAAATTCTTTATTATTGTTTTACAAAAAATCATTATATTTTGCCTACATATGTATATATATATATATATATATATTACCTACTGGCGATAGCCAGTAGGTATATATAGTTAGGATTTTTTTCCTATGGGACTTTTGAAAATTCTATGTCTAATAACTTTGGCGTTTGTGGACGGAATCGGCTGAAATTTTCAGGAAAATGGCACATTTTGTTTCTGAGCAGCTCCTGAAAATTTGGGGGGGGTTCGTCAAGGGGGGGCCGAGAAAAAAGGGGGGTCCCAAAACGCGTTTTTCCCATGTTAATTTCCATAGGGCGGTTGGACTCACTTTTAGCCCGAACGGCTGAATGGATTTCCACGAAACTTGGCAAAATTGTAGGGACTGTTAGCCCGATGTGCCTTTGCTAGGTCTCAATATATGTGCTTCAGTGGATTTTGAGAAATTAACGTTTAAAACAAGATATATATCTGTAACAGCGCTCCGGGCAGCGCTCCGGTTCGCGAACTTTTCGCGTATCGGAACTTTGCGAAGCGAAGCTGATTGGCTCTCCGGTGTCTGTCAACATTCTAAACAGTCCGGAGCGGCCGCCATCTTGTCTCTCGGTAGGATCGAGAGACAAGAGGAGGCAAAAAAAAAGGGGGAAATGAAGGAAAGGGGGCGAGGTAGACCCCTTGTGACCCCCTAGGATTGATGAGGGGGATATTATAGAGTCACGCGGGGCACAAAAAAAAAAAAAAAAAAATCAGATTTTTTCGCCGTAGAGACGCGTCCCGGTTCGCGAACCGGGCAGCTAACCGGGCAGCTAACCGGGAAGCTAACCGGCAGTGTAACGGGAGTCTGAGGAGTAGCTGATTGGCTGTCAACATTGTAAACAGTCCGGAGCGGCCGCCATCTTGTCTCTATATAGTTAGGATTTTTTCTCTATGGAACTTTTGAAAATTCTATGTCTAATAACTTTGGCGTTTGTGGACGGAATTGGCTGAAATTTTCAGGAAAATGGCACATTTTGTTTCTGAGCAGCCCCTGAAAATTTGGGGGGGGGTCGTCAAGGGGGGGCCGAGAAAAAAGGAGGGTCCCAAAACGCGTTTTTCCCATTCATTTTTCCATAGGGCGGTTGGCCTCACTTTTAGCTCAAACAGCTGAATGGATTTGCACGAAACTTGGCAAAATTGTAGGGAATGTTAGCCCGATGTGCCTTTGCTAGGTCTCAATATATGTGCTCCCGTGGATTTTGAGTAATTTAGGTTCAAAAAAAGATATATATCTGGGCGGAGCCTAACCACACATCTGATCTGATTGGCTGTCAGCACTTCATCCAAGAAGTGTTGGCAGCCATCTTGGGACCAATATACATGATAGCACCTCATTAAAAAGCATTGTAGTTAATAGAGGGTTTTAGGACTTTAGTTACATTATAAAACGTTTGTGATATGTGCACGTGTGGATTTTGTCTCATTAAGGTTAAAAAAAATATATATATCTTTAAGCGTGTTCTGGCGCGCTTACGTTTTGGGTTTGGTTTGCGCTGCAGAGACGATACGTCACGGTTATGCGATGCATCATGAGGCGTCTCACGGGCTACGTGATACGTCACTTAATAAAGAATATATTTTACAGCTATAGATATTAGCTTTTAAAAAACCAATGAAATTCACAGAAAAAACCATAGGTTATAGACCATATATAGTTAGGAATTTGCATTTACAAAACCTTGAAAATTCACTGAAAAAACCATAGGTTATAGACCATATATAGTTAGGGATTAGCATTTAAAAAACCTTATTTTATTTGCACAAAACCATTGAAATTCCATATATAGTTAGTTGCACTAACTATATATCGCGGACCCGCAATCCACTGCTAATGATGTCACATATTACATCATTCATGACATGGTCAGTGACATCACTGATGACATCAGTGATGACATCTCAAATGACATCACTGATGACATCACTGATGACAACACCCAGTGACTGTATGTTTCTGTAAAGTTAAAATATGTCTTACATATTGAAGAATGAGTGGATGTATAAGTGTCTGGATGAAGGATTTAGTAGGTGCATGACTGACTGTATGAGAGAATGATTAAATGTGTCTCACTGAGTGCATGGGTTAGTGATTAAAGTGTCTTAATTTGGCAATCATTATTTATGTTCTTCTGTAAACTGCTGCATGTTTAAATCAGTAGCTATATCAGTAACTATATGGGTTATTGAATGGTTGCCCAAGTATTTGTATGGGAGACTGAGTATGTGTGTGGGTGGCTGGGAGGTGTATAACTCTGTGCATAGATGTGTGAGCAGTTGATTCCCTAGGTGTATGGGTTCAAAAGTGCATGTAGAAACAGCTGTATGGACAGTTGACTGTGTGCATGAGTGTATTGGTGAGTGAATGGATATCTCAGTTCTACATGTCAAAGTAAGAACATATGTAAAACACACTCCATGTGAGAGTTGACATATATAAATAACTGAACATAAGAGCCAGTGAATGTGAGAGTGGCTGTATGAATCATTGTGAACTTGTATCAAGGATTGTATAAGAGAGTAAATATGTGTTAGTATATGTTTGAATAAGTAAGGTGTGTATAACTGTATAGTTGAGGAAATGGAGGTGTGATTGATTCTTTGCATGACTGACTAGGTGTGTGAGTAACTCCATGGATGAGTGACAGTCTGTGAGTGCCTGTTTACACTGAGTGTATCTAAGGTTATATTAGAGTCTGAAGATGTATTATCACATAAATGATATCATCAGTGATGTAATCAGTAATGTTAAATGAGATGTCAGTGATGTCATCAGTGATGTCATTTGAGATGTCATCACTGATGTCATCAGTGATGTCACTGACCATGTCATGAATGATGTAATATGTGACATCATTAGCAGTGGATTGCGGGTCCGCGATATATAGTTAGTGCAACTAACTATATATGGAATTTCAATGGTTTTGTGCAAATAAAATAAGGTTTTTTAAATGCTAATCCCTAACTATATATGGTCTATAACCTATGGTTTTTTCAGTGAATATATATATATATATATTACCTACTGGCGGTCGCCAGTAGGTATATATAGTTAGGATTTTTTCTCTATGGGATTTTTGAAAATTCTATGTCTAATAACTTTGGCGTTTGTGGACGGAATCGGCTGAAATTTTCAGGAAAATGGCACATTTTGTTTCTGAGCAGCCCCTGACAATTTGGGGGGGTTTTGTCAAGGGGGGGCCGAGAAAAAAGGGGGGTCCCAAAACGCATTTTTCCCATGTTAATTTCCATAGGGCGGTTGGCCTCACTTTTAGCTCGAACGGCTGAATGGATTTGCACGGAACTTGGCAAAATTGTAGGGACTGTTAGCCCGATGTGCCTTTGCTAGGTCTCAATATATGTGCTCCAGTGGATTTTGAGTAATTTAGGTTCAAAAAAAGATATATATCTGGGCGGAGCCTAACCACACATCTGATTATGATTGGCTGTCAGCACTTCATCCAAGAAGTGTTGGCAGCCATCTTGGGACCAATATACATGATAGCACCTCATTAAAAAGCATTGTAGTTAATAGAGGGTTTTAGGACTTTAGTTACATTATAAATCATTTGTTGATGGTACCATACTCGTTTTAGGAATTGTGGTGGGTTCTAAGGTGATTTTACCATGTGAAAAAACCTTCTGCTGTGATATCATGAATATTGTTTGAAAGAAAACTAATATCTCATGATTTTCCCACAGTGGTTTGGAAGGGGATCTATAAGCTAAACTGAAAGCATATTTTCTGTAAATTCACATTATCTTTCTCAGTCATGTGAAAATGAAGTCTGACATTCTCAGTAAAACATGTACATCCAACAAGGACAGAGACTGTCAGTTGATTCCTTTGTGTTCTACTGCAGCCACCTAGAGTGTTCTAAAGAACAACTAGAGCGCTAACAGTCCTACTTATTACAAAGGTATGGCACACCTGAAGCCATCTTGATTGGAATAAAGTGGTAACTCTTAAAACATTTAATTTAAAAAGAAACAACATGAGGGGGTATATTTTGCCATAGAAAGTATGATTAGTGCTGCAGAATGAAAAATTAGGGCACATTTTGAGTGACTTCTCAAATCCTTTTCTATTTCATTAAAACATTCTGACATGCAGTCTCCCAAAATGGCCACCAGAGACAAAAGAGCCCAAATGTAGCCCAAATATCACCCAGATGTAGCCCAAGTATAGCCCAATGAAAGAATGTCCCAGAGTGTTCTAAAGAACAACTAGAGCGCTAACAGTCCTACTTATTACAAAGGTATGGCACACCTGAAGCCATCTTGATTGGAATAAAGTGGTAACTCTTAAAACATTTAATTTAAAAAGAAACAACATGAGGGGGTATATTTTGCCATAGAAAGTATGATTAGTGCTGCAGAATGAAAAATTAGGGCACATTTTGAGTGACTTCTCAAATCCTTTTCTATTTCATTAAAACATTCTGACATGCAGTCTCCCAAAATGGCCACCAGAGACAAAAGAGCCCAAATGTAGCCCAAATATCACCCAGATGTAGCCCAAGTATAGCCCAATGACAGAAGGTCCCAGAGTGTTCTAAAGAACAACTAGAGCGCTAACAGTCCTACTTATTACAAAGGTATGGCACACCTGAAGCCATCTTGATTGGAATAAAGTGGTAACTCTTAAAACATTTAATTTAAAAAGGAACAAAATGAGGGGGTATATTTTGCCATATCAATTATGATTAGTGCTGCAGAAAGAAAAATTAGGGCACATTTTGAGTGACTTCTCAAACCCTCTTCAATTTCACTAAAAAATTCTGACATACAGTCTCCCAAGATGGCCACCAGAGACAAAAGAGCCTAAATGTAGCCCAAATATCACCCAGATGTACCCCAAGTATAGCCCAATGACAGAATGTCCCAGAGTGTTCTAAAGAACAACTAGAGCGCTAACAGTCTTACTTATGACAAAAGTATGGCACACCAGAAGCCATCTTGATTGGAATGAAGTGGTAAGTCTGAAAACACTCAATTTAAAAAGGAACAACATGAGGGGGTTAATTTTGCCATAGAAAGTATGATTAGTGCTTCAGAAAGAAAAATTAGGGATCCTTTTGAGTGACTTCTCAAATCCTCTTCTATTTCATTAAAAAAATTCTGACATGCAGACTGAAACATGCACTTTGAATACCAGCAGCAGACGTCCCTGGTGAGCAGTAGCTTTACTACAGTGATCTAATGTGCAACTAGAGTGCTAACATTCAGAATTTATGGCAAATGTGTGACACATCTGAATGCCTTCTTGATGGAACCAAAGTAAACAAGCATTGAAAATGCAATAGATCTCGCCCTCGTTTAAGTTAAAGCCATTCTGTTTGTAATGAGGTGGCTTTTTAGCTTTGCTTTTATTAGTGTTTTTTCAACTTTCATGTAAATAACATGCATCTGTATGCATATAAGTATATGTATGCATGCATTTATGTTTGTATTTATATAGATATACAGATGATATATGTTTATATATGTATGTATATATATATATATTCACTGAAAAAACCATAGGCTATAGACCATATATAGTTAGGAATTAGCATTTACAAAACCTTGAAAATTCACTGAAAAAACCGTAGGTTATAGACCATATATAGTTAGGAATTAGCATTTACAAAGCCTTGAAAATTCACTGAAAAAACCATAGGTTATAGACCATATATAGTTAGGAATTCGCATTTACAAAACCTTATTTTACTCACACAAAACCATTGAAATTCCATATATAGTTAGTTGCACTAACTATATATCGCGCACCCGCAATCCACTGCTGATGATGTCACATATTACATCATTCATGACATGGTCAGTGACATCACTGATGACATCACTGATGACATCTCAAATGACATCACTGATGACATCACTGATGACAACATCCAGTGACTGTATGTTTCTGTAAAGTTAAAATATGTCTTACATATTGAAGAATGAGTGGATGTATAAGTGTCTGGATGAAGGATTTCGTAGGTGCATGACTGACTGTATGAGTGAGTGATTAAATGTGTCTCACTGAGTGCATGGATTAGTGACTAAACTGTCTTAATTTGTGCATCATTATGTCTGTTGTTCTGTAAACTGTTGCATGTGTTGATAAGTTGCTATATGAGTAACTATATGGGTTATTGATTGGTTGCCCAAGTATTTGTATGGGAGACTGAGTGTGTGTGCGGGTGGCTGGGAGGTGTATGACTCTGTGCATAGATGTGTGAGCAGTTGATTCACTAGATGTATGGTTTCAAAAGTGCATGTGGAAACAGCTGTATGGGCGGTTGACTGTGTGCATGAGTGTATTGGTGAGTGAATGGATATCTCAGTGCTACATGTCAAAGTAAGTACATATGTAAAACACAGTACATGTGAGAGTTGACATATATAAATAACTGTGCATAAGAGCCAGTGAATGTGTGAGTGGCTGTATGGATCATTGTGAACTTGTATCAGGGATTGTATAAGAGAGTAAATATGTGTTAGTATATGTTTGAATAAGTAAAGTTTGTATAACTGTATAGTTGAGGAAATGGAGGTGTGATTGATTCTTTGCATGACTGACTAGGTGTGTGAGTAACTCCATGGATGAGTGACAGTCTGTGAGTGTCTGCTTACACTGATTGTATCTAAGGTTATAGTAGAGTCTGAAGAGGTTCATCGTATTATCACATGAATGATGTCATCAGTGATGTGATCAGTAATGTCAAATGAGATGTCATCAGTGATGTCATCAGTGATGTCATTTGAGATGTCATCAGTGATGTCATTTGAGATGTCATCAGTGATGTCATCAGTGATGTCACTGACCATGTCATGAATGATGTAATATGTGACATCATCAGCAGTGGATTGCGGGTGCGCGATATATAGTTAGTGCAACTAACTATATATGGAATTTCAATGGTTTTGTGTGAGTAAAATAAGGTTTTGTAAATGCGAATTCCTAACTATATATGGTCTATAACCTATGGTTTTTTCAGTGAATTTTCAAGGCTTTGTAAATGCTAATTCCTAACTATATATGGTCTATAACCTACGGTTTTTTCAGTGAATATATATATATATATATATATATATAGTAACAAACACACATAATACAATATTATATATTCTTATACACCTTACAGATATCAAATTATAACAAAAGATACTATCTAATAAAGGAAGTACTTTTACAAATACAAAATATAAAGAGACTAGTTTGCCCAAATCACTTCTTAACGTATACATAAGGTAAGTAAAATAAACTATGATTATAAATAACAATAAGCAAATGCAGCAAAATAGCATGCAAATGTTAATATACTCATTATATAATGCATTATGGTGTTAGATTGTGGAAACATTAAGACAGTATTAGACGTTAAAACAATATCGTACTGCTGCTTTTATAAACTGTTTTATGTATATTAATAAATGGATATAACAAATGTCTATATCTATCTATAAAGTAAGCCATATTTTTTATATAGCTGGTTCTTATTACTATTTTAATGTACAACTAATATGTATATAAAAACAATTATAAAAAAATGCTTATCTCAATAACAAAATGTATATCTAATATGTAACTGTTAATATATATTTGTATATAACGAAATGTATGACTATAACTCAGTCAATGAAATAGATTACAAACATACGACATAGCAGATTATGAATGCAAACATACAAAAACAGTTTACAAGTAAGTAACCTTAAACAAAATAGTAATATCAATAAAAGTAGATATTATACCAACATGTAATAAAAATGACTTTACCAAAGATATTTCTTTTTAAAATCATTTTTTATCATTGTTTTATAATAACCATGATATTTTGCCTATATATGTATGTATGTATATATATATATATATATTATATATACACAAGTATATATACACATATATTAACAAAAAACAAACAGAAGAATACAAAATCATATATTGTTATACAACTTACAAAAAAAGTTGAACAAAAAGATACCATCTAATAAAGTAAGTACTTTCACAAAACAAATATATGGATAGCTTTCTTTGCCCAAAACACTTCTTAATGTACACTTAAAAGGCAAGTAAAATAAAAATTAATTATAAATGTTGAACAATAAGCAAAGGCAGAAAAACAGCATGCAAATATTTAAATACTCATTGTAAAAATGCATATTAGAATAAATTGTTTAAACATTAATACAATATTAAACATAAATGTAATATTATACTGCTACTTTTCTAATACTGACTTATGTATATTAGTAAATGCATATAACAAATGTATATGTCAATCTCTAAGGTAATAACAAATGTTGAGGGTAGAATGATCTATCCTCCAGGCTGAGCGCAAAATCAACTGTGAAACACCAAGTTTCTTATCATAGTTCATGAGATTTATTTTCTTCTTTAGAATATTTCAAATGTTGAATTTAACACGACATTGTGCAAAGGATTTTTCTTGCATACATAATTACATTCTTATGTAGCCGAGTTGTTGATAATTCTCTCAACTACACCCAATGCATTTCGGGTCATATAAATTTGACCCTTCGTCAGGGGTCTGAAACAAGGGACAGACAGGACCGGATTAGTCAATCCATTTATATATATGAATGTTAACATAAATCGTGATCAACGTGCTGAAACATGCCGTCTACAAGTGCGAAGTGATTGCAAGAGTCAAACGGAAGTGTAGCGGGGAAAATAGAATGATAGGAGAAAAACGTGCTGAAAAACATGAGATGTTACACGCCACCAAGTAAGTGAAACCGATCGGTGCACAATTCTTAAAACGGACAATATACTAGTGAGCGAAAGAATCCACTTAACCATACCAGTGCCACAGTAACTGCAAAATAAACAAAAATGAAATGAACGAGCAAATCAAAACTTACAAGCAGACGGACGCCGCCTCGTCTCGGAAAGTTGTTTCAATCTCTAAGGTAAGCCACATTGTTCCTAAAGCTATTTAATTTTACTACTTTAATGTACAACAAAAATGTATATATATTAAATCATAACAAAATGCTTATCTCAATAACTAATCCTATATCTAATATGAAACTATTAATATATATATTTGTAAATAATGAAATGTATGGTCATAACTAAGCCGACAAAAAATATTACAAGGCATATAACATAGCAGATTATAAATATATAAAACAGACTTATAAAAACAGCTTTACAGGTAAGTAACATTAAAGCATAATAGCAATTTCTATCAAAACGCATATTCTCATAAAAAAGGAAGATGATTTTAAAAAACAATTTTTTTAAAAATCATTTTCATTAGTGTATTGTAATAAGCATACTAATTTGCCTATAAATGTATATATATATATAAGTATATATATATACATATATAAACAAAGTACCATAACAGGTAAGCTACTATAGAAATGTCCGTAAATAAATAAACAACTTATGGGAACACTATTAAAAGGTAAGTAAAATAAAAACACACCTAATGTTCAGAAAATATATATTTAACATATTATCATTACAATTATGAAATACCTACATGTTTTTTTCAAATGTATATTGATATCCTATTATATATACTTGTGAACAATAGATAAATATATGTTTCAGAGCACTATATAATGACAATTTATGAATCTTAAATTCAAATATATGAAACAGTTTCACAGAATGTTTTTCCTATTACAATTCAGATTTTCCCAACAACAAAAAAACAGTAATTTATATTCTCATATTAGCAATAAAAAATAGCAAATACTTATACAAGCCTTTACAGCATCTACACTGTAAAAAAACCATTAGAAGGTAAGTAAATATCAGATTATTATTATGAATAAGCAAATATCTCTTGTTATAGTAGTACCAGAATAATATTTGAACTGCTCCCCAACTATTTCCTAATAATATACTTACAATTATTTACTTATTAATGCATTTTACAAAAGTATATCTTTATTATTCATACAAATATAAATGCTTTATTGACAATAGCAACAGTAAATAAAACACATTTTATATTACAGGAAGAAGCAACAAAAACTCTATATATTGGAGGACAGGAAACTAAACTTAAAAGCATAACCATCAATGATGCAACAGACTCTGTGAACATCACTCTATGGAGAGAAGCAGCAGACTTCCCAATAGAAATCGGAAAATATGTGCAAATAACGCACTTAACAGTCCATGAATTCAATGGACAAAAAATATTGAATACAACTCGGCATACACAACTACAAGTATCATTTTATTAAAAAGTAACACAACTGCAAATCTTCCCAAAAGTATTATTACTAAAACCATATCTCCATAGGTGATACAACCACCAAAAGAAAATATCACTGTTACACTACACGGATTGGAAAACACTCAGCAAGAAATAAGCACTATGACAGTGCAAGTGGACACAACAGAACATTTCCAATCAATGGAAATACATAACATTACCTTGATGGATTTTTTGGAAATATGCACTGATACAGAAGACTTTGGGGATGCATTATTGCTACACCTACCAATAACTCAATGTGGTATTCTCCAAAGGATGTATAACAGAGATAATTAAGCAAGTGTAATATGGAACAAATAAAAAAAACAATACTCAAAAAATGCATATTAAATGTAAATAGTATATATCCAACATTGCATATGCAAAACTGTTCAAGGTCATAAAAAATACTATTCAGTGAAAACATAATACAAATTGTATAAATTCTATTTTATATGTGGCATGTTTGTACAAATCAAAATACTACAATTATAATGTTTACTTTTACTAACCTTTTTTGTTTAAAGAAACTTTTTTTTGAAACAACCTATTATAGAAAAAAACCTTTCTTTCAACATGTTTCTAAGTGTACACTATTCTATATAGAAAAAGATATCCCTATTGTAATACAATAGATACATAACTAACAACAATCATATGTTGCATTTATAAATACAACCCATGTACTATGCACTATCCTTTTTAAACTGTTAGCATCAGAATATTTACCTACAAAACTATTTTTAGAAATACATATCCCTACTTAGGCATATTGTTTGCTTTAACCCCTTCGATGCTCATGACGAGCTCAGCTCGTCATGAGGCACAGTGGAGCTGTGCTGATGACGAGCTGAGCTCGTCATGAACAATGGGAGTCATGAAATATCAGCACAGGAAAAAAATCTCCCTAGCAGCCAAGGTGTTAATACAGAATGTACAATATTAAGACAAACATCAAGCATATACCTGTATTATAATGTATACTTATATATGCAAACCATGTTAATGTTTACAAACAAATGCTAACTTTCACAAATAAAACTTAATAAAACAAATTACTCTTATACATTTACTTACTTTGACTACTGCAACATACAATATGAAAACTATTTACAATTGTATTGTATTGTATTGTATTTGTATTGCGCAACTGTCACCCTACGGGTATCCTGGCGCCCGCCTATGCTAATAGCTTTAACTTACATGATGCGAGAACTATTGCATTGCAAATGCTTGTTTAATAGGGTCGCTCAGTTGTATATAATGTCTTCTTGGTTATATATTAGGTAACAAAAATGCGTATACACTTTTTTTATTATAACTTTTCAACATGCTGCACAGCAGCCACAATGCTCTACAACATAGCTTAAAGAGACTGGCAAAGCAAATAGCTCGGGCTAAGCAATAATAAGGTCCCAAAGGTGAGACCTATTGGCTATGCCAATGCTTATTTTTCAATCAGTGGCCCTGGAGGATAGGGTCTCTGGGGCCATAATCAGCCTAGGCGTGGGTCAATGAGGTTTGTGGAGGAGGAGCACATGCCCCTATCCTTTGTTTTTACAGTGGCCCCTAGCCACAATTGTCATTTTTTGCTCGAGAACCAGGTTCGTAGATAAAAAAATATATATATTTTGGCTCCAGGGGATGGAGGGGGAGCTGGGGTTGGGGGTAGGTCCCTTTGGGTCCCCCACAAGAATTAGGGGGGCAGCTTATTCCTACCCTGCCCCCTTATATTATTTTTTTCATTTAAACTCAGGACAGGTAACTAAGTCCTCAAGTCCTGTAATGGTTGCCTGCCTGTAACATGTTATCTCATATTACAGGCAGCCAGTCAGAACACTCTCTCCCATGGCAGTGAATTGGCCCAAGCGAAAAAAAGCTTGATGGGCCAAACGGACACTCTATTCTTAAAAATTGGGTTCAAGGGACTCTTGCAAGAGTCCTTCAAACCTAAACATCCTGATATACAAATATTTTCAATCCTTAATATGATGTCAAAAATAAACGAACGTATTTACACCAAATTACAAAAAAAACACTGGACCAAGATATATATATATATATATATATATATATTTACACCAAATAGGCAAAAGGCACTTTCTTGATCCAACAGCTCCCTCCCTGCCAAATTTGGTTTAAGTCCTTCAGCGGTTTGGGCTGTAGGTGTGGCTAAAGGTTCCTAAGGGAATTAACATTACAAACGCACCCTTATTTTTCACCCCAAATTCTCAGTCCCCACTAAACGGATCACCTCCAAACTTTCCATGACAACCAGAACCTACCTTGCCACGTTTTTGGGAACATTTAATTAAGATTGGTCTAACGATCCCAAAGTTATAGAAAAGTCAAAAAATGCTTTCTTATGGAAACATGGTCCTAAATAACTGCCTCCTGTCAACCGCCAGTAGGATATATATATATATATATATATCAGTACACTTTTCTTCCAAACCTCCACAACAGCGAAAAGAAGAAGCGGACCCAACGACTTGAGGTAGGAAATGATTTTATTAATCCAACCTTCTTTGTTGACACATTTCGAGCATCAAGTGCTCTTGATCACACAGTGATCAGCCTTCTTCTTATACTATTTCATAGTGAAAAAAACACCCTGTGAAAATCACATGACCTTTGACATGGACATAGAAAGAGTCTCGCTGATGTAACTTCTTTTCAGTATGTAATCATTTTGCAACGATCCCAAAGTTATAGAAAAGTCAAAAAATGCTTTCTTATGGAAACATGGTCCTAAATAACTGCCTCCTGTCAACCGCCAGTAGGATATATATTACCTACTGGCGATAGCCAGTAGGTATATATAGTTAGGATTTTTTTCCTATGGGATTTTTGAAAATTCTATGTCGAATAACTTTGGCTTATGAGGACAGAATTGGCTGAAATTTTCAGGAAAATGGAACATTTTGTTTCTGAGCAGCCCCTGAAAATTTGGGGGGGTTTCGTCAAGGGGGGGCCGAGAAAAAAGGGGGGTCCCAAAACGTGTTTTTCCCATGCAATTTTCCATAGGGCGGTTGGCCTCACTTTTAGCCTGAACGGCTGAATGGATTTACACCAAACTTGGCAAAATTGTAGGGACTGGTAGCCCGATGTGCCTTTGCTATGTCTCAAGATATAGGCTCCAGTGGTTTTTACGAAAATTAACTTTGAAAAATATATATTGGGCTACTTTGGGCTATATATATGTTGGAGCCCAAATGTAGCCCAATGTAGCCCAATGTAGCCCAATGTAGCCCAAAGATGGCCACCAGAGACAAAAAAAACCAAATGTAGCCCAAATTTCAGCCAGATGTAGCCCAACTATAGCCCAATGACAGATTGTCCCAGAGTGTTCTAAAGAACAACTAGAGTGCTAACAGTCCTACTTATTACAAAGGTATGGCACACCTGAAGCCATCTTGATTGGAATAAAGTGGTAACTCTTAAAACATTTAATTTAAAAAGGAACAAAATGAGGGGGTTCATTTTGCCATAGAAAGTATGATTAGCGAATATATGACGAAATCCCGCATACCATCAGTCCGCAAAAAAAATCCCGCATGTACTATTAGGCCGCAAATTAAAATAACGAAAACTTTTAGAACGAATATGCCTTTAGCATACACTAAACAACTAAACTACCCTAAACCCTAAAACACTACCCCCAGCATGACCCTACACTACACAAACAGTACAAAACTACCCTAAACCCTAAAACACTACCCCCAGCATGACCCTACACTACACAAACACTACAACACTACCCTAAACCCTAAAACACTACCCCCAGCATGACCCTACACTACACAAACACTACAACACTACCCTAAACCCTAAAACACTACCCCCAGCATGACCCTACACTACACAAACACTACAACACTACCCTAAACCCTAAAACACTACCCCCAGCATGACCCTACACTACGCAAGCACTACAACACTACCCAAAACCCTAAAACACTACACCCCAGCATGACCCTACACTACGCAAACACTACAACACTACCCTAAACCCTAAAACACTACCCCCAGCATGACCCTACACTACACAAACACTACAACACAACCCTAAACCCTAAAACACTACCCCCAGCATGACCCTACACTACGCAAACACTACAACACAACCCTAAACCCTAAAACACTACCCCCAGCATGACCCTACACTACGCAAACACTACAACACTAACCTAAATCCTAAAACACTACCCCCAGCATGACCCTACACTACGCAAACACTACAACACTACCCTAAACCCTAAAACACTACCCCATGACCCTACACTACGCAAACACTACAACACTACCCTAAACCCTAAAACACTACCCCCAGCATGACCCTACACTACGCAAACACTACAACACTACCCTAAACCCTAAAACACTACCCCCACAACTCTACACTACACTAACACAACACTACACTACACAACACTACACTACACTACACAATCACTAACCCACGAAAAAATTAACACAAACCCACTTACCTCTCTCGTCATCGTGGTTTTCACAACGCAAATGTATTTACCATACATGCCTTTAAAACGTAATTCTTTGTAAAGGCATGCGCGATAAATGCACATGCGTTTTGAAAAAATGCGGGATAATGGTATGCGAGCTCAATGACCTTGCGGGATAATGGTATGCGGACTGAAAGTCTGCGGGATAAAAAATGCGGGAAAATGGCTGCAAACCATGATTAGCAGCAGACTTCCCTGGTGAGCACTAGCTTTACTACAGTGATCTAATGAGCAACTAGAGTGCTAACATTCAGAATTTATGGCAAATGTGTGACACATCTGAATGCCTTCTTGATAGAACCAAAGTAAACAAGCATTGAAAATGCAATAGATCTCGCCCTCGTTTAAGTTAAAGCCATTCTGTTTGTAATGAGGTGGCTTTTTAGCTTTGCTTTTATTAGTGTTTTTAAAACTTTCATGTAAATAACATGCATATGTATGCATATATGTATATGTATGCATGCATTTATATTTATATAGATATGCAGATTACATATGTTTATATATGTATATTACCTACTGGCGATAGGCAGTGGGTATATATAGTTAGGATTTTTTCTCTATGGGATTTCTGAAAATTCTATGTCTAATAACTTTGGCGTTTGTGGACGGAATTGGCTGAAATTTTCAGGAAAATGGCACATGGCACACCCTGAAAATTTGGTGGGGTTTCGTCAAGGGGGGGCCGAGAACAAAGGGGGGTCCCAAAACGCGTTTTTCCCATTCATTTTTCCATAGGGCGGTTGGACTCACTTTTAGCTCGAACGGCTGAATAGATTTACATGAAACTTGGCAAAATTGTAGATATGGTTTGCCCGACGTGCCTTTGCTATGTCTCAATATATGTGCTCGAGTGGATTTTGAGAAATTAACGTTTAAAAAAATATATATATCTGTGACAGCGCTCCGGTTAGCGCCCCGGTTCGCGTACCTGACGCGTAACGGAACTTCGCGAAGCGAATCTGATTGGCTCTCCGGTGTCTGTCAACATTCTAAACAAACCGGAGCGGCCGCCATCTTGTCTCTCTGTACGATCGAGAGACAAGATGTTGTGAAAAACGAAGGGGGAAATGAAGGAAAGGGGGCAAGGTAGACCACTCCTGACCCCCTAGGATTGATGAGGGGGATATTAAAGTGCCCCGCGGGGCAAAAAATTTTGCGATTTTACGCCGTAGAGGCGCGTCCCGGTACGCGAACCGGGCAGCTCACCGGGCAGCTAACCGGGCAGCTAACCGGCAGCGTAGCTGTCAACATTGTAAACAGTCCGGAGCGGCCGCCATCTTGTCTCTTGGTAGGTTCGAGAGACAAGATGTGGTGAAAAAAGAAGGGGGAAATGAAGGAAAGGGGGCAAGGTAAACCCCTCCTGACCCCCTAGGATTGATGAGGGGATATTAAAGTCCCCCACGATTTTTCGCGGTAGAGGCGCTTCCCGGTACGCGAACCGGGCAGCTAACCGGCAGCGTAACGGGAGTCCGCCATCTTGTGTTTTTGGAGCGTCCGGTTCGCGTACCGGGTAGCGTCCCGGTAAGCGTAACAAGGGGAAAACCAAGAGAAACAGTAAAAAAAAAAATAAGGGAATAGATTTCCAGCAAACTTGGCAAAATTGTAGGGACTGTTTGTTTGATGTGCCTTTGCAAGGCCTCAAGATATGTGCACGTGTGGATTTTGTCTAATTAAGGTTAAAAAAAATATATATATCTGTAAGCGTGCTCCGGCACGCTTACGTTACGGGTTTTGTTTGCGCTGCAGAACCGATACGTCACGGTTATGCGACGCGTCATGAGGCGTCTCACGTGGCTACGTGATACGTCACGTAATAAAGAATATATTTTACAGCTATAGATATTAGCTTTTAAAAAACCAATGAAATTCACTGAAAAAACCATAGGTTATAGACCATATATAGTTAGGAATTTGCATTTACAAAACCTTGAAAATTCACTGAAAAAACCATAGGTTAGAGACCATATATAGTTAGCTGGACATTTTATTGACATAAAACCAATGAAATTCCATATATAGTTAGTTGCACTAACTATATATCGCGCACCCGCAATCCACTGCTGATGATGTCACATATTACATCATTCATGACATGGTCAGTGACATCACTGATGACATCACTGATGACATCTCAAATGACATCACTGATGACATCACTGATGACATCTCAAATGACATCACTGATGACATCATCTAGTGTCTGTGTGTTTTTGTAAAGTTTAAATATGTTTTACATATTGAAGAATGAGTGGATGTATGGAAGACTGAGTGTGTGTGTGGCTGGCTGGGAGGTGTGTGACTCTGTGCATATCAATGTGTACTTGTATCAGTGATTGTATAAGAGAGTAAGTATGTGTTAGTATATGTGTGAAAAGTATGGTGTTCTGTGTTTAACTGTATAGATGAGGAAATCGAAGTGTGATTGATTCTTCACAGGACTGACTAGGTGTATGAGTGCATATGATAGTGTTGTAATAATGAGTGACTGTATGTATGAGTGATTGTATGGGTGAATGAGTGAATGTGTGTGTAGACGTAGGAATCAGTGAGTGCGTATGTAGTAACTGGTATTGGTGTGTCATGATGTCATCAGTGATGTCATTTGAGATGTCATCAGTGATGTCATTTGAGATGTCATCAGTGATGTCATCAGTGATGTCACTGAAGTATGGTGTTCTGTGTTTAACTGTATAGATGAGGAAATGGAAGTGTGATTGATTCTGTACAGGACTGACTAGGTGTGTGAGTAACTCCATGGATGAGTGGCAGTGTGTGAGTGTCTGCATAGGTGTATGAGTGCATATGATAGTGTTGTAATAATGAGTGACTGTATGTATGAGTGATTGTATGGGTGAATGAGTGAATGTGTGTGTAGACGTAGGAATCAGTGAGTGCGTATGTAGTAACTGGTATTGGTGTGTCATGATGTCATCACTGATGTCATTTGAGATGTCATCAGTGATGTCATCAGTGATGTCATTTGAGATGTCATCAGTGATGTCATCAGTGATGTCACTGACCATGTCATGAATGATGTAATATGTGACATCATCAGCAGTGGATTGCGGGTGCGCGATATATAGTTAGTGCAACTAACTATATATGGAATTTCATTGGTTTTATGTCAATAAA
The DNA here is from genome assembly GCF_964263255.1 of Lissotriton vulgaris. Lineage (NCBI taxonomy): Eukaryota > Metazoa > Chordata > Amphibia > Caudata > Salamandridae > Lissotriton > Lissotriton vulgaris. The sequence continues at coordinate 955,756,340 of NC_141697.1, read as the reverse complement.
ATGTCCAGCTAACTATATATGGTCTCTAACCTATGGTTTTTTCAGTGAATTTTCAAGGTTTTGTAAATGCAAATTCCTAACTATATATGGTCTATAACCTATGGTTTTTTCAGTGAATATATATATATATATATATATATATATATATATATATATATATATATATATATATATATATATATATATATATATATATATATATATATATATATATATATATTACCTACTGGCGATAGCCAGTAGGTATATATAGTTAGGATTTTTTTCCTATGGGATTTTTGAAAATTCTATGTCGAATAACTTTGGCGTTTAAGGACAGAATTGGCTGAAATTTTCAGGAAAATGGAACATTTTGTTTTTGAGCAGCCCCTGAAAATTTGGGGGGATTTCGTCAAGGGGGGGCCGAGAAAAAAGGGGGGTCCCAAAACGTGTTTTTCCCATGCAATTTTCCATAGGGCGGTTGGCCTCACTTTTAGCCTGAACGGCTGAATGGATTTACACCAAACTTGGCAAAATTGTAGGGACTGGTAGCCCGATGTGCCTTTGCTATGTCTCAAGATATAGGCTCCAGTGGTTTTTACAAAAATTAACTTTGAAAAATATATATTGGGCTACATTGGGCTATATATATGTTGGAGCCCAAATGTAGCCCAATGTAGCCCAATGTAGCCCAATGTAGCCCAAAGATGGCCACCAGAGACAAAAAAAACAAATGTAGCCCAAATATCAGCCAGATGTAGCCCAACTATAGCCCAATGACAGAATGTCCCAGAGTGTTCTAAAGAACAACTAGAGTGCTAACAGTCCTACTTATTACAAAGGTATGGCACACCTGAAGCCATCTTGATTGGAATAAAGTGGTAACTCTTAAAACATTTAATTTAAAAAGGAACAAAATGAGGGGGTTCATTTTGCCATAGAAAGTATGATTAGCGAATATATGACGAAATCCTGCATGTACTATTAGGCCGCAAATTAAAATAACGAAAACTTTTAGAACGAATATGCCTTTAGCATACACTAAACAACTAAACTACCCTAAACCCTAAAACACTACCCCCAGCATGACCCTACACTACACAAACAGTACAACACTACCCTAAACCCTAAAACACTACCCCCAGCATGACCCTACACTACACAAACACTACAACACTACCCTAAACCCTAAAACACTACCCCCAGCATGACCCTACACTACGCAAACACTACAACACTACCCAAAACCCTAAAACACTACACCCCAGCATGACCCTACACTACGCAAACACTACAACACTACCCTAAACCCTAAAACCCTACCCCCAGCATGACCCTACACTACACAAACACTACAACACAACCCTAAACCCTAAAACAATACCCCCAGCATGACCCTACACTACGCAAACACTACAACACAACCCTAAACCCTAAAACACTACCCCCAGCATGACCCTACACTACGCAAACACTACAACACTACCGTAAACCCTAAAACACTACCCCCAGCATGACCCTACGCTACGCAAACACTACAACACTACCCAAAACCCTAAAACACTACACCCCAGCATGACCCTACACTACGCAAACACTACAACACTACCCTAAACCCTAAAACACTACCCCCAGCATGACCCTACGCTACGCAAACACTACAACACTACCTTTAACCCTAAAACACTACCCCCAGCATGACCCTACACTACGCAAACACTACAACACTACCCTAAACCCTAAAACACTACCCCCAGCATGACCCTACACTACGCAAACACTACAACACTACCCAAAACCCTAAAACACTACCCCCAGCATGACCCTACACTACGCAAACACTACAACACTACCCAAAACCCTAAAACACTACCCCCCAGCATGACCCTACACTACGCAAACACTACAACACTACCCAAAACCCTAAAACACTACCCCCCAGCATGACCCTACACTACGCAAACACTACAACACTACCCAAAACCCTAAAACACTACCCCCAGCATGACCCTACACTACGCAAACACTACAACACTACCCAAAACCCTAAAACACCACACCCCAGCATGACCCTACACTACGCAAACACTACAACACTACCCAAAACCCTAAAACACTACACCCCAGCATGACCCTACACTACGCAAACACTACAACACTACCCAAAACCCTAAAACACTACCCCCAGCATGACCCTACACTACGCAAACACTACAACACTACCCTAAACCCTAAAATACTACACCCCAGCATGACCCTACACTACGCAAACACTACAACACTACCCAAAACCCTAAAACACTACCCCCAGCATGACCCTACACTACGCAAACACTACAACACTACCCTAAACCCTAAAACACTACCCCCAGCATGACCCTACACTACGCAAACACTACAACACAACCCTAAACCCTAAAACACTACCCCCAGCATGACCCTACACTACGCAAACACTACAACACTACCCTAAACCCTAAAACACTACCCCCAGCATGACCCTACACTACGCAAACACTACAACACAACCCTAAACCCTAAAACACTACCCCCAGCATGACCCTACACTAAACAACCACCACAACTCTACACTACACTAACACAACACTACACTACACAACACTACACTACACTACACAATCACTAACCCACGAAAAAATTAACACAAACCCACTTACCTCTCTCGTCATCGTGGTTTTCACAACGCAAATGCATTTACCATACATGCCTTTAAAACGTAATTCTTTGTAAAGGCATGCGCGATAAATGCACATGCGTTTTGAAACAATGCGGGATAATGGTATGCGAGGTCAATGACCTTGCGGGATAATGGTATGCGGACTAAAAGTCTGCGGGATAAAAAATGCGGGAAAATGGCTGCAAACCATGATTAGCAGCAGACTTCCCTGGTGAGCACTAGCTTTACTACAGTGATCTAATGAGCAACTAGAGTGCTAACATTCAGAATTTATGGCAAATGTGTGACACATCTGAATGCCTTCTTGGTAGAACCAAAGTAAACAAGCATTGAAAATGCAATAGATCTCGCCCTCATTTAAGTTAAAGCCATTCTGTTTGTAATGAGGTGGCTTTTTAGCTTTGCTTTTATTAGTGTTTTTAAAACTTTCATGTAAATAACATGCATATGTATGCATATATGTATATGTATGCATGCATTTATATTTATATAGATATGCAGATTATATATGTTTATATATGTATATTACCTACTGGCGATAGCCAGTGGGTATATATAGTTAGGATTTTTTCTCTATGGGATTTCTGAAAATTCTATGTCTAATAACTTTGGCGTTTGTGGACGGAATTGGCTGAAATTTTCAGGAAAATGGCACATTTTGTTTCTGAGCAGCCCCTGAAAATTTGGGGGGGGGGGGTTCGTCAAGGGGGGCCGAGAAAAAAGGGGGGTCCCAAAACGCGTTTTTCCCATTAATTTTTCCATAGGGCGGTTGGACTCACTTTTAGCTCGAACGGCTGAATAGATTTACATGAAACTTGGCAAAATTGTAGATATGGTTTGCCCGACGTGCCTTTGCTATGTCACAATATATGTGCTCCAGTGGATTTTGAGAAATGAACGTTTAAAAAAATATATATATCTGTGACAGCGGTCCGGTTAGCGCCCCGGTTCGCGTACCTGACGCGTAACGGAACTTCGCGAAGCGAAGCTGATTGGCTCTCCGGTGTCTTTCAACATTCTAAACAGTCCGGAGCGGCCGCCATCTTGTCTCTCGGTACGATCGAGAGACAAGATGTGGTGAAAAACGAAGGGGGAAATGAAGGAAAGGGGGCAAGGTAGACCACTCCTGACCCCCGAGGATTGATGAGGGGGATATTAAAGTGCCCCGCGGGGCAAAAAATAATTATTTTTTTTTTTTGCGATTTTACGCCGTAGAGGCGCGTCCCAGTACGCGAACCGGGCAGCTCACCGGGCAGCTCACCGCGCAGCTCACCGGACAGCTAACCGGCAGCGTAGCTGTCAACATTGTAAACAGTCCGGAGCGGCCGCCATCTTGTCTCTCGGTAGGTTCGAGAGACAAGATGTGGTGAAAAAAGAAGGGGGAGATGAAGGAAAGGGGGCAAGGTAAACCCCTCCTGACCCCCTAGGATTGATGAGGGGGATATTAAAGTCCCCCGCGATTTTTCGCGGTAGAGGCGCTTCCCGGTACGCGAACCGGGCAGCTAACCGGCAGCGTAACGGGAGTCCGCCATCTTGTGTTTTTGGAGCGTCCGGTTCGCGTACCGGGTAGCATCCCGGTAAGCGTAACAAGGGGAAAACCAAGAGAAACAGTAAAAAAAAAATTAAGGGAATAGATTTCCAGCAAACTTGGCAAAATTGTAGGGACTGTTTGTTTGATGTGCCTTTGCAAGGCCTCAAGATATGTGCACGTGTGGATTTTGTCTAATTAAGGTTAAAAAATATATATATATCTGTAAGCGTGCTCCGGCACGCTTACGTTACGGGTTTTGTTTGCGCTGCAGAGCCGATACGTCACGGTTATGCGACGCGCCATGAGGCGTCTCACGTGTCTACGTGATACGTCACGTAATAAAGAATATATTTTACAGCTATAGATATTAGCTTTTAAAAAACCAATGAAATTCACTGAAAAAACCATAGGTTATAGACCATATATAGTTAGGAATTTGCATTTACAAAACCTTGAAAATTCACTGAAAAAACCATAGGTTAGAGACCATATATAGTTAGCTGGACATTTTATTGACATAAAACCAATGAAATTCCATATATAGTTAGTTGCACTAACTATATATCGCGCACCCACAATCCACTGCTGATGATGTCACATATTACATCATTCATGACATGGTCAGTGACATCACTGATGACATCACTGATGACATCTCAAATGACATCACTGATGACATCACTGATGACATCTCAAATGACATCACTGATGACATCATGACACACCAATACCAGTTACTGCATACGCACTCACTGATTCCTACGTCTACACACACATTCACTCATTCACCCATACAATCACTCATACATACAGTCACTCATTATTACAACACTATCATATGCACTCATACACCTATGCAGACACTCACACACTGCCACTCATCCATGGAGTTACTCACACACCTAGTCAGTCCTGTAAAGAATCAATCACACTTCCATTTCCTCATCTATACAGTTAAACACAGAACACCATACTTCAGTGACATCACTGATGACATCACTGATGACATCTCAAATGACATCACTGATGACATCTCAAATGACATCACTGATGACATCATGACACACCAATACCAGTTACTACATACGCACTCACTGATTCCTACGTCTACACACACATTCACTCATTCACCCATACAATCACTCATACATACAGTCACTCATTATTACAACACTATCATATGCACTCATACACCTAGTCAGTCCTGTGAAGAATCAATCACACTTCGATTTCCTCATCTATACAGTTAAACACAGAACACCATACTTTTCACACATATACTAACACATACTTACTCTCTTATACAATCACTGATACAAGTACACATTGATATGCACAGAGTCACACACCTCCCAGCCAGCCACACACACACTCAGTCTTCCATACATCCACTCATTCTTCAATATGTAAAACATATTTAAACTTTACAAAAACACACAGACACTAGATGATGTCATTTGAGATGTCATCAGTGATGTCATCAGTGATGTCATCAGTGATGTCATTTGAGATGTCATCAGTGATGTCATCAGTGATGTCACTGACCATGTCATGAATGATGTAATATGTGACATCATCAGCAGTGGATTGCGGGTGCGCGATATATAGTTAGTGCAACTAACTATATATGGAATTTCATTGGTTTTATGTCAATAAAATGTCCAGCTAACTATATATGGTCTCTAACCTATGGTTTTTTCAGTGAATTTTCAAGGTTTTGTAAATGCAAATTCCTAACTATATATGGTCTATAACCTATGGTTTTTTCAGTGAATATATATATATATATATATATATTCACTGAAAAAACCATAGGTTTCACACCAGTTATAGTTAGCTGGAAATTTTACTGATATAAAACCATTGAAATTCCCACGTTATAGTTAGTCGGACTCACTATAACTTGCGCGTGCAATGCACTGCTGATGACATCACATATTACATCACTCATGACATGGTCAGTGACATCACTCATGACACCATCCTTGTGACATATTGACAGACCTCCTTTCACTATAATGTAACCCTTGAGACACATATTCAAAAATAGAAACTGAAATTTTTAAAAAAATGGAGATACCTATATCAGTTACAACAAGCAATTCAGTAATTCCACTATCTATATACACATCCACTCATTCACCAACAGTTCTATATAGTCACTCATACATATACTCACTCATCATATGAAGAGATACACCTATACATCCTGTTACACACCGACATTCATCCAAAAGTTACTCACACACATATTCACACGTGCAAATAAACTATTGAACAACCATTTATTTGAATATAGAGTTATACACACACTTCCACCTTACTTCTATTGAAAATTACACATATTTATTCTCTTAAACAATCACTTATAGAAACACATACTTATTTAAACAGGAACTCTTACAATCTCTTACTCTCACATATACTCACTTATATACATCAATATTCATATATACTAGATTAAAACATATGTAGTTACTGATAAAGACACTAGTGAGACAGTCATTTACTCACTAACAAACACATATAGACACTCATCCACCCATACAGTCCTGTACATATGCTGTCTTCAAAACACATACAAAGAAAGAGTCAGTCACTCATGCATCTATGTGCTAAGTAATACCCCCACCAAACCATATAGACACTCATACTGATACTAATAAAAATATCTAATAACCCATATACATACGCATGTAGCTACTTATCAACACATGTAGCCACTTATACACAAAGTGAAACACTAATATATATATTTAAATATTTAAACATAACTCACTAATATTTATTTTTCAGAAAGACACATATTCACTGGATGGTGTCATCAGTGATGTCATGAGTGATGTCACTGACCATGTCATGAGTGATGTAATATGTGATGTCATCAGCAGTGCATTGCACGCGCAAGTTATAGTGAGTCCGACTAACTATAACGTGGGAATTTCAATGGTTTTATATCAGTAAAATTTCCAGCTAACTATAACTGGTGTGAAACCTATGGTTTTTTCAGTGAATTTAATAGGTTTTTTAAATGCTAATTCCTAACTATAACTGGTGTGAAACCTATGGTTTTTTCAGTGAATTTCATAGGTTTTTTAAATGCTAATTCCTTTGTATATCGAGTTTCTTACCTTTTTTTTTTTTACAATTTGCTGTTTTTTTTTAAGTATTCATTTTTTTTATAATTTTTTTCTTTTGCGCTCTGGGTGCGCGCTCGGGGAAGCTTTCAGCTAAGCTCTCCTGTAAGCTTCTCCGTGCGCTCATCTGAAAGCGCACCCAGAGCGCAACTGTCGTTCGTGAAAAAAAAATATGAATGAAAAGTTAATAATAATGCAAAACATTTCGTACCATACAAATAAAATTTTTTTTTTTTAATATGGAAAATGATTATGCATTTCTATGAAAGATTGATGACGTCACTTCGGCGCGCAACGTACGTGCCCTCGGAAGCGCCTACGTGCGCGGCTCCTAAACGCACGCAAAAGCGCCTACGATCGCGCCACGTTTGCGCCCCGGAAGCGCCTACGATCGCGCCACGTTTGCGCCCCGGAAGCGCCTACGATCGCGCCACGTTTGCGCCCCGGAAGCGCCTACGATCGCGCTGCGTAAACGCACCCGGAAGTGCACCTGAGCGCGCAGCGTAAGCGCGTCGGGTCATGTGACCCTAAAATAACACTTTTCATTGGTTGCTAACAGTTTTTTTTTACAATGAATGAAATCCCCACCCATTTCCTTCACTTCTTCTTTCACTTTTGTGACTGAAAGACCTGCCTGTTTTGCTCTTGCATATTTCTTGGATAATCATGGCTGCCAGATCATCCAGCAGTGAAGATGACTTCATTGATGAAGAGCCACCTACCCCAAAGAAGAAGGGACATTTCATCTGGAAATTTTTTAAGTTTCCTGCAGACCAGAAAAAGGTGAATGCACCAAAAGTAGAGTGCAGGATCTGCAAAAAGGTCCTGTCACGGGGTAACCCCCTAAAAAAATACTCTTTTGGCAACTTCACCATGATTCGCCATGTGGAGACCAAGCACCCCCAGAATTTTGCCCGGGAAAGTGTCAGGGCTCTGGCACAGGAGGTTCCTAGAGATGGGGCCTCTACATCAACCGGAGGAGCAACTTCTTCTGGAAGAGAACAAGCTCAGGGGCAGGTAGCAAACATCCAACCTGCATTCAACCATGGGGTCGTCAGATGCAGATACTGCAATCAACTCCTCACCTATGGGGAGCAAAGTGTCCTGCTCATGGTTCGGGCATTAGAGAACCATCACTGCCCTTCCCACCCCTAATTTTTTTCTTTTCTTTTTGCTCCTGTTGAGCAGTTTCTATTCCCTGTTTTTGTTCCTCTTCAGTTAAAAGAAGAAAACCAAAAGTTCTTTTCAGAACTACCTCCAATTCTCATCAAAGAGCTATAATCTTAAAAAATGAAGAGTAAGTGAAATATAGTGCATTGATAATTGAAAGGAGAATGAGTAAGAAAGAACAGAAAGGTATGAGAGGTGAAAGGAAGTGAAGTAGGAGGACTGAAAGAAGGTGAGTGTTAGAAAAGAAATTTATGACACAGTGAATAAACTGGAGGCCTCATTTCTGAAAAGTGACGCATCGCTACGTGAAAATAGCGATGCGTCACTTATCTGGACGCACTCCTTATGACATTCCACATATGTCATATTTAATATATGACTAATCAATTCGCAAGGAGTTACAGATATGTCAGTATTTCTGACATATCTCTAAACACAAAAGTAACGCATTGCAGGAGTGCGTCACAAAAGTGACGCAACTCCAGTAATGTGTCCTTTCACATGGAAAAAGCACCATGTGAAAGGTTTGCTATGAAGCAGGCGCAAGATTTTGGCGCAACTGCATCCTAAAAGTGACTCACTGCGTCATTATTACCAAGCTTTTTGCAAGGAACACCCCCTCTGCATGCATTATACCTGACACTATTTTTTAAAAAGTGACGCATCTAGGTACATGGGTCACTTTTTAAAACTCTGCGCCATATTGTATCTGAATCAGGTATAATGTATGCAGAGGGGGCAATCCCTCGCAAAAAGCTTGGTAATAACAACGTACTGAAATCTATGAGATTTCCCTGCGTCACTTTTAGGATGCTATTGCGTCAAAATTTTGCGCCGGCCTCGCATCACTTTTATGTTTACACATATGTCAGAAATACTGACGTATCTGTAACTCCTTGCAACATGATTCGTCATACATTAAATATGACACATCTGGAATGTCATAAGGACTGTGTACAGAAAAGTGACGCATCACACCAGCAGTATAATAAAATGTGCCTCGTTGCACTATATTTAAAGGATGCAACAGCATCCTAAAAGTGACGCAGTGAAATCTCAAACATTTCACTGCGTCGCTATTACAAAGCTTTTTGTGGGGGAACACCCCCTCTGCATGCATTATACCTCACGCAGATATAATGTGGCGCTTGATTTTAAAAAGTGACCCATCTACCTAGATACCTCACTTTTTAAATATAACGCAACGCAACACATTTTTTTACACTACTGGTGCAATGCGTCACTTTTCTGTGCGCACTCCTTATGACATTCCAAGTAACGCATTGCTGGAGTGCGTCATAGCGATGCGTCACTTATCTGGACGCACTCCTTATTACATTCCACATATGTCATATTTAATATATGACTAATCAATTCGCAAGGAGTTACAGATATGTCAGTATTTCTGACATATCTCTAAACACAAAAGTAACGCATTGCAGGAGTGCGTCACAAAAGTGACGCAACTCCAGTAATGTCTCCTTTCACATGGAAAAAGCACCATGTGAAAGGTTTGCTGTGAAGCAGGCGCAAGATTTTGGCGCAACTGCATCCTAAAAGTGACTCACTGCGTCATTATTACCAAGCTTTTTGCAAGGAACACCCCCTCTGCATGCATTATACCTGACACTATTTTTTAAAAAGTGACGCATCTAGGTACATGGGTCACTTTTTAAAACTCTGCGCCATATTGTATCTGCATCAGGTATAATGTATGCAGAGGGGGCAATCCCTCGCAAAAAGCTTGGTAATAACAACGTACTGAAATCTATGAGATTTCCCTGCGTCACTTTTAGGATGCTATTGCGTCAAAATTTTGCGCCGGCCTCGCATCACTTTTATGTTTACACATATGTCAGAAATACTGACGTATCTGTAACTCCTTGCAACATGATTCGTCATACATTAAATATGACACATCTGGAATGTCATAAGGACTGTGTACAGAAAAGTGACGCATCACACCAGCAGTGTAATAAAATGTGCCTCGTTGCACTATATTTAAAGGATGCAACAGCATCCTAAAAGTGACGCAGTGAAATCTCAAACATTTCACTGCGTCGCTATTACAAAGCTTTTTGTGGGGGAACACCCCCTCTGCATGCATTATACCTCACGCAGATATAATGTGGCGCTTGATTTTAAAAAGTGACCCATCTACCTAGATACCTCACTTTTTAAATATAACGCAACGCAACACATTTTTTTACACTACTGGTGCGATGCGTCACTTTTCTGTGCGCACTCCTTATGACATTCCAAGTAACGCATTGCTGGAGTGCGTCACAAAAGTGACGCAACTCCAGTAATGTGTCCTTTCAAATGGGGAAAGCAGCATATGAAAGGTCTTGCCTCAGTCTAACACCTGCTGTAAAGCAGGCACAAGATTTTGACGCAACAGCATCCTAAAACTGACGCAGTGAAATCTCAAAGATTTCACTGCGTCGCTATTACAAAGCTTTTTGCGGGAGAACACCCCCTCTGCATACATTATACCTGACGCTATTTTTAAAAAGTGACGCATCTAGGTACATGGGTCACTTTTTAAAACTCTGCGCCATATTGTATCTGCAACATGATTCGTCATACATTAAATATGACACATCTGGAACGTCATAAGGAGTGCGCACAGAAAAGTGACGCATAACACCAGCAGTGTAATAAAATGTACCTCGTTGCACTATATTTAAAAAGTGACGCATCTAGATAGATGCGTCACTTTTTAAATATTGCATAACAATGCGCATTTTTTTACACCGCTGGTGCGTCACAAAAATTGACGCACAGGAAGCGCAAAACTAACAGCGCAAGGCCTTCATAAATATAGTCCTGGATTTTCCCCGTGCTTCCGGTGCGCGTACCATGCGCTTCCCCCGCGCAAAACGAAAAAAATTTTTTATTGCCCTGCAGGACCCTATTTTAGTCCCTACATCAAACCTAGGGGGTCAGAGGGGGTCTACTCTTCCCCCTTATGGTCATTTGCCCCTTTTTTTTTCAAACCCCTTGTGTCTCGATTTTACCGAGACACAAGATGGCGGCCGCTCCGCACTGTTTAGAATGTTTACAGACAACTGAGATCCAATCAGCTTCCTGTGCGCAAGTCGCGTGTCGCGCCTGGAGCGCTCTCCCGTGCGCGCACGGGAGAGCGCCTATCCCCGCGCAAAACGAAAAAAATTTTTTAATGCCCTGCAGGACCCTATTTTAGTCCCTACATCAAACCTAGGGGGTCAGAGGGGGTCTACTCTTCCCCCTTATGGTCATTTGCCCCTTTTTTTTTCAAACCCCTTGTGTCTCGATTTTACCGAGACACAAGATGGCGGCCGCTCCGCACTGTTTAGAATGTTTACAGACAACTGAGATCCAATCAGCTTCCTGCGCGCAAGTCGCGTGTCGCGCCTGGAGCGCTCTCCCGTGCGCGCACGGGAGAGCGCCTATAGATATATATATTTTTTTGAACCTAAATTACTCAAAATCCACTGGAGCACATATCTTGAGACATAGCAAAGGCACATCGGGCTACCAGTCCCTACAATTTTGCCAAGTTTGGTGGAAATCCATTCAGCCGTTCGGGCTAAAAGTGAAATCGACCGCCCTATGGAAATTAACATGGGGAAAACGCGTTTTGGGACCCCCCTTTTATCTCGGCCCCCGCTTGACGAATCCCCCCCAAACTTTCAGGGAAGGACCGGACCGCCATGAGACCATTTTCCTGAAAATTTCAGGCAGATTCGACAACCGGCGCCAAAGTTATTCAAAATAGAATGTTGAGATTTAACATTGAAAATTATCCTAACTATAACTACCTACTGGCGACCGCCAGTAGGTAATATATATATATATATATATATATATATATATATATATATATATATATATCAGTACACTTTTCTTCCAAACCTCCACAACAGCGAAAAGAAGAAGCGGACCCCACGACTTGAGGTAGGAAATGATATTATTAATCCAACCTTCTTTGTTGACACATTTCGAGCATCAAGTGCTCTTGATCACACAGTGATCAGCCTTCTTTTTATACTATTTCATAGTGAAAAAAACACCCTGTGAAAATCACATGACCTTTGACATGGACATAGAGTCTCGCTGATGTAACTTCTTTTCAGTATGTAATCATTTTGCAGCTTTCACTATGTTGCAATAATATCAGCATGAATGCTTTGCAATATATACATCTTTTCATTGTTGAACAGTCAAACACTTAATATCCCCAGCATATATGCTGTAATAAGAGCACAATCATATAAAGTGACAAAGTGCAATATATATACATCGGGTTACATTACAAATATATAAATATATCAAACGTTATAAAACCAATGCCTATATTTATGTCAGTTAAAAAATAATCCAAATATATACATAATTTAATATATATGTATATATAATACCATTTCTCGTGCAAAAAATATATATTTGAATAAAAATTCCGGCATGAATGCAAAGATTCCCGTTAAATCATCTATTATGCATTAATCCACTCTATTTCAAGTAAGAACTGTTCACAACAATACGACTAAATCATAGCGACAAGCTGCTACATAAAGATAATTGCGCTTCTTGTCCATTGAATATGTGATTATTTAAATCATCTTATGTGCAGAAATTGTGCTCATGATTTCATAATAAACCAAACATGCATACTAAATTATGCTCTATAAACAATAAATCCTACCAAAGGTGTATGTTACACAAATTATACAGTGACTTGACTTTTAAAAGAAAGTAGACTGGTTGACGGAGAAATACTTATTATTGGGCTAATTTTATATATATGTATATATATCTCAAACGATAAAATCTGCTTTTGTATCTGTGTGCTTATCCCTGTATGTATATTTAGAAATATATATATATATATATATATATATATATATATATATATATATATATATATATATATATATATATATATATATATATATATACGAACTGAAAAACCCAAATCAGAACAAAACACAGGGACCCCACGCCTTGTCATAGGGTACAATGCATACCACAAACAAGTGAGAAATATAATTTACAGACATTGGCCCATAGTTCGGAATGATCCGATAATAGGCAAAAGTTGTAATAAAATCCCACAACTCACTTTCAGAAAAGCCAAAAGTATGAGGGAAGAGTTGGTAGACAATGCCCCAGTGTTAAAAAAGAAAGAGCCGCCATGGCTAAAAACTAAAAATGTTTTTTTTAAATGTACAAAATGCAAAGCATGTCAGTATGGTACCAATGTTACCAAGGTAAATGTTCCATACAGAAAAACCCCGCTAGAGATACGAGCAAATTACACATGTAAAATAGACTTCGCAGTCTATGTTTTACAGTGTAGTTGCAACAAAAGATACGTGGGGAGTACAATACACCCGGTCCACGTTAGAGTGCTCCAGCATCTCAGGGCCATAAAAAACAATGACCCAACATATCCAGTGGCGAGGCATATAAATATGACACATGAGGGCAATGCAGACAACATCAAATACTTCGTCATAGACCATGTGAAAAAAAGCATCAGAGGGGGAAACAGACAACTAGCCCTCCGAAGATTAGAGTCGAGATATATTATTCTCCTAGATAGCAAGGCGCCACAAGGTCTGAATGCAGACGAAGCTCTTAGTGTACATTTATGAGTTCTATACAACTTAACACCAATTAATTCTATAAGTTCTCAAACTATCCCTCCGAAAACAGAGTCCTAGATATTTTTAATGTAATAGATATATGTCATCTATCTGAAATAGCAGTATACATGCTCACAGAACCCCCTTTTTTTTATGGTTTCCTCTACATACAATGACGTCTTATTGTTGAGAAATTACAGAGTGTAATTAATGAATTATGCAGCGTAGAAAATAATTGGTTTTGACAAATCTTTTTGCGATGTGTTACCTTTGCCCACTTGGGCTCAATTCAAAAATATTCAGAAATAATCAAATTTGGTCTCATAGAATGAACCGCACAATGTCAAAGGGTTCAAGATTATTAATTGGGCACTAGACCCTATATGACAAAGGTATAACTCTTGAAGAGGTGGTACTTAAAATGCAGATTTACCTGTTTTATTTTCTAACACATTGCGATAACTGAATGCATATGTAAACGCTTGCTAAATTTATAAAAATGTGAAATGCTCTAATTTGCTTTATTTTAATTTTAATAATCGACAATGACATTAATTGTCTTTTATTCAATGTAAAATGAAAAATGTGTAGTTAACATTAAGAGTGTTGATATAAATTAACAATAGTTGTACCACATAGAAAACGCTGTGAATTTCCAGTGAGTTCTAAACTGGTAGTCATGACTACGGGGAAACCATTCAGAGATCCAATCACACGTTGACATGTTAAAAGTAATGACGAAATGTTGCTCTGTGTTGTGAACAAGGCGGCTGTGACCGTCGAAACGCGTCAATCCAAGCACTAAGAAAATAAAATCTTGTTTCTGAAACGAGACCCCACGGAGTCAGCGCCTGATTTCTTGAAACTGATTGTCAGGATTGGAGAACATATATATATATATATATAGTCACACTAGATCACATTTAAACATTTTAAGCAAAACAACACCAATCTGCAAGGAAAAGGTAGTTGGAAGAATTAACGCCTGTTATAAGGTTATTTTTTTACTCCCCAGTAGTACCTTGTCCCAGTCCTTACAGAGTGAGGTGTGTCACACCTCCCCAGACATCATGTGGATTAGTCTGAAAATCTTTGATTGCACCCCTGCCCTGGTCTAGGACTCTCTTGACCTGCCCCTGCCTGGGGCCATAGACATTCCTCCACTTTGTGTCTGCTAAACAGACAATACATGTATCATGATTAGACCCCGGTATTTCCTCCTAGTGTAGTAAGGGCTATTAAAATGTTCTTTATTCGTTCAGTAGAATACCGGCTTTTTGAGATTTTCGGTCTTTTGTACAGGTGAAAACACCCCTTCTTCCACTTTGAGACATTGAATTAAGTCATCCATCTCCTTAGCCCTTGATAAAAAGTGAGTTCTTTACCATGTACCATTCAAGAACGTTTGACTGTGCAAGGGTTGCCTCATGAGCAGAATGGGAAGATGCTGCCTTCAGGACATTTGCTGAGTTGCAACATGGGCTAGTCCTTCTACATGTATTTCTCTTTATAGATTGGATGTCAGTGCTTAATTTGTAAAAGTATAAGTGCTAGGGCCGAAATGTTTTCTTAGAAGTTACTTGCTGGTGTTTCCGCTGAATGGCGTGGTTGGCAGATACCAAGGCTGTATAGTCTTGATTTTACCTCATACCTCTTTCTTCCACCAACATACTCTACCTCACTGTTGTAGGTTCGTTTTCAACCCTGCTTTCTCACTTTGTCACTACTTTATGGGATCTCTGCTCCTCCTCCTTTTTTTTCAGATTTATTTAGCACTAACTCGACCCGAAGGTTTTGGAGCACTTTACATGAGCACCAGGTACGTTACACAAGGACACATTCATATATATTTTTTTTAGGTAGGCACGGGGAGATTAAGTGATTTGCTCGGAATCACAGGAGGTGGAGTCGACCCCGAGGCTCGAACCTTGGTTTCCCATCTCCAAAATCTGCAGCTTTAGCCGTGAGACAACATCCTCTCTCTTTGCTGCTTTTCTCTCACTCTTGCTCAAAGTCTAATAATTAAAAATATGCCAGAGTTCCAAAATAGTATACCAGTGCCCCCTACTTGGACCTACCGACTCAAATTAAGTCCTGGATGTGGGAGATTTAAAGCTATAGAAATTGGAACCAGTGTTTTGCCTGCTGTTGTTTCCACTTAGATATTTTGTTGTTGTAGTAACGTTGATTAAACAAACAGATTTCAGCCACTACAACAGACTGGTGTCTTCTTTAGGACCCGTTTGTTATTTACTGCTATGGTATATCCTCAATGTGTAAGAATTGGGACAAGGAATGGATGAGGAGGTTATGTCCTGATTACTTACCGGTAACCTTCATTACTCTTACTCTTATGTTATGTTATTTTAATTTAATATAGCACTGGAATCGCCCCAGGAGGGGTATCTCAGTGCTAGTGCAGACTCAGGCAACAGAAGAAGAGAAGGCACCCTCAGAAAGAAACATCTTAAGCATTTTCCAGAACTTGTTGTAGTCTGTACAAAGCCGTAGATGGAGTGGTAAATAATAACCCTTTGACTTCTATGCACTTGACTGAGAGGACCAAAAGTAATTTCCATTGGTGGGGGAAATGCCTGAAATCTGTCATCCTAGGCACATACAATTTTTGGCTAAATTCTGATTGATGAATTTAACAAATGTTGTTTCTAAGCCTTAACTGATCTGATAAATGGAATATTATATGATGGGTTTCATCTTTTATAAAGTATTAATAAAATAAAATAAATTAGATAGAAGGTTTGCCTGTAACCAAAGGGAATGATCACAGACCACCTTGACTCATATGAACAAGAAGCCGAGACTGTAATGGGCTCCACAAGTACTGCAAGCACTATTGGACAATACAAATATCAGAAGAGTGCAATACAAATGTTGGCAACATAAATCAAATCATAATGCTGAATTGTAATGCTGATGTGGAAACTACAACCCATGTGGTGTTAAGAGGGATAGCGCTTCACACTATCTAGCACATCACTAATTAAGTGTAGTATTTTATTTGGTGAAGGTACACCTGGGGCCGGCCGTATTCCCACCCTAAGGAACAGGCATTACAAGTTACGGACATAGGAACGGGGAATAACGTGGACGTGGGTCAATTTTCACAAATCAAACTCCACTCTGGATCCATTATTGATCCCTTTTCTGCTTCTATTTACCAACTGCGAATGGTAGGTTTGAGCAGTACTTAATTTGAACTGGTGGTTTCTGGTGCCCGGGACTTAATTGTCAACACCAGCACTTATTATAGTCTGCCACATGGTGGTGTTGTATGTCTAATTTAGAAACAAGCACAAAGTAGCTGCTTGCCAATTCAGTTTAATAATGACTAATACCTGACTTCCAAGCCATTCTTATAGCTTTGGGGACCTAGAATAGTCTGAATTGTCACAGTTGGAGGAGTGTTATGGTTGATAGTTGTGCTGGTACTGTCATTGGCAGAGCTAGCAGGGGCAAGGAGTAGTGAAAGCTGCAGTGGCCTCCCGATAAGGGACCAGGCACTTATTTTTTCACAAATTAAACACTGGGTTTGAGGCTGGGCGGAGCATACAGGGGCCAGGCAGTGCCTCTGTCGGAAGCCCCTCTATCTCTATACGGCTGTGGTTTCACTTGCAGCAGACCATCACCCACTAAACAAGATCTAGTGTTTCTGGACCTTGGAATTTCAGTCCGGAAACACTGGACCCCATTTAGCATCGGTGAGTGGCATGCTCCAGGGATACCATTCTGACAAACTCATAATGAGGCCCTTAAAGGGATTTAATATGGATAGGGATACTGATGACAGTACTGCACTTCTAAAAGTGTGAAATAGGAATGTGTTGCATCTTTTAAAGGGCTATTGGTGTGGCCTCTCGATGTTCCCTGCTGCTCTGCCAGTGAGTGATGTCACTGTATGGGTGGAATGTTGAGAGTGTTTGTGCTTGGATGAGTGGACAGTTGGAGGGATGCGGCTGATCAGCAGGATGCTGCTCCTGGTGGGGCTTTACCTGTAACCTGATCCAAACCTAATAAACCTACATCTTTTTTTAACTATGAGTACCAATCCTTGATTGTAACAGTTAAGTGTTTTGCACTCGATCTTCTTACTACTGTTTAGAAACTGTCATGGATACTTTATAGTTTTAGGGTTTTCAATTGGAAGTCGAATGAAACTTATCACAGACTCAAAACTGAGAGGGACCCTCGGCTGGCAGGTGTAGGAACAATTGTCCCAGGTCTGAATTTCTGCAGGTCTGTCTAGCATTTCTTTGATTGGCTTACTCCTGTTCGACCCTACACTTTGTTGGCTCTGGGTCCCTGAAGAGGGAAGCTCTAAAAAACTCCCAATCAAGAAATCTCCAATCAACCACGTTCATCGGCAAACAACATGTAACTCATTTCTTTAACTTTGATGGTTATGCATGGAGAAAAATTGGGTACTGTGAAAATCTGAACTACAAAGTTCACACACCTCATGGAACCACAGATGTTACAATTTCATGACTGCAAATTCCTCAGCACAGCACAGAGGACAAATTGAGAGCTCACCTTGTGACACTGGATAACATTAGCACATTGATTTACCACTGACCTCCATAAAATCACATTCCTGCTGTAGCACCCGCTTTTGTATTAAAGCTCAGTGTTTACCTATAGAATGATTCTGAGAGATCTATTTACTAAGATTTAATGCCATATTTGTGTCACAAAAGTAACAAAAGGCGATGTAAATTCTTTTTTCACCTATTTACTTTCCAGCGTAAAACCTGTTTTACGCTGGAAAAAACTTGAAAGTAACACAAAGCAGCGCATGGCGCTGCTTTGCTTTACTTAGCACCAAGGGGGCGTACCAGGGGTGATGCATGGGCATTCCCATGCAACCACCTAAGGTTTCTGACGCTAAACCCTGTATTGAAAAGGTTTAGCTCAGAAAATAGCGCCATTTCAGATTGGGGCAATGAAGGAGAAATGCTTTTACTTCTCCTTTCTTTTCCAACCTTGCATGTGTGCTGCACTGTACGGGACACATACAAAATGGGAAAATGTTTAAAGTTAGTCTAAGCATAGTATTTTGTACTGGAAGGGAATCCTTCCAGTACAAAACTTATGCTAGACTCAGGTGTCTTTGTGGTACACAGCTGCACATATCTGTGCCAGCGTTAGGTAGAGGGGAGGAGAATGCCATATTTCTGTTAACCCCTTCGATGCGGATGACAAAGCCAGCTCGTCATGGGCGTTACCTGCACTGCGCGCATGACGAGCTGGCTTTGTCACGTTACCCGCGATTTTCACATTTCAGCGCGCAGCGGGAAAACCCGCTAGCGCGCATGCTGTTAATATGGCGTTCTCCTGCTCTCTTCTTCTCAGGCAGCGCAGCATTTGCGGCTGCTGCACTGCGCTGCATGAGAAACAGGTAAATCTGTCCCTGAGTTTGTATCAAAGCGA
This sequence comes from Lissotriton vulgaris, assembly GCF_964263255.1. NCBI lineage: Eukaryota > Metazoa > Chordata > Amphibia > Caudata > Salamandridae > Lissotriton > Lissotriton vulgaris. The sequence continues at coordinate 955,736,747 of NC_141697.1, read as the reverse complement.
TATCTCTAACTGTCCACAAACATTGTGTTATAGTGTATTTGGTACCCACTTTCGTACCAGTTACCACTGGAGAGTTAAGGAAGCCACAGACGTAATCAATGCAGTTTTAGAATCAAGGCCCGAGGTGAGAAAAATACATTGTATGACCATTTTGAAACTGCTAAGTATTTCCAATAGCCAATAGGATCACGTTAGAGGCCTGTCAGAGGTGCTCTGGGATCCATCTAGTGCTGTAAAAGACACTCAGTTGGATCTTGATACCACAGATTCCAACTCTGCTTGGTCTGGTTATGCCCCTCTTTCCAAAGTTGCTCTTGGGACATTTGCATTTACCTATTTATTTATTTGTTGTACTTCTATAGCACTGAAAGGTATTAGCGAGCTTTACACAAGGTTACAATGTAAAAGTATGAATGACTGCCCAAACATAGAGAATTGCATTAGAAAACCTTCAGAAAATGGATTTATGAATAAAAATGGAAATAGCGTATAACAGGGATTTTCATCTAAAAGGGTGCATCTCATGAGGTTATCCTGCAAATCTGCCATGGATTTCGCCCTCCTGCACATATGTTGGACCCTCCCCCCAATCGGACAGATTAGTTCAGATGGAGGCGGGAGAAATACCTATGGACACCTATGGGTAAGGGCCAGTGTATAGTCATTATCACCTACACATATATATATTCGAGTATGTACACACCTTTAAATTATGCACTTCAATGCCATTGGGCTGAGCATCTGAGGCAAAAGCAGACACTGCCCTGCATCTAATGTCAGCAGTGACGGCTCCTCTGCTCTGGTAGAGGAGCGTTGCCCCACTGGCTCAGAGCCAGCAGATGAAAAATAAAATTATATTTTACTATTGTTTTATTTTTCAGCAGCTGGCTGAGCCAGCATGTGCAGGGAGGGTTGACCCGGGCATGGGAGGGAGGAGGAGGAGTGGTGGTGCACTTTTAAGTGCACATGTCAGTTTGGCCAGCCGTTTCTGGCCGTCCAGTCTGACATGCGCACTTTAGGTTTCTCCAACCTAGCTGTAGCCTAGAGTCTGAGATGCTGTGTCAAGGACTGCTGGGACCTGGAACAGAGGAGCGCAAGGCACCGGTTATGTCTTTTATTTTTTAAATTTAAGTTTTATCCCGCCATCTTCCTCCACCCGCCTCACCACTCCTTATTAGTGTCAGCCGCCAATGAATGTCAGTGCAAGGGGAGGATATAGAAAGTGAACAAGAAGGGGCATGTAGTGACAGTTATGCTTATCGCAGTAATACCAGTCCTTGTTTACAGAAAAAAACGAGTATGGTGCTATATATTCCAGCAATTGTTCACCAAGGTGTGGTGCTTGGGTTGCCAGCTTCTCTGGAAGTGCATGGGGCTTTCTAATGGACTAATCAAGGAAATTGGGGGAAATGATGCATGTTGTGCAAGGTGAGAGCTTACACCCTAAACAATGTAAACAAGGAGAACTGGACAGGACAACGAAAAGATGGCGGATGATTGTTCCTCTTTGCAGTGGCGTAGCAAGACCTTTGTCGGCCCGTGGCAGCATGTAAGAGCGGGGGTGAGGATTTAGGTGCTGGCAGTTTTATGCGACAGCCAGGGGGGCTGACCATTCTCAACGGTCTCATCTCCGGCCCGCAAAGGCTGCAGGGACGAGAGGGGGGTGGGTGGTGTCTGGCCGCACCCCCAAACTTGTGTCAACCCTCCACCCCCACCTTGCTACGTCACTGCCTCTATGCCCTGGGACTGTAATAAAACTGTGTTCCTTTAAAGATCAGTCAGGATACCAAAGAGCTGTCTGAACATGAAAGAGACAGCGAACTTACACAATTGTATTTTTGTATGAGCCACATAAAAAAACAAAGGCACAAAGTAAAAAGGGCAACAGTCTCTTCAGTGGTGATGCTATGTAGAGTAAGAAGATGTAAGCTTTCTTTTTTAAATTTGTGATATATAACAGGCTAGGATGAGCTGAGATGCTCATTTGTCCAGTGATTGCCAGCCAATCATACACAGTTTCAAAGTGGAGTTGGTTGAAGGCATTTTTCAGCAGGTCAATCAATCCAATCAATCAGGGTTTTAGAAAGCACGACAAATCACCAGTGAGGGTCTCAAGGCACTGGGATAGCTTGCTGCTTCGTTGTGATTTGTTAAATCGAGCAGCAAGGTCTTAAGTCCTTTTCTAAATACCTGGAGAGATGGCGCGAGCCCGAGGTGCAGAGGAAGGTCGTTCCAAGCCTCAGCAGCCATGTGTGAGAAGGAGTGTCCTCTGCTGTTGCTTCAGTGGATCCTTGGTGTGTCCTCAAGGAAGAGGGAGGCGCATCGTAGGTGTCTGGTCGGTTGGTGGAAAGTTATGCGTTGTTACTGCAAAGCCTGTGTTGCAGTACATGATCTATGATTTATGTTCAACACTATAGTACCCAATAGTAATTGTGTTTTCTGTCATTACAGGTGCTGCCTCAGAAGAGGACCTAGGTCATAACAAAACTGAGCACACCTGGCTGGCCAGTGAAATAAACTGGCGGCCCAGGCTGCTGATGTCTTCAGAAAGTTACTACCTTCTGTGTGAGCAGGACTTTGACTTTAAAATTGTTATGTCACTGCAATATTAATATTTCAAGTACAGGATTGTCCTTTTCCAATGAGGAGTAAATCCTGATTAGTTTACTTAACAACTTCCTGGAATGTTTTGGGGTGCTACGTCAAACGGCAGCCAAGAAAAAAAGGAGTACCCAAACACAATTTCCCAACGCAATTTTCCATAGGAAAATTGAACAGCGATACCTTGAAACCCGCTGAACAGAGTTAAACCAAATTTGATTAGAAAGCTAGATCTTAGTCCAGAAAGTCAGCTTGTTTTTTTGATTTGGTGTAAATCTGTCCAGGAGTTAAAAAAAACATTAAGCTTACAAAACTTCATTTATCTGGACGTTTGGGTTTGTGTGAGGCTAGGGAGTGTCCCTTGAACACACAATTTCAAATGACAGAGGAATAGGGGTGGCGGAGGGGGCCCATCAACCGCCTCACATTCACAGGAGCAAGAGACTACACCAAATGTCTGTGGAACCCGCGTCCTGAAAACTAAAAAAAAAAGGTATAAGGAGGCAGGGTAGGGGTTACGCTGACGCCCTTGAGGGACCCCATGGCTAGATTTTAGAACTATATATAAATATTTTTTAGGTTCCATCACACGTGGGAGCCAGGGCATCCCAAGGACTCCAGAGGGAGTCCCATGGGAGCATAGGGGCAGCGCTGTCGCTCACAAGACTTGCAAGATTGGACAATGAAAATGAAGGGGGGCAGGACCTGAGTTTGTTTAATGGTTTGCTGTGAACTGACGAAGGCCATCTGAGGGGGTGGGGTGTTGGACAAGCCCTCAGCCCTGTGGTAAATATTTAATTACCGTCCTAATTTCTATGCAGGTAAGTACTTATAAAAAAATAACTCAATCGGAAAGAAAGACGCAGAGTCCGTGGTGTTAGAGTTCTTAGGGGTTTTATTCCTTAAAAAGGAATGGTTCTCGAACCGGATATCGGGTTCCTGACACCACTGGGGTTCAGGAAGGGATAGAGCCTACTTTATTGACAATACATAACTTTTATACTTAAAGCACATAATGGAAACCAATACAGAAGGCGTAACAGCTGAGAGAAACAAGATAAGAGCACACACGTGTTAGCAATACGTAATCAGAAGGCGTGAATTAGGCGGAAACACAGGGGTGTGTGCTAGAAACGTCACATGAAAGTGTCACAAGTGGGTGGGTACGTAGCAGAATCTTGCAATGTCAGCAGAAATCTGAGGTCTGGATGCGCGCGCAGCTGCATGACGTGTGATTGACGTGAAGCTGGAGGGTGCAGGGGACTTGACATTTACACTAGAGGAAAGAGACAGAAGTCTGGCATGTCAGATCAACTCGTTCCTATATCATATCTGATATCTGATGTTTGGGAACCATATTATCTAGAAGGAAAGGTCTCTTGGGCAGAGGCTATCCTATACTGACTATGAATGCGTGCATATGTGCCTACGTGTCTGAGTGTAAAGCGAGGGGGCCATGGGCCTACCATGGTAACGGGAGCTATGAATTACTTGCAAGGAGACAGAAAGGCCGGGCCCTTTACTCTGCAGCTGAGGGGTTGTTTATCTATTCTGCTGGACTGGAATGTGTTTTCGGGAAGCTGAGCTTGGCTATGCTGATAACGTGAAGGTAAAATACTGTCTTTGGCAGGCAGGCAGGCCGAGCCAGGCTCCGTTCGCCTTGAAGGAAGTAGGACAGAGTTCACGGGGGGCATCCCACGTTGCAGTTTCAGGAGGCAGAGATGACTTTGAAAAAGAGGCTCGATGACAGAAAACAGGGCCTAGCTCGCACAGAGCCAGAAATACGTGAAAGTGCACCATACAAAGACGGTGGCAAGGCATACTTAGGAGCGGAATATCCGACCCATTCAGGGTGGATCTGAAAGAGGACATGTTAACGTTGAACGCAAATGTATTTGCGTCTTCATAGCTGGCATAGGAGGGAAGTTACATGCACTTTAAGCTCGTACATGGAGACGGTGGGGTACACGTTAGGGAACATTTCTTGACCATAAAATGTATATTTCCTCATTCCCTCCTTGTTCCCTACGGACCCTTCATGATATATCAATCTTCATTAATCCATTTATTTGTGTAGTTAGTATCATCTGCTCATCCTTTTTCACACGGGATTTAGAACGTTGACTTGAATGGGGAGTGCAGGATGTGGCGCACAAGCCGCAAATCGCTGGCCCACATTGTAAACATAGACAGCAACTGAATACTATAAGTAGTATTGTTCCAAGGAGTGACAGTATTTTCCATCCCCACGCTGAAATAGTAGTCCAGAGCCAACCGGACCAAGTCCAAGTGCCTGGATTCTGATGTATCTGATTAGCTATCTTATGGAGACGGGTAATAGCCTTATATACGGACGGAGCATTATCTGGAATGAAAACACAACAAGCTGACCCGAGGACCTTACAGGCTCCTCCTCGATCGGCTAGTATGACGTCAATAACAAGACGATTTTGAAGAACGACAAGTCTCATAGCAGACTGTTCCTCAGTCAAGTTACCTAGGGCGGAAGTAGTCTCTTTTACTACTGCTTCAAGGGTTCTGGTCAAGTGACGGATAGACTTACTATTAAAAATAGCTCCTAAATAGGGAAAGAAACCTTTATTGAAATCTGTGTACTGTTCCCATGCTGTCTCAGTATAGTCGACAATTGGGAGATCTCTTTTTGGTCTGTGAACTAGACGGGAATTTCTATGATAATCAGGTGGAGCTAGGAAAACAGGTGGCAGTAAGAATCCAATGTAGCAGGTCCCATCCCAATCTAGTGGCAAACGTATGTATGCTGTCTGACCACAAATGAAATAGGAATGACGTGTAGCTTTGAATGTGGACTTGCCCTTATCACTAAATTCGACCACAGTAGTACATTTACTATGACCCAGGTGTACGGAACCATTCTTTCTGACACATAATTCACCTTTGACTGGTAGTACTGACATAGTGGGCAAGTCTGGCTCGGTTTCGGATTCAACATTCAGAATCATGAGGTTAAGTGTAAAATTTCCTAATCCATATACTTCATTTTCTAGATCAGTCCCTGTCCTTTTGGGAAGTCCCTCTTTGTCAGGATAACATATTCTATGCAAAACTGTATTCAGGTTTCCCCATACCCAGTTACCCTGATAAACTACGGAATTTGAATCTAAGGAATTAATCAAACTAAACCAGGCTCCACATGAACCATTGTGTGTGAACGGGTACGGGAAAAGGGGCAGAACTCCCCTGTATTTCTGGTAGGGAGGGAGTCGGCCACATATCCAACAATTTGTAGCGTTGCTGGTCTGATGAGAGTGATGTAACATACTAATGAATGTATTGTTGCGCAGCGCAAGTCGGTAAGACAGCTCGTGAGGGGGTAACTCACTAAAAGAATGCTCGGCAGTGTTATTAGAAGAAGAATGTGCACGTGTAGCAATAGGAAAATAGATATGCAAAATTACACTTGTGACAATAATAGTGAGACTTAAAGAAAACATAATCCATAAGGTAACAATACAGTAACTTTTGAGAGATTTGCAATATCGTTGCTTCTTGATCTGTTTCTCTCTATCTCTCTCTCTATTGGGGTCTAGGGGATACATGTCAGAAACTATTTAACCGATTCACCTAGGGGAGGACTTAAACAATTAAACTGTCTGACTTGCTAGACCGCAACTTTAATTTATACTCTTCTTGCGGAGTTTTCTCTACCATGGGAAGTTTAGAGTCACTAGAATCTGGGCAGTCCTTTGAGGGGGTGGAAGAGTCAGTCTCTGGCAACAGTTCATTACATTTTTTAATATGACTCGTATGGATCCACCCCTTGCGGCCCTCAACCTTGATTGCAGTCCTCGTGGTCAGAAGGACGAGCTTCGGCTCCTGCCACCGGGGCTCCAGCGGACTCCTCCTGTCGAAATTGCGTATCAGGACAGTATCTCCGGGACGGACATCGTGTGGCTTCACATCAGTGTTGTCGGGAAAGGCTGCGGCAACCTGTGAACGACATGATTGGAGTGCAGACATCAAGGAGGCAAGGTAATCTGTCAGCATATTACAGTCAACATCGGTTATTTTCTTAGGCATGGGCGTCCCCCACATATTTGGTGGCCGGCCAAAGACCACCTCATACGGGGATAGTCCTGATCTTGAATGTGGGACCATTCTCATATAGAATAGTGCAACTGGCAGGGCGACTATCCAGTCGACCCCTTTCTCTTTACATATTTTAGCAAGACGGGTTTTCAGTGTCTGATTGTGCCTTTCTACAAGGCCAGCTGCCTCAGGATGTCGGACGCAATGGAATTTCCACTGATACCCTAGCAGGAGTGAAACCTGCTCCATGAGCTCGGATGAGAATGGCTGTCCGTTATCTGAGTACACGATACGAGGCAAGCCGTACCGTGGGAAGAATTCTCGAACCAGCTGCTTGGCAGTGGTCGGGGCAGTGTAATCTGGGACTGGATATGCTTCGGTCCAACGGGAAAGTGCACAAACAACTACGAGGACGTACTTGAATCCTCGACAACGTTCCATCTGGATATAATCTATCTGGAGGACTTCAAAAGGGTGATCGGGAGGATGAAATCCACCTTGCTCTACAGGGACGCTTTTACCTGGATTGAACTGACAACAGATCATGCAAGTACGCACTTTCTGTTTTGCTGCTGCTCGTAAATGTTTGTTGAACCAGAGATTCTGTAAACTGTCTAACATAGCTTTTTCTCCCAAGTGGGCTGGACTATGTGCTGTATTTATTATGACTTGAACCATAGAGTCGGGGAGAAACCATGCAGATTTTCCCTTCGTCATCCATCCCTGATCTGTCTGGATCCCTCCTAGTTCAGTCCATTTCTTGATTTCGTCTGGAGTAGCATGTGTCTTAATATCGATTACATCTAGTGTGGGATCCCTAACTGTCATACAATGTGTCGGTACTATTGTCTTTGTCACATCAGTTGTCTGGGTGTGAGTCAATGCTGTATGTTTTGCTGTTTGGTCTGCCAGGTCGTTACCTTGGGAAATAGAGTCTGTAACTTTAGTATGTGCTTTACACTTCATGATGGATATGCCTGAAGGCAGATGTATTGCTTCTAACAGTGCTTGAATGAGGGGACCGTGTTGGATCTTGGCACCGTGAGAGGTCAAGAAACCTCGTTCTTGCCATAACACTCCGAAGTCGTGTACAACTCCGAAAGCATAACGTGAATCTGTATATATGTTAACATTCCTGTTCTTGGCTAGTATACAGGCTCGGGTCAGAGCGATAAGCTCTGCTGCTTGAGCAGACAGTGTATCAATACGGTTTGTTTCTTTGACTTCAGTTTCGGTGGTCACGGCATATGCGGCCACTAATTCTCCTGTGCTTGTTCTCATACATGAACCGTCCACGTAAAGTGTCAGGTCTGGATTGGTCAGTGCAACATCTGTTAAGTATCGTCGGGGCTTTGTTACTGCATTAATGATCTCTTTACAATCATGCGGGGCTGAATCTGTCATAACCGAGGGTAACAATGTTGCAGGATTTAGAATGTTACAGCGTCTTATTTCTATGTGTGGCTGGAATAGCGTCAATTCATAACCTGTCAGTCGTGCTATAGTCAGGTGTTGAGTCTGTGTTCGGTTTAGAAGGACCTCTACAGAATGTGGAACTTGTACTGTCAGTGGATGTCCTAATACTATTGAGTCGCTTTGTCTGATTGCTAGGGCTGTCGCTCCAACTGATTTTAAGCACGCAAGCAGAGCCTGGGCCACTGGATCTAATGTACTTGAAAAATAAGCGCAAGGCTTATGTGAACCTGCTTGATCTTGTGTGAGGACAGACAATGCTGTACCATCACGTTCTGTAACAAAAAGTGTAAAAGGTTTGCTGTAACATGGTGTCGCTAAAACTGGTGCTTGGCATAAAGCTTTCTTTAATTCCTCAAAAGCCTGTGTATGTTCCTGAGTCCAAGGGAGGGCAGTCGAAGTCGCTGCCTCCTGTGTTGTCAACTGTATCAGCGGTTTAGCTAGAAATGCATACTGAGGAATCCATTGTCTGCAGTACGAGGTGAGGCCTATAAAGGCCCGCACTTCCTTTTGTGTCTTGGGTTGTGGTAACTGTGCAATTAACTGAACTCGATCAGGTGTGAGCTGTCTTCCCCACTTGGACAGCAAGTGCCCAAGGTACACCACTTGCTGAACACAGAATTGCAGCTTCGAAGGAGACACCTTGTGTCCCTTGTCGGCCAGAAAATGTAAAACTGTCAGTGATGCTTGTTCACATTCGGGTTCACTTCGTGCGGTGATCAGCAGATCATCGACGTACTGGAGTAAGGCAGTGTTAACTGGCATTTGGATACAGTCAAGTTGTCTTTTCAGTGCTTGGCTATAGATGCTGGGGCTTTCTGTGAATCCTTGAGGGGCGCGTGAAAATTTGAAGCTTCGGCCATTTAAACTGAATCCGAAGAGATATTGGCTCTCTGGATCAATGGGTACAGTGAAGAAGGCGTTCTTGAGGTCAATTACAGTAAAGAACGTCGCTTCTGAATCAATAGCAGTCAACAAGGATGAGATGTCGGGAACCACAGGATACTGTGGTACAATGCATTTATTCAGTTCTCGTAAATCAATCACCAGCCGATATACTGGCGGTGCATTGGGATCAGTACGTTTAAGAATCGGAATGATAGGGGAATTACAGATATTGGAGTCGGTTTCTACGACCACTCCTTGGGCAATGAGCTCTTCAATGATTTCCAGTAAAGCCACTACAGCATCGGGTGGTAACTTGTATTGTCTGATTCGGGGTAATACAACTCCTGGTTTGAGTGTAACACGGTATGGTGTAATGTGCATACAACCTACATCGGTTGGGCCTTGTGCCCACAGGTGTTTCGGTACATTTTTCAATCTGACATCAAACTCTCGTAATACATAGTGACCCTTAAAGTCACGTAGAAAAAGTCTAACTCCCTCCGGAGAACAACATATCACTGCTCCTAGAGCCTTCAGTGTCTTGATACCTAGCAAGTTTTCTGGGCATGACTTCGTGAGTAACAGGTCTGTAACACGTGATAATGGACCTACTGCTAGGGAAACGGGTTCTGATACTTCATTTACAATAGGTTGTCCTGAGAAACCAAGGGAAACATTCTGTGAGCCTGAGAGGGGTGCCCCTGGAACTTCGTCGTGACTGATCGTGGTGCGACTTGCCCCTGTGTCAATTAAAAACTTTCTGTCTTTTCCTAATACTTGACTATGTACATAAGGACCCTCTTGATCTACATGAATCTCAATAAGAGGCAAGCCAACCTCCCTCTCTAGGCTGTTTCATGTGTATCGCTGATAATCGGGATAATCAAATTGGGCATACTGGTACATCTGTTGTGAAACTTGCTGCGTCGCGGCAATGGGCTGTGGCTGTGACACCGCTACGGTCTGTACTGTATGTGGTGGAGCATGCATAGGCTGTATATTCTGTGAAGTCTGTTGCTGGACCTGGTCTTGTCTAGGCTGACGCGGTCTTTCTTTAGTTTTACCTGTTGATATATTGTGTTTCAGGACTGGACATTCGTTTACGTAGTGACCTGGTTGTTTGCAATAGTTGCATGTCCCTTTAACAGGAGCTGCTGAATTACTTATCTGGGTCACACCCTTTTTCTGACCGTCGGCTGGAACCGACTGGGCCACTAACATTTTCATTTTCGTGTCTTTCATACGTCTCTGTTCGTGATCCTGTTCTTCTCTAATTCTGTTCTGGTGATATTGTAACATTTGTAACATCTGGGATGGCGTATTTGCTTGCCATGCACTTTCGACTTTATATACACGGTTCTTAACTTGTGTCAGGGAATTCTCGACTAATTTTGTTACAAAAAGGTGCGGGTATGACTCGCTACCTGGTTTCAGGCCACTATTAATAATGAAACATTTTTCGAATCTTGAATAGAAGTCACTAGTATCTTCATCGTGTTTCTGTTTACAGGCTGAGATTGCGTCCCAGTCTTCCTTTTTAGTTGTCAATAATCTTGGCAAAACCTGTACTATTAAACCTGGTAATGCTTTAGCTTTGTCCCCAAGGCCTAGCCCTGGAGTGCGAGTTTTTTCTTCGTCCTCTATTTCAGTCCAAATAATCTTTTTATCTCCCACCTCCCATTCCTTTTCCTTGAGTTTCTCGTAAATGCCTGTGGGCAACAGTACTTTTAACAATTTCATAATATCCATATACGTGTAATCTCCCATGAGTAACATGTCCTTAAGTTCTCGGTGAAAACCTGCAGGGTCTTTATCGTGACAGGGTACTAGTTTCTTCATTTCTAACAATTCCAACTTTGTTAAAGGTGTGTACACAAACACACGTCTCAGGGTATTATCGTTATTCATAACTGGGTGTACTTCTCGTAAAGGATTCTGCCTGTCAAAATGGAACATTTTTCTTTCTGGGGGCGGAGCTGGAACATATTGTGGGCCTAAGAAAGCGTTATATCTGTGCAGTTGTTCTAGAATTATTTGAATTAACTTGGTACTTAGGCCTCTCCATCTATTCATAAGTAGTGCTTCTAATGTATCAGGTAGGGGACCTGGATCAGAGTGCTGATTTCTGTATAACGAAATGAGATGCTGAATCATGTACATACCAGCTAATTTCTGCTCGTCTGGGGAAAGATTCAAAAATGTCTGTGCTACTGTATCATCATTATATGTGCTAGGATTGTCAGCCCATAGTACTGCTGACCGAGCTAGTTCTTGTTCATCCATAGAATTGAGTACATGGTACCCCATTCGTTCTTGAAGAATTTTATCGGTAACTTGAAACAGATATTCAGGAGAACTCGTTTTTGAGATGCCAGAGAGGAAAACTCTCTTGCTTTCTGGACGAATGCCTTTCTTAAGGTAATTTCCCTTACCTACATATGCTATCATTTCTTTAGCCGCGTCATGTTCCTCTGGTTCGTCCTCCTCGGAGGAGTTATTCCTGTCGCTATCTCTTTCCTTTTCTTGTTCCTTTTCGTGTATTTCTATTACTGCTTTTCTGATTCTTCTGTACATACTTGCTATACAACTCTGTTTATCATGGTTTCCATCGGCTATATTCTGACCCCACTTGTTTAGTGCGTCCATCTCGTCCTTGTCTACTCCAGGTCTGTCTCGTTCTCTTATTAAGCAATTTATGAAGAAGCGTAATATACAACCTTGAGTGTCAGCTTTCTGGTGAGCCAGGGCCTCTTTAATACTGTCAGGATCTTCCCCAGTCTGGACAAAATGATATATTCTATCTAGGTGTTCAGTCATTCCTGGAAATAACACTAAGTAATCTGTAACTTTTCGTAAGCGTAGTGATGCTAACAACATTCTATCGTCTTTACCGGGTACTGGATCGTATCTGCAAATTGAAAGGGGTTCTTTAAGCATGATGTAACTTGGTGTTCGGGGTGTACGTTGCTTTAATACATCCCTAAGGTTTAATCTGTGTGTTTGTGGCGGGGTCTGGTAACCTCCTGTCGCACCTCCTGAGGCGGGGGCTTGAGCATTGTTTGTCTGTGGAGTCTGTATGTGTAACTGAACTTGTCTTTTACCAGGATCAGGCCCAAACGGATTCAGGGTATTAAGCTTAGGTGTGGGAAGTGGTGGAGGAACAGGTGGTACAGGTTGTCGAACGGGTGAACTTTGTTGCGGTACTGGCTGGGCATTGTCTGGGAGTGGGTTGCCACCACCGTCACCGTCAGTAGGCGGTACGTTGGTACGTGAATTGGTGTAAGCGGGAGCTACATCGTCTAGATAGGAAGCAAGGAATATGTCTTTGGTGGTCCTGTGACTTACTTTAGTTGGAACCAATGGTGTCGGCAGGTCTTTCGGTATTTCTGGAGTGGCCTTAGGCAAACCCTCGGCCACTAAATACATGCCATTTGCAAGAGTGTTTCGCATGCGGTCTACTTGTTCTGCTTTTACTCGGATACCTTCAATAACTAATTCGTTTTCTCTGACCTCATCTGACTCTTCTCTATGTTTTTCTGCTTTTCGGAATGCTTTTTCTGTACGTTTATGCGATTCTTTACGCCACAATTCTATGGCATCTTTCTGGGATTGTCTGGCTTTCTTTTTCCATAGCGCTTCCTCTACTCTCATGATGCACTCGGCATCCCATGTTCCTGTAGCAGGCCACCTGTGTCTCTCTTCTAGGTGCTTGGTATAATCGGCCCATAAATCTAGATACAGTATGGCATCTAAGCCATGCTTATGGTACATAAAATTTCCAGGAGTGTCCCTAGGGGGGACAGGAATTTCTTCCTCTAGTATCCCTTTCCTAGTTCCTATCTGTCTTAATTTATTGAAAAACGGCATCTTGTTACTTGGTACTGGATACTCAATACTTGTTACTTACTCTGAACACAGCTAGTTACACAAAAACACAGTAATGTACATCAAACAGTCACTCATACCACGACATTAATCACATGAAACATTTTGAACACATATGGACTACCCTTGATACTAGATGTACTGCTAAACAGTACAGATACACTGCCAAGAACAGTGCAAGAACTTGAATGCCTGATGTACTGCTAAACAGTACAGATACACTGTCTAAAACAGTGCAGACCGTGTTTGTGTACCCAAACCCGTCTTTACCGGATACATAGTAATGCACCCGTCTAGATGCGTCCCCAGCAACGGTACTCACCGGGAAGCACGGAACAGAAGGCCTCGGAAAACTCGACTGGACTGGACCGGACTGGACTCGACTCGACTCGATACGTGAATACTTCGGAACTGGTGGGCCTCTTGACACCTCGGACCTTGCTTCTTTCGGCTAGGCTCTGGTCGGGATCCTCCGCACTCCTCACCGCCTCGTCTGGGTGCTGATCGCAGTCTCCGTCACCTCCGTAGGCCTGAGGGAGATACAGGAAATCCTGCGGGTACGCGTAGTTGTCCGTCTTGACTATGGCAGGGGGCAAAGGTTGCAACGCACCAACCGGCGCGTGGGGTGGGGGAGGGGTCCCTATTCGGGCGCCAAATTAATGTGGTAAATATTTAATTACCGTCCTAATTTCTATGCAGGTAAGTACTCATAAAAAAATAACTCAATCGGAAAGAAAGACGCAGAGTCCGTGGTGTTAGAGTTCTTAGGGGTTTTATTCCTTAAAAAGGAATGGTTCTCGAACCGGATATCGGGTTCCTGACACCACTGGGGTTCAGGAAGGGATAGAGCCTACTTTATTGACAATACATAACTTTTATACTTAAAGCACATAATGGAAACCAATACAGAAGGCGCAACAGCTGAGAGAAACAAGATAAGAGCACACACGTGTTAGCAATACGTAATCAGAAGGCGTGAATTAGGCGGAAACACAGGGGTGTGTGCTAGAAACGCCACATGAAAGTGTCACAAGTGGGTGGGTACGTAGCAGAATCTTGCAATGTCAGCAGAAATCTGAGGTCTGGATGCGCGCGCAGCTGCATGACGTGTGATTGACGTGAAGCTGGAGGGTGCAGGGGACTTGACATTTACACTAGAGGAAAGAGACAGAAGTCTGGCATGTCAGATCAACTCGTTCCTATATCATATCTGATATCTGATGTTTGGGAACCATATTATCTAGAAGGAAAGTTCTCTTGGGCAGAGGCTATCCTATACTGACTATGAATGCGTGCATATGTGCCTACGTGTCTGAGTGTAAAGCGAGGGGGCCATGGGCCTACCATGGTAACGGGAGCTATGAATTACTTGCAAGGAGACAGAAAGGCCGGGCCCTTTACTCTGCAGCTGAGGGGTTGTTTATCTATTCTGCTGGACTGGAATGTGTTTTCGGGAAGCTGAGCTTGGCTATGCTGATAACGTGAAGGTAAAATACTGTCTTTGGCAGGCAGGCAGGCCGAGCCAGGCTCCGTTCGCCTCGAAGGAAGTAGGACAGAGTTCACGGGGGGGCATCCCACGTTGCAGTTTCAGGAGGCAGAGATGACTTTGAAAAAGAGGCTCGATTACAGAAAACAGGGCCTAGCTCGCACAGAGCCAGAAATACGTGAAAGTGCACCATACAAAGACGGTGGCAAGGCATACTTAGGAGCGGAATATCCGACCCATTCAGGGTGGATCTGAAAGAGGACATGTTAACGTTGAACGCAAATGTATTTGCGTCTTCATAGCTGGCATAGGAGGGAAGTTACATGCACTTTAAGCTCGTACATGGAGACGGTGGGGTACACGTTAGGGAACATTTCTTGACCATAAAATTTATATTTCCTCAGCCCGCTCAACCTGTGTACTGTCAAAGGGGTTGGCCTTTCGTACTGTAATAAAATATTACTTTACTTTTTCTAAAAAATAGAATTGCACAGAAAAAACTACGGTTAAAGTGACATTATAGACAGGTACGGTAATAATACCTTACTTTGCATTAAAAAAACTCAGATATTCACTGAAAAAAAACAAAGGTTAAAGTGACATTATTATAGTTAGATGAACATGTCAGTTTAAAATAAAAACCGAAATTCAACAGTTACAGTTATTTTAAGTAACTATATCTTGTGCCCTCACCATGCAAAGTGTTGTCATCAATGATGTGATTTCACTTGTCATTAATAATGTTATGAATGATGTCACAGAACATATTACGAGTGTTTTAAATATATAAGATCATAAGCAGTGCATGGGAAGGGTACAAGTTGTAGTTACATGAAATAACTATACCTGTTGATTTTCAGTCGTTTTGTTTAGTTCAAAGTTCATGTTTAAACTAACATTTTCACATAGCTATAACATCACTTTAACCTTTGTTTATTTCAGTGAATATATTCAGGACCACAGGGCAAACACAGGTCAATCAGCCCTAATTGTATCATCTGGATTCCCTGGCCTATGCTGCCTGAGGCTTTCTCACTGTTGCACCCAAAACTGAGCACCAAGTGTGCCTCTTCAGCACTGAACTCTCCGGGTAGAGAAAGAGAGCAGTTCAAGGCTTACTCAGGGAGCTGACGTGGACTACAGAACTCAGTGAATCACAGAATGTCTCTTAATAAATCTGATGGAGCAAGTATTCGCACGTTAAGCGACTTGCTTGTATCAAGAACCTCAAATAACCTTAGTAGACTAAATCAACTTGTTTGTGTTACTAATATTGCACATTTTACACTACACGGGGTGTCCCAGAGACGCTTGCCTATGTGTTTTCTAATAAGTAATACGCTTGCCTCTAAAATGGCTGCTGCTTTGCGGGAATTTAGTCTGCGCATGTGTCGGTCATACCCATGTGATGTGACGCACTCGCAGTTCTGGTGGGAATTTGTTGCTCATGGGCAATACAGCTAAAGATGGCTGCTTTATGTTTTCACATGCTCCGAGCTTGCATTGCCGCTTTTGCAAAACTGTTTGTTCTGCACTTACCCTAATGCAATAGATATTATAAAGTAAGGGGTATAGTATAGCCATCTCATGGTATACAGTGTAATCTTTTATTCTGTGTTTCTAAATTGTTTTCGCTTGCTTTTCATGTATTGTATTCTTTGGGCCTGGGAGGCGCTTGTTACTCCATATTGGAAGCTCTTATGGTCCCAGTCACGTGATGGGGGAAAAGAAAGCCATGCAGCAGTGGAACCCAGCCAGCTGGCAGCCGAAGCCAAGATGCTCCTGGGAACCTGAACTCCAACCTAGCTGAAGAAGCTGACTTGTACCTGAATTCGCAACAATTGTATTTATCTGCTGTATACCCCATTGTCCTCTGTAAAACATATGCCATGGGAAACTAGAATGTAAGGGGTGGGTTCGAAAATGATTAAGCCTGAGAAAGTCTAAATTGTAGGTGGTGTGAGGACTTGACCTCCTCCTTTGTCCAATCAGAACTTGGGGATCCTTTCACTTGCAACATTGGGGGTGGTACACTGACCCGAAAAACAGTATAACTAGCCTAGGTTTAGCTAGAGAAATTGTCCGACTTGTCCAAATAGCTGACCTGTCACTGACCCAACGAACTCTATAGGTGACTGATACAGAGAGCTGCGGAGCACTCCGTCCGTATTTTCCACAGACCCAATCGGGGTTTTGGGAACCTTAAGTGCTGGCAAAGCACTTTGCTTGGAGATTCGAGAACCCAATCGGGGTTATTAGCAGATTCATTGCAGAGAAGGAGTAGCGCAGGCGTTGCAACCGAAGCTGCAGGTGTTGTTCGTACCCTTTGGTGAACCCGGTCCTGATCCAAATCCTTGGGTTATCCTGTCCTGACTGTCCATGAGCTGTACCTGCTCACCTACTGGCAACCTAAGTCCTTGAGGGTCCTTTCCCGTCTTTCCAAACTGACCCGTGGCCGGGGTTAGTCTTCAATCTATCCTAGGTAAATATAAATATATGTGGGTGTTCGTTTTTCTAAAAACGTCCTTCCTAACGTCCCGAATAAAGCATAAATTGCCTACGTTCTTCTTCCCTATCTTTCTATAAAAGAGATTTTTCATGTATTATTGTCTATTAGCATGTTCCACTTTTCTACCTACCTTTAGTCAAATGCTGAATAGTTTGCATATATAGTGTGTTCCATTCTTACTCTCCCTATAGAAAATAAGCACATCTGGATAAATCAAATTGCATAAGTTTTGTTTCCTTTGAACCGTTAGTGAATTTCGAAAGTCTACTTTGATTAGTATGTTCCCTTTCTTTACCCGCCTTTAGTGAAGTTGTGAAAGTCTGTTAATCTAAAATAGCGTGTTCCTCATTTTTCCCCTTCCCTGTTATTTCAACGTCTAAATGATTCTTACTCTCATTCATAGCTATACGATATTTCTAATTCTAGTTATAGACAGTTTGATCTGTGTTAATCTTTGGCTCATGGCATATGATGATGATGAAGATTAGATAAAGGTTTTCAAAACTTCCTGAGTTTGTGGTCATTATAAAGAGTATAAACATTATTAAATTGTATATGGTTTTGTGTTGTCTAGTTATTCCACAGCTAGCTCCTTGATCCATTGTGATCTTAGGTACCTGTTACGAGGATTGGTAAGTCAGGTACACGGGAATAAATGGAAAGGAACTGAATTGCTGGTATTAGTGTGTAGGTTACCTGATTAAAGTGTAATGACGATATTTTTATGGGCCCAAGTGTGCATATTTGGTTAGTCGGGTGACCTGCGCGCTCTATCAAATCAATGTCCAATGCTTTATCACAGTTAAAAAAAGTAATTTTGTCTACACACACAATGCAATGCACAAAGAACTAAAAAAGCGATCACCACTCCCTTTATTTGTATAGGCCTGGGGTTAAAAAGAACGAAATATTCTGTAACTATTTTGTTAGTCTTTCACTTTCACATAACTACATGTAAAGTAATATACAGACATTAAAAGAAAAATAAATGCAAGTTAAACTAATCAGTGTAAAATGCACTATTTAACAGTATGAGACTTCTATCGGTGTGGGTAACGAGAGAGCCATAGAATCGAATCCTGGTTAGTGCAACAAGGAATAGCAACTTGTGTATTTTTAATGCTACCAGGTCCCACAGAGAGCACTGTGAATATGTCATTTAAAACTTGTATTAAGACACATTTCAAGACTGCCACAGAATGCATAAAAAGATTTAAGTTGAACATTTTAAAAAGTGCTTCCAAAATATCCAAAATATAGATTTTAGTATATAGATATGTAGACCGAGTGCAAATATTTGTCATGCACTCCACAGCTCAACTTGTAACACCCTTACAATACCTCTCTTAAAGAATACATCTTTGTCCTCACAAAGCTTCAAGTGACTCTATCAATTAAAGCCAGTAACAGCTTCCAAGCACCCTTTACAGTTGCAGTTTAAGCAGTTGCATACATTTATATGTCTTTCAAGCAGGAGGAACCCTGGTAAGAAGGCCTGTTTCTTGTTTAGCTGGTGGTCCCGCCCTTCCACTTCGGCTGAGTCATCCAAACTGCCGGAATTAACCGTCCTTGGACCCTTGCCTTTTAACAAAAGTAGTGGAACTGATTTTGTGTAATTACAAAATGATGATCCTGTACGTTTTTGCATGAAAGCCACCCGCCCAGGGCTTTAAGTGGGCGTTCCGCCCCCTCCCACCTCTCGCTGAGTTTCAGACCCGGCAGTAATTAAGAACTGCTACTGGAACAGGTCCCTATGGGGCCCATTCATGTCTTTAACTATACAGGCATATACACTGTTCGTTTTCTGAGCAATAACTTTAAAAAACGTTAAGTTAACCCATCTCAGCCATGTAGTTCCTGTTCTCATTCCATATGGTTTACTTTATCTTGCTTTCCCTCAGTGTTTGCCTTTTCCAGAATGTTGTATCTGTGGGTATTTTTCTATGCAGCATTGTACTCTTTTGTCGTGCTTACTGTAAACCTCTAGGTGCCTGTATAAGTTGAGGTTGTGTGTTTATAAAAGGCCACAATTGAGAGCTATAGGCTTGAGACTGAAGGCAGTGAGGGGTTCTCACAGTGGCTGTTAGTAGGGCAGAAAGATGTTCAGGATGCATGTTCATCCAATCCTTGGCCTCTCAGCAGAGTGCATTGAGCAAGGGTGGCATACCCCAATGGGAGGGCAGAAAGATGTTCAGGATAGATGTTCATCCAATCCTTGGCACTTCTGCAGAGTGCATAGAGCAAGGGTGACATCTGCCAATGGTAATTGTGATTCTATGCTAAACTGTGTAAAGGAGGTACACAGATGTCGAAGTACTGCCAGCTTGAAAAAAAAAATGTGATTACAAGTGAGTGGCTGCGTTGTGGGTGTGTAGTGGGTATAGTGAAGTGAAGGAGATGCTACGAAGTACATGAGGGCGAGAGGGAAAAGAGGGTGCTTAACAGGAAAAGATGAGGTGTGAGAACCAAATGTTTACAGTACTTGATATCTATGTTGTTAACATTTACTATCGTAATGAGCCCTGAATCAGATGCTCTGTAGGGTGCAAGGGTGCCATCGTTGGCGCTAGGCTGCTAAGTATAGCGCCAGCGCAGGGGGAACGCAGGGCTGCACCATATTCTTGTAAATATGGTGCAGCCCCCCGTTTCTGAAGTGGCAGAGCGTGGCGTTTAGCCAGGAAGGCTAACGCCTGACTCCGCCACTTCTCTTGTAAATATGCCCCCCAGTTTTTTTCATCTAAGTTAAAGCCCTGCACCCGCTTGAGCCATACAATCATCCAATGAAGGCTCTCTCCTTACTCTTAAGGCTGAACATGACAAGACGGCATGCCTACTTAGAGGCAAGCATGTAGGTGAAGGGTGTTTGAGGTGAGGTGTGTGAGTGTGCAAATACTAGCGCCAAAGAGGCTGAGACGAGAAGTGCGTGAGGGGTCATAGAGCTTGATATCAAAGTGCATAAAGGGGTCCTAAAGCAAAGATGGGTCATGAGGCTAGAAACTCTACATACTTCAATGATCTTGCTCTACAAGCATTGAGAAACATAAACAAATAGTTAAATGCAATTTGATACCTTTTGGTACGTTAAGGAATCTTTTGAAAAACACTAATTTACCTCACCTCTACACGCACAAAAATCATACCAATCTTTACTGTTGATTTGATCTTTTTTTCCTACAGGAATCTTTAAAAAATTACGCAGATTTACACATATTTCCCTGAATCTTGGCATTGCTTTGATGGAGTGGAAAATGTATTTTCTTTTTTAAACTTGGGTTTTTCCTGGAGATTGAAGTTCTTAAAAATCTAGCGCCAGGACAACCAAGTTGGACACTATTTTTAAAAGCAGCATTCCAGAGTATTTTGTTGCACTGATGCGAATATTGTCCTGTAAAGCCAAACCAGTATACTTTTCACTCTAAGGAAGTTTTGTCTTAAAGAAGTTTTTGTTATGTTACGCTGTCCAGCTTGCATAGCGCCGATATTTATTAACCCAGTTGCTTCATAGCACTGTGAGCTCAAAGAAATAAACCACAAGAGAGAGACAAAAGTACTGAGGAAATAGACAGTTCTTAAATTTAGCAAAACAAGTCTAAATGTACATTCAATCTGGGCCAAGGCTGCAGACCTCTCTTCTGTTAATCCTAGTGTATTTAATATACCACAACATTTCTCTTTCTGAGACACCGCCGTGACAAAACTCTTCAAATAATGAAAGCCCACTCAGCTGTGTCAGGAAGCCATATGCTGGGCAGTAATTTACAAATCCTCTGTCAAGTAGCCAGGGAAGCACTCAGCGGGGAAACCATAACAATGGCTGAGTGTCTCCTTATAATGATTAACAGCCACCAGAATCGCTGCAAGGGCCTGCTCCTGAGCGACGTTCATTTCTGGGCCTGGTGACATTGTTCTCTGCCGTCGCCTAAGAGACAGCAAGGGAGACGAGGCATCCAATCACCGACCGGCGTTCAGTGAACCGAGGGTTGTGTTTGGAGGACTAAAGCGTCGTAGGCAACTTTTGTGACTGAAGAATATTTTTGGGCAAAACATGTATTTTTTTTTCTTCTGCAATGAGCGGAGAAGGCATGTTTACCTGCGACTGGATCTCTGCCACCCACAAGCAGTGCCGGCTTTAGGGCAGTGCGACTGGTGCGGCCGCACAGGGCGCTAACCTGTGGAGGGGGGCGCTGACTTCAGGGAGGGTGCTGTGTTTAGCAATATCTTATGAGTGGAGAGGTGAGGGGCACTTATGCCAGGTGGTAGTGAGAGAATCCGAGGAAACAGTCATGGTGTTTGGGGGGGGCGCCGAAAGGGATTGTCTCACTGGGCGCCACCAACGCTACAGCCGGCCCTGTCCACAAGCACCTCCCTTTTGCATTTCTCTTATGGGCTTCTCAAGTCTGCTTTCACCCACATACCCCCCCCCACCTTTTCTTCCACCCATCCTCCATTGCTTTCTTGATTCCACTCGTCGTCACCTCTTTTTTCTTTTACAAATATACCCATTCACTTTGTCTTCCATCCATTCTCCCATCCATTCGACAGCCCACTCACCGGCCTGGCCATCATACTTTTCACCCATATACCCCCCCACCTTATCGTCCGCCCATCCTCCTGTCCATTCTATATTCCACTCATCAGTCCCTCCTTTTGACTTTCACATATAAACAGAAGCACCTTGCTTTCCACACATCTGCTCATTTATTCTATATTCCACCCATCGCCCCTCCTTCCACCCTCACACCCCAAAAAAATTCCACCTTAAATCCACTCAATGGTAATCCATTATGCCTTACACTCATAGGCCTCTCTCCTTCTCATGTCATATCCAAAGACTTCGCCACCCTGAATTCACCCATTGCTGATCCAGGATGCATTGCATTCATAGGCCCTTCCGGCCCGCCGTGCACCAAAAGAACCCTCCACCCTGAATCCACCCTTAAAGATCCATTATATATTATGGGCCTTATTTATGAGGCCTTGTGGTAGTTTTGCGCTGCCGCACATACCCCCGTTGCGCCATATATACAAAGTGACGCATCTAAGCAGATGCATCACAATGTAAACCCCTGCGCTACATTATACCTGCGTCAGGTATTATGTATGCAGGGGGGTGTTTCCACGCAAGTAAGCTTCTTAGAAGTGATGCAGTGAAATCTATGCGATTTCACCGGCCACTTCTAGGAGCAAATGCGTCAAAACTTCACGCCTGCCTCATGCCAAGCGTATGGGTGATACAGTGCCATATCCATAGCCCTCCCCCTGCATTGCTGGAGTTGCGTCGCGCTTCTGACACAACTCCAGCAATGCGTCGTCCTTCTTCCTGCCTTCCACCCATCGCTGCACGGGGCTTCCTAGCCATGCAAAAGCGCCTCCATCTTGTATTACATTCACAGATCATGTTAACTTTCCTTTTAACCATAAAACTCTTCAGCTTGCAATCCACCCATGGACCTCTTTGCCATGCATTCCACTCACAGACCCTGTCATCCACCCGGTGGCCTACCTTCGAACCACGGTCACCTCAGCCCAGCCTGCCACTGAAAGACGCCTGAGACCTGGCTTGCCCATTAGGCTGCCCAGGCCTGTGTGCCATCCAACGACCCATGGGTTGTCTCCACACCTCGGGCACCCCAGTTCTGCCCCCTTGGCACACCCAGACTGCCTGTCTAGAGGTTCAGTACTAAGGTTTCATAGTACCATCCATTCCACTCAGCCCTGCTCGTCCTACATCGCGGGCATGCCACGAACTCTCCAACCACCCCATCTTTCCTAGTCTTTATCCCAGACCAGAAGTTCTCTCTTTCTTCCTTCGCCAGCTTTCTCCCCACCCTTCTTTCTTGGACCACCTTCCGCTCCCACACCTCACCCCATGCCAACACCTCGTTCACTATTCACACTGCTCTCTCTTCATACACCCTCTCAAATGCAGCACTCACTCTTTCTCCTCAATCTCTGCTGATTTAGTACTCTTTCTTCCTCCTTCCAATCTAAATCCTTTACTTCTTTCCCTTCGAACACTTTTTTCCTGATCTGCCCCTTTATCTTGCTCACAAAGCATATCAATTCCTTTCTGCTTCTCTCTCTTGCAGCCCCCTTCTCTCCGATGTTCTCTTCCCTGGTCTTTCATGCTGTATCTAGCTCCTCTCTATCCACTCCTTTCTCCTCTCTGTTCCCCTTCCACGTTGTTTTTCATCCTGTTCTCCCACACTTCCCCTGTCTCCCCATGACTCATCCCTGTTCAGTCCTCTCGCTAGCTCCTTTCTCTCTCTTCCTGCTTCCTTAGGAGTCCATTTTCAACTTCCACCCACATCAGCCCTCCTCGCTTTTTCACCTTTTCTGACACTCTTATATCCGTTCCTAAACTCCATCTCTCTCCATCACCCTTTGCATTCTTCCCACCATCTTTCTCTCTCCTCCCCCACTGATCCCCTCTCTCAGACTCTCTTCTACTCCGCCTACCCTTCTCTCTCTCATTTACTCTTTCCCACCTTAACTCTCTCTCACTGTCTTTATCTCTCTTTCCTTACTCTTCCATTCTTTCTCCATCGCTGCTTCTCCCTTCTCTGTCTCTCTCATTCTCGCTCTATCGTCATCTCTTCTTTCCCTTTTCTTCACTTCTCAAACTCTTTCTCCCTAGCTGCTTCTCCTCTCCTTCTTTCTCTCCTCCTCCTTCTCTAGCTCTATCTTTATCTTTCTTTTCCTTCTCTTCACCTCTCCGACTATTTCTCCATCCCTCCTCCTCCTCTCTCTCTTTCTCTCTTCCTCCTTCTCTCGATCTATCGTTAGGTCTCTTGCCCTTTCCTCTCCTCTTCCATCTTTTCTGCCTGGCCCCTTCGGCCCTCCAGCTTCACTTCTCCCCTCTCTCTCCCTCTCTTTTTCTCTCCATTCTTCCCACTCTTTCCCTTCGCTCTCCCCCTCACAGGTTTTTCTTTGCTCTTTTTCGCCTCCTTCTCCCACCTCCCTTTCTCTCTCCCACCTCACTCGCTCTATCTTTTACTCTCTCTCTTCCCATCTCTTCTCTCATTCGTTCTCCCTCGCTCCTCTCCCCCCTCTCTCTCTGTCAGCTGTCCCCCAGATGCCTGGCTTTTGCACAGTTCAGTGAAAACGACATTCCTTTGATGGTTGCCGTTTCCAGTGATGCCAAAAACAGCAAGTGCCGTCCAGGTTTCAGCCGAGCGGGCTGCCTCCCGCTCAGCCCCTGCACATCCTGGCCCGGGCTGCACCCGGTTCTGACAGCCTCCCCCAACGACGTTAAAACAGCACCTAATAACAGAGAAACTCCTCGCGGCCTACCGTGAAGGCAGTGCTCGCCCCCAGACCTGTGCCAGCACCCCTCCTGTACGCCACACGCATCTTCGCTGCTGACGCTGCAGGCAGCCCGGCCGCAGCGCAGAACTGCACGTGCAGAGAGGCAAATTAAACTAAGACGGGCTGCCATAAGAAAGTGAGAGCGACCTCGGGGCTTTTCGGTCTGGCCAGCCGCCAGACCAGGTGCGTAGGAGACACTAAAATTCTGGGGGGGACAGGGACAACCTTGTGGAATTTCCAGTGACCATATGCAAATCACTGCCCGTTAAAAAAATACAATCACATACTTTTGAAGTGAGATATTGAGAAAAGCAGGCATGTAGTCACAGTTTGCATTATGCTTTATTGTTATTTACATTCATATAGTAATCGGACCAAATGTTAAAAACACATGCATATGAATCTTGCATCTTCATGCACCAAGCAAACAAAGGCCGCTGACTTAGGGTGGGGCGTCGTGTTTGCAAGTGCATTATGGTTTGAAAAGTACCTTCTGCTGTATTCCTGGTCACCAGCAATTTTCAGGCAACAATAAAAATGTGAAGATCACTTTGGTGATTAATGTACTTTAGAGGTTTGTCTAGTGGAAGTTTTGACTCTTGGTAAGGTAGCCACAGTGGGGTAATATGCCTGCTGCAAAGAACGTGTACCACGCAGATCACAAAATGCATATAATGTAAATGGTTCAGTGGGTTACTGCTTTTGTCTGAGAGATTCTTTTGGTATTTGCAGTTCGTATTAAAAATCCTAACATTGAACAGTGAGCTATTAACCGTCATCAAAGAGCTGCATGAAAACTTCAAGGTATAGATTAGAACGTTATGATTTTTCCCCAGTCTTTCCTTATCCTAATGTTGGAAAATGGGTTCATTAGGATAGAAATCAATTCTGATTATTAAAGAGCATCCCCCAACCATGGTGTCATGTTTTAAATTCTTAGTTTGTGCTTCTCTAATGTTGCAATATATTTACAACAAGAGGTGGTGAGGGACAGAGTCTCTGAATTAAACAGAATACTCTCACCCAGTCAGGAGATCAGGGCTAGATCCAACACCGTTTTTTAGCTCACTGCACCATCCCAGTTTCAGAACCTGGCTGTATGCAAATTAGTCTGTTCCTGTCCCAGTGCATGATGGGAACAGGGCAAACCAAACTACAAAAGCCAATTCTTACACTATGAAGGAAACAAGCTACCGGGGACCGGTTTCTGGCATTTCAGCCGTTTTCGGCCCGGCTTGCTTGAATCCTGATGGTGCAATGAGCAAGGGACTCACATCTGAGTATACCCTTCCACGCTTAGGGTGGACAAAAATATTTACAACAAGAGGTGGTGAGGGACAGAGTCTCTGAATTAAACAGAATACTCTCACCCAGTCAGGAGATCAGGGCTAGATCCAACACCGTTTTTTAGCTCACTGCACCATCCCAGTTTCAGAACCTGGCTGTATGCAAATTAGTCTGTTCCTGTCCCAGTGCATGATGGGAACAGGGCAAACCAAACTACAAAAGCCAATTCTTACACTGGGAAGGAAACAAGCTACCGGGGACCGGTTTCTGGCATTTCAGCCGTCTTCGGCCCGGCTTGCTTGAATCCTGCTGGTGCAATGAGCAAGGGACTCACATCTGAGTATACCCTTCCACGCTTAGGGTGGACAAAAATATTTACAACAAGAGGTGGTGAGGGACAGAGTCTCTGAATTAAACAGAATACTCTCACCCAGTCAGGAGATCAGGGCTAGATCTAACACCGTTTTTTAGCTCACTGCACCATCCCAGTTTCAGAACCTGGCTGTATGCAAATTAGTCTGTTCCTGTCCCAGTGCATGATGGGAACAGGGCAAACCAAACTACAAAAGCCAATTCTTACACTGGGAAGGAAACAAGCTACCGGGGACCGGTTTCTGGCATTTCAGCCGTCTTCGGCCCGGCTTGCTTGAATCCTGCTGGTGCAATGAGCAAGGGACTCACATCTGAGTATACCCTTCCACGCTTAGGGTGGACAAAAATATTTACAACAAGAGGTGGTGAGGGACAGAGTCTCTGAATTAAACAGAATACTCTCACCCAGTCAGGAGATCAGGGCTAGATCTAACACCGTGTTTTAGCTCACTGCACCATCCCAGTTTCAGAACCTGGCTGTATGCAAATTAGTCTGTTCCTGTCCCAGTGCATGATGGGAACAGGGCAAACCAAACTACAAAAGCCAATTCTTACACTGGGAAGGAAACAAGCTACCGGGGACCGGTTTCTGGCATTTCAGCCGTCTTCGGCCCGGCTTGCTTGAATCCTGATGGTGCAATGAGCAAGGGACTCACATCTGAGTATACCCTTCCACGCTTAGGGTGGACAAAAATATTTACAACAAGAGGTGGTGAGGGACAGAGTCTCTGAATTAAACAGAATACTC
The DNA here is from genome assembly GCF_964263255.1 of Lissotriton vulgaris. NCBI lineage: Eukaryota > Metazoa > Chordata > Amphibia > Caudata > Salamandridae > Lissotriton > Lissotriton vulgaris. The sequence continues at coordinate 955,710,122 of NC_141697.1, read as the reverse complement.
TCACCCAGTCAGGAGATCAGGGCTAGATCCAACACCGTTTTTTAGCTCACTGCACCATCCCATTTTCAGAACCTGGCTGTATGCAAATTAGTCTGTTCCTGTCCCAGTGCATGATGGGAACAGGGCAAACCAAACTACAAAAGCCAATTCTTACACTGGGAAGGAAACAAGCTACCGGGGACCGGTTTCTGGCATTTCAGCCGTCTTCGGCCCGGCTTGCTTGAATCCTGATGGTGCAATGAGCAAGGGACTCACATCTGAGTATACCCTTCCACGCTTAGGGTGGACAAAAATATTTACAACAAGAGGTGGTGAGGGACAGAGTCTCTGAATTAAACAGAATACTCTCACCCAGTCAGGAGATCAGGGCTAGATCCAACACCGTTTTTTAGCTCACTGCACCATCCCAGTTTCAGAACCTGGCTGTATGCAAATTAGTCTGTTCCTGTCCCAGTGCATGATGGGAACAGGGCAAACCAAACTACAAAAGCCAATTCTTACACTGGGAAGGAAACAAGCTACCGGGGACCGGTTTCTGGCATTTCAGCCGTCTTCGGCCCGGCTTGCTTGAATCCTGATGGTGCAATGAGCAAGGGACTCACATCTGAGTATACCCTTCCACGCTTAGGGTGGACAAAAATATTTACAACAAGAGGTGGTGAGGGACAGAGTCTCTGAATTAAACAGAATACTCTCACCCAGTCAGGAGATCAGGGCTAGATCCAACACCGTTTTTTAGCTCACTGCACCATCCCAGTTTCAGAACCTGGCTGTATGCAAATTAGTCTGTTCCTGTCCCAGTGCATGATGGGAACAGGGCAAACCAAACTACAAAAGCCAATTCTTACACTGGGAAGGAAACAAGCTACCGGGGACCGGTTTCTGGCATTTCAGCCGTCTTCGGCCCGGCTTGCTTGAATCCTGATGGTGCAATGAGCAAGGGACTCCATCAGGATTCAAGCAAGCCGGGCCGAAGACGGCTGAAATGCCAGAAACCGGTCCCCGGTAGCTTGTTTCCTTTCTGGTGAAGAATTGGCTTGGTAGTTTAGTCTGCCCTGTTCCCATGATGCACTGGGCCAGGGACAGACTGATTTGCATATAGCCAGGTTCTGAGCCGGGATGGGGCAGTGAGATAAATAACGGTGATGGATCAAGCCCTGATCTTTGGACTGGGTAAGAGTGGTCTGCTCAATTCAGACACTCTGTTCATCACCACCCCCTTTTCTGAATCTCTAATGTTGCAAAGCCGCCCTGGGCACTCCCCAACTTTTTGCTGACTGGTACTAGTGGTACCTGACTCTGACTGACCCTGGTCTCTGCCTAACCAGGCCCGGAGCCAGTTTGAAATGCCGTTGACTACCCAGCCTAGAACATGTACGCTGTTGTGGTCAATCTATTTACCTGAATATGCCTTGAAAAAAATCACTGTATACAAATTGCATTTTTGACCACTTGTATCATTATTTTTCAGTAATTCTATCACCGTTCACGCTGCAATTTTACACACCTCATCACTGCGCTGTCCCACCCTTTCACTTACACGCCCAGTGTTCATTTTGTGTGTTATGGTCATTTTTGTATTCATGTACTGTAGTGCTTTCTAACTACTATGGAAATATACAGCCAGATTCATGAAGCCGAAATCGGCTCGCAAAGGGCCAGATTCTGAGAATCTGGCCCTTTGCAAACGCTATTTTTGCATTTGGGATTCATCATCCCAAATGCAAAAATCGCAATTCTAAAAATCGCTAAATTGCGAATAATTGCATTTAAGGAATCTCAATTTGAGATTCCTTAAATGCAATTCATGAACTATTTTAAAATTGCGAATTCGCAATCTGGGGCCGCTATTTACCGCGAAGTGTAACTACGTGGTAAATAGTTGTATGTTACACACACACATGTCCTTTGGACATGTGTGTGCGCAACACCTGTGTACATTACCATTTCAGGGGTGCTGCAGGGTGTCCTTTGGACTCCCTGGCACCCTTGAAATCGATTCCTTATTTGCGAATCGCTATTTGCTATTCGCAAATAAGGAATGACTCCCCATTCATTCCTATGGGCCTTTGGGGAGTCATTCCTTATTTGCCATTAGCAATTAGCGATTCGCAAATAAGGAAGCTGTAGAAATCGCAATTAATATTGCGATTTCTACATGAATCCCGTTTTGCAAGTTTTTAATAGCGATTCCTTAATAATCGCTATTAAGGACTCGCAAAACATGACAATGATGAATCTGGGGGATAGTTTATTCTTACCTTCTTTTCCTACGTTGTGGTGTCCCCCTTTTTTCCCCCTCCCCATTTGTGATTGACACCATTGCTTTAAACTGACCTGTTTTAAATATTGTCCAGCTGAGACATGGTGGGCACCACCAGCATTGTAGGAACCACAAGCTCTTCCGCTGAACTGGCGGGCTCAAGGAGCCCATCGGGTGTGTGGCGGTTGGTCTTTCCAACTGCCAGGGAACCACCCGCCATTGTAATATGGCAGACAGTGATGCAGTCACCATAACGATGGGACCGCCAACGACGGGGCGATGTGGCGGTCTCACCGCTAATATAATCACCCCCTGAGTTTGGTGTGCATGCAAACCCTACATTGTCAACCCCTGATAAGTTGAACTACTACTGCTGAAAAAGGCCAACAGAGGTACCAATGGGTGAGGTGGACTGGCCTCAAGGGTCTTGTGACCTCAGTGACAGTCACTGTTGATCTAGGGTGTGCTTCTTCGTATGCCTGCTCGCAAGACTGGAGGTGAACTGCAGTATGACTTGTGGTGGACAGGCTTTCAAGGTTAACCCACACTTGCCACTGTTAGGCTCCACCTGCTGGTGCTAGGACAGGGCTTCAAAGGTCTATCGGGCCTTCTAAGGTCTAGCATGGAAATGTGCTCCCTCAAGGAGAGTGGTCTAGTGGGTTGGTCATGAAGGCTAAATATTGCTCTCCAGTTCCAAATGTAGCATCTCTGGCCAGAGTGCCACATCCTCTCCCACACTAAACACCATACTGCCCCACTGAGAGAAACTCGCACTGCCTTCAGCTACAACTCAAATGTGCTGCGACTAAATTCAAATTATGCACTAGACAACAGTAAAATGCTGCTTGAAAAAAATGAATAACACCCTGGAAAAAGCAAACACTAATAGGGAATACAGGAATATGCAAAGCATGTGAACTGTAATCAGTAACTACATGGTTACCTTAACTGTTTAAAACTCATTATTCAGAAATCAGTAAGCAATTTTGCCTGAAAAGTTCAGGACCAGGAAGGGACCCGTTTCAAGTCAATTGCTTATATCCTTTCAAAATGTAAGCAGTTTGGTTTAAAAAAGACCACATCCCCGAACACAGAGCCGCATTTTATAAGCTAAAATAATTAAAACAGTTGAAAATAATCACATTAAAAGTTTCCACTTCACCCATCAACCAGGAATTGCAGTCCCTTTAGGAATGGTGCACTTTCCCACCCTGGGAAAACAATGTTGTTCAAAGATAGAAGATGAAAAGAAAGTAGCGCTTTCACTGGCAAGCTCTGTAAAGTGGCGCTAATGTGTGTGGGTGTAAATAACAATCTGGCCTGTTTGATGACCACTCTGTATTGCTTTATTTAGGTACTTAATTTTTTTTTCTCTCCGTCTTGAGGTTTTTCTTTTGAATAGAAAACGGTCAGAAAATGAGGACATTTCCAGCCAAAGGGTTCACCTTCTTTGGATCCATTTCACAGGGGAACAAATAAAGAAAAGAAGAGGCAAGAGAGAGTAGGTAAGAGCTGTCTCTTGAAATCAGCACTTAAGGAGGAGTGAGACAGACACAGAAAGAGATGTAGGATTAACGAGAGAGAGAGAGAGAGGGGAGGAGGGCAGCTGCCAGTGGCAGATCAGGAGAAGTGGACACACTCCTTACCTTCTCTGGGCATGAAGCAAAAGAGGCAGAGTTTTTTTTCCTTCTCTGCCCTTCCCAGAACAGAGCATAACAAAGGTAGAGAGAGGGTGGGTGGCCTCTTTGACTCCAGGCAGGTCAAGTGCAGGGCCATCAGGTAGCGCTTTCGCGCACTAATGGCCTTGCGAATAACAAAAGGGAGAGGGGAAATTATTTTGTCCCCTCGTCCCCCCACCCTTGTCCCCAGTGCTTAATTTGTAAATAAATAAGTGCCAAGGCACTCGTCAGGAAGCCATGGCAGCTTGCACTGCCCATCGCCTCTGGCAGCACTGCCAATGACAGTATCAACACTACTACTGACCATCACTCCTACTAGTTTGACACTTTAAACGGTTTTAGGCCCCCAAACCTATAAGAATTGCTTGGGCAACATGTGTTAGCCAATTTTAATGTGTATTGAATTAATAAACAACTTTTGTTGTGCTTATCTCTAAATTAGATAAACAGCTCCACCATGTAGCAGACTGTCGAAACAGCCATTTAGACCATTAAGTGCCGGTGTCAAGCACCGGAAACCACTGGCTCAAATTAAGAACTGCTTGTCCCCGTGTCCCCACCACTCCAAAATCTGGGAGGGGGATATATCCCCCGCGTCCCCCACACTTCCTACGCCCATGGGCTGGACTACAGCTTTAGCTGTCGGGTGGCCCGGAGCTCACCGACATTAGAATCCACATACAACGCCACAACCTGGCCAGTGAAAATAATTTTACAATGAATAAAGTTAGAGCAGAATGGTGCCCAAAATGCGCAAAAGTGCAAACCGCGGTGCCCAAAATGAGGGGTTAGTATGATTGTTTGTTGCAACTATGCCAACTCCCATAACATATCTATAAATGGACACAAAAGAAGACTTGGAGAAGGGATATGGGAGGTTAAAAGTACTTATTGAACTAAAGTAGCAGAGCGAATCGCTGTAGGAAACGTTTCAACGAGTAAAAGAACACATGAAAGTTAAAGGCAAGAAGTAGTGCATGGTACAACGCGTGAACATAATTCATGGGGCCCATTGTGTAGGAGTATAAACTACACACGTAGTCTCCAAATAGTGAGGTGTGAGTAAATCAAATCGCTGTTCGCTCTGCAAAATAAGAACATTTACACTGCTTATATTAAATGCCCCTAAGGACAAACAAGCACTCATCCAGCTGTTTCCCGGCTGCGTTTCAGGGAAAGGCTGCATCACGTTTTCAAAAAAGTACTGGCAAAGCCAATAGGTCTGGCGCTGGTTGACATTCTATCGGCTTTATCAATGCTTGTTTTGTATTGCCATGTAGCAAAACATTATTGTTGAAAAAGCTGCCTGACCCCCACTAGCTGGAAGCGAAAATATTTTTGGGTCCAATAAAGCACACGTTATCCATTGGTTTGTTCAAGTGCCAGTCACATTTAGCTTCCGCCCATCAGAGATTCAACATGGAGCAATGGGTCAGCCCACTTCATCCAATGGCTGTTTTGAACTGTAAGTCTCTGCAATTTGCTTAGCCACATGTGCACTGTATCCTGTATTCCAGTGCAAGGCTGGCGTGCGTGGGCTGCAGGCCCACTCCTATTTTGTGGACTTTCCAGTGACCATATGCAAATCACTGCCCGTTAAAAAAATACAATCACATACTTTTGAAGTGAGATATTGAGAAAAGCAGGCATGTAGTCACAGTTTGCATTATGCTTTATTGTTATTTACATTCATATAGTAATCGGACCAAATGTTAAAAACACATGCATATGAATCTTGCATGTTCATGCACCGAGCAAACAAAGGTCGCTGACTTAGGGTGGGGCGTCGTGTTTGCAAGTGCATTATGGTTTGAAAAGTACCTTCTGCTGTATTCCTGGTCACCAGCAATTTTCAGGCAACAATAAAAATGTGAAGATCACTTTGGTGATTAATGTACTTTAATGTTCTTTATTGAGAGAGATCGGAGGTTTGTCTAGTGGAAGTTTTGACTCTTGGTAAGGTAGCCACAGTGGGGTAATATGCCTGCTGCAAAGAACGTGTACCACGCAGATCACAAAATGCATATAATGTAAATGGTTCAGTGGGTTACTGCTTTTGTCTGAGAGATTCTTTTGGTATTTGCAGTTCGTAATTAAAATCCTAACATTGAACAGTGAGCTATTAACCGTCATCAAAGAGCTGCATGAAAACTTCAAGGTATAGATTAGAACGTTATGATTTTTCCCCAGTCTTTCCTTATCCTAATGTTGGAAAATGGGTTCATTAGGATAGAAATCAATTCTGATTATTAAAGAGCATCCCCCAACCATGGTGTCATGTTTTAAATTCTTAGTTTGTGCTTCTCTAATGTTGCAAAGCCGCCCTGGGCACTCCCCAACTTTTTGCTGACTGGTACTAGTGGTACCTGACTCTGACTGACCCTGGTCTCTGCCTAACCAGGCCCGGAGCCAGTTTGAAATGCCGTTGACTACCCAGCCTAGAACATGTACGCTGTTGTGGTCAATCTATTTACCTGAATATGCCTTGAAAAAAATCACTGTATACAAATTGCATTTTTGACCACTTGTATCATTATTTTTCAGTAATTCTATCACCGTTCACGCTGCAATTTTACACACCTCATCACTGCGCTGTCCCACCCTTTCACTTACACGCCCAGTGTTCACTTTGTGTGTTATGGTCATTTTTGTATTCATGTACTGTAGTGCTTTCTAACTACTATGGAAATATACAGCCAGATTCATGAAGCCGAAATCGGCTCGCAAAGGGCCAGATTCTGAGAATCTGGCCCTTTGCAAACTCTATTTTTGCATTTGGGATTCATCATCCCAAATGCAAAAATCGCAATTCTAAAAATCGCTAAATTGCGAATAATTGCATTTAAGGAATCTCAATTTGAGATTCCTTAAATGCAATTCATGAACCATTTTAAAATTGCGAATTTGCAATCTGGGGCCGCTATTTACCGCGAAGTGTAACTACGTGGTAAATAGTTGTATGTTACACACACACATGTCCTTTGGATATGTGTGTGCGCAACACCTGTGTACATTACCATTTCAGGGGTGCTGCAGGGTGTCCTTTGGACTCCCTGGCACCCTTGAAATCGATTCCTTATTTGCGAATCGCTATTTGCTATTCGCAAATAAGGAATGACTCCCCATTCATTCCTATGGGCCTTTAGGAATAAGGAATGACTCCCCATTCATTCCTATGGGCCTTTAGGCCCATAGGAATGAATGGGGAGTCATTCCTTATTTGCCATTAGCAATTAGCGATTTGCAAATAAGGAAGCTGTAGAAATCGCAATTAATATTGCGAATTTAACATGAATCCCGTTTTGCGAGTTTTTAATAGCGATTCCTTAATAATCGCTATTAAGGACTCGCAAAACATGACAATGATGAATCTGGGGGATAGTTTATTCTTACCTTCTTTTCCTACGTTGTGGTGTCCCCCTTTTTTCCCCCTCCCCATTTGTGATTGACACCATTGCTTTAAACTGACCTGTTTTAAATATTGTCCAGCTGAGACATGGTGGGCACCACCAGCATTGTAGGAACCACGAGCTCTTCCGCTGAACTGGCGGGCTCAAGGAGCCCATCGGGTGTGTGGCGGTTGGTCTTTCCAACCGCCAGGGAACCACCCGCCATTGTAATATGGCAGACAGTGATGCAGTCACCATAGCGATGGAACCGCCAACGACGGGGCGAGGTGGCGGTCTCACCGCTATTATAATCACCCCCTAAGTTTGGTGTGCATGCAAACCCTACATTGCCAACCCCTGATAAATTGAACTACTACTGCTGAAAAAGGCCAACAGAGGTACCAATGGGTGAGCTGGACTGGCCTCAAGGGTCTTGTCACCTCAGTGACAGTCACTGTCGATCTAGGGTGTGCTTCTTCGTATGCCTGCTCGCAAGACTGGAGGTGAACTGCAGTATGACTTGTGGTGGACAGGCCTTCAAGGTTAACCCACACTTGCCACTGTTAGGCTTCACCTGCTGGTGCTAGGACAGGGCTTCAAAGGTCTATCGGGCCTTCTAAGGTCTAGCATGGAAATGTGCTCCCTCAAGGAGAGTGGTCTGGTGGGCTGGTCATGAAGGCTGAAAATTGTTCTCCAGTTCCAAATGTAGCATCTCTGGCCAGAGTGCCACATCCTCTCCCACACTAAACACCATACTGCCCCACTGAGAGAAACTCGCACTGCCTTCAGCTACAACTCAAATGTGCTGCGACTAAATTAAAATTATGCACTAGACAACAGTGAAATGCTGCCTGAAAACAAATGAATAACACCCTGGAAAAAGCAAACACTCATAGGGAATACAGGAATATGCAAAGCATGTGAACTGTAATCAGTAACAACATGGTTAGCTTAACTGTTTAAAACGAATTATTCAGAAATCAGTAAGCAATTTTGCCTGAAAAGTTCAGGACATGGCTACAGGACCAAGAAGGGACCCGTTTCAAGTCTATTGCTTATATCCTTTCAAAATGTAAGCAGTTTGGTTTAACAAAGACCACATCCCCGAACACAGAGCCGCATTTTATAAGCTTAAATAATTAAAACAGTTGAAAACGATCACATTAAACGTTTCCACTTCACCCATCAACCAGGAATTGCAGTCCCTTTAGGAATGGTGCACTTCCCCACCCTGGGAAAACAATGTTGTTCAAAGATAGAAGATTAAAAAGAAAGTAGCGCTTTCACTGTAAAGTGGCGCTAATTTGTGTGGGTGTAAATAACAATCTGGCCTGTTTGCTGACCACTCTGTATTGCTTTATTTAGGTACTTAATTATTTTTTCTCTCCGTCCTGAGGTTTTTCTTTTGAATAGAAAACGGTCAGAAAATGAGGACATTTCCAGCCAAAGTGTTCACCTTTTTTGGATCCATTTCACAGGGGAACAAATAAAGAAAAGAAGAGGCAAGAGAGAGTAGGTAAGAGCTGTCTCTTGAAATCAGCAGTTAAGGAGGAGTGAGACAGACACAGAAAGAGATGTAGGATTAAGGAGAGAGAGAGAGGGGAGGATGGCAGCTGCCATTGGCAGATCAGGAGAAGTGGACACACTCCTTGCCTTCTCTGGGCATGAAGGAAAAGAGACAGAGTTTTTTTTCCTTCTCTGCCCTTCCCAGAACAGATCACTCCTACAAGTTTGACACTTTAAAACAGGGGTCTCCAAACCGCCCGTTTAGACCATTAAGTGCCAGTGCCAAGCACCGGAAACCACTGGCTCAAATTAAGAACTGCTTGTCCCCCGTGTCCCCCCCACTCCACAAAATCTGGGAGGGGGATCTATCCCCCGCGTGCCCCACACTTCCTACGCCCATGGGCCAGACTACATCTTTAGCTGTCGGGTGGCCCGGAGCTCACCAACATTAGAATCCACATACAACGCCACAACCTGGCCAGTGAAAATATTTTTACAATGAATAAAGTTAGAGCAGAATGGTTCCCCAAAATGCGCAAAAGTGCAAACCGCGGTGCCCAAATTGAGGGGTTAGTATGATTGTTCGTTGCAACTATGCCAACTCCCATAACATATCTATAAATGGACACAAAAGAAGACTTGGAGAAGGGATATGGGAGGTTAAAAGTACTTATTGAACTAAAGTAGCAGAGCGAATCGCTGTAGGAAACGTGTCAACGAGTAAAAGAACACATGAAAGTTAAAGGCAAGAAGTAGTGCATGGTACAACGCGTGAACATAATTCATGGAGTCCATTGTGTAGGAGTATAAACTACACATGTAGTCTCCAAATAGTGAGGTGTGAGTAAATCAAATCGCTGTTCGCTCTGCAGAATAAGAACATTTACACCGCTTATATTAAATGCCTCTAAGGAATAACAAGCACTCATCCAGCTGTTTCCCGGCTGCGTTTCAGGGAAAGCCTGCATCACGTTTTCAAAAAAGTACGGGCAAAGCCAATAGGTCTGGCGCTGGTTGACATTCCAGCGGCTTTATCAATGCTTGTTTTGTATTGCCATGTTGCAAAACATTATTGTTGAAAAAGCTGCCTGACCCCCACTAGCTGGAAGCAAAAATATTTTTGGGTCCAATAAAGCACACGTTATCCATTGGTCTGTTCAAGTGTCAGTCACATTTAGCTTCCGCCCATCAGAGATTCAGCATGGAGCAATGGGTCAGCCCACTTCATCCAATGGCTGTTTTGAACTGTAAGTCTCTGCAATTTGCTTGGCCACATTAGCACTGTATCCTGTATTCCAGTGCAAGGCTGGCATGCCTGAGCTGCAGGCCCACTCCTATATTTCTATGTTTGGCAGACTTTTTTGTATTTTGCATATTTATGCAAAAATAATAATTTAAAAAATGCACGCTTGAGAAAACCAGACCTATTGGTTTGAGACGGCTCAACGGGGGTTAAGTGAGAGTGAAGATCAACTCCAAACCCGTGAAGTCCACCACACATACCCAGCCTCAGATATGGATCTCCCTTTCACGTCCCTGGTTTCCATTCATGCCTGAGAATTGCTGCTGACTGTAAAACAACTTGCAGCCAGCTGCCTGATGAAGACAACAATGCTCCTCAGTGGTGGCTTCTCCGCTAAGGCGGAGGAGCGTCGCCCCACAAGTAAAATAAATGATAATAACAATGTTATTATCATTTTATTTTTCACTATTGTCATGCGCTTTAAAGGGGTGGGCGGGACTGTGATGGCCGCAGAGAAGGGGGAGGAGTGAAGAGCACACTCTAAAGTGTGCATGACTGTTTACCCGGCTGTTTTGCGCCTGCCAGTCATGCGTTTTTTGCATATTCCCTACCAGGCTGTGTTACACAGCCTGGTGAGGAACATGCCCAGGCTGCCATTCCCCCATCTCAGCGACGAACCCCAGAGCTCAGACCAATCACAACGCTGTATTTCAGCAATGCGATTGGCTTAGGGGAGTGAGCCTGGGGGCTTCCTGTTCCTACGTGTGTCGAGTTATGGATGTCGATGAAGAGGACGCAGAAGAACTGGCTGCTGGGAAGGTAAGTGTTTTTTCTTAATTTTTTCATCCCATTTCTTTTTTTTTAACAGAACCCCCGTCCCCCGCCCACCTCACCACTACTCCCGGGTAGCAGCCGCTACTGCTTATAACAAACCTTAGACAGCAGAGCTACTCATGGGACTACAGCCAACATTGTAACGTGAGGCCTTTGACAGCAGGTATCATTTTTGTAAAATTGAAAGCAGCGCTATCCCTGGATTACACAGATCCTTTTGCCTCAAACTTCACTCAGCATATATATCCATCAGTACCTCGGGTCCCAAAGTATCAGGCATTGGACAGCAGGACTATCTCTCATGAAACATCTATGAATCAGCCTTGCAGAAAGAGCCACCCAGAGCCTACAGTTTTGTGGTAGCAGAGGAATTCTTTAGGTTGCCCTGACCTTGCAGGTTCATGTCTGAGAATGCACATGTGTTCACTAGGTTACAGAGATCTTACATCTTCAGATACCAGAATAGTGCCTCGGGTTACTCATGCTTGACATAGCAGGACTAGTTGTCATATTAAACAGACCTTCCAGCCCCAGCCTACAGTGTCAGTTTTTTTCTCCATATCAGACAAGTTGTCCGCCATACCTAGCAATATAAAGGGTGGGACTGAATGGGGCCCTAGCTGGCCTGGATGTTCAGTACTTAGTACCTGTTATATGAGAGTGTAGTAATGGGACTTGTGGGAAGCTGGCTATATCTATGAAATGAGGTGCACTGTGTAGAGAGTCCAGGCAAACCCCAAATGGTTTACAGAGGCACAAATGATAACCCAAATGAGCTCTTTTGTGGTAGTGTGGGCGAGCAGTTGGGCATATCAGAAGGTCGTGATAGGCATTTGTTGTACTCACAGAGGAAATAAATGAGAGACACACTCAAGAATAAATCCGAGAAGAATTAAAAAAAATAAGTTGTATTTCTATATGCATTTTGATACCAAGAACTTCACTATCAAGTAAGTACTTTTGCAGCTATGACGTTTTACAGGTAAGTAAAGGAGTTCAATATCATGCGACTTTACGCAGCAATGCTTCCCTATGGGAGAAAAGGCATATGTTGCATACAGTTATTTGCAATTTTATCTGGGGGTCTCCTTCGGGACTTAGGGTCTTAGGGGACTCAGGTCCAAAGTACCACCAGCAGTTATTATTTACCTGCCCTGGGCCATCCAGGTGCAGAGGTGCTGGTCGAGTTGGTAGCTGTGTGCGCTATGCCGGTCACAAGAAGGGGGGCTACCTAGAACCAGGCTGCAAAGGGCGACTTGGGGACAGGTTTGGGAGCTCCCTACGTGGGGCTCGGGTCAGAAGGGTCTGGGGGACAAGGGGGCACAGTGTAAACAAAAAGAGGGACTATTAGGGCAGATATTTAAACGGGGTCCAGTGCAAGTGCCCTGATAACGCAGTATCAAACAAAAAGGAAATGCACAGTTCCCCAGAGGCAAAAATTATTTAACGTTAAAACAGTTGACAATGGAAAAGTGAGTGGAGGCACACCGGAGAAAAATACTCCTTTCGGAATTTAAAGGCCTCATACTTTAAATTCCGAAAGGAGTATTTTCCTCCGGTGTTCCTCCACTCACTTTTCCATTGTCAACTGTTTTAACATTAAATAATTTTTGCCTCTGGGGAACTGTGCATTTCCTTTTTGTTTGAGAAAAGGGGGCACAGCCAGATCATCGGTACCAGGGCAGGGGCGCTCGGGTGTGGAGTGGAAAGGTCGGATGGGCTCTATGCATCCTGGAGCCTTGCGTTGTCTGTCTCTCCAGTTGAGGGTGCAAAATCAGGACAGCTGGGTCACTCAGGAGATGGGTCTCTGCAGTGCAGACCTCCCTCAAAGGCTGCTCTGTGTCATTGGAGTCCGAATTGGATCTCACAGTCTTTGCTTGTTGTAAGGGGTCCGATACCCTGGGTATTGGTCCTGTGCTGCTCCGGTCTGTCCTGGTGCCCTCTCACTAGGTGGGGGGACAGATCTGACCTTCAGGAGCAAAGGATTCTCTTCCTGGGGGGCTGCTGCATCGGGTAGAATTTTCCCTGTTTTGAGAAGCCATGGTCGCATGTCAAAGGTGGCAAAGGCATTTGAAAGCCTCCTGCCTTGATATGCTGATTAGTTAGCCATCCAGCTTGGAGGAGGTGACAACACCTCCGGCCAGATAATGCACTGTTTCTGCCATTAGAAAGGGCAGGCTTTCACCTGCAAGGGGTCAGAAACTGGTCTGTGGTGGGAGGCTGATCTGCAACAGTCAGCCAGTACACAGGTAGTCTGTAGGTTGTCAGGGGGCACCTCTAAAGAACCCTCTGGGTGCCTGTATTAAGACAACCATCACTGGGATCAGTGTGGGTTTATTAATACGAGATGTTTGATACCAAACATCTCTAGTTTCAGTGAAGCCATGATGTAGCTGGGTAACTTATAAACACCAGTGTCCAGCACATGTGCTCAAAATGGCTTCCCTGTCTACTTGCAACATCTAAGAAAGAATTGACTTGGACATCACAGGGGCATATCTGCTCATGCAGATATGTTCACACATGTAGTGCACCCTGCCTTACAGCTGTAAGATCTGCTGTGGGGTGGCTTATCTATACTGCATGCAGGTCTACAGGCATGGCACACAGAAGATGTGCCATGTCATGTCTCCGCTTTTCTCTGCATTATGGCACACAGTCTGAAATGGCAGTTTGCATGTTTGATGCTGAGGGGTCTTTAGGGTGGGACAATACATGCTGCAGCCATTATAGACCCTCTTTAGCTTCCCTGCCCTAGGTACCAGGGGTTACATTTACTTGGGACTTACAGGAGATCCTAAAACTATTGCCAATTGGGGGAACACTTGAACAGTTTTAGGGAAAGAGATCTGGCACTGGGGACCTGGATAGCTGGAACCCAGTACACTTCTGTTAAAAGTGCATCAGATACCAGGCAAAAAGTGGGGATGACCATGTCAAAAAGGGGCATTTTCCTACAGGACTTAAGTCAAAAATCAGTCAAGGCGCTGCCTATATTTCCATCAGAGAAGTGGAAAGTGAGTGATCAGAAGAAAGAGCTTCCTCTGGACTCACCATTGGGTGCCATTATGCACCAGTGCTGATGTCATCAGAAATGGTGGTGGTCTGCTCTCCCACTCTAGGATGACCTGTCCGCCACTAATTTCTATAGTGTTGTCACCTTTAATGATTGCCATACACTGAATGGCACCCTTGCATGGAATGGGCATTCAAATAAAAAAGCAGGTGCTGGGAAAAATCTTGCTGCAAACAAGCAATGACATTTCAAATGTGAGAGCTTTCAATCATTGGGGGTACTTTCCCAGTACCCACATGTGCTATCATAGGTTCCACCAAGCAACATAGGCATGTTTTATTTTTGCTGCCAGCGAATTCCCATGCCCGAAGTTGTTCATCTCTTGGAGGAGGCTGTCAGTTTTGGGGGAGCACTCCTGCCCCTATGGCAGCCATATTTAAACATGGTGACTCTTACAGCATCAATTTGATAGATGTGGTACCTCTGCCACTCTCACAGTGAGAACATCTGCCTCGAAAACACTAACAGTCCCTTATTCTGGGAGATAAAATTCTGCCTCTAAAGCCTTGTGGTGGCTTTGCCAGCGTAGATTATAGTGGTACAGGAACAATTTTCAAAGGGGGAGTACAGCCATCAATTGTATATCACAGAAGTCATAGGGATTGTGAAAAATCCAAGCATCACACAAAGAACAAGTGTAGCAAGTGAGCCACGCCCATTCAGCAGGAGAGTGGTAATGGTTTAGTATGGGTCCGATGGTGCATTTTGGAGCACATTGTCGCAAATATATATCACTGAAGCATGGTGTGGTAGCACACTGCCATTTACAGAGAGCTCATTTTTCATTGAAATGGCCACTAAAGCTGAACAGACATACAGAATTACTGATAAAACCATATAGTGCGCAAATGATAATGTGTGGAAAATGAGTTTCCGTGAAAATTCATCATTTGCACATCACCAAGTAAAGTGTTTTGATTTGTTTTGATCCTATTATGATCTGTTACCATCACACTTTGAATTAAAAATGGGCCTTGTTTGTGCCCTCTTTGCCACTGATGCATTTTAAAATACTTGTAGAGTTCATTTATAGGCATTTCTACTTTGTTGTGTGTTTGAAAAAAATGCCATCCTACAGCCTTTCCTTGCACCCTCCCGATACCCCAGCAAGATTGTCATATAGTTCGCTTTACAAACCCTTCTCACTTTGCAGTCAGAGAAAGAAAAGTAACCATCATTCCCACATTTAAAAGAATAAGCAGAAGTTTTTCAAAAGACCCCTTTCTTTGAACACACCACAAATGTGACAATAACTAAACAAACTTTAAAGGCATCTTTACTGCTCATTTATCTTCTGAACTCAAGTATGTTTATTTTAGGGGTGCTATACCCTATTTCCAGTGCCTATGGTAGATTGGAAAGCCTACCAAGGCCTAACTCAAGGTAGTAGTGACAAAGTTGAAACCAGATACATTATAACATTGGTGATCACTCACACTAAAGATCAATGACCCATCAGGAATATTACTATAAATGTAATAACTATTTATGAAACACAGTAAAATAAAGGAAAAACAACAATAGGAATAACAATGTTAGGGAAATTCAAGAAAATAGCTTCAAGGCTGGGGCATCTGTTTAACCATGTATGAGGGGCATATGTGTTTTCTTACCTTCTCCAAGCAACGTCATTGACCAACGGATGTGGCATCAATTCACTAAGACATTGTCACGCTCTATTCATAGGTAGTTCTGAGTAAAAGTCCAATTATGCCAGCATAATCCGCATAATTGTGCATTACACCTGTTACACGAAAGTGTGTAAATTACACCAATGTGCTATGTCACATTATAACTCTATGTTCATAGCAATCAGAATGTGGGAGCAACATGAACAACCTGAGCGCGACTGACTGTTATTCGTTTTCTTTTGTTTTTGGCACAAAATGCGGCCAAAAATCCAGAATGGATGTGAGCATGCTTTTGTGTGCACAGGCGGCCCCTAAAATCTTACACCTCAAAAGACACTTCAATAGCACATCCGTGGATGGATGGATTGAGGGTGGTGTAAAACCTCAATTTCATGAGGCAATATAGCCCAAGATAAGGTGCAAAATAGCATATGAAAAATACAGTCAAATAAGAAAGGACTGACTCCTTAAGTGAGTTCTAGGGCAGACTGAAGACTTTTAAAAGACGTATTACAAAAATTCAAAGGGTATAATACAGGATCATTAGAATGCAGTAGCATTTAATCATCGCCATACAGGCTCTCAGTAATACGTTCGAATAATAGGCAAAATCAAAAATATTCTAAGTCCCAAATGACCAGCAAAACCAGTAAGAAATCGAACACCATTAGTGGTAGCATCGGAAAGGTCAGTGGCTCCAAATATGAGGGTTTATATAGGAAATGTTCTTATAGAACACAATGAAAGTTCATTATGGTGTGTGCAAAAAAAGAATTACAATTGCAGCAAATCAGAGCAATAACAATAAGAGCATCACACAGTGATATGCAATGGCAAGACTGTAAGCACTAACCCACTACTAAAAACTGAATCATCCTCCTCTATGCTAATGTAATCTGGAGATGTCAGCACAAACTAGTTACAAAACAACAGTGAACTATTGTGAATTAATACAATACTGTGAGGAGGCGGGGAAACCTTGAGGAAAATGCATTACTGGGTTCATGCTAGAGAGCCTTCTTCAAGTCATTTAGAAATAAATAACCATGACTTGCTTGAATATGTGCAGCAGAAAAAATAAGCAGTGAATGTGCAGAGTGAGACATCCATTTGGAACAAAATGGAATTGCGGCGTACCTGACATCTACTTAACATAAGTCAAGAAAAGGCATTTTGACAGGTCATGTCAAAATCGTTTCAAAGACAATATCATCATATACACCTGTGAATTTGAGTGTAGATTACTATTCTGCACATTGTTAATAATGCAGAAACAGCTAGATTCTCCTGGAACTGTAAAATTGCCTCTATTCAATGAATAGAATCAGTCATACACATCCCATATATTCAGACTTTCACACAGCATCAATGGAAGACTATAAATTGGAACCCCAAAACCAATTGCAATACATACAATGATAAAAAGAGTTTACTAAATGTTAAAAAAGAAGGAGCACATATTTATTCAAATAGTTTTGCTTAAATAAAATACAGTTAAAAACATCACATTTGTTCAATAAGAAAAACGCAGTTCACAAAGGGTATAAAAACAAGCAAAGAGAGACAAGCTAAATGTGAACACAATGCATCATCATGTTGAGGTTACTCCAAATGGAATCCATATATTAATAGATATCAGTCTAAAAAATTCATAGTAATCTTAGACATCAGGAGGTTCAGTGGATGTAACGTATTATACAAAAAGGGCGCCGATGCGTTTCGGTGGTATGGACTTATGGATGTACCACCTTCATCAGGCCTCTAACAATGTTCATCTCTCAACTAGTTGGTATACAGTTCATAGGCCTAGTCAAAAATACGGGGTTCAAATTTATAGTGTTCCATTGAAGCTGTGTGAAAGTCTGAGTACATGAGATAGATGTGTATGACTGATTCTATTAATTGAATTGAGGCAATTTTAACAGTTCCAAGAGAATCTAGCTGTTTCTGTACTTGTAGTACCCTGTCTCTTGGTAAGTGGATCGCCCCCTCGTCCTTTACACATTGTTAATAATGCACAATTTTATAAATGCACTAAACTTAGGTAGTGCTAGTTCCCAGATTAGCATTTTGACTAATTATTGGCTAGTTTTTGCAATTTCCCTGAAATTTCAAGTATTTACGTGACAGGGGCGGCTTCTCCGCTAAGGATGGAGCTTTGCTCCTCTGCTTTCAGAGCAGTGCAGAGGAGAAATAAAATGATAACGGAACGTTATTATCATTTTCTTTCTCCTGTTCCTAGGTGCGGGGAGGGTAGGGCTGGCCAGAACAAGGCCCAGGGGGCGGTGTGTTGAGCACACTTTTAGTGGGCATGACTGTATGGCTGGCCGTCTTGGCCCGGCCAAACAGCTCTGCGCACTTTGCAACTTCCCCACCAAACTGGATTACACAGCTTGGTGGGGAAGATGCCCATGCTCCTTGTCCCGGTCTGAGCGTCTAACCACAGCGTTTAGACCAATCACAACGCTGCATTGCAGAACTGTGATGGTCTTATTGGAGCCAATCACAACGCTGCATTGCAGCATTGTGATTAGCTTAGGGGAACCAATCCCAATGCTGCATTGCAGCGTTGTGTTTGGTGGAGAGCCCGGTTGCTTCCGGCTGCGGCAGTGCAGGGGCGGCAGAGAGGCAATGCCGGGCGACACAAGGAGGAGGTAAAATTTATTTTTGTATTTCTTTTTTTATAAGGGGGGATTGTCGATCAGAAGAATCTGGAAGCAGAGGGGACAGAGTCTATGCCACTCGGAGATGACCAGGAGGCACGGAAGAGCAATGATCACCGATGACAGAAGATGCAGGAGGGATGACGGTGACCTTGTTGCTGCAGCTGTGAGGAACAGGCGACGCTGTGGAAGACATGGGGCCGTTCATGAGCTGTACCATGTTGGAAGTTGAGAACCAGGGGGGTGGTGTCCGGAGGGAGCACCAACTAGCCGCAACAGCAGCAACAGACATGGTAAACGACAAAGGAGCACTGTTGGGACCAGCAAGGTCCAAGAGACTCACCAACTGCATTCAGAGAAGACCCAGAGCAAGCAGGGAAGCCCACTGAAGCAAAGAAGTCCCTCAGGAGGACCCACAGGCCGAAGGCACATCCATCGCAAATCGACCTCGATCAGCTCACCAATGATGCAGGCACCTGGTGCAGACGATGTGGTGAGAACAAAGATCTTAGCAGGAAGAGATGCTGGGGGAGGGACCTTCTTGTAGCCTGAAGATCTCTGGAGTACAGAGCCAACAAGCCTTGGCAATGGCAACTCGACGTGTTGCACAGTGGTTCTATTTCAGCGGTTCCGACGAAGGATACCGGCCTCAAACTTGCAGAGAGGACAGGCCAGGCCTCGTGGGAGATGCAGAACTGCCACCTGTGTTGCTGATGCTGAGCCTTTCGAAGTCCGTGGGGCGTCAGGAGCAGCAGACCGGTCAGCTTCGTTGCGGTGCCTGAAGATGCATGGGAGTGACTCCTTCACTCCAAGGGAGAATCCTTAGGGCGTCTTTGATGCCCACAGGCCTGGAGAGGAACCTGGAAGAAGCACAGATGATGAAGAGTTGCAGAACAGCGAGACCAGGAGCAGCAGGAGTCTTCCTTGGTGCAGGTTCCAGGTGAAGTCCAGCGAAGTCCAGGTGCCCAGAAGGTCGAAGTTGAAATGGTTTCGGGTTTGAATCTTGTCCCACGACAAATCTGAAGAGCCACCCACAGGTAAGCCCTTAAGTACCCTAGGAAAAGCGTTGGAACGATTCATGGGTCCCTTACAGAGGAGGTGCCGGACAGAGGGGAGGATACTTTGTCCAGGTTTCGTGCACTGGTTCAAAATGGAGTATGCAAGGAAGGCACCAAACGTGCCCTTCAAAGCAGTCTGGTGGTGCTGGCAAGTGCCCCCACACCAGCCCAATACACTAAGCCCTGTCTGGGAGGTGGTCACGCCTCCCTCTCACAGGAAACTTATTGTTCTACTTTCCTCTGCTCAACTCAGCTCAGCAGCAGGAGGGCAGAATCATGTTTGGGGTCGGCAGCAGCACTAGCTTGCTGGCAGACCCTGAAAGGCTGTTACCGGGAGTACTAGGGGCTTCCTGGGGGAGCCCCCCAAGTGCGTGTAATCATACCCCAAACACCACTAACGGTGTTGGGGTATGATTCCAACATGTTTGATACCAAACATGCCCAGGTTCAGCACTGCCAATATATAGTTAGCCATCACGTAATGACGTGTGGCCACTATATGTATCAGAACGGCTGACCACACTTACAAAGCCTGGAGAACCGACTCCGGGGCTTGTAAGGCGCGCTCTGCTCATGCTGGGCACCCTCACACTTATAACCTAGCACCCTACCTTCAGGATTTACAGGCCTGCCTCAGGGGTGACTTATAGGTTTCAAGTGCAGTGACCTCAGATATAAGGAAGCTTATATGTTTCATAAGTGGTGCTAGCACCAACTTGCGCAGGCTGCAATGGCAGGCCTGTTGTTACAGTTTGAGTGGTCTCTCACGGGTGGCATAATACATGCCACAGCCCATGGGAGGCCCCTGATGTACCTATGCCCTGGGTACCTTGGTTATCATATACTATGGACTTACATGGGTACACCAGTAGCCAATAGGAAAGGTACCAACGTACTTCCCACTTTCAAATTTAAGGAGAAAGCACAGTGACTGGGGTCCAGGACAGCAGGATCCCAGTCAGACTAGTCATAAAACAGAATAACACCAGCAAAAAGTGAAAGTGGGGCTAACCATGAAAGCAGATCCTACTTTCCTACAATGGGCTTTCTCCCAGGCTGGGGAATAGGTCCTTGTTTGGACTGGGAGCAGTTTGCCATTTCCAGTTTTGAAGCCAGACATCTGGCAAACAGTAATTTTTTCTGATTTTCCTGCTATTGTGGGTGCTTTGGTAGCAAGATGCCTCTCCAGTGGGGAAAATGAACACCACGGATAATAGGCTAGTCACAAGCATGCTGTAGTCACAATCACAGTAAACTTTGCTGAAAAGAAGTGTTTTGTGATGGCTATTTGGGAGGAACTCTCCCCAATTATTGCAGTAAAAAAGATATACCTATTCAATGCAAACTGCCAGTATCAACATAGGAACTACATATCTAGGACAATTGAGGTAGGATTGTGAAACAAAGAGGAAATATCCCTATGGAAAAATGATGGACACTTTTGGTGTTCCCACAGGACTGGACTTGAAACTTAAATCAGTCCTGCGGAAACTGTTCGAAACAGCCCACACTGCAGGAAAACAAGACTGGAAGGATGTTATGGGGGCTTAGCTAGGTAAAGATAGCCCATATGCGCTGAAAGCAGCCTCCGAGCCTGGCGCCTGTTAAAATGCCAGAGTTACAGAACACCCATTCAGCCCTGTGCTCCATGGCCCAGTTTTATTGATTATTGAGGTTGCTGAATACCAAAGCTGAGTAGTCTGATTCACCTAACGCTTCTTCCAGCCACCACCAGACACTCCCAGTACCTTTATTTCACGCTTGCGGCTTCCCCTTCATCCCTGCTTTCTGTCGTTGTCACTGCTGTTCCATCTTCCTCTTCCTTTTCCCATTTTGTGTTTTCTTTCTCTTGTTGTGGGTCAAAGTCTGATAGGGAGAAATAACTGCTGGTCCCTAAAAATGAGTGCTGGGGAACCCCACCTGCAACCACCTGCTCAAATTAAGCACTGGTAGCTATCAGAGCTGGAACTAGGAGACCACTGGGAAAGTTAATCAGGAGACCTTTTAGTGGACACAATAAAAAAGAGGTCCAGGGTGGAACAGCTGCGACAAACAGCTACAGGCTTTCAACCCTACCCAGACCTGAGACCGCGAACGAGCTCTCAGGTAACACAGATTTTAGAGTGTAATGCCTTAAAAAACAGAGCTATCCTTTAGAATATGGCTTGGTACCAGAATAGAGTAACCTAAATATTGTTTTTTTAAAACATTTTATTGACATTTTAGAGACATTTACAAAGAGGCAACAGGGTTAGTGGCATCATGTCATGTGATGAGCATATCATATGTAGTGATGGTAGAGTTACACAAGAAATATAACAATCCCAACTCTCTGACCCCAAACCCATCCTAGCTTTCACCCATAAGGAGGCATACTGATAAGTTCACATATCCACAGCATGTGAAACACGTGGGGTGGGAGTGCCCTATGGTGCAAGAGGGCAATCACTCAGGGTGCTATGCGAAACTACTACTGGGGTCAGTGGTGGGCTTGGCATCTCACCCTTCTGGGGGGATGTGTGTAATATCGGGGTACTACAAGCGGGTCTAACTAGGGTATGTGCACACATTAGCGGTTATGGGTATCTTCCTTTTTATGATAGTCCAGTAGGCCCTCCCAAGCTATGGCCATCTCCATTGGAACCAACCCCCATTTGGCATCCTACATAAGGGCCCTTCTCTCCTATTCTGTCCATTGTGCCAAGTCGCTTGCCAGCCCCTTAGGAAGACAGGACCTGTCTCTCCGCTGCCATATCCCAGGCATTAGCTGGTTTGAGACGGAGGTACCCGCCCATCTCTGAGTCCACAGTGACTCACTATCGCTGATTCTTTCAACCCAGACCCCAGACGCCGGGTCGGATATATCACCGGCTATACAGACCGTTACCCCATTTGTGCTTACAGCCCTGAAGAGTCACGGGCTCATTGCCCGCTTGACGAAACACGTGTCCGCTGGTCATTTGCTTTTGAAGTTACCTTTCAACAAATGAAGGTCAAATACAATCCTTTGAAGAACAAATAGACTTTCTATCGTATCCACTTTGTTTCATTTACTACCTATTGTGTTCTTTTGATTAAGCATGATACATGTATACACCTCGCTTAACGTGTGCACAGGATTGTTGTCATAAGTCACTATGCCGTTTCGCTATTATGGGCCCCAAGTATTTTTTCCAGTGATTAGCTATCAGTCTTTTGGCTAATACTAGTGCTAGGCCTGTAAATTTAGTAGTCACCTTACATTTGGCCGGCCTCAGGCATAGACCTAAGAAATACGCCAGGAGACTGTACACTATAGCGGCCAGTGATGCCATTTAGAAATGGAATCATGTAAGTCCAGAATTCAGTACGATGGGTGCAGTCCCATACCATGCGTATCAGATCAGCGCCCACCGCACCACACCTGGGGCACTCTGCCTGAGTAGAGTGAACATATTTGTTTATCCTACCTGGCGTGAGGTATGCTTTGTGCAGGTAATAAAAGTTTATTAATTTAAAAAACATGTTCCACGACACTCGGGGAGTGGTAGTGAGCACAAAACCCATCTGTCAATGGGGTTCCAACATCTGCTGCCCATTTGTCTTGCAGTTCATGCAAAGGAAGAAATTGTGTCCTCCTATAGTGCATTATAAACGCTTATGATAGCCTTGCATTTGCCCGAGGTCATGAATATTATGTGGCAACCCGAGTGTGCTTTGGGTTGTACAAGGACCTCTCCCCACGTCCTATGGATTGACGCCAAGAGTTCCCGAAAAGCAAAAACTCTCCAGCTGGTTACTTATATATGTGAGTGGAAGATCCTCGAATGTTTGCAATTGCCCCTCTGTGTATAGGTCATACAATGTCTCAATGTCGGACTTCAGCTAGTCTGCTAACCGTGGCCTCATCTCTTTCGGCAAGAAGACTAAAATCCAACTGAGGGGGTCGCAGTATCTGTTCCCTGGAGGTAGCGTGTTCAGTTGTGCTTAGCCACAAGCTGTGAACTACCAGGTCTAAGTTTCTTACAGGTACATGCATCATTGTAGTCATTTGCGATTTCTTAATTGCGATTTTTAAGGAATCGCAATTAAGAAATTGCAAATGCCTATGCATGAAGAAATCGCTGAAAAATTTGCGATTTCTAAACTTTCCTTAGTTGCGACTTGCAAATTGCGAATCGCAATTTAGGAATCCCTCCCCATTCATTCCTATGGGCCTGGAGGCCCATAGGAATGAATGGGAAGACATTCTCAGTTTGCGAATCGCAATTAGCGATTCGCAAATGGAGAATGCGATTTCAAGGGTGCAGGGGTGTCCAAAGGACACCCTGTTGCACCCCTGTAATTGATATGTGCACCCATGTTACGCACACACATGCCCCAGGGGCATGTGTGTGCGTAACATGAGACTTTGAAAAATGCACTTTGATGCTTTTTTCAAGAAAATCGCAATTTACCATCACCTTACATGTGATGGTAAATTGCGATTCTTAATTGCAAAATCGCAAATCTTTTTACTTTCTTGCATTGCATTTAAGGAATCGCAAATTGCGATTCCTTAAATGCAATCGCAATTTAAGAAATCGCAAATTTTGTGATTTCTTAAATTGCGAGGGGCTTCTTGTTTCATGCATTCCAAAAGCAATTTTTGCGATCGCAAACAGACGATTTTTGCGATTCCCACCGTTTGCGATCGCAAAATGCTTTGATGCATGTGCCTGTTAGGGTCCAAACGCAATTGGGGCAACCACTGGGGAGATGGGGTATCTGTCCTAATCACTGTCCCAGTCTGAACCCTAGCTGCTACCCAACGTGTCACCCACTGCAACTGAGCCACCAAACAACAGGATTCAAAATCCGGGGCTGCATAGCCACCATCAAGACTAGGGTGTTGGAGTTTCGTGAGTGCCACTCTGCATCAACACTTATTCCATACTAGGTCAGTTAGTAGGGTACTGTGCTCCTTGAATTTACTTCTGGGGACACCTATGAGGAGAGTAGCAAAATATTACAAAAGTCTGTGTAAAAGCTACCAATTTTGCTACTGCAATTGCTTTTTTTATTTTGTCCTCAAGGACATCAGTTTCATTCCTATAGAGTTGGACTCACAGGTAACAAAATGAGGTCTGCTCCCACCTGGGACCCTTGATGTCTGAGTCACTCTCATCCATAGGCTGCATGGGGAAAAACAGGTTTTGTGCCAATTCACCCACAATCCCGAAAATGCCCTAAAATCGTCCAGAAGGCAGGAGGCTTCGGCAATATCATCTTGTTTATCGTTGAAGCCAAGTAACATGTTATCGGCATAAAATGCAAAATGATATATGTTTCCAAGAGCAGCAATACCAGTATAATGTGTTCCTTGTCTACCTTTGCATGCTCTGGGTTATACTGCGATGGCAATGAGCAGAGGGGACAAAAGACTCCCCTGTCTTGTGCCTCATTCCACAAAGTAGATGTTGGAGCTCAGCCCACCAGTTTACACCAATGCCACAGGGAAAGTGTATAATAGCCAAGTCTAATTAATAAAGCTGTTGCCCAGACCCACCTTCACCATCATGGTAGACCGATACTCCCAATCTAGGCCAAACATTTTGTCGTGCTAGAGGATACCAAGTTATCATGTGACCTTCA
Source organism: Lissotriton vulgaris (assembly GCF_964263255.1). Classification (NCBI taxonomy): domain Eukaryota; kingdom Metazoa; phylum Chordata; class Amphibia; order Caudata; family Salamandridae; genus Lissotriton; species Lissotriton vulgaris. Next base: position 955,685,167 of record NC_141697.1, on the reverse strand, counting down.
GGTTAACCATTCGGTATCCACTTGTTTCTGGATTATCAAGACCCTGAGCAAGGTGTTCCCTTTTTAGGTCGAGCCTAGCGCAGAGTGCATGCGCTGCTCTGCAAGGCTTCTTGTAACTGCTCTGTGTGGGTCTGACTCCCCCCACACATTGGGTTGGCTTTTGCGTGTGTCTTTCAATAATGAAAGCATGCAAATGGCTAAAGGCGGATGCATGTCCCACCTCTTTTGTAATGTTCACTCCCACAGCGTTTTGCCTGTGGGAGCCAGCGGCGGCAGGCAGGGTGGCAGCTGCATTCCTCGTGGGTCAAGTTACTATCTACTTGTTTTGTATGTGTTAGCATATCAAAGCTGGATCTATTGACTTCTTTTGTGTAATGCATTGATACCTCCGAGCGAAAGTCCACTTTGTAATTCTTGTCTACTCATCTTTTAAAATGGAAAGCAATCAGTTTCCCTGTCAATATTTATTTAAAAATACTAAAATATGCTATTTTTATTGAATCTTCATGTCACTGCTGCCTGACCAGTAGCTGACAGGACTGGTACCATGGGGTGTTACAGTAATAAAGGGTGTGCTGTCCCTATATAGCCGCCAATCTGCTCATGTTTGTACCACCATGCCAATCTTCTCAGGTGACTGTATTTTTTTACATGCAGTTGTTTACATTGTTAAATCCTGACCAGCACCGAAGCGCGAGGGTGTATCTACCAGTCAAATATTTGTTCAAATTCAGAATTCATATATTTCTTCACCAAATGAAGAAGGATAAATCAGTAGACATGAGTGGAAATAATATGGTTAAACCTAGACACTGATGTTAAAAATTAAATAATACCAAGACGATGTGCTCTAACTCTATTTATTCCCTGACTCTGTGGATGAAGTTACATTGAAATTTTCCAGGATACCAGCCCCATTTGTTGGCTCACCCTATGACACCCCGGACTCCTACCCCTCCCCCCCCCCCCCAGCTCCTCACTGGTTTCATTGTGGCACAAGGTGTGCCAATATTTACGTTTGTTTTGTGTACTTTTATATAGCACAAACCATGCCCAAGGAGGCATCAGAGCGCTTTACGAGCAACGGAGGAAACTGTTGTAAAAGATCCACCAAACTACAGCAGACAGAGAGCCATCACTCTGTGGGTTTGGCAGAAGACCTGCTCCTCGTGCTACGAAGCAGCTTACAGGGTCACAAGGCGCACTGCATACATATACGATAACATATTCCACTGCCCACTCCACGTGCCATTCAGCCTGACAGCGAGGCGCTACGGTAACATGCTGAACTGTGACAGGCCCAGTTATCTGCTGACAGCGGGTATGTGGCCACCGCACGCAACCTTTCCCAGAATCCTTTTGACGCGCACAGGCTCATTAAAGTGTCCTTGTGTAACGTAACTAGTGCTCATTTAAAGCGCTCCAAAACCTTTGGGTTGAGTTTGCGCTGTATACTGTTTTCATAAACCCCTACCATTTTTATTCCCTTACTAAACCCTTCTCTCTCTGAAAAAATGTATTTTAAATACTTATGTGTTGAACACAGTCCTCACTAAATGCTTGCTCTTTATCTATTAGCAGAGAAAACGCTGCAAATGGTTTTATTTACTAATTATTGGTACTTTTAAAGGCATGGAGAAAAAAATACCATGCAAATGTGGTGCATGTTTTGTAAGTAAATCCCTTGCAGCTGCAAGCACACAAGTTCTATGGCTTTATATGTATCTTGCAGTTACCTGCATTCTACCTTTCAAACTGTTTTCCCTTTCATCTCTTTTTCTTTTTTCCCCTTTATGCTTTTATATCTAATGCTCTGAATCAATCGCTTATAAGTACAATAACTGCTGGTCCCAACAAATAGCCATGCCACTGCCCTCACGTCACTACACTAAGCATGGGACCTTGCTCTACAAAATACCTTTAAAACATTGCCAATAGCTCTGGCTAAACACTTATAAGGTCCCAAAGGCAAGACCTATTGGCTATGCCGATGCTTGTTTCTCCCTGGGTGCTTGCAAGCAATAGGTCTGGCCTTGATCTCCTCTAGACTAGACTACTACTGCAATGCACTCTATTTGGGATCAACAAATCAGCAACAGCTAAACCTAAGTTGGTACAAAATTCAGCAGAGAGACTCATACTTAAAATTCCTAAATACCGATCAATTTGTGCCGGGTTCTCCAAATTGCATTGGCTACCTGTTAAAAAGCGCATTACCTTTAAGGCCTTGTGCATGGTTCACAGGGCGGTGCATAATATTGGTCCCAAAGGACCGACTAAGATGTTCCAGAGATACACCCCCACTAGACATTTTCGCTTGGCTAACTACAACCTTGTAGTTGTGCCTAAATTTAGGAAGACAAGGTCGGTGGTAGTCCTTTTTCCATGGCCGCAGCAAAACTTTGGAATTCTCTTTCACGCAATATCAGGGACCTTCGGGAACATACCAGTTTCCAGAAAGCATTGAAGACCTGGCTTTTCACTCTTTAATTCTTGGCCCGTAATTTTCCTAGGTATAGTAGTCCTTTCCTCTGTCTTTTTCTCTGGAGTTCTCTCTCCTTTAGCGCCTTGACACCTTTGGTATTTGTGCGCTTTATAAATCTACATCATTTCATTCCATAGGCTATTGAAGGCCTCTCTATGTCTATTGACATAACTACCTCTTTTGGATTAGGTAGAATGGCTGTGACCCTCCTCCGAATGTTTAGGGCCGTGTTGCGTTCCGGGATGAGGCCTATACAATCTGTATGAATAATGCAATGCATACAGGGCAGGGGGTGCGTGGCCAAAACCCTGACCAGGATTTTATAGTCGACATTTACCATCGACAGTGGTTTATATGCTGTGACATCCGTGGTCGGGCATCCTGGCTTGTGCAGTGGAACAATCAGTGCCTTCCTAACAGTAGGTGGCAGTGAGTGAAACTCTCTGACTGATTTATGCACTTTGAGAACTCAGGTCCTAAAAGTTCACTGTATGCAGCATAGAACTCTATCGGGAGGCTGTTAGACCTCGGTTACTTTACCCCGGCCTATAGTAGTGATAGAGGACGTTATTTCTTCAACAGTTATGTCCACCCCTATTGTGCTGTCGTCTCATGGGTCAACGAGGGCAGGGGGAGTCGCTCCAGATAGGCGAGTGTGGGCATGGATACAAATTGCTCATGACTGGTTTATAGTGTGGCATACTATTTCCAAAATAGTTTTTTCATCCTGGGTTGTCAGTACACCCTACCAGCTTGCTCATCGTCCAATGCTAGGATCAGGGATCCCTTTTTTATTTAAATTGTTTGCTAGCTAAGCCAGCAATGGTCTTGATTTATCTTATTCTACTGGTGCCCTGGCTATGTACTCCTTGTAATCAAAACACCAGTGTTTCTCCACTAGTTCTTCCAGTGGTTCATGGGCCTCTAATGGGGCAGCTGGTGAGTAGGGTCATCATGCCTATCCTGCTCCAATTGCTGAAGGAGGCGCTCCTGTGTGAGGACTTCATGGACGAGAGTCTTACAAACCATGCCCACATGTGCTATGCATAGGTCCCTCAACACTACATTGAAGGCATCCCATTCTGTCATAACAAAGGAGGCTGTGTGTTCATTGTCCGCAAAGTATTGAAAAGTCAGGTTCTCCATGTTTCTGCTTTTGAGTTGTCAGGTCCGAATGCTAGACGGGGTCAGCACCCAGCCTAGCATCAGAAGCAGTGGGTTAAGGGTTGATATGGATCTTGTTAAATATTCAACGTTGGTCACTAGAGTGTGAACAGGTGGTGTGCACAGGAATGTGTCTAAAGGCACGTGCAGATTGTGCACACAGGAGTGAAAGGAGTAGTCCCTGTCGAATGGCTTATTCTGCCTCCAAGTGTCTAGGAGCCCCTATTGCGTCAGCCATGTTTGGAATCTATTTGCCAATCGCAGCCCAGGTGAGTCCCTTCAAGTGGGGGTATGACCAATCCAGTAGTGGATCAGCGATGCAATTTAAGTTCCCACTAAGAAGGATATGATGGGACATGTATGGTGCCAGCACAAGGGAGAGTTTATTTTTTAAAAATCTGACCTGGTCAGTGCTGGGAGCATACAAATGAACTAACATAATGTCTCTACCACCCAGCTGCCCGCTAATGACCACAAATCTGCCCTCCATGACGTGGAAGGGTACACCTGGTCGTACCAGTATGAGAGAACCTCTTGCAAAGGCAGAGTATATGGTGTAGAAAAGTTGGCCCGCCACCTCTTATGGAGAGAAGCATCCTCTCTGGTGGTGAGGTGAGCTTCCTGGAGCAACTCAATATGGAATTTAAATGCATCCTATATCTCTGAGTAGGAGAGCTATTCCTTGGGTTATGCTAAGTCTTAACTGTTGAGGACTTAGTGTAGATTTTCCTTAAGTTATATTGGTATAGCAAGTTCATACCTTAGACAGCAGATATATCCCTCACAATGCATACATTTTACAGCCTGAGACAGAAGTTCTATTCTTTAAGTTGTAGAGACCATACATCTCCCTGCAGTTTACGTCAGAGCTTTCTGTTATGTTCCACAGATCACTTGGTCTCACCCCACAGATCCATTTTGTGTTACTCAGACCATACAGCCTTAGCTCTCAGACAGCAGAGGTATCTGCTTTTAACTACAGGTCTGACTGCTAGACTTTTCGTAATAAAGCTATCCTTTCGGGTAACACAAATGTGTCCTACAAATCCAAGCTTCAAATGTTAGAGCTATTCTTTGGACTACGCTATTCTGAAAGAACTAGGGCCCAGATTCTGAAAGCTGTCAGGCAACGCAGCGCATGACAGGAAGGGAGCAGGAGAGCACTGATTTCGGCTGCCAAGCGTTACTCACACACCTTAGTGCCATAGTGCCTGTGTGTGTGAATGAGTTTAGTACAGGCTTGTGCCCCTCTCTTTGAAATGTTGAAGGTATTCCTTCAGAATATTCATTATTTATAGTAAAAATTGGACCTCTGTCCGGCTGGACAAGTCATTTTTCAATATAGTGTCCATTGTGTCGATATTCATTGCATGTTACTATCCTTCTTGTGCTTGGGACCACTGTTGTTTGTTTAAATTGAGTTTAGCATAGGCTTTGTACAGGAAGGGCACCCTTGTCTAAGCATACTATGCTTAGACAAGTGAAAAAGCTTGACCTACTTTGTATGTGTGCTGAACAGTGGAGCACACATGCAAAGTCAGAAATGCAGGAAAAATGAAAACATTACTCTGTTTAAAGCCTGCTTTTCAGCTGCGTTAATTCTTGGTGCTAAACCCTTTCTACTGATGCTTGAGAATAGGATTTAGCGTAAAAAAGCATGGGTGGTAGCACAGGTATGCCTATGTACCACCCATGTAACGCCCCCTTGATGCAAAGTAATGCAAAGCAGCATCTTGCGCTGCGTTTAATTACTTTTCCATACAAACTAACGCAAATACCAATTCGCCTTGTTTTGTGAATACTAAAAAAGGCCTAGATTCAGTTTAGCGTTACAAAAGTAACACTAACCTGACGCTGAGTATCTGGACCTAGGCATGAAGACAGCAACGCACATTTTAGCTTTTCACAGCTCCTCAGGTGGTAAACAGGAGAGTTACTCTCCACATTAACTAGCTTTAGATGTTGTAGATGATGAGTTACACAGTTTGAGTATCACACAGACCGCCCCAGTGTCTTTGTGTCATCACATTTGCTCTAATAAACCACTGACCCCCCCACCAAGTGATGAGTTTCAATATGATATTACGCTTTTGAGTGGAGCACTTGTCAATAGAAACATAGATTGATAAAAAAAGATCATAACTGCAGTGACCATATGTGGCCACATAATGGTCATGTGCGGAATGTGACCCCGGAGAGAATAGTCTGTGGTCAGAGGTATGTCGTAAGGCTATGGGGCACCATCACGTGGTTAGATCTCTGAGAAGGTGGCAGCAAAAGAAATCAGATCAGATAGTTGATACTCCAGCATGTGAAGAACAGTATTCCAATAAAAAGCAGTGATGGCACAATGAAATTAAGCTATTGACAAAATGCTATATATTTCCAATAAAGAGGTCATAAACCCCTGAATGCCGCCGCTTTCAAAACCTAGCAGGACAGTCCACTGCTTTAATACCTCTAAAAAACATCATCACAATTTTGTTTCACATCAGCAGATGTCCAAAATAATGACCAGTTTGCCAGTAGATCCATTTGAATAAGTCCTGCCCCACTTCCTTTTCCACCCACTCATCTTGGACGAGAGTGGCAGTGGCGGCTGGCATTTATAGGAAGTGGTGAGCGGGACATGGGTGGTGGATAAAAATAAAAAAATAAGAAACACTTACCTGCGACATGTCCGACCCCTTCCTCGCTGCACATCTTTCTCCTGCAGCGCGAGCCCTTAAGAAGTGCCTTAACCAATCCTGGCGCTGTTTCATGCTGTTAGAGCAGAACCCTGATTGGATTGAGCTGCCTCACTCATCGCTCCCAAGGACACTGGAGTCCCCCACTTACTCTAACCCAGCTGTCTTAAGACAGCTGGGTAACAGTTTTCAAAGTGCACGTCTGGCTAACCGTCACAAGACACCGGCCAAAAAGACATGCACACTTTGAAAAGTGCAGAGGCAACCCTCCCTCCTCCCTGCAGTTGTTACTCAGCAGCGGGCCCACCCCATCCTGACGCGAGCATCAGGACGGGGTTATATTGAAAAATAAAATGGTAATAAACCAACTTTATTACCATTTTATTTTTCAAGTCTGGGGCATTTTAACAAGTGGGGCGACGCTCCTCTGCTCAAATGGAGGAGCCGCTCCTGCGAGTGGCCACAGCAGTGTGAATTGTTGACTCTACAGAAATCGAGAAGCGCATTAAGTATGTCACCATGATCTGCTCCTCCACTTACACTCCGCCCTAAAGACCAGGGCAATGCTCCCTCGGATGGAACCCTCTCCATTTTACAGGTAGCTTTCACAAATGAAGATGTTCTAAGTCACCTAGTGATGACCATAATGACAGGTGTACCGGGAAGGCCCACCCTCTCCCATCTATCAGTGACCAATGTTAATGATTATTACTGTGATTGCAATCTTGCTACAGCTCCCATTGAAAAAGCAGTAAACACAAAGGGATTCCTAATACTAGAGGTCAAAGGGTTTTCACTTGGGAGTATTTAAGCATCGCCTATGGGTGCAGCTACTACGCCCCAAATATACAGAAAAGCTGCCGGGCTCGGGCAGGGATTGACAAGGTGAGGAGACTAGCTTATAGTCTCCTGTGTTCTAGTGTACACGACAGGTGTCCCTAGGAATGTCTGTAGTTGTAGTTTGGGGGTCCCAAGAACTAGGTGCCCCCTACACTGAGTCAAAACCAAAGAAATACAAGGGAACATCTGTGGCAATGGACAGTGACGGCTGACACAATGAAGAGGTGATGGGGCGGGTGGAGGGTGCAGGGGTGCATGGGGTTTCATAATTTTAAAAAATGTACCTGGAGCTTCTGCCTGCCTCTCGCATCAAGCCTCGGACTTCCTTGTCCCAGCGGGCACTGGGGCAGCATCTGATTTCCTGTGCAATCACCACCCTGCTCTCATGCACAGGGATTGGCCTGAGCGGAATAAAAATAAGCTCTGATTAGGACAGGGAGTCTATGCTGTTTCTCTAGCCCAGCTGTTCAAAACAGCCGGGTTGGAGAAACCTAAGTGTGCATGTGTGTTTGGCTGGCTTGAGACGGCCATTCATTCAAGCATGCGCACTTAGAAGTGTACAAAGCACTCCCCCTCACCCCCTCCCATGCCTCAGGCCCGCCATTCCCTACAGCACTGGCTCAGAGCCAGCAAATGCAATGGATCAATGCTGGGTCTAAGACAGGCGGCACGCCATCCTCATTTTTTTATAGAATGGCACACCAAAATATAGTCCCTTGCTCACTTTGCCACAAACAATGCTAAGTCCATTACCACCCCCTTTTGTACCGCTTTTGGCCGCCATAAGTGTGGCAGGGTATGCTCAGACGTGAGTCCCTTGCTCACTTTGCCACAAACAATGCTCCGTCCATTACCACCCCCTTTTGTACCACCAAAATATATAAGCAGAGCTACTGGAATTATGCAGCAGGGAGGACCAAATTGATACAAAAAAAAGTAAATTATGTGGCATACAACATCACATTTTGTGATACTACTACTTCATTATTTAGTCATTTTTATTAGACAACAAGACTGTCAACAAGACTGTCTAGTCAAAGATTGTACAATTTTTTTGTTGTTAAAATTTGCAGACTATGCAGCAGATGATGGATTATGTGGCAAATCCATAATTATAGGGAAAACGCAGCGGCCACAGAGTCGCATAATTCGAGTGGTCCTGCAAATAAGGTGTTTCACTCCCACAACCAAGGCACAAGCCATGGGTACACACAGTACACAGTGTCGACCCACTATTTTCACAGGGTGGACACCTTCCCCCCTGCCAAGAAGTTGGGCCCCACAGAAATAAGATGACCTTGTCTCTGTGTAATTTTGAGAAACCTGAAACACGTTCCGCAGGGCCTTCACGTCATCTGCTTTCCATTCCCAGTAGCAACAGGCAGGCAGCGAGCGAGTTTGTTTTTCACCTCCAGCTGGGTCAACGTCAAGGGGCCATCAGGCCTCCTTTTAGTTAAATATCCTGACTATAGGTGGCCTGGAACATCACACTTAAATGTAAATGCCATGGTGGGGAAACAAAGCTGGTTATCTCTTCACGGGTACTTAAGAGAGGCATGGTTTTGCCTTTGTACAGTCCCTGTATATAAGAGATGCATGCACTGTAAGGATGTCAGATGTGTTGGTTTGTCTTAGTATATACAGAAATAACAACTTAAATAGCCAGTATTTTATTTCGTTTATAGCGCTATGCAACCCAATGCAGGGTGTCAGAGCTCTTTACGTAACATACACATTATACACTGACAATAAATCAATGTACAAGATGAGTTACATGAGACAGGGTTACAAGGTGTAGGAGTCACATGTCTTTCATACCTCATGGTACTATATTACAAGGATTACAATTTATGAACTGTAAGTAAGATGATCTCTGTGTTAAAAACAGTAACCCGCGTTACTATCTACATAAAATAAAAATCTGTCATCTCCATGTTACTCGATATGTTTTGCAGGAGACACATTAACCTTATACTAATTTGATTCAAATCTGGGACTTCACAAAACGCATCTTCACTCCAACAAATGCGTTAAACTCCAGAGATATCTCAACATTATTACTATTCCCTGAGATTTACTGGGCACACTTACAGAAGATTCCTTAACCCAATCCAATATTTTAAAATGTAGACTTTGCAACCAACTAAGCATAACAGATATACTGACACGCTTCTCCTTGTTGCCAATTTCTTCGTGGCAGTGTTTAAAAAAATAAATGTATTCATTGAGGCCCAGATTTTGCGTTGGGATTGCGCCACTCTTTTGGCACAACCTGATGCCAAATCTCATTCATTAAATCTCATAATGCTCTTAAATGTACTCATTATACCTGATAAACATGTGTGTGAGGTCTTAATATCTGATGTCACTTCTTGCGATGTCACTTCCAGTGAGGTAACTTCTTGTGATGTCACGTGCAATGCAAACTGCCTAACCTGGATAGTCTCGCCACTTTTTTTTTTAGGAATTGTGCCCTGCCCACAACCTCACTGTTAAAAAAACAAAATGACCTCCAGTATTTGGAAATCCCGCGCGTGGGCATGAGGATTAAAAGGATAATCTTTAACACAATCTTGTGTCTTTGAGCGCCTCAGTCAGTACCATCGATTCCGCAATTCTTCCATTCGACATTTTTTTCAAATATGCCAAGGCAGCCGCCATCACCCGTGTGGTAATGTCAGAGACGCCTAATCTAGCTCCAAGGCCGCCTATGCTGGCCTCAGGCACTCTCCTTGTCTGAGCAGGGAAAAGGTTTGCTTCCGCTCTGTGCATCAAGACATCCCCCCCCCTGCCCAAGGATAAAGTTCAGCGGCCCATGTGGAAGGCTACAGCTCTCACCGGTCCGCTTGCCACGAGCTACTGGAAACGCATATATCCAGAGAAGGCCGCGGAAAAAACAAGCTACTTGCATGTAAAAAAAAAATTCAGTTTGAAATGTGTTATGGTTTCACGTGCTGTGCATAATACCGCTGTATAATAGCCTGGGTCTGGGACTTGCCATGTGTTTATCTGTATCGACCATGGCTCAGGTCTGAAAACCCACAGCCCCCCAATATCTTCCGATGGGCGCGCTGAATGGCGGAGGTCCTAATGTACAAGGAAATGTTTTCACATAGGGTTTTTTTTCTAAGGTTTTTTTTGTAGTTTTTTTTGTTGTTGTAATTTCTTGTATTAATTTGCAAATGTGATGTATGGAACTGTGTACAAGGCAATACCTTGTTTTTAAGAATAAAATCGAATCATTTTTTAACAACAATATCGGTTTGTGCATTAATAACTCAGTGCTCTTATGACGGTGCTTGTGCTCTATATATGCTGTGTTATATAAAGGTATTTCTTTGTTTTTAAATATATAGCGCTAACTACCACTCTGTCTTATAGTAAGGCTGGTTTGTATGCTACGAGTAGCTTTTTACCTCCCATATTCTTACTGTGGCAGGCGAGAGGAGACTTCTGAGTGACTGGCCAAAGGCCTGTTTAGGGGGACCATTATTCTTTTGTATGTTTTCAAATACGCCATCCGATTAAAGTTTATGCGCGGGTATGCGTTGGAAGCTGGTTCTTCACATTTTCAGAAATATTGAGGCCCTCATTTATGAGGTTTTGCTGTAGGGCAGCGCAGCAGGACGGCCTGCTGCACTGCCCTGCATCAAAAGAAAAGGACAGGAATGCACCGTATCTAACAGAAACGCCGCATTCCTGAACTTTTCCCCTGCACATGCGCACAATGGGCTGCCGTGCGCCAACTCAGGCACCTGTACACCATGGTGCAAGGGTGCCTGCATTGCATGGATAATTATTTTTGTGCAGGAAGGGAAACCTTCCTGCACAAAAACAATAACAAGAGGCTTTTTCCTCTTTTTATGTGTGCAATGCAGCACACATAGAAAAAAGAAAAAACAAGGAGAAATAAAGATATTTCCCCTCGTTGTGCCTCACTTTTGGTGCTGCCTTCAGAGTTACGATTTCTTCGCAAATCTGGGGCAGTGTTAAAAAGCCATATGTTGCTGGGAATTCCCTCAGCAACACCCACTGCACGCCCCTTTAACGGGAACAATATTTACGAGGTCGCATTAAGCCCAAAAAAGTGGCTTAACACCTTGCATGCTCATGACGAGCTGAGCTCGTCATGAGGCACGGTACTCCGGCGCTCATGCCGAGCTCAGCTCGTCATGGGCCGTGGAACGATCAGGTGCGGGGAGAATTCCCCTGCTTTGCTGAGCGTTCCACAGGAGCCAATGCACCTGTGGAGCGCCGTAGCTCATGAGCATGCGGGCGCTGTGCAGGCCCCCCCAGCGAAGGGGCTAGTGCTGCCTCATAAATATGGAGCAGGCTACTGCGCCACGGAACGTCACAAAAAGTGTTTTTATGACATTTTGAAACAGAGAAGGAAATCAATTTTACGTGACAAATATTTGAGGGAATGTGGATATTTTTCACGAGCCCCTCCGGGTTTTAAAATGGCTAAAGACTTGCCAAATCACCTCCCAAGAGGAAAGGTCTTCGGTCACTTTCATATCTTAAGTCACAGATCTGTGAACCCTGGAGTTTCTTAGAAATCCAGAAAGTTTTTTTTTACCAAAACAGAAATGACAGTTTTTCGAATGAAAAATAAAAAAACAGGATGGCCGCCAAATGCCAAAGTTAAGGCACGTAACTAGGCTGCACTGAAATTGAGACCTATTGCAAGCAAAGAGAATTAGCTTCCTGACAGCTGATTTGGGTAGTATAATACAGCAGAAAGTAGGGTTCAGTGGCCCCTTGGTCCCAGTGTCACTGCACCTACTGCCCCGTGGATAGCTACACCCTATCTGAATTACATTTACAAGCCACTCACTCTCACGCCCCTAGACTGGTACGTAGAAGCCTGTAGGCTTTATGTTCCATCAAGTTGAACTTTCTTTCTATAGAATTAGGTGCGAGTACACTGATATTTCCGGCCATTTCCGACCATTCAGTTGCTGCCCTCTTAGTCGGAATCTTTATGGTGGGAGAAGCTAAGATAAATCTGAAAGTCTATCCATTGACTGCCTTTTCTTTACCTGTAGTAAAGACAACGAGAACTGAAACAGGAAAGTACATACTGCAAACTGATTCAATCTATACCATCAATTTGTGACTATTTTTAGGCCAGACACAGATGTGCAGTACTCGTGCACATCCATCTCTTGAGCTCTGTCTAATTTAATTTAGATCAATATATGGCAAAAAACTGCAATCTTCATGCCAATTTCTTCTTGGCTTCCTCTGCTGGCATTTCTTTTAGGTGGGTAGGGCAATCACCGTTCCCATTCTAAACGGGGCCTCTCCGGATAAAAATGCAGAGGGCATTTTCTCCACAGAGACATGACTTAAGGAGAAGGTGGTTGCATGAATTAGCACCTAAATATCCTATCAAACTGTTTCAGTCTCCTGAGGCACCATGAGAGGGCAGAGAACCAGAGTGGCAACTTTGTAGCAGTATAGCACCGTAATATTGAGTTCTAAATATGTAAAAAAATATGGCAGATATAGAGCCAATGAAAAATACCATGAAGGTAAGTATATATAAGTAAGCATAGATTTGCTATGAAATTTACACGTCTTAAAAAAATAAATAACTGTATCAAAATATTTAAAAAACGAAAAACAAATAATACTAATTATTGGGGGAAAACCCCCAAAATAATATGGGTATGTATCTCAATGTATGTATCTTTTTTACTTACTAGAGGAATTAAAAATAAATTAATATATTTAGAAAAACATAAATACAAATATTATATACATACATACATATGTATAAATGTATCATTATAGCCACAAAAAGGAGAGCAAAACATCAATGACCTATAAGATGATAAGTGTGATATTAAGGGTTTATTTACATATAATAATGCATATCTGTCACAAGGCGTAAATATGATAAAAACAATTGTATCTATAAGTGCTTCACTTTTGAAATATTGGGGGGTGGGAATATAAACAAAAAAACATAATAAGTAAAATTTAAAAAACCCTTAATTTATAGCAAAAACAGAAAAGCCTGAGTTTGTAACTATTTATCCATACATGTTCATATAAGACTTTATCTGGTACAATTTTCTATCTCCTAATTATTTTCCATATGCATATCAAGTTCAAATATCTATGTATATATACCTTTTATGACTGGGTATGTATCTACATATTTATATATTTTCCTCCCACTGCGGAGAAACAAAAATTAACTAATCTCCCCAAACCTTATCAAACCACCACTCTACGACTCATCCTATTCCTCTTCCACAATACATCCTACCTCCACTCTCGGACTCATCACACACCTCTTTTACTACTTTGAACTCCCAAATAATCCTTTCTAAACTCTTCCCTCCTTTATTCATCCTTTATCAGATTCATCCTATTAACAAGCTCACATGACTGCCGCTCCGACCACTCCCAAGAACAATGTATATTTCCTTCTACTGATCCACCACTAATCCACCTTTGGGTTCCAGAGTAGGGTGCTATTTGCAGAAAAGCGCTTCAATGGCTTGTCATGGGTAGTAAATGCTATATAAATACAATTACAATGTGAAGCCAACCATTACACTGAACAACTAAAGTGAAATCTGGGTGAGTCAAACAGTAAAAGAGAATTAAGCCTTTTGAAACTGTGTACATTCATAAATTCAGGCATACCCTCTCACTGAAACTCAGTCACTTAGTAGTCCACATATTCTGTGTCCCGCTTGTTACATTCAAGTAATGATTGGTACATTTGTCTATCCATCTCCTCCGTTGTCACTCTTACCAGAGCTCAGGAACTAATTGTTATATGCAACTCTACACTTCCATATTGTCCGTCAAAGAATTCTTCTGCTCAGTCCTACAACTTTATAATCTTTGACCCAAGCACTTCATGTTTTGCAATTTAATCATTGGTCCTTTCTCTTTGGTGCACTTCTTCTTCATTCGGTTCACATTTGAGATGATTATAAGCTTTGTTAACCACCTCCTACCCAGCCTTCACACCCCCAGTCACACCTTCTCCTATATTGATTCTTCCATTTGGCTCTTTCTCGTCATCTTTAGCGTGCAGTGTTTTGATGGTATTGTCTATGATGATTGCCACGCTCCAAGCCGTTTCTTGAGTGCTCTATCCTCCTAACTTACTCTCTGGTATTACATTTCTCCACAGTTCTATCTCCCCCTCTCTCATCACTTGTGATTTCCATCATCTTCTTTGTCACCAGTAGTGGACTATCCTATAAGATAGTTGAGAGTTTAACCAACAAGCTGGTATCTTTAAGGAGGAGATGTCAGGAGCAGGTAAGTCTGACCTGTGATTGACCACTTCCCAGTTCTACCACTCTTTCTGAGACAAATCAGATAGATTACTGGTTCTACTCCATCTCAACTGATCTCAAACACAAACTGGACATGTGATTGGCACAGCCATACAGGCTTCCCAAAGACACTAGTTTGTTATGAAGAGCCCTGCTTGCAAAAGGTACAACTCTCTTCACCATCACTGTCCAGTATGACCTAACATCCTTTTGCCCATTTGGGGTCTTATTGCTCATTTGCCATTCCTGCCCTGCATGTTACCATCTGCATTACTATATCCGCTTTACCTACTATACCCCCATTTTGCTATAGATACATATAAAGCCTGCTTGTTCCTTGGCTAGGTTGGCCCTGGATAGATGTTTGCATAGTTTAACAGCTCCTTCCCAATGCTGAGCTCCCCTTTGTTTAACAGACCTTAGCGGGGAAAATATCTAGCATTAGAAAGTAAGTCTGCGACTTTCTCTTTACTGGGAACGAAGTACCCATTGTAGCACTTTACTCTTTTAAGGTAGTGAAGGAGTGCAGTCCAAGCACTAGACAAGGAAGGCGGTGTGTGTGAATGGTACCCCAGATAGCAGGTACACAACAACACTCAGTGAATCTTTAGCAAGTCAGTGCTTTTTTTTAAATTAAAAGGAAAGGTTATTGATTGCACACAGTACTAAATACTGCACATTAATTTACAAATATCTACAAATAGAAAAACGGAAATGCCTATAGTGACCCCCTCATAACACTTTACACTCCTAGTGAGTCTTGAACCTTTCGACCACAGTACGCGCTACCTATATTCGATGCAATATAAGGTGGAGTTGTTACAAGAAAGGCAGGCCTTCTGGCTTTGTCATGGTGTCACTACATTAGTAAATGCAGAAATACAGCATGATGAAACAATACAGCACCATGTGAAATCATGGTTGCACCTTGCAATGACATTTATTAAGGCCTCCCTTGACCCACTGTAACATTCAGGTTATCAATACAGCATTTCAAAATATGGCAATGACCTTTATTAAAACTTATTATGCTTCACTGTTAATTTTGTGTTTATCACTAAAACCTTTTCATGAATTTGATGAAGGCATTTTCCATTGCATTATCAATTTTGTAACAGTAAATAAAACGTTTCAATTCAATAGGTACATGAGTTTTGATTCACAAATGTAAACTTTTACCAAAAGTCAAAGTTTAGACCTGAAGACCTGAAGTCTAAGTTAAGACCTAAAGTCTAACTTTTGACTTCTGGTCTAAACTTAGACCAAACGTCTAACTTTACTAGTAGTAAAGTTAGACTTTAGGTCTAACCTTAGACTTCAGGTCTAAATTTAGACTTTTGGTCTAAGTTTACCTTTGTGAATCAGGCCCTCTGTGTGCAAAGACACCAACTCTAAAAGTGTTTTTAAGTCAATTGGAATCTCTCCTGGGATCCTGAATGCACTTACCTGAGACACATAGGGCAAATTTTGGACACAACGTCGGGAGGAGGGGGCTCAGGCACCTCAGGAAGCCACCCAAATGTATGTATGTATATGTATAGGCATTTATATAGCGGGAATCGAACCCTGGTCCCGGGCCGTCCTCTGCTCTCGGGTCTGCCGCCTCTAACCAGTGAGCCACACTACCTCATCACTCTACAGTGTTGGTGGGGCCCTTACCCACTCTTAAGGTAATACAGAAGAAAAACAGTGCAAATATTTGAGTGCCCCAGAGGATTTTGGAATGTGTGCCTTTTTAATGAATTGCTTTGCTGCCCAAACATCTTTGTCCCTTTTCTATCTATTTTCCTAGAGGCCGAACGTCCCTGCCCTGCAATGGGGTACCTGACATATGCCCACACTGATCGCCTGGCATTCCGCCCAGTTGATAAGACACTGTACACTGAGTCAGCATGTTTACTTTCTCCCGAATGTATGGCAAGTGGTTGTCAATGGCTACAGGATGCATCTCTCATCCTCCAGACACAGGCACAGGGGACGGGAGAGCCCAGGCCTTGGTCCTGGAGTGATGGGGCCCCCTGAGACAATCCTTGAAGCGTCAAGCCTTGGTGGATGGGATCCCCTGGGTTGAAAGTGATCTGGGGACCTGCGCCACCTGTCAATTAACATTAATAAAGAAGAGGCTGCGCCAAACCCAGTTGAATTGTCCCTCCCCAGAAGAATAACTGTAATATGCAGTGGATCACTATGGTCTCGTTTCCAGCTTGGTCTCCAGGCCTCGTTTTGCTCCTCGTGGCCAGCTCTAGCCACCAGGAATATTCTCTTGAAGCCCCCTGACCTCCAATGTTTACTTTTTGGTGGGAGCTAAAGTTTGCTTCTTTCTTGCTAGCCCTGTCCTGAGCCTTGATGAACCCTTCTGCTTGGAGGGGTGTCTTCCACAGCCACTTTTCAGTCAACAAGCAGAACACTCTCTATTCTACACTCTCCTGGTCCCATAGATTTGGCTGTCTTGCAGGGCACCCATGTCAACAGGGAAGTAAGTGGCCAGTCCACTGTAGCCCCAGGGTAGCCCTCCTGGGTCCCCCAGCAGATCCATTCCTCTTACTGTTCCTCAGTTGGCATAAAGGGGGCAGCAACATTGGCAATTGAAAGACATATTCTAGAACTGGGTGCCAGCTAAAGTTTTTAAACCCAAAATTCCATCCTTGTAGAGGCTCAGAGGTTTCCCTCCTTCCAGCTAGGCATTATTCTGGTGTCACAGCCCTTGGTCAAGTGCCTTTTCTAATGTCTATCCCTTTTGCACGGGTGGGGAGGTAAGTAGGTACCTCCGTTCCATTCTAGGGGTTTCACCATCCATCCCTATTTGCCCCAACCCTCCTGCACAGCCTTCTGGGACATTTCAACAAGACAGATTCAAGTGGTCTGTTCTCACTCAAGAGGCCAGCTATTCTTTTTTTGGTTTTTGTTGATTTAGCCATAAGCATAGCACAATATAATACAAAAATGAAGAAACATAAGAAAAGACAAGACATAGGTATCATGTAAAATAAAAAAAATACCAACATAATGCAAGTAAATAAATCTTTAAATTATAACCATTGACAGGGAAAGAAAAAAGAAAGATACAGATATAGTACTATATGGAGTATCAGGAGACATAATAAAGAAAAGAAAAAGGGAGAGCGAAAAGTAAGAGAAAAAAGAGAAATAAGAAAATCAAAACACAATTGCAGAATTGGGAGGGAGGCTAACCCTTCTATGTATCTGCACTCACCACAGGAGCGAAAGTTAGGAGTGCCATAGATGCATGCCTTACAGTGAATCAAATCTTGTAATTGTAAAACTGTGAAACTGGATTCATATTTTTACTGTGGATTGCATTGCGTAACTGTAAAATTATCTTTATTATTATTTTTCTTTCTGTTTTGGATTGTATTGTCAATGGCACTTGCTTGCCATGAAAGGCCTTTGTTTAAATTAACTCAAACAATACAAAGTCTACAACATATGTGGATGGTGCTGTGCCCCCTGCCTTCTACTAGGTCACAGTGCTCACAACAGCAATGCCCATCGTGTCAGACCACCTGCCGTCTTACAAGAACACATTTTAAGAGAAAACTGAGAACATACTCTCTACATTCACCATATAAGTAATTAGTTAGCAGTTACAGCATTCAACAAGAACTATACAAACCTAGAAAATACATAAGCAATTTGGTCTAGCTCTCTAGCTTCACTATTCCAATAAAACTTACTACTCAATAAAACTGACATACTCAGCCCACACACTTCCACAAAACAGAATCAGACTCCAGCCGTCTGCAATGGAATCATTTGGGAAGTAATTCTGCAATGTGGTATTAATCACAGACTGTGTGCTATACAAGTGCCAAATAATAATAAAAACATGAACCTGCCTCAGCATTGGAGTATAGTGGTCCAGGCTTGTAACACATATGGCTGGCTTCGCTTTAGAGTGATCTTCCAGGCCAAGTGGAGCGGTAGCCTTTTACAAAAACGGAGGGAAAGATAAAAACCTATACATTTTTCTGCAAAAAAGAAATGTTTCTTCCTTTCCCCATTTGTCCTGTGTATTTATTCCTATTGGAACTGAGGATTCACTCTTGTTAAATAAGTCCCCACCCGCTTCTCTTTGATTTGTAGGGTAGTCCAGGAAAACAGCACAACTCAGAATCCTTCTGTGAATCTGAATAGTAACATATGCAACACAATGGGCCCGATTCACAGAACTATCTTCAGACTAAATCCTAAACTTACTACCATTTTGGTATTCACAGAAGGTACTTACTCATTTTGGTATTCACAGAAAGCACTTACCCATTTCGGTATTCACAGAAGTTAGGAGTCCTAACTAGAGGACTCCTAAATGCCTTCTGTGAAAACCAAAAGTCTTAAAGTTAGGATTTTTCTCAGTTTAGGAGTAGTAAAGTTAGGACTCCTAACTTTAGGACTCCTAAATGCCTTCTGTGAATACCGAAAGTCTCAAAGTTAGGATTTTTCTTAGTTTAGGAGTAGTAAAGTTAGGACTCCTAACTTTAGGACTCCTAAATGCCTTCTGTGAATACCGAAAGTCTTAAAGGTAGAATTTTTCTAACTTTGGGAGTCCTAAAGTTAGGAGTCCTAACTTTACTACTCCTAAACTGAGAAAAATCCTAACTTTAAGACTTTCGGTATTCACAGAAGGCATTTAAGAGTCCTAAAGTTAGGACTCCTAACTTCTGTGAATACCGAAATGAGTAAGTGCCTACTGAGAATACCAAAATGAGTAAGTGCCTTCTGTGAATACCAAAATGGTAGTAAGTTTAGGATTTTGTCTTAAGTTAGTTCTGTGAATCGGGCCCTTAGTTCCTCAGAATCATATTTGTGGAATACATACAGTAACTTCAGTTAATTTACATAGACATATTAGATGGCTCTTAAACAGAATTGCTTTTCTTTAGATTATGACAGTGTAAAAAAAATTCAAACATACTCAAGGAGTGAAGATGGTACTATGAAAGCGACAGTTTAAATTCATCATTTATATTAGCTTGGTTTAGCAACAGCATTAGTCTATAGACAATCTTCATCAAATGTAATTTCATGTCAAAATATGTATGGTAATTGTATTCATATACAGCTTCCTAATCCTGATGAGGGGTTGATGTGCTCTATGTTGGTGTGCAGTCTAAATCTTGAGTTTTTATTATCGACTGGACAGAATATCGACATGGCAGTAATATCGAGGTAAGGAATATCGATGTTAATGTTATCGATTTTTAAGTGTTTAAAAAAATATCTAAGTATAAAATATCGAGTAGTTTATATCGAGTGTAGAGAATATCGAGTTTTTGTATAAGTAAAAAATATCGAATGTCAAAATATAGATTGTTAGACTATCGAAAGAGAAAATATCCAGTGTTAGAATATCGATTTGTGAAATGTAGAATGTTTATAATGTTGTAGTTTTAATTTTTTTTGTTAAATATTGTTTATGTTTATTATTTCATGAAATAAAATATATAAATAATGTAAATAAAAATGATTAAATATGTAGTTAAAAAATAAAAAAAATATTTAGGAGCGGGTTGTGGGTTTTTAGGGGAATAGGGTGGGAAGTGTTTTAAAATATATAAAAATAAATTATAATTTTTTTTATAATTGTAAAATGTTGTATTAATATATGTTTTAGTAGCGGGTTGTGGGTTTTCAGGGGAATAGGGTGGAAAGTGTTTTAAAATATGTATAAATTAAATTTCGAAATTCATTTTAAATTATTTATATAAATGTAGATACTTTTTTTTTATTTATTTCGAAAATAATTTGAAAAATGTATTTAAATTTAGATATTTATTTGAAATTAATTTCGACATTAATTTTAAATTATTTATTTAAATTTAGATATTTATTCGAAATTAATTTCAAAATTAATTTTCAATTATTTACTTAAATTTTGAAATTTATTTGAAATTAATTTCGAAATGTATTTTAAATTATTTATTTAAATTTAGGAACTTATTTGAAATTAATTTGGAAAATAAATTTAAATTATTTATTTATATTTCGAAAATTATATAACATTTTTTATTGTATGAAATATTTGTGCTTTAGGATTGTGTACTGTAATTTTTGGAAAATAAATTTTGAATTTTTGTAAAAATTTTAAAATTAAATTGCAATAATTATGTTAAGTTATATATTTAAAATTACAAATTTATTACAAATTTATTTTTGTTTGAAATGTTTGTGTTTTAGGATTGGGTAGTGTGATTTTTGGGTAATAAAATTGGAATCTTTGTAAAAAAAATTAAATTTTAAATTTATTAAAAAAGATTTTTTTTAATTTATACATTTTATAAAAAAAATTAATTTTAGAATATAATTTAGTTTTAGGACTGGGTTTTGGTTGTTTTGGGAACTAAGCTACGAATTAAAAAAAAATATTTAGAAATTAAAATTAGAAATTAATTTAAAATATTTCATGTAAATTTGTATTCATTTTTTTAATGTAATATTGTATAAAATATTTATTTTTTAGGAGTGTGTTGTTGAATTTTTGTAAGTTATATGGCTTTAGTGTCTAGTATCTTCAATGAGTTTATACTTGGTGGAGTGGGAATAGTAATTTGTAAGGAGTGAATGTTCAGAATCTTCTCTGACTTTATACTTTGTGGAGTGGGAATAGTAATTTATATGGGTTTAATGTCCAGCATCTTCCCTGATTTATACTTGGTGGAGTGGGAATCGTAATTTATATGGGTTGAATGTTCAGCACCTTCCCTGACTTTATACTTGGTGGAGTGGGAATAGTAATTTATAAGGGTTTACGGTACAGCACCTTCCATGAGTTTATACTTGGTGGAATGGGAATAGTAAATCATGAGTATTGAATGTCCAGCATCTTCCCTGAGTTTATACTTGGTGGAGTGGGAATAGTAATTTATATGGGTTGAATGTCCAGCACCTTCCCTGACTTTATACTTGGTGGAGTGGGAATAGTAATTTATATGGGTTTACTGTCCAACACCTTCCATAATTTTATACTTGGTGGAGTGGGAATAGTAAGTTATATGGGTTGAATGTCCAGCACCTTCCCTGACTTTATACTTGGTAGAGTGGGAATAGTAATTTATATGGGTTGAATGTCCAGCACCTTCCCTGACTTTATACTTGGTGAAGTGGGAATAGTAATTTATATGGGTTTACTGTCCAGCACTTTCCCTGAATTTATACTTGGTGGAGTGGGAATAGTAATGTTTATGGGTTTACTGTCAGCACCTTCCCAGACTTGGTGGAGTGGGAATAGTAATTTATATGGGTAGAATGTCTAGCACCATCCCTGAGTTTATTCTTGGTGGAGTGGGAATAGTATTTTTTAAGGGTTTACTGTCCAGTACCTTCTCTGAATTTATACTTGGTGGAGTGGGAATAGTAATTTATATGGGTTGAATGTCCAGCATCTTCCCTGAGTTTATACTTGGTGTAGTGGGAATAGTAAATTATATGGGTTTACTGCCCAGCACCTTCCCTGAGTTTGTACTTGGTGGAGTGGGAATAGTAATTTATATAGGTTTACTGTCCAGCACCTTCCCTGAGTTTATACTTGGTGGAGTGACAATAGTAATTTATATGGGTTGAATGTCCAGCACCTCCCCTGACTTTATACTTGGTGGAGTGGAAATCGTAATTTATATGGGTTTACTGTCCAGCACCTTCCCTGAGTTTATAATTGGTGGAGTGGGAATAGTAATTTATATGGGTTCACTGTCCAGCACCTTCTCTGAGTTTATACTTGGTGGAGTGGGAATAGTAATTTATATGGATTTACTGTCCAGCACCTTCCCTGAGTTTATACTTGGTGGAGTGGGAATAGTAATTTATATGGGTTGAATGTCCAGCACCTTACCTGACTTTATACTTGATGGAGTGGGAATAGTAATTTATATGGGTTTACTGTCTAGCACTTTCCCTGAGTTTATACTTGGTGGAGTGGGATTAGTAATGTTTATGGGTTTACTGTCCAGCACCTTCCCTGACTTTATACTTGGTGGAGTGGGAATAGTAATTTATATGGGTTGAATGTCCAGCACCTTCCCTGAGTTTATTCTTGGTGGAGTGGGAATAGTCATTTTTAAGGGTTTACTGTCCAGCATCTTCCCTGAGTTTATACTTGGTGGAGTGGGAATGGTAATTTATATGGGTTTACTGTCCAGCACCTTCCCTGAGTTTATACTTGGTGGAGTGGGAATAGTAATTTATAAAGGGTTTACTGTCCAGCACCTTCCCTGAGTTTATACTTGGTGGAGTGGGAATATTAATTTATATGGGTTGAATGTCCAGCACCTTCCCTGACTTTATACTTGGTGGAGTGGAAATCGTAATTTATGAGGGTTTACTGTCCAGCACCTTCAATGAGTTTATACTTGGTGGAGTGGGAATAGTAATTTATATGGGTTGAATGTCCAGCCCCTTCCCTGACTTTATACTTGGTGGAGTGGGGATAGTAATTTATATGGGTTTACTGTCCAGCACCTTCCCTGAGTTTATACTTGGTGGAGTGGGAATAGTAATTTATATGGGTTTACTGTCCAGCACCTTCTCTGGGTTTATACTTGGTGGAGTGGGAATAGTAATTTATAAGGGTTTACTGTCCAGCACCTTCCCTGAGTTTATACTTGGTGGAGTGGGAACAGTAATTTATATGGGTTGAATATCCAGCACCTTCCCTGACTTTATACTTTGTGGAGTGGGAATAGTAATTTATATGGGTTGAATGTCCAGCACCTTCCCTGACTTTATACTTGGTGGAGTGGGAATAGTAATTTATAAGGGTTTACTGTCCAGTGTCCTCCCTGAGTTTATACTTGGTGGAGTGGGAATAGTAATGTATATGGGTTTACTGTCCAGCACCTTCCCTGAGTTTATACTTGGTGGAGTGGGAATAGTATTTTATATGGGTTGAATGTCCAGCACCTTCCCTGACTTTATACTTGGTGGAGTGGGAATGGTAATTTATAAGGGTTCACTATCCAGCACCTTCTCTGAGTTAATACTTGGTGGAGTGGGAATAATAATTTATATGGGTTTACTGTCCAGCACCTTCTCTGAGTTTATACTTGGTGGAGTGGGAATAGCAATTTATATGGGTTGAATGTCCAGCCGCTTTCTTGAGTTTATACTTGGTGGAGTGGGAATAGCAATTTATAAGGGTTGAATGTCCAGCACCTTCACTGAGTTTATAGTTGGTGGAGTGGGAATAGCAAAAACTTTGTAGAGATATACATTTTGGTTGGTAGAATATTACAATTATTATTTGTATGTAAATATATTAACTATAGTAGTAATTTTATTTATTGTTATATTAGTAATACATTGATAAAGAAATCACAATTTTTATAATTAAAAAAATAAATTAATAAATAATAAAAAAATATTTACATTATATTTTATTTACAAAATTAAAAAAGAAGGCACACACATGGTTAAGTGAAAACATTTACAAACAGTTTATTAACATGTAAAAAGAAATGGTAAGTAGAGTAAAAGTTTTTATTTGCAGTATAATTATGTTAGTGAATAGTTAAAAAAAATAATTTAATAGCAAGTAAATATTTGGATATTAAAAATAATCATACATTGCATTGAGATAACTTTTATGTTAATTCACAAAAATTGGAAATGTAAATTTTTATAACAAATATAATTACTAAGGGGGTCATTAGGATGGCGGGCGGACTTTGCCCACCCGCCATCCTCGTGGTAATAGGGACCGCCCGCCATAAGGGCGGGGGTCCCGTGGGGGGTATTAGGATGTGCCCGCCACAGTGGCGGGCACATCCTGCATGTTAAGCATTGTGGCGGGTGGTGCTCTCAGCACCGCCCGCCACAATGCTTAAAAAGCACTTTTGCATTTGCATAATCAAAGCGGCAGGCACCGCGCGGTGTGCACCCCCCTACTCTCCTTCACTCTGGGGGCCCGCAGGGGGCCCCCATAGTGAAGTCCGCATGCCTTTCCGGAAAGGCATTGAAAAATGCCTATCATAATATGGCTGGCGGTGTCTGATTGACACCGCCACCATATTATTCCTTTTCCGCCCCGGCCGCAAGGCGACCGTGGCGGAAAAGCAGCGGACGGTCTTTCCGTCCGTCGAGGTCCCCCCCGCCATACTAATATGGCGGTGGGAATTCTGGTGATGATGTCGGGCGGATCGCCCCCGCCAGGCCGGCAGTGGCTACCACCACCCTTGCGGGGGCAATCCACCCGACATCATAATGGGCCCCATAGTGTACAATTTATTTCATAACAATTACTTTAAACCACATACAAAATAGAAATATTTTAATAGTAAACATGTTGAAAATAATTGTTATATTTGTTGTACATACATTTTTTAGTACTTTATAGTACAAATCATTGATAGATACATTTTTTACAGATTTAAAATAGTAACATTTTTGTTGGTTACAAAATGATAATATTTATTTTATAAATTAATAAAATTAATATTGAAATATTAATAATATTCATTTTTACAAAAGTAAATAATGAGAAATAATTTTTAGACTGTACATACATTTTATAATCACATTAACATATTTATTAGCATAAGGTTTAACAGAAAGTGAATGATAACAGTAATTCCAACATTTTAATTAATGACAAAGTGTACATATAAATAATATTTTCTTTTTCATACTTCATTAAATAATATTGTAAATACTTTTTTAAATAAATATATATTTATAATTATTTAAAAAAATTATTAGGAGAAATAATATATAATGTAAGCCTATATTTTTAATTTTTAAGTGTAAGAAAATAGAAAATAAATAAGCTTTTCAGTTATACACAGACTATTTTTTAACCGCGTATTGTTATTTTGTTTGATTTGGTACTGGAACAGCTCGCTGTTGGATGCTGCGTCGCGTTGGAGAGGGTAAGTTTGTTTTTGTTGTATTTTACAAGTTAGTACATTTAATTTAAGTGTATGTGTGGTGTATTTAGGTTGAGTAGGATTGTAATATCGATCATACATTGTGTTTTAGGTGTTAGCTCGAGTGTACGATATTTAGTGTTTATCGCGTTTTAGTGCTAGGTGTGTGAGGTATGTGTATATGTTTAAATGTTACTAAATGCCTATGTTGATAGTATAAACATGTATTTTTATATGTGTATGGGTGTATTTGTGTGGGTGGATATGTCTTTTTTCTATTTTTAGGTTGTCGTCGCCCTTTTAGTTTTTGGAGGAGCTCCGTTTTTTTTTAAGTAGTGTGACGAGTGTTATATACTTACATTTTTACACACATACTTTGTTTTTCGGGTTTTCCAGGAGCGTTTATTTTTTTAAATTACTATTTTCGGGTTTTGAAGGGTATACTCTGTAGATTACATTGGAGAGGATTCGCCATGGATTTGCTTGTATTTTTTCATTTTTTTTTGGGCTTCCTTGAATTGCATGGACATTTTGGATTATTTGGTATGGATTTTTTAACATTGGATTACTTTTGAAGAAGCGACAGAAACTGTAAGTATATAAAGAAATGTTTTTGGGTGGGAAATCTGTTTTAATTTGTTGTATTGCTATGTTATATGTAACAGTTTGAAAGTAAATTATCATAATAAATGTATTAAATGTGTTTGAAATTGATTTGATAATTTAATTACAATTTGTTACATATAGTAATGGTAGGAAAATTTATATTTATAAATGGGTAATGTTGTATGTATAGTTGTGATATATTTTATATAATCGTTTTAGCTATCATTGAGAGATATTCTAGTCCTTTGGTACTTGGATAGATGGTAACCTTTCTTTGGAGTGTGTTATAATATTTTTTGGTTTGTTTAGTTAATTTTGGTCCTATCAGGGTTACTGATTGCTCCATTCGGAGCTCTTGGTAACTCTGCTCTTTTTGTAGAGATTGAATTAATTTGTAAAGAGTAGGTGTTCCTCTGCCTGTGGTTGCTTTGAAGGCGTTATGCCATCCCTCAACTGCGT
The DNA here is from genome assembly GCF_964263255.1 of Lissotriton vulgaris. Taxonomy (NCBI): domain Eukaryota; kingdom Metazoa; phylum Chordata; class Amphibia; order Caudata; family Salamandridae; genus Lissotriton; species Lissotriton vulgaris. Next base: position 955,658,742 of record NC_141697.1, on the reverse strand, counting down.
TGTTTGTTTTTGCTTCCTTATTTAGGGTGCTAAGGTAGACATTCCACCAGGCTATTTGATATTTTGGTTGTCTTCTCTGACCTGATCGGTGTAGCCTTCCTACCCATGTATCTTCGAAGTAGTCAAGCATAGGACTAAATCTTTATTTGTTTCTTTTATAGTTGGGGCTGTCTATTAATAGGTTATAGTGCTCTGCAACGTCTGTTACAGGAACATAGGCTAGAGATATAAGTTTTTTAATTTGATAAGCAAAGTTGCTATCTGTGGCGTATTGGACACATAGGGGTCCATTAGGATGGCGGGCGGAAAAAGTCCGCCCGCCACCCTAACGGAGATCGGGACCGCCCGCCTAAAGGGCGGGGGTCCCGACATTGGCATTCCTCAAATTAACATTGTGGCGGGCGGTGCTCACTGCACCGCCCGCCACAATGTTAAAAACAAATGCACGCATTTGCATAATCGTAGCGGCAGGCACCGCGCGTTGCCTGCCGCTGCGATTATGCAAATGCAGGGGGGTACCACAGGTACCTCCCCGTGTGCCACCCCCCTTTGGCCGTCACTCTGGGGGCCCACAGGGGCCCCCCAGAGTGAACACCGCATGCCTTTCCGTGGCGCCACGGAAAGGCATTGAAAAACGCCTATTCTAATATGGCTGGCGGTGTCTGATAGACACCGCCACCATGTTATCCCTTTTCCGCCCCGGCCGCAAGGCGACCGGGGCGGAAAACAGGCGGGCGGTGTTTCCCACCGCTGCGGTCCCCTCTTCCATCGTAATATGGCGGGGGAATGCTGGGAAGGATGTCGGGCGGATTGCCTCCGCCAGGGTGGCGGTGGCCACCGCTACCCTGGCGGAGGCAATCCGCCCGACATCCTAATGGGCCCCTTAATGTAGATTTCTGTAGATGTCACCATATACATTGATTAAAATGATAATAGCAAGCTTGTATTGCTGTGTGTGGGTATATTTTAAGGATACTGTTTATCATTGCTTTTTCGAAATCAATGATCATTTTTTGTGGGAAATAGTAATTAGTTTGTTGTTTGACTTTGGTTAGGATTTCTTGGTAGGTAGATTGTTGTTTGTTTGGTAGGAGGGCATATAGGAATGGAATATTAGCATTTTGAAAATGACCATGGATAGTGTACTATTGGTAAAAAGGTTTAGGACATACTGCAAAAGTACCATCCATCATCCAAGTTTGGCATTGGTTTAGTTCAGTCATGTTGTCTGCAGTGGCAAACAGTATTATTCTTTTATATTTTGGGTTGTTGTCATATAGTATAAATGGTTCATTATTATGAGTTAGACAGTGGTCAGGGGGAAATTGCACTTCTTCAAAAGTTTTAGGTGTGGGAGGAGTAGTTGCTGTAGCTCTTTCTTGTCTAGCTATGGTTCTTTTAAGGGAATCTATACTTGGTAGTTGGCTAGAGGCATGTTGGGGTAGAACACTTAAATGCTGTTTTAGAATAGCAGTTGTTGCTATATCAGTAGTAGTGCTAGCTTCTTTTAGGGAATCAAGCATTTCTCTAATCTCTATTTCTGTAACATTGGGTGGGTGGTTATGTTCTTTAGTATAAGTTACAGTAGTTTTCCTGAGTTATAGCTCTCCCATAACATTTGTTAGAATAGTATTTAGTGCATTTCCAAAAAACTTTCATATCTTTCTGTTTCTCTTGAGTGTATACATATCCCATGTAACAAAGAAGCATTTTCCCTTTCTGAGAATACACACATTTTGCTCCTTCAGTCATGTTTGCTTTTTGGTGCTAGGAGAAATTAAACATTACATTATTAGAAAAGTATTTAAATAATGTATTTAGTATTATAATAACATTGATTTGCACGTTAATTATTTACCAGTTTATTTCTTTGTTGAATTCAGGTGTTGCTTTTCTTCGAAATTTTCTTTTTGCTGTATTTCTTCTGTACCTGTTAAGATGGAGAAGATGTGTTACAAGAATGTATATTTGTTTATGTTTCTTTTGTTGTGCTCTGCTAGCTAGTCTGTCCTTAGTTTTTAATTTATTAAGGTTTTTAGTCATTGTTTAGATTAGATACCTACGTTTTATCTTTTTTATTTGAAGTGTTGATGTTGTGCAGTTTTTCAATAATTTCTTTTTATCTGTACAAAGTAGAGCAGGAATAAAAGAGATGTTTCAGTTATTTGTTTTCTAAATACAGGTTTGAAGTCTTAGATTTACTTTTTTTAAATATATAAAGTTGGTAGTACTTGCTTTAGATAGGTGTAGCTGGTTTTTGGTAGAAGTCAATCCGTTCTCTTTCAGCAAACTGGCAGAGTTTCTCCTTCCTTTTTTTTGGTGTTTTAGATTGCGATTTTAGCAGGTGTAATTCTTCTTTTTATAGGATGTGTTAAATTGTTTCTGAAAGTTTATTAGTTATACACTTTGATTGCTTGTTCTTATTTGATTTTATTTGATTTTTTTTTACTTGTTTTGGTAATTGTTTTCCTTAAATTGGTGACGCCAATTAATGTTTTCTTTATGGGTAATATATATAAAGAAAGTGGTCCTAGACACAGATTTAAAACACGGCTAGTGATGTGAGTCTTACTTTTTCACAATACACAAATAGTCAGACTAAATCTGAACATACAAACACATGGAGATGTATTATTAGCTTAATTCAGCTCAAATTGCAACAAAAAAGGCAAACAAATGCAGAAAACCCAACACAACAGTATTATAACAAATTCTACTGCAGTTTATTTACAAATTCATAAACATTTCGGCAAAAAAAGAGAGAGGAAAGGAAAGGATGGTGCTCGAGTAGAGGAAGGTGCAAGTATAGATTTACAGTGATTCAGTGCAAAAAAGAAATTATTTGTACATTGCACATATGAAGCCTACCCATTCACAATTTATATACAATATTATACAGGGGGACAGGGAGGGGCAGGTGTAGGCTTAAAAAACAACGGGGGGATCGTCGACGTTTCGACCCTGGCGCAATAAGGGAAAGTCACGACCTCTGCTGCGGGTCTTCTTCAGGACGGAGGTGGGGACAAGGGGCGGGGAAGCACCTGTAATGGTAAGTATAAATATTTTACAATTTTTAATGTAGGGTTCCAATCTAAAAGAAGTTAAAAGAGAGGTGTTGGGTACGTTACCAATTGAGAATGATAAGGTGTCGCAATTCCAGATCAGTTGGGCCCAACTGTACAAATAATTTCTTTTTTGCACTGAATCACTGTAAATCTATACTTACACCTTCCTCTACTCGAGCACCATCCTTTCCTTTCCTCTCTCTTTTTTTGCCGAAATTTTTATGAATTTGTAAATAAACTGCAGTAGAATTTGTTATAATACTGTTGTGTTGGGTTTTCTGCATTTTTTTGCCTTTTTTGTTGCAATTTGAGCTGAATTAAGCTAATAATACATCTCCATGTGTTTGTATGTTCAGATTTAGTCTGACTATTTGTGTATTGTGAAAAAGTAAGACTCACATCACTAGCCGTGTTTTAAATCTGTGTCTAGGACCACTTTCTTTATATATATACAGTTACCCAGGTCCTATTGATTTCTTGGGTTCACCCCATTGTTTTCAATGTTCTTTATGGGTAAAGCAATTTTTTTCAATGGTTAATGGCGTTTTTTAAGATTTAAAGTGAAAGAATATTTATTATGTGCAGTAAGCAATGTTTTATTATTTGCAATGTTGTATATGTATTATAAATTGTTTATTTGATGTAAATGTTTTTTTTATTGTTAGAAATGTTGATTGTATGTTGTATTATTTAAAAAAAAAATATTATGTATATTTGTGATGTGTATATGTTTTATTTATTAGAAAGCGCATTTTGTATGTATTTTGTAAAGTCGATATTATTTAATTTTCGATATTATAGTATTCTATATAGTGATGATAGATATTTTGACTGTGTTTTATGTTAAGGATTGCTGGTCGATGTTTTTTAGATGCGATAATACTGATGGTCGATAATGTTGTAGTTTAAGTATTGGGGGTCGATATTTTTGTAGTCGATAATTTGTCATCGATATTTTGTCTAGTCGATATTCGTTCTGTCGAGGTTATGTCAGTGATTCCTCTATGGTGAGTAGCACGCAGCTCCGGAACCCAAGTTTAGTGGTTAATCTAGTGGTTATTGTTGGTTAATGTGATTAGTCATGTACTTTCAAGACAAAATGCATGCATTTACTCCAGTTACTTTGTGATATATTAATAACAGGTCTGTGTGATCATTAGTGGGTGCTTTGTGGTTTTAGATGAATAGTTAGTGAGTTAGATGGGCTGTCAGATATTAGGTCATGTTAGATTACAGGGATATGATTTTAAAGAGAAGATGAAAACCTGGATAGCAAAGGACTTAAATTGGGTCATTAAAAGGAGATGTTATCCCATCACTTAATGAAATTAAAAAAGGGTTTTAACCTACCTCATACTTTTGTTACTAAATACACAATAATGTCTACCAAGATTTCTAATGTTTTACTGCAATTAGACAATGATACTCTATCATCTTCTCAAAAAACTACAGTGATTACTAACGTAAAACCCCACTCTTAAGCTGCAGTTATATATAAATCTCTTTCCCCCAACACTACAGTTAGACGTGCATTGGTTACTGAATTATAAAGGGATTCTGACCTCAATGTTACATGGTCTGTTGCTACATGTTATAAGATATGGTCAAAACTCCATGTATCTCCTAGAGCAGCTGCGACTACACAAACTCTTTACTATGTATATAATAGAAAGTTGATTACACTTGGAATTTGGCACCTCATGATACATGTTGGTACTGTGAGACACTTAATGCTGGTTTAATGCATATGATATTTACCTGTTCCTATGTACACACATTTTAGATACAAATTTGGTCTCAAATCAATACTTTTTTAAATATAAGTATTCCCAGTGGCATATCACATGAATTTCTAGGAAGTGCTTCCCTAGTTTGGAATATTTTCTACCATAATGTTAAATTAGTTGATATTTTTATTACAATAGCATTTTATCAAACTACTACTAATTGGAAGATAAGTGCTAATTTATCATGTTGTGCTTGGTGGGATGCTATCTGCTTCTATCATAAATTGGATAGAGTGTATTTTAATCCAATAACATTAATTATAAAAAGAGAAAAATATGGTTACCTTTAACGAAATTTCCTAACAAAGCTTGTTTTCACAATAAAACAACACATTTATCTATGGAAGAAGTCATGAAACCCCCAAGATGTACCCTTCTGTTCTTATTCCACTATGTTTTATTTAATGTTTTTTAAGCTAAACATATTTGCCTACAATATGAACAATATTTTCGTTACCTCTAAGATCAAGCCACAGTAAATATTTTCCACTTCTCTTTGTTTCTTCCCTCTCTTTCTCTCCAGCCCCTATTTTCTTTCCTGTTACTTTGTTTTTTTCAAACAGACATTACTTCCTTATTCTTATGCAAGGTATTCTATTTCTAATTGAATTTCAATTCTGTGGTACATTTTTGTTATATTGTTCATAATATTTATAATTGTAACAATAAAGCATATTTATGAACTAAAAAAAATTCACATAATGGCGGAGACATGATCAATGAGCAGGTCAGATCAAAATGCATTGGGAAGGTGGGGTTTTCCGACCTTGGTTTTCTACGAAAGGGCCCAGGCTGACGGAAAAGTAGTCAAAAACCATGCCACCAAATGTCCTCATGCTAATAAAAATCTGGTGCTCCATTGATGAGGGCTACTTGTAGATCTAACATTGCCCATGAATAGGTACCCGAGATGTAATTGGTAATGACCGCGGCCCATACGGTTGTTGCTTTTTTCCATCAACCAGAGTGAAACCCAGACTAGCCGAGGACCAGAAGACGGCGCGCCCTCTTTATGGAATGCTTCTGCTTTAAAGCAGTATTGAAATCGCATATGAAAGTAAATGTCAGATAAAACGACTTCAGGCTGTGCCTGATAAAGCAGACTGAAGGGCTGGCCCAGCTGATGCACTCTAAGAACTGCTGCCAAGGGTGATGCGATTGAGGTGTGGGGGCCCTCCCTTGCCACCAACTGAGCTGATTCAGAAAGTAAACACACAGCCTCATTTGCTAATAAACCATGAGGCCACCAGTTTAGTTGATCAGATGCCAGCCGCACCTACACATCAATATTCAAAGTCCTTGTCCAGAGGTGGTGGCAGCTGCCTCACCAGTGACCAGAATCTGAGTCACTCTTCCTCAGAAACAGCGAGTGGCGATGCGCCGGCTGTGCCAGGTGTCCCGCTGGCACTGGGGCAAGCCTTGCCTTCAAGCCCGCCCTCTCTCTGTGCAGCCCAGTAACTATGAAGTGAAGCATAGAGAGAAATGATTGTATGGCCAAATTGTCAACAAAAATAAATGTTGTTCCAATGATAATTACAGCAATCATTCGTTTAAAAAAAAATCATACAATCAAGTTAGACAAAAATAACAATGAGTAACATATATCTTATTTGACGCTGGTCAGGCACCTCTAAAATATTATTACACCTAGGCCTCATTCTGAGTCACGTGCAGTGGCGTAACAAAACTCGGGCTGTCAGATATTAGGTCATGTTAGATTACAGGGATATGATTTTAAAGAGAAGATGTTATGATCCATTAAATAAGGTATCAGCCAATTACAATAGGAAGGATTGAGGCAGGCTGGCATGAGACCAAAAGTAGGCTAGACTCAGAAATAGAAGGTATGCAGAGGATGAAAGGTAAGTAGAGGGTCACTTTGAAGAAAGAAAGTGTGTCACAGTCAATTCTGCATGCAGGCTTTTATGAGTATAGGTGGAGAGAACTTCCGAACATAGCAAGCAATTGGAGAATGTAAGCTGCAGAAAGACACAACATTATACATAGTGCACTATATCTGGGGCAGAAAACTAAAACAGCGATTCCAAGTGTACACATCATGTAAACATTAAGAGCCCTAGCCTACTGAATGCCAATCCTAGGACAGCTCTTTCAGATATTGTACCTGATCTAGATCTTGGTGGGACTGTGCCCGCAGTTGATTTTTTGGTGGTCTTCCCACCCGCCTCCATGGTGGTCTGCCTGCCTGATTTTGCTGGACACTGATAGGAAGTCTGCCACAGTCACGCCGATTCCTCCAGGATCTGTCTCCTGCGTTGGCAGAGTCACAGACTCAAGCAACTGTTGAAGGGAGTCTCGCCGTGATTCCCGTCGTGCAGATAATGAGCTGCCTTTCCATCAAGGCAACTGTGGCAGGGAAACCTCCAAGTTTGGGTTCATAGAAATTAAGAAAAAGGAGTGAAAACTTATGTATTTTCAGGGTACCACCACTGGTTCCATCTTCAATGCCATTGTACAGGTACTTGCTGTGCTGCTACTACTCCACCATGACGCTCAGCCACCCCGTTGTCACCGTAATCTAAGGTAGGCTTTTGTGGTAGGTGTGCATGTATAATCAATGATGTGTGTGTGTTGTTGGTGTGCAATGCTATATGTAAATACGATGGGCAGTACACATTACCTACATGTACATATTAACATATACACAACAAATATATGTATTGAGATGTGAATAAGTAGTACTAACCTGTTTCCACGTCACCATTGTACCACTCCATCAGGACTGCAAGCCAGCACACTGCCAGCACAATGGGAACATCTAAATCTACTCATCAGGAAACCCCCAGTCTGATGGCAGCTGAGTACTTACAGCCAGCAGAAAAGACCACAGCAGGAACCTGTCAGTAGCTGCAACATCTAAATACGGCAGCCGGACCGCCATGAGCTTGACAGAGTACTTGTGACTGACGCCACGACGGGACGGCTGTAAGACCATCAAGATCTAAATCAGGCCCATACTCTGGAGTATCCCAACCTTGGTAATGGATCTGTTCACTACACAAGGGAAATTTGCACAGAAAAAAAGAAAAGGTCTCATTTAAAGATCTCCCCTCGCTAATCTGTAAATTAAAACTTTTTTTCTACTTACTAAAAATTAGTTATTTGGCATTGGCTGAGAATGTCTCGCCAATACACAGTCAGATTTATGCTCACCTAATTCCATTCAAGTGTATGTTGTGCTTGTTTGTGGCTTTTGTAGTAGATGCATTGTATGTATAAGCGAAGCAGTGTGATGAAGGCTTGTAGCTCCATTTTGGATGTTCAGGCCTGTTCCTGTGCACAAGTTGGGGATATTGTTGTTTTCCCTAAGAAGTGGAAGTGTATCAGGATGCAGGAGGGAGGAGGTCTAGACAGTGAAGTGAGGACAAAAGAGACAAGGCTCCTTTAGAAATTCAATTAGGTTCTTCCTGTGGCACTCCTGTTTGGTAGATGTGAGTGTGAATGGAGGGCTGCAGTCTGTTGTTCTAAGTGAAAAGGGTCTATCCTTTTGTCTCTTTCCTGATCACTGTTTTTCAGCTCCTAAGGCTGCCATTCTTGTCAATGGTTTTTCAACCTATTTTTCACTGCAAAGAGATGTTCGACAAGGTAGTCCTCTCGCCCCACTTTTATATGTTTTAACATTAGAATATTTTATTTCTAGAATAAGAAACAACCCAGATATAGCTGAATTTCTATACAATGATATGCAATTTTGATCTGAATATGCTGAGGATATACTTTTTTATTTATCTAACCCAGACAAATCCATACCTGTTTTGAAACAGAGGTTCAGTCCTTTCCCAATTTTCAGGTTATAATAAGTTAATTTCAGATAAATATGAAATACTGCCACTAAACAAACATTGTCATAGAAATTCTTTTAAAGATTTAGGTTTTACTTGGACTCCTATTAAGGTTAAATATTTAGGCTTATGTTTTACCAATTCTATAAAAACTATTATTAAGAATAGCTATATTAGACGTCAAAGTGCTGGATAAAGTAGTATCAAGCCCTTGGCTAAGGAACGTTAAGATTTGGCTGTATAAATTGTGCCTAGAAGAAGCATGGGAATGATAGCAAGCTGAAGTCAAGACACTGGGACTATCTTCTGGGAAATTGGTTATGTTAACGGCACATGGAACTTTAACTAACTGTTTTATTGATAAGGAGGAGATGGATAATTCCTGTTTGTATGTTATTATTTGTTAAATAACTCATGTAATGCATCCATATTTTAAGATTAGAAAATACTGAAGGGGTTGTGTTCTCAGTGTCAAGGAATTTAGTGTTTGCATGGCGTATTTGTTGTAAAATGCTGGATACAATTTAATATCTTATTATAAGACTGGTCTTACGCATATGTATTTATGCCAGTTTTATCCTAGCCAAACTTTAGTTTGCTGCTATAAGCACTTGCACTTTATCATTGAATAAACCTTTTATCTTAAATTCCCTAGATCCGTACTCATGTACTCAAACTTTAAACGTAGATATCTAATGGCTACTGATTCTTAAAAAGCGATTCTATTATGTTTTGTTAATGAATTTTTATTATTACATGAGAATGTGTTTTAAACGTTATGAAAATTTACTCACATTTTGCTTACCGAAGTCAAGGCATTTAATTCTTTCACGGTGCAATAGTCATAAATTTGGATTAAAAACCTACTATTTTTATGGTGTAGACTGGCTTTATATATAGTCTTTCATATGTTGGCTCATTATAAGTAATTCTAACTGCTCCTGTAGACTCTTGCACTTTAAGGATGAATATGTTTCCAGTTCTATTTCATTTGTCTATATGCCCTATTATTGTATTTAAGTCTACAAATAAAAAAGCCCAATGTTTACTGGATCTAGATAGGTGCTACCTCCCCTTTTGCCTTATTTTGTGTTTTTATCAACCTACAATAACGTAACTTAAAATTAATAAAGATGTACTGTATTTATATTGAATTTTAAAAATTGTTTTATTATACTTCTATCTTATGATCATATACGGATCGAATAAATTAATACTACTACTTCTACTACTATTAAGAATATCTTTGAAACACCTATACAGAAATGAGAAACTTAGTGTTCCAAATGGAATCCTCACCTGTCCAGGTGGGGTAGACTCACTTCTATTAAAATGATGCTCTCTCCATTAACAATGTATTTACTTTTCATGATTCCCACCCATATACCATTATCTTATTTTAAACGCATTGAGGCAGTTCTAACTCTATTTTTATGGAATAATTAAAAACCTAGACTGACTGCATATGGCTTAACGTAGAACGTTCCTTTCTCTTTTTTCTTTTTATGGATTTTCATCCTTTTTAACCAAACACGCTGTGCTTACTTTCGCTAGTATCGCACACTTATACTGGTTGATACAACCTCTATTTATTTCCTAAGCATACACAAAAATCCAATATTCAGAATTCTGCTCTCTGTTATTATTATAATAATATTAAGTTTAATGACAGACTTATCTTCTGGAAAACCTGGATAGCAAAGGACTTAAATTGGGTCATTACATGGAGATGTTATCCCATCACTTAATGAAATTAAAAAGGGTTTTAACCTACCTTATACTTTTGTTACTAAATACACAATAATGTCTACCAAGATTTCTAATGTTTTACTGCAATTAGACAATGATAATCTATCGTCTTTCCAAAAAACTACAGTGTTTACTAAGATAAAACCCCACTCTTAAGCTGCAGTTATATATAAATCTCTTTTCCCCAACACTACAGTTAGACTTACATTGGTTACTGAATTATAAAGGGATTCTGACCTCAATGTTACATGGTCTGCTGCTACATGGAATAAGATATGGTATAAACTCCATGTATCTCCTAGAGCAGCTGCGACTACACAAACTCTTTACTATGTATATAATCGAAAGTTGATTACACTTGGAATTTGGCACCTCAAGATACATGTTGGTACTGTGAGACACTTAATGCTGGTTTAATGCATATGATGAAGTGTGGAAGAGGTGTGGTGCCGCGGCTAGGGCGACTGACTCCGGAATCTGGGGATCACGGTTCGATCCCCGGCACTGGCGGCAGATTAGCCCAGCACCATGTGACTCTGGGCAATAGCTTGCTTAATCTTCCCGATGGCCCCCAGCGCCTAGAGACCCTAAAGGGTGATTGTGCGCTTTACAAATGTGGATTATTATGATATTTAGCTGTTCCTATGTACACACATTTTGGATACAAATTTGGTCTCAAATCAATACTTTTTTAAATGTAAGTATTCCCAGTGGCATATCACATGAATTTCTAGGAAGTGCTTCCCTAGTTTGGAATGTTTTCTACCATAATGTTAAATTAGTTGATATTTTTATTACAATAGCATTTTATCAAACTACTACTAATTGGAAGATAAGTGCTAATTTATCCTTTTGTGCTTGGTGGGATGCTATCTGCTTCTATCATAAATTGGATAGAGTGTATTTTAATCCAATTACATTAATTATAAAAAGGGAAAAATATGGTTACCTTTAACGAAATTTCCTAACAAAGCTTGTATTCACAATAAAACAACACATTTATCTATGGAAGAAGTCATGAAACACCCAAGATGTACCCCTCTATTCTTATTCCACTATGTTTTATTTAATGTTTTTTAAGCTAAACATATTTGCCTACAATATGAACAATATTTTCGTTACCTCTAAGATCAAGCCAAAGTAAATATTTTCCACTTTTCTTTGTTTTTTCCCTCTCTTTCTCTCCCGCCCCTATTTTCTTTCCTACTACTTTACTGAATGATTTAGGAACTTACTTTGTGTTTTTCAAATGGACATTACTTCCTTATTCTTATGCAAGGTATTCTATTTCTAATTGAATTTCTATTTTGTGGTACATTTTTGTTATATTGTTCGTAATACTTACAATTGTAACAATAAAGCATATTTATGAACAAAAAAAAATTCAAATAATGGCGGAGACATGATCAATGAGCAGGCCAGATCAAAATGCATTGGGAAGGTGGGGTTTTCCAACCTTGGTTCTCTACGAAAGGGCCCAGGCTGAAGGAAAACCAGTCAAAAACCATGCCACCCAATGTCCTCTTGCTAATAAAAATCTGGTGCTCCATTGATGAGGGCTACTTGTAGATCTAACATTGCCCATGAATAGGTACCTAAGATGTAATTGGTAATGACCGCCGCCCGTACGGTTGTTGCTTTTGTCCATCAACCAGAGTGAAACCCAGACTAGCCGAGGACCCGAAGACTGCGCGCCCTCTTTATGGCATGCTTCTGCTTTAAAGCAGTATTGAAATCGCATATGAAAATAAATGTCAGATAAAACGACTTCAGGCTGTGCCTGATAAAGCGGACTGAAGGGCTGGCCCAGCTGATGCACTCCAAGAACTGCTGCCAAGGGTGATGCGATTGAGGTGTGGGGGCCCTCCCTTGTCACCAACTGAGCTGATTCAGAAAGTAAACAAACTGCCTCATTTGCTAATAAACCATGAGGCAACCAGTTTAGTTGATCAGTTGCCAGCCGCACCTACACATCAATATTCAAAGTCCTTGTCCAGAGGTGGTGGCAGCTGCCTCACCAGTGACCAGAATCTGAGTCACTCTTCCTCAGAAACAGCGAGTGGCGACGCGCCGGCTGTGCCAGGTGTCCCGCTGGCACAGGGGCAAGCCTTGCCTTCATGCCCGCCCTCTCTCTGTGCAGCCCAGTAACTATGAAGTTGAAGCATAGAGAGAAATGATTGTATGGCCACATTTTCAACAAAAATAAATGTTGTTCTAATGATAATTACAGCAGTCAGTCTTTTAAAAAAATCATACAATCAATTCAGACAAAAATAACAATGAGTAACATATATCTTATTTGACGCTGGTCATGCACCTCTAAAATATTATTACACCTAGGCCTCATTCCGAGTCACGTGCAGTGGCGTAACAAAACTTGAGGGGGCCCCCCTGCAAAGTGCACAGAGCCCTCCTCCCTGGCCCACCACCTAGGACTTTTGCTGGGGGGGCCTTTGGAGTTCGAAGGGCCCCTCGCACCGCGGGGGCTTATGTTACGCCACTGGTCACGTGTAGTGAAATTACTTCATGAAATTTCGATCCACTTGATTGAGAGATAGTAGGCTTCCCTACACTTGGTTTTACAGGGTGTCACAGAACCATACCCTGTTTTTCCAGCAAGTAACTATGATATGAAAAATTGGATGAGGGTTTGCCTGGAGCATCGGTCAAGTCTCATTTTGTGGAGCCTTGGGAGCGTCAATGCTCCCCCTCTAGACAAACCTACCCCTCCCTTACCTCCCCCTAGTCCCCTCATGTCCCACTCCTCACAGCCTCACGCATACATTTACTATCTGCTTAGAGCAGGTGGTAATGTATGCAGTAAGCAATAGAACCCCATATAATAGTCAATTCTGTGTGGTTTTATGACCATACAAGTCGGTCCCACACAGTGATTACTAATTCCATGGGGTTGTACTCATAACTGCGCTTCGATTTCACTGCTATCGTAGTACTGTGCAACGTTTAATTAGGGCCGATGCAGTTAGAGGACTTGCTTGCACAGTTACTTAGCTGTGTGACGAAGATTTAAAGATGCCCTTCTCGTAAGGGCCGTCTAAGCAGCATTATAGGCCCCTGGAGGAAGCAGTGCACTGGGCCCTACCTACACAACCACCTTCCATGGATCAGCCCCGCCTCTCCCTGAACACGCTGACTCAGAGCCAGCAGCTGAAAAAGAAAATGATATTCAAATATAATTTTCTTTTTCAACCGCCCAGTGTGCCCATGCATTAAGACGCCACTGTTTCTTGTGCTCTCTGCATAATCTGTTTCAATCCATACTAATATTATAAAGAGAGAGCCCAAACCATTGAGGCGGGTAATCTCAGTAACCACAGCACCAATCACAACACCCAATACAGCGTTGGAAAGGGCAGTTGCAGCAGAAGGACATAGGCTATGCAGATGGATAAAAAAAGTATTTAAAAAATTGCAAATAACTACATCATCCAGAAGGCTGAGGGCCAAAATAACATCAAACAGGAAATGATGTAATAATGTGACTCACTATATTGAGACTGAGAGCCTGGAGCCAAATTGATCGTGAACAAGGGATATGCTATCCCGAAACGCGTAGATTTGTGCCTGCCTGCTTGAGAAACTCCATGCTGTGAAGATTAAATAAAAAAAGCACATAAGTGAAGACAAACGCGAGTTCGTCCCATTTTTCTCCCAGCTAGGGGAATTGGTTGTGGATTTAAATGCGGCGTGGTTCTGCCGCTGGGATTTACGAACCGGCGAGAGAGCGCTGCAAATTCTGGCGATAAGGAACCGAGGGGTATCAATATATATATATATATATATTACCTACTGGCGGTCGCCAGTAGGTATATATAGTTAGGATTTTTTCTCTATGGGATTTTTGAAAATTCTATGTCTAATAACTTTACCGTTTGTGGACGGAATTGGCTGAAATTTTCAGGAAAATGGAACATTTTGTTTCTGAACAGCCCCTGACAATTTGGGGGGGTTTCATCAAGGGGGGGCCGAGAAAAAAGGGGGGTCCCAAAACGCATTTTTCCCATGTTAATTTCCATAGGGCGGTTGGCCTCACTTTTAGCTCGAACGGCTGAATGGATTTGCACGAAACTTGGCAAAATTGTAGGGACTGTTAGCCTGATGTGCCTTTGCTTGGTCTCAATATATGTGCTCCAGTGGATTTTGAGTAATTTAGGTTCAAAAAAATATATATATCTGGGCGGAGCCTAACCACACATCTGATCTGATTGGCTGTCAGCACTTCATCCAAGAAGTGTTGGCAGCCATCTTGGGACCAATATACATGATAGCACCTCATTAAAAAGCATTGTAGTTAATAGAGGGTTTTAGGACTTTAGTTACATTATAAATCATTTGTTGATGGTACCATACTCGTTTTAGGAATTGTGGTGGGTTCTAAGGTGATTTTACCATGTGAAAAAACCTTCTGCTGTGATATCATGAATATTGTTTGAAAGAAAACTAATATCTCATGATTTTCCCACAGTGGTTTGGAAGGGGATCTATAAGCTAAACTGAAAGCATATTTTCTGTAAATTCACATTATCTTTCTCAGTCATGTGAAAATGAAGTCTGACATTCTCAGTAAAACATGTACATCCAACAAGGACAGAGACTGTCAGTTGATTCCTTTGTGTTCTACTGCAGCCTCCTAGAGTGTTCTAAAGAACAACTAGAGCGCTAACAGTCCTACTTATTACAAAGGTATGGCACACCTGAAGCCATCTTGATTGGAATAAAGTGGTAACTCTTAAAACATTTAATTTAAAAAGAAACAACATGAAGGGGTATATTTTGCCATAGAAAGTATGATTAGTGCTGCAGAATGAAAAATTAGGGCACATTTTGAGTGACTTCTCAAATCCTTTTCTATTTCATTAAAACATTCTGACATGCAGTCTCCCAAAATGGCCACCAGAGACAAAAGAGCCCAAATGTAGCCCAAATATCACCCAGATGTAGCCCAAGTATAGCCCAATGACAGAATGTCCCAGAGTGTTCTAAAGAACAACTAGAGCGCTAACAGTCCTACTTATTACAAAGGTATGGCACACCTGAAGCCATCTTGATTGGAATAAAGTGGTAACTCTTAAAACATTTAATTTAAAAAGAAACAACATGAGGGGGTATATTTTGCCATAGAAAGTATGATTAGTGCTGCAGAATGAAAAATTAGGGCACATTTTGAGTGACTTCTCAAATCCTTTTCTATTTCATTAAAACATTCTGACATGCAGTCTCCCAAAATGGCCACCAGAGACAAAAGAGCCCAAATGTAGCCCAAATATCACCCAGATGTAGCCCAAGTATAGCCCAATGACAGAATGTCCCAGAGTGTTCTAAAGAACAACTAGAGCGCTAACAGTCCTAATTATTACAAAGGTATAGCACACCTGGAGCCATCGTGATGGGAATAAAGTGGTAACTCTTAAGACATTTAATTTAAAAAGGAACAAAATGAGGGGGTATATTATGCAATAGAAGGTATTATTAGTGCTGCAGAAAGAAAAATTAGGGCACATTTTGAGTGACTTTTCAAATCCTCTTCTATTTCATTAAAAAATTCTGACATGCAGTCTCCCAAAATGGCCACCAGAGACAAAAGAGCCCAAATGTAGCCCAAATATCACCCAGATGTAGCCCAAGTATAGCCCAATGACAGAATGTCCCAGAGTGTTCTAAAGAACAACTAGAGCGCTAACAGTCCTACTTATTACAAAGGTATGGCACACCTGAAGCCATCTTGATTGGAATAAAGTGGTAACTCTTAAAACATTTAATTTAAAAAGGAACAAAATGAGGGGGTATATTTTGCCATATGAATTATGATTAGTGCTGCAGAAAGAAAAATTAGGGCACATTTTGAGTGACTTCTCAAACCCTCTTCAATTTCATTAAAAAATTCTGACATAGTCTCGCAAGATGGCCACCAGAGACAAAAGAGCCTAAATGTAGCCCAAATATCACCCAGATGTACCCCAAGTATAGCCCAATGACAGAATGTCCCAGAGTGTTCTAAAGAACAACTAGAGCGCTAACAGTCTTACTTATGACAAAAGTATGGCACACCAGAAGCCATCTTGATTGGAATGAAGTGGTAAGTCTGAAAACACTCAATTTAAAAAGGAACAACATGAGGGGGTTAATTTTGCCATAGAAAGTATGATTAGTGCTTCAGAAAGAAAAATTAGGGATCATTTTGAGTGACTTCTCAAATCCTCTTCTATTTCATTAAAAAAATTCTGACATGCAGACTGAAACATGCACTTTGAATACCAGCAGCAGACGTCCCTGGTGAGCAGTAGCTTTACTACAGTGATCTAATGTGCAACTAGAGTGCTAACATTCAGAATTTATGGCAAATGTGTGACACATCTGAATGCCTTCTTGATGGAACCAAAGTAAACAAGCATTGAAAATGCAATAGATCTCGCCCTCATTTAAGTTAAAGCCATTCTGTTTGTAATGAGGTGGCTTTTTAGCTTTGCTTTTATTAGTGTTTTTTCAACTTTCATGTAAATAACGCACCGTTTTCACCAAATCGACTTTGCCCAAGCACACCCTTCCCTTCGGCCAACAAATCCCAAAAATCCGGCACACCTGCCGATCCACTCTCCCTACAGCTCACCCAAGCCCCGTCCCTCTAGCGCAACTGGAACACCCCAAATTCACCTTCTCCATGCGCACCAAAAACTCCCATTGAATAACATGACAATTCGCTACTCCGCACAAAAATTGCTCTTTAAAGCACTTCCACTGCTCCGATCCGCTTCAAACTTGGCTGGACACTAGTTCCAGCGATTCCCTAACATCTCACCAAAAATCAGCCCAATCCATCCACTGGAACGGGGACGAATTTCAACCCGAATATGCGCCCCCCGCAAACACAAAAAAAAGCCATAAAACGGCCAAATCTCGACCAAAAACCGCCAAAATCCCTCAAAACCTTGCCAACACCAATACGCACGAAACTGAACCGGCCCCTCAGCCCTAGGCTCCGGGAACCCTACTTAATTGACCCAAAAGCCCTAAAAAAGCAACATAATACACACGAAAACGCCCTAACAACCCTAAAATGCATATAAGTATATGTATGCATGCATTTATGTTTGTATTTATATGTAGATATACAGATGATATATGTTTATATATGTATGTATATATATATATTCACTGAAAAAACCATAGGCTATAGACCATATATAGTTAGGAATTAGCATTTACAAAACCTTGAAAATTCACTGAAAAAAACGTAGGTTATAGACCATATATAGTTAGGAATTAGCATTTACAAAACCTTGAAAATTCACTGAAAAAACCATAGGTTATAGACCATATATAGTTAGGAATTCGCATTTACAAAACCTTATTTTACTCACACAAAACCATTGAAATTCCATATATAGTTAGTTGCACTAACTATATATCGCGCACCCGCAATCCACTGCTGATGATGTCACATATTACATCATTCATGACATGGTCAGTGACATCACTGATGACATCACTGATGACATCTCAAATGACATCACTGATGACATCACTGATGACAACATCCAGTGACTGTATGTTTCTGTAAAGTTAAAATATGTCTTACATATTGAAGAATGAGTGGTATGTTTCTGTAAAGTTAAAATATGTCTTACATATTGAAGAATGAGTGGATGTATAAGTGTCTGGATGAAGGATTTAGTAGGTGCATGACTGACTGTATGAGTGAGTGATTAAATGTGTCTCACTGAGTGCATGGGTTAGTGACTAAACTGTCTTAATTTGTGCATCATTATGTCTGTTGTTCTGTAAACTGTTGCATGTGTTGATAAGTAGCTATATGAGTAACTATATGGGTTATTGATTGGTTGCCCAAGTATTTGTATGGGATACTGAGTGTGTGTGTGGGTGGCTGGGAGGTGTATGACTCTGTGCATAGATGTGTGAGCAGTTGATTCACTAGATGTATGGTTTCAAAAGTGCATGTGGAAACAGCTGTATGGGCGGTTGACTGTGTGCATGAGTGTATTGGTGAGTGAATGGATATCTCAGTGCTACATGTCAAAGTAAGTACATATGTAAAACACAGTACATGTGAGAGTTGACATATATAAATAACTGTGCATAAGAGCCAGTGAATGTGTGAGTGGCTGTATGGATCATTGTGAACTTGTATCAGGGATTGTATAAGAGAGTTAATATGTGTTAGTATATGTTTGAATAAGTAAAGTTTGTATAACTGTATAGTTGAGGAAATGGAGGTGTGATTGATTCTTTGATTGACTGACTAGGTGTGTGAGTAACTCCATGGATGAGTGACAGTCTGTGAGTGTCTGTTTACACTGATTGTATCTAAGGTTATATTAGAGTCTGAAGAGGTTCATCGTATTATCACATGAATGATATCATCAGTGATGTGATCAGTAATGTCAAATGAGATGTCATCAGTGATGTCATCAGTGATGTCATTTGAGATGTCATCAGTGATGTCATTTGAGATGTCATCAGTGATGTCATCAGTGATGTCACTGACCATGTCATGAATGATGTAATATGTGACATCATCAGCAGTGGATTGCGGGTGCGCGATATATAGTTAGTGCAACTAACTATATATGGAATTTCAATGGTTTTGTGTGAGTAAAATAAGGTTTTGTAAATGCGAATTCCTAACTATATATGGTCTATAACCTATGGTTTTTTCAGTGAATATATATATATATATATATATATATTACCTACTGGCGATAGCCAGTAGGTATATATAGTTAGGATTTTTTTCCTATGGGATTTTTGAAAATTCTATGTCGAATAACTTTGGCTTATGAGGACAGAATTGGCTGACATTTTCAGGAAAATGGAACATTTTGTTTCTGAGCAGCCCCTGAAAATTTGGGGGGGTTTCGTCAAGGGGGGGCCGAGAAAAAAGAGGGGTCCCAAAACGTGTTTTTCCTATGCAATTTTCCATAGGGCGGTTGGCCTCACTTTTAGCCTGAACGGCTGAATGGATTTACACCAAACTTGGCAAAATTGTAGGGACTGGTAGCCCGATGTGCCTTTGCTATGTCTCAAGATATAGGCTCCAGTGGTTTTACGAAAATTAACTTTGAAAAATATATATTGGGCTACATTGGGCTATATATATGTTGGAGCCCAAATGTAGCCCAATGTAGCCCAATGTAGCCCAATGTAGCCCAAAGATGGCCGCCAGAGACAAAAAAAACCAAATGTAGCCCAAATATCAGCCAGATGTAGCCCAACTATAGCCCAATGACAGATTGTCCCAGAGTGTTCTAAAGAACAACTAGAGTGCTAACAGTCCTACTTTTTACAAAGGTATGGCACACCTGAAGCCATCTTGATTGGAATAAAGTGGTAACTCTTAAAACATTTAATTTAAAAAGGAACAAAATGAGGGGGTTCATTTTGCCATAGAAAGTATGATTAGCGAATATATGACGAAATCCCGCATACCATCAGTCCGCAAAAAAAATCCCGCATGTACTATTAGGCCGCAAATTAAAATAACGAAAACTTTTAGAACGAATATATGCCTTTAGCATACACTAAACAACTAAACTACCCTAAACCCTAAAACACTACCCCCAGCATGACCCTACACTACACAAACAGTACAACACTACCCTAAACCCTAAAACACTACCCCCAGCATGACCCTACACTACACAAACACTACAACACTACCCTAAACCCTAAAACACTACCCCCAGCATGACCCTACACTACACAAACACTACAACACTACCCTAAACCCTAAAACACTACCCCCAGCATGACCCTACACTACACAAACACTACAACACTACCCTAAACCCTAAAACACTACCCCCAGCATGACCCTACACTACGCAAACACTACAACACTACCCAAAACCCTACAACACTACACCCCAGCATGACCCTACACTACGCAAACACTACAACACTACCCTAAACCCTAAAACACTACCCCCAGCATGACCCTACACTACACAAACACTACAACACAACCCTAAACCCTAAGACACTACCCCCAGCATGACCCTACACTACGCAAACACTACAACACAACCCTAAAACACTACCCCCAGCATGACCCTACACTACGCAAACACTACAACACTAACCTAAATCCTAAAACACTACCCCCAGCATGACCCTACACTACGCAAACACTACAACACTACCCAAAACTCTAAAACACTACACCCCAGCATGACCCTACACTACGCAAACACTACAACACTACCCTAAACCCTAAAACACTACCCCCAGCATGACCCTACACTACGCAAACACTACAACACTACCCAAAACCCTAAAACACTACACCCCAGCATGACCCTACACTACGCAAACACTACAACACTACCCTAAACCCTAAAACACTACCCACAGCATGACCCTACACTACGCAAACACTACAACACTACCCTAAACCCTAAAACACTACCCCCAGCATGACCCTACACTACGCAAACACTACAACACTACCCTAAACCCTAAAACACTACCCCCAGCATGACCCTACACTACGCAAACACTACAACACTACCCTAAACCCTAAAACACTACCCCCAGCATGACCCTACACTACGCAAACACTACAACACTACCCTAAACCCTAAAACACTACCCTCAGCATGACCCTACACTACGCAAACACTACAACACTACCCAAAACCCTAAAACACTACCCCCAGCATGACCCTACACTACGCAAACACTACAACACTACCCAAAACCCTAAAACACTACACCCCAGCATGACCCTACACTACGCAAACACTACAACACTACCCTAAACCCTAAAACACTACCCCCAGCATGACCCTACACTACGCAAACACTACAACACTACCCAAAACCCTAAAACACTACACCCCAGCATGACCCTACACTACGCAAACACTACAACACTACCCTAAACCCTAAAACACCACCCCCAGCATGACCCTACACTACGCAAACACTACAACACTACCCAAAACCCTAAAACACTACACCCCAGCATGACCCTACACTACGCAAACACTACAACACTACCCTAAACCCTAAAACACTACCCCCAGCATGACCCTACACTACGCAAACACTACAACACTACCCTAAACCCTAAAACACTACCCCCAGCATGACCCTACACTACGCAAACACTACAACACTACCCTAAACCCTAAAACACTACCCCCAGCATGACCCTACACTACGCAAACACTACAACACTACCCTAAACCCTAAAACACTACCCCCAGCATGACCCTACACTACGCAAACACTACAACACTACCCTAAACCCTAAAACACTACCCCCAGCATGACCCTACACTACGCAAACACTACAACACTACCCAAAACCCTAAAACACTACCCCCAGCATGACCCTACACTACGCCAACACTACAACACTACCCAAAACCCTAAAACACTACCCCCCAGCATGACCCTACACTACGCAAACACTACAACACTACCCAAAACCCTAAAACACTACCCCCAGCATGACCCTACACTACGCCAACACTACAACACTACCCAAAACCCTAAAACACTACCCCCAGCATGACCCTACACTACGCAAACACTACAACACTACCCAAAACCCTAAAATACTACACCCCAGCATGACCCTACACTAAGCAAACACTACAACACTACCCAAAACCCTAAAACACTACCCCCAGCATGACCCTACACTACGCAAACACTACAACACTATCCTAAACGCTAAAACACTAGCCCCAGCATGACCCTACACTACGCAAACACTACAACACAACCCTAAACCCTAAAACACTACCCCCAGCATGACCCTACACTACGCAAACACTACAACACTACCCAAAACCCTAAAACACTACCCCCAGCATGACCCTACACTACGCCAACACTACAACACTACCCAAAACCCTAAAACACTACCCCCAGCATGACCCTACACTACGCAAACACTACAACACTACCCAAAACCCTAAAACACTACCCCCAGCATGACCCTACACTACGCAAACACTACAACACTACCCAAAACCCTAAAACACTACCCCCAGCATGACCCTACACTACGCAAACACTACAACACTACCCAAAACCCTAAAACACTACCCCCAGCATGACCCTACACTACGCAAACACTACAACACTACCCTAAACCCTAAAATACTACACCCCAGCATGACCCTACACTACGCAAACACTACAACACTACCCAAAACCCTAAAACACTACCCCCAGCATGACCCTACACTACGCAAACACTACAACACTATCCTAAACGCTAAAACACTAGCCCCAGCATGACCCTACACTACGCAAACACTACAACACAACCCTAAACCCTAAAACACTACCCCCAGCATGACCCTACACTACGCAAACACTACAACACTACCCTGAACCCTAAAACACTACCCCCAGCATGACCCTACACTACGCAAACACTACAACACAACCCTAAACCCTAAAACACTACCCCCAGCATGACCCTACACTAAACAACCACCACAACTCTACACTACACTAACACAACACTACACTACACAACACTACACTACAATACACAATCACTAACCCACGAAAAAATTAACACAAACCCACTTACCTCTCTCGTCATCGTGGTTTTCACAACGCAAATGCATTTACCATACATGCCTTTAAAACGTAATTCTTTGTAAAGGCATGCGCGATAAATGCACATGCGTTTTGAAAAAATGCGGGATAATGGTATGCGAGCTCAATGACCTTGCGGGATAATGGTATGCAGACTGAAAGTCTGCGGGATAAAAAATGCAGGAAAATGGCTGCAAACCATGATTAGCAGCAGACTTCCCTGGTGAGCACTAGCTTTACTACAGTGATCTAATGAGCAACTAGAGTGCTAACATTCAGAATTTATGGCAAATGTGTGACACATCTGAATGCCTTCTTGATAGAACCAAAGTAAACAAGCATTGAAAATGCAATAGATCTCGCCCTCGTTTAAGTTAAAGCCATTCTGTTTGTAATGAGGTGGCTTTTTAGCTTTGCTTTTATTAGTGTTTTTAAAACTTTCATGTAAATAACATGCATATGTATGCATATATGTATATGTATGCATGCATTTATATTTATATAGATATGCAGATTACATATGTTTATATATGTATATTACCTACTGGCGATAGCCAGTGGGTATATATAGTTAGGATTTTTTCTCTATGGGATTTCTGAAAATTCTATGTCTAATAACTTTGGCGCTTGTGGACGGAATTGGCTGAAATTTTCAGGAAAATGGCACATTTTTTTTCTGAGCAGCCCCTGAAAATTTGGTGGGGTTTCGTCAAGGGGGGGCCGAGAACAAAGGGGGGTCCCAAAACGCGTTTTTCCCATTCATTTTTCCATAGGGCGGTTGGACTCACTTTTAGCTCGAACGGCTGAATAGATTTACATGAAACTTGGCAAAATTGTAGATATGGTTTGCCCGACGTGCCTTTGCTATGTCTCAATATATGTGCTCCAGTGGATTTTGAGAAATTAACGTTTAAAAAAATATATATATCTGTGACAGCGCTCCGGTTAGCGCCCCGGTTCGCGTACCTGACGCGTAACGGAACTTCGCGAAGCGAATCTGATTGGCTCTCCGGTGTCTGTCAACATTCTAAACAAACCGGAGCGGCCGCCATCTTGTCTCTCGGTACGATCGAGAGACAAGATGTGGTGAAAAACGAAGGGGGAAATGAAGGAAAGGGGGCAAGGTAGACCACTCCTGACCCCCTAGGATTGATGAGGGGGATATTAAAGTGCCCCGCAGGGCAAACATTTTTGCGATTTTACGCCGTAGAGGCGCGTCCCGGTACGCGAACCGGGCAGCTCACCGGGCAGCTAACCGGGCAGCTAACCGGCAGCGTAGCTGTCAACATTGTAAACAGTCCGGAGCGGCCGCCATCTTGTCTCTCGGTAGGTTCGAGAGACAAGATGTGGTGAAAAAAGAAGGGGGAAATGAAGGAAAGGGGGCAAGGTAAACCCCTCCTGACCCCCTAGGATTGATGAGGGGGATATTAAAGTCCCCCGCGATTTTTCGCAGTAGAGGCGCTTCCCGGTACGCGAACCGGGCAGCTAACCGGCAGCGTAACGGGAGTCCGCCATCTTGTGTTTTTGGAGAGTCCGGTTCGCGTACCGGGTAGCGTCCCGGTAAGCGTAACAAGGGGAAAACCAAGAGAAACAGTAAAAAAAAAATGAAGGGAATAGATTTCCAGCAAACTTGGCAAAATTGTAGGGACTGTTTGTTTGATGTGCCTTTGCAAGGCCTCAAGATATGTGCACGTGTGGATTTTGTCTAATTAAGGTTAAAAAAAAATTATATATCTCTAAGCGTGCTCCGGCACGCTTACGTTACGGGTTTTGTTTGCGCTGCAGAACCGATACGTCACGGTTATGCGACGCGTCATGAGGCGTCTCACGTGGCTACGTGATACGTCACGTAATAAAGAATATATTTTACAGCTATAGATATTAGCTTTTAAAAAACCAATGAAATTCACTGAAAAAACCATAGGTTATAGACCATATATAGTTAGGAATTTGCATTTACAAAACCTTGAAAATTCACTGAAAAAACCATAGGTTAGAGACCATATATAGTTAGCTGGACATTTTATTGACATAAAACCAATGAAATTCCATATATAGTTAGTTGCACTAACTATATATCGCGCACCCGCAATCCACTGCTGATGATGTCACATATTACATCATTCATGACATGGTCAGTGACATCACTGATGACATCACTGATGACATCTCAAATGACATCACTGATGACATCACTGATGACATCTCAAATGACATCAGTGATGACATCATGACACACCAATACCAGTTACTACATACGCACTCACTGATTCCTACGTCTACACACACATTCACTCATTCACCCATACAATCACTCATACATACAGTCACTCATTATTACAACACTATCATATGCACTCATACACCTATGCAGACACTCACACACTGCCACTCATCCATGGAGTTACTCACACACCTAGTCAGTCCTGTAAAGAATCAATCACACTTCCATTTCCTCATCTATACAGTTAAACACAGAACACCATACTTCAGTGACATCACTGATGACATCACTGATGACATCTCAAATGACATCACTGATGACATCTCAAATGACATCACTGATGACATCATGACACACCAATACCAGTTACTACATACGCACTCACTGATTCCTACGTCTACACACACATTCACTCATTCACCCATACAATCACTCATACATACAGTCACTCATTATTACAACACTATCATATGCACTCATACACCTAGTCAGTCCTGTGAAGAATCAATCACACTTCGATTTCCTCATCTATACAGTTAAACACAGAACACCATACTTTTCACACATATAGTAACACATACTTACTCTCTTATACAATCACTGATACAAGTACACATTGATATGCACAGAGTCACACACCTCCCAGCCAGCCACACACTCACTCAGTCTTCCATACATCCACTCATTCTTCAATATGTAAAACATATTTAAACTTTACAAAAACACACAGACACTAGATGATGTCATCAGTGATGTCATTTGAGATGTCATCAGTGATGTCATCAGTGATGCCATTTGAGATGTCATCAGTGATGTCATCAGTGATGTCACTGACCATGTCATGAATGATGTAATATGTGACATCATCAGCAGTGGATTGCGGGTGCGCGATATATAGTTAGTGCAACTAACTATATATGGAATTTCATTGGTTTTATGTCAATAAAATGTCCAGCTAACTATATATGGTCTCTAACCTATGGTTTTTTCAGTGAATTTTCAAGGTTTTGTAAATGCAAATTCCTAACTATATATGGTCTATAACCTATGGTTTTTTCAGTGAATATATATATATATGTTTTACATATTGAAGAATGAGTGGATGTATGGAAGACTGAGTGTGTGTGTGGCTGGCTGGGAGGTGTGTGACTCTGTGCATATCAATGTGTACTTGTATCAGTGATTGTATAAGAGAGTAAGTATGTGTTAGTATATGTGTGAAAAGTATGGTGTTCTGTGTTTAACTGTATAGATGAGGAAATCGAAGTGTGATTGATTCTTCACAGGACTGACTAGGTGTATGAGTGCATATGATAGTGTTGTAATAATGAGTGACTGTATGTATGAGTGATTGTATGGGTGAATGAGTGAATGTGTGTGTAGACGTAGGAATCAGTGAGTGCGTATGTAGTAACTGGTATTGGTGTGTCATGATGTCATCAGTGATGTCATTTGAGATGTCATCAGTGATGTCATTTGAGATGTCATCAGTGATGTCATCAGTGATGTCACTGAAGTAGGGTGTTCTGTGTTTAACTGTATAGATGAGGAAATGGAAGTGTGATTGATTCTTTACAGGACTGACTAGGTGTGTGAGTAACTCCATGGATGAGTGGCAGTGTGTGAGTGTCTGCATAGGTGTATGAGTGCATATGATAGTGTTGTAATAATGAGTGACTGTATGTATGAGTGATTGTATGGGTGAATGAGTGAATGTGTGTGTAGACGTAGGAATCAGTGAGTGCGTATGTAGTAACTGGTATTGGTGTGTCATGATGTCATCACTGATGTCATTTGAGATGTCATCAGTGATGTCATCAGTGATGTCATTTGAGATGTCATCAGTGATGTCATCAGTGATGTCACTGACCATGTCATGAATGATGTAATATGTGACATCATCAGCAGTGGATTGCGGGTGCGCGATATATAGTTAGTGCAACTAACTATATATGGAATTTCATTGGTTTTATGTCAATAAAATGTCCAGCTAACTATATATGGTCTCTAACCTATGGTTTTTTCAGTGAATTTTCAAGGTTTTGTAAATGCAAATTCCTAACTATATATGGTCTATAACCTATGGTTTTTTCAGTGAATTTCATTGGTTTTTTAAAAGCTAATATCTATAGCTGTAAAATATATTCTTTATTACGTGACGTATCACGTAGCCACGTGAGACGCCTCATGACGCGTCGCATAACCGTGACGTATCGGTTCTGCAGCGCAAACAAAACCCGTAACGTAAGCGTGCCGGAGCACGCTTACAGATATATATTTTTTTTTAACCTTAATTAGACAAAATCCACACGTGCACATATCTTGAGGCCTTGCAAAGGCACATCAAACAAACAGTCCCTACAATTTTGCCAAGTTTGCTGGAAATCTATTCCCTTAATTTTTTTTTAACTGTTTCTCTTGGTTTTCCCCTTGTTACGCTTACCGGGACGCTACCCGGTAAGCAAACCGGACGCTCCAAAAACACAAGATGGCGGACTCCCGTTACGCTGCCGGTTAGCTGCCCGGTTCGCGTACCGGGAAGCGCCTCTACCGCGAAAAATCGCGGGGGACTTTAATATCCCCCTCATCAATCCTAGGGGATCAGGAGGGGTTTACCTTGCCCCCTTTCCTTCATTTCTCCCTTCTTTTTTCACCACATCTTGTCTCTCGAACCTACCGAGAGACAAGATGGCGGCCGCTCCGGACTGTTTACAATGTTGACAGCTACGCTGCCGGTTAGCTGCCCGGTTAGCTGCCCGGTGAGCTGCCCGGTTCGCGTACCGGGACGCGCCTCTACGGCGTAAAATCGCAAAATGTTTTGCCCCGCGGGGCACTTTAATATCCCCCTCATCAATCCTAGGAGGTCAGGAGTGGTCTACCTTGCCCCCTTTCCTTCATTTCCCCCTTCGTTTTGTCTCGTACCGAGAGACAAGATGGCGGCCGCTCCGGTTTGTTTAGAATGTTGACAGACACCGGAGAGCCAATCAGATTCGCTTCGCGAAGTTCCGTTACGCGTCAGGTACGCGAACCGGGGCGCTAACCGGAGCGCTCTCACAGATATATATATTTTTTTAAACGTTAATTTCTCAAAATCCACTGGAGCACATATATTGAGACATAGCAAAGGCACGTCGGGCAAACCATATCTACAATTTTGCCAAGTTTCATGTAAATCTATTCAGCCGTTCGAGCTAAAAGTGAGTCCAACCGCCCTATGGAAAAATGAATGGGAAAAACACGTTTTGGGACCCCCCTTTGTTCTCGGCCCCCCCTTGACGAAACCCCACCAAATTTTCAGGGGCTGCTCAGAAAAAAAGGTGCCATTTTCCTGAAAATTTCAGCCAATTCCGTCCACAAACGCCAAAGTTATTAGACATAGAATTTTCAGAAATCCCATAGAGAAAAAATCCTAACTATATATACCCACTGGCTATCGCCAGTAGGTAATATACATATATAAACATATGTAATCTGCATATCTATATAAATATAAATGCATGCATACATATACCTATATGCATACATATGCATGTTATTTACATGAAAGTTTTAAAAACACTAATAAAAGCAAAGCTAAAAAGCCACCTCATTACAAACAGAATGGCTTTAACTTAAACGAGGGCGAGATATATTGCATTTTCAATGCTTGTTTACTTTGGTTCTATCAAGAAGGCATTCAGATGTGTCACACATTTGCCATAAATTCTGAATGTTAGCACTCTAGTTGCTCATTAGATCACTGTAGTAAAGCTAGTGCTCACCAGGGAAGTCTGCTGCTAATCATGGTTTGCAGCCATTTTCCCGCATTTTTTATCCCGCAGACTTTCAGTCCGCATACCATTATCCCGCAAGGTCATTGAGCTCGCATACCATTATCCCGCATTTTTTCAAAACGCATGTGCATTTATCGCGCATGCCTTTACAAAGAATTACGTTTTAAAGGCATGTATGGTAAATGCATTTGCGTTGTGAAAACCACGATGACGAGAGAGGTAAGTGGGTTTGTGTTAATTTTTTCGTGGGTTAGTGATTGTGTAGTGTAGTGTAGTGTTGTGTAGTGTAGTGTTGTGTTAGTGTAGTGTAGAGTTGTGGTGGTTGTTTAGTGTAGGGTCATGCTGGGGGTAGTGTTTTAGGGTTTAGGGTTGTGTTGTAGTGTTTGCGTAGTGTAGGGTCATGCTGGGGGTAGTGTTTTAGGGTTCAGGGTAGTGTTGTAGTGTTTGCGTAGTGTAGGGTCATGCTGGGGGTAGTGTTTTAGGGTTTTGGGTTGTGTTGTAGTGTTTGCGTAGTGTAGGGTCATGCTGGGGCTAGTGTTTTAGGGTTCAGGGTAGTGTTGTAGTGTTTGCGTAGTGTAGGGTCATGCTGGGCGTAGTGTTTTAGGGTTTAGGATAGTGTTGTAGTGTTTGCGTAGTGTAGGGTCATGCTGGGGGTAGTATTTTAGGGTTTAGGGTAGTGTTGTAGTGTTTGCGTAGTGTAGGGTCATGCTGGGGGTAGTGTTTTAGGGTTTTGGGTAGTGTTGTAGTGTTTGCGTAGTGTAGGGTCATGCTGGGGGTAGTGTTTTAGGGTTTTGGGTAGTGTTGTAGTGTTTGCGTAGTGTAGGGTCATGCTGGGGTGTAGTGTTTTAGGGTTTTGGGTAGTGTTGTAGTGTTTGCGTAGTGTAGGGTCATGCTGGGGGTAGTGTTTTAGGGTTTTGGGTAGTGTTGTAGTGTTTGCGTAGTGTAGGGTCATGCTGGGGGGTAGTGTTTTAGGGTTTTGGGTAGTGTTGTAGTGTTTGCGTAGTGTAGGGTCATGCTGAGGGTAGTGTTTTAGGGTTTAGGGTAGTGTTGTAGTGTTTGCGTAGTGTAGGGTCATGCTGGGGGTAGTGTTTTAGGGTTTAGGGTAGTGTTGTAGTGTTTGCGTAGTGTAGGGTCATGCTGGGGGTAGTGTTTTAGGGTTTAGGGTAGTGTTGTAGTGTTTGCGTAGTGTAGGGTCATGCTGGGGTGTAGTGTTTTAGCGTTTTGGGTAGTGTTGTAGTGTTTGAGTAGTGTAGGGTCATGCTGGGGGTAGTGTTTTAGGATTTAGGGTAGTGTTGTAGTGTTTGCGTAGTGTAGGGTCATGCTGGGGGTAGTGTTTTAGGGTTTTGGGTAGTGTTGTAGTGTTTGCGTAGTGTAGGGTCATGCTGGGGGGTAGTGTTTTAGGGTTTTGGGTAGTGTTGTAGTGGTTGCGTAGTGTAGGGCCATGCTGGGGGTAGTGTTTTAGGGTTTTGGGTAGTGTTGTAGTGTTTGCGTAGTGTAGGGTCATGCTGGGGGTAGTGTTTTAGGGTTTAGGGTAGTGTTGTAGTGTTTGCGTAGTGTAGGGTCATGCTGGGGGTAGTGTTTTAGGGTTTAGGGTAGTGTTGTAGTGTTTGCGTAGTGTAGGGTCATGCTGGGGGTAGTTTTTTAGGGTTTAGGGTAGTGTTGTAGTGTTTGCGTAGTGTAGGGTCATGCTGGGGTGTAGTGTTTTAGGGTTTTGGGTAGTGTTGTAGTGTTTGCGTAGTGTAGGGTCATGCTGGGGGTAGTGTTTTAGGGTTTAGGGTAGTGTTGTAGTGTTTGCGTAGTGTAGGGTCATGCTGGGGTGTAGTGTTTTAGGGTTTTGGGTAGTGTTGTAGTGTTTGCGTAGTGTAGGGTCATGCTGGGGGTAGTGTTTTAGGATTTAGGTTAGTGTTGTAGTGTTTGCGTAGTGTAGGGTCATGCTGGGGGTAGTGTTTTAGGGTTTAGGGTTGTGTTGTAGTGTTTGCGTAGTGTAGGGTCATGCTGGGGGTAGTGTTTTAGGGTTGTGTTGTAGTGTTTGTGTAGTGTAGGGTCATGCTGGGGGTAGTGTTTTAGGGTTTAGGGTAGTGTTGTAGTGTTTGCGTAGTGTAGGGTCATGCTGGGGTGTAGTGTTTTAGGGTTTTGGGTAGTGTTGTAGTGTTTGCGTAGTGTAGGGTCATGCTGGGGGTAGTGTTTTAGGGTTTAGGGTAGTGTTGTAGTGTTTGTGTAGTGTAGGGTCATGCTAGGGGTAGTGTTTTAGGGTTTAGGGTAGTGTTGTAGTGTTTGTGTAGTGTAGGGTAATGCTGGGGGTAGTGTTTTAGGGTTTAGGGTAGTGTTGTAGTGTTTGTGTAGTGTAGGGTCATGCTGGGGGTAGTGTTTTAGGGTTTAGGGTAGTGTTGTACTGTTTGTGTAGTGTAGGGTCATGCTGGGGGTAGTGTTTTAGGGTTTAGGGTAGTTTAGTTGTTTAGTTGTTTAGTGTATGCTAAAGGCATATTCGTTCTAAAAGTTTTCGTTATTTTAATTTGCGGCCTAATAGTACATGCGGGATTTTTTTTGCGGACTGATGGTATGCGGGATTTCGTCATATATTCGCTAATCATACTTTCTATGGCAAAATGAACCCCCTCATTTTGTTCCTTTTTAAATTAAATGTTTTAAGAGTTACCACTTTATTCCAATCAAGATGGCTTCAGGTGTGCCATACCTTTGTAATAAGTAGGACTGTTAGCACTCTAGTTGTTCTTTAGAACACTCTGGGACAATCTGTCATTGGGCTATAGTTGGGCTACATCTGGCTGATATTTGGGCTACATTTGTTTTTTTTTGTCTCTGGTGGCCATCTTTGGGCTACATTGGGCTACATTGGGCTACATTGGGCTCCAACATATATATAGCCCAATGTAGCCCAATATATATTTTTCAAAGTTAATTTTCGTAAAAACCACTGGAGCCTATATCTTGAGACATAGCAAAGGCACATCGGGCTACCAGTCCCTACAATTTAGCCAAGTTTGGTTTAAATCCATTCAGCCGTTCAGGCTAAAAGTGAGGCCAACCGCCCTATGGAAAATTGCATGGGAAAAACACGTTTTGGGACCCCCCTTTTTTCTCGCCCCCCCCTTGACGAAACCCCCCCAAATTTTCAGGGGCTGCTCAGAAACAAAATGTTCCATTTTCCTGAAAATTTCAGCCAATTCTGTCCTCATAAGCCAAAGTTATTCGACATAGAATTTTCAAAAATCCCATAGGAAAAAAATCCTAACTATATATACCTACTGGCTATCGCCAGTAGGTAATATAATATATATATATATATATAAAATATATATTTATATATATATATATCCATACTAATATTATAAAGAGGGAACCCAAACCTTTGAGGCGGGTAATTTCAGTAACCGCAGCACCAATCACAATACCCAATACAGCGTTGAAGAGGGCAGTTGCAGCAGAAGGAGATAGGCTATGCAGACGGCCACCATATACATTTAAAAGGTAAAAGAACCGTGCCAGCAAAACAGTCCCTTGTGGGCGTGTCTGCATTCTGCTGTGGGAGAAAATTACAAAAAACAATTTGATGGACAGAATGTAGATCAATGTCTTACATTCACCCCAGTACAATGATCTGGGCCTAAATCCATCGTTTTTTGCACTCCACACCACCCTGGGTTAGATACTGGCTTTATGCAAATCAGCTCTGACCCTGTGCCCCATGGGAACAGTCCAGTCCGAACTACACAGCCATATCTTTCCCAGACCGGAATCAAGCATCCGAGGACCGGACCGGTTTCGAGGTAACACCTCTCATCAGCCCGGCTAGCTTGACTCCAGTGGTGTGGAGGCTCTGGGACCCACGGCTGGGCTACCCCAGTACACTGAGGGAGAAAATTACAAAAAACAATTTGATGGACAGAATGTAGATCAATGTCTTACATTCACCCCAGTACAATGATATGGGCCTAAATCCATCGTTTTTTGCACTCCACACCACCCTGGGTTAGATACTGGCATTATGCAAATCAGCTCTGACCCTGTGCCCCATGGGAACAGTCCAGTCCGAACTACACAGCCATATCTTTCCCAGACCGGAATTAAGCATCCGAGGACCGGACCGGTTTCGAGGTAACACCTCTCATCAGCCCGGCTAGCTTGACTCCAGTGGTGTGGAGGCTCTGGGACCCACGGCTGGGCTACCCCAGTACACTGAGGGAGAAAATTACAAAAAACAATTTGATGGACAGAATGTAGATCAATGTCTTACATTCACCCCAGTACAATGATCTGGGCCTAAATCCATCGTTTTTTGCACTCCACACCACCCAGTGTCAGAGCTGATTTGCATATCGCCATTGTCTAACCCAGGGTGGTGTGGAGTGCAAAAAAACGATGGATTTGGGCCCAGATCTTTTGACTGGGGGAATGTGTGACATTGATCCACATTCGGTCCATCACTTGTTGTTTTTGCAATTGCCACCCTAAGTGCGCTGGGGATGCCCAGACGTGGGTCCCAGGCACTCCACACCACTTGGAGTCAAGCTAGCCGGGCTGATGAGAGGTGTTACCTCGAAACCGGTCCGGTCCTCGGATGCTTGATTCCGTTCTGGGAAGGACATGGCTTTTGTAGTTCGGACTGGACTGTTCCCATGGGGCAACAGGGTCAGAGCTGATTTGCATATCGCCATTGTCTAACCCAGGGTGGTGTGGAGTGCAAAAAAACGATGGATTTGGGCCCAGATCTTTTGACTGGGGGAATGTGTGACATTGATCCACATTCGGTCCATCACTTGTTGTTTTTGCAATTGCCGCCCTAAGTGCGCTGGGGATGCCCAGACGTGGGTCCCAGGCACTCCACACCACTTGGAGTCAAGCTAGCCGGGCTGATGAGAGGTGTTACCTCGAAACCGGTCCGGTCCTCGGATGCTTGATTCCGTTCTGGGAAGGACATGGCTTTTGTAGTTCGGACTGGACTGTTCCCATGGGGCAACAGGGTCAGAGCTGATTTGCATATCGCCATTGTCTAACCCAGGGTGGTGTGGAGTGCAAAAAAACGATGGATTTGGGCCCAGATCTTTTGACTGGGGGAATGTGTGACATTGATCCACATTCGGTCCATCACTTGTTGTTTTTGCAATTGCCGCCCTAAGTGCGCTGGGGATGCCCAGACGTGGGTCCCAGGCACTCCACACCACTTGGAGTCAAGCTAGCCGGGCTGATGAGAGGTGTTACCTCGAAACCGGTCCGGTCCTCGGATGCTTGATTCCGTTCTGGGAAGGACATGGCTTTTGTAGTTCGGACTGGACTGTTCCCATGGGGCAACAGGGTCAGAGCTGATTTGCATATCGCCATTGTCTAACCCAGGGTGGTGTGGAGTGCAAAAAAACGATGGATTTGGGCCCAGATCGTTTGACTGGGGGAATGTGTGACATTGATCCACATTCGGTCCATCACTTGTTGTTTTTGCAATTGCCGCCCTAAGTGCGCTGGGGATGCCCAGACGTGGGTCCCAGGCACTCCACACCACTTGGAGTCAAGCTAGCCGGGCTGATGAGAGGTGTTACCTCGAAACCGGTCCGGTCCTCGGATGCTTGATTCCGTTCTGGGAAGGACATGGCTTTTGTAGTTCGGACTGGACTGTTCCCATGGGGCAACAGGGTCAGAGCTGATTTGCATATCGCCATTGTCTAA
This sequence comes from Lissotriton vulgaris, assembly GCF_964263255.1. NCBI lineage: Eukaryota > Metazoa > Chordata > Amphibia > Caudata > Salamandridae > Lissotriton > Lissotriton vulgaris. The sequence continues at coordinate 955,624,062 of NC_141697.1, read as the reverse complement.
CCCAGGGTGGTGTGGAGTGCAAAAAAACGATGGATTTGGGCCCAGATCTTTTGACTGGGGGAATGTGTGACATTGATCCACATTCGGTCCATCACTTGTTGTTTTTGCAATTGCCGCCCTAAGTGCGCTGGGGATGCCCAGACGTGGGTCCCAGGCACTCCACACCACTTGGAGTCAAGCTAGCCGGGCTGATGAGAGGTGTTACCTCGAAACCGGTCCGGTCCTCGGATGCTTGATTCCGTTCTGGGAAGGACATGGCTTTTGTAGTTCGGACTGGACTGTTCCCATGGGGCAACAGGGTCAGAGCTGATTTGCATATCGCCATTGTCTAACCCAGGGTGGTGTGGAGTGCAAAAAAACGATGGATTTGGGCCCAGATCTTTTGACTGGGGGAATGTGTGACATTGATCCACATTCGGTCCATCACTTGTTGTTTTTGCATTCTGCTGTGGGCGTGTGCTGGGGGCGTGACAAACGCTGGGGGCGTGTGGTACGTTCTGCCCTTCATGCCATGTGAGTCGTAATTGCGCCGCATTGAGGGACACGCTGGGGGCGTGACACGCTGGGGTCCTGACAAACGCTGTGGGCGTGTGTCCGTGCTGTGGGCGTGTGTTCGCCCTTCATGCCATGTGAAGTGCCAATTACGCAATTGCGCCGCATCAAGGGGCACGCTGGGGGCATGACAAACGCTGGGGGCGTGTGCTACGTTCCGCACTTCATGACATCTGGGTCGTGCATTAATCAGATCGTCTGCTGTGGCCTTGTGCTGGGGGCGTCACAAAGGCGTTCACCTCGAAGCGTGGTAAGTAACCATTCGCAAGACTCCCTTGGGGAACTGCCCATTGTCTCACACATACTGGGGGTGCCGAATGCAGTGTGTGCCTTGGCCTGGGTGCGTCTAAAAGGGCCGAACGCATTGTGTGGCTTGGCCTGGGTGCGTCTAAAAAGAACTCGGGCCGAAGAGCGTCGGTGTGGGTCATAAAAAAATAAGAACAGCGGGAAACAATCATTTAAGACTCACACAATTCTAATTGTTAGACGGTCGCCGCTGGCCCTCAAGCGGGGGCACACGCGACTGAGCGTGTCTGCGGGGACAATTACTGCAGTCTCTCATGCGCGCTGTTACTGAACTATCACATTAAACCAAATTACACGCGCCTGCTAACATCAGCCAGGGCTGTAGCCGGGCTCAGGCGGCGGATCACTACACTAATTACATGTGCCTGCTAACATGAACCAGGGCTGCAGCTGGGCCTCAAGCGGGGGGACACGCGCCTGCTAACATCAACCAGGGCTGAAGCTGGGCCTCAAGCGGGGGAACACGCGAATGACCGTATCTGAATACACACATTACACACATTTTATTTCATACCCGCACAACGTCGGGACGGTCTGCTAGTGCAGAATAAAGTAAGACATGAAATAATGCAATGTTGTCACCACATACTATGTCCGCTAGACACAAAACGAATCCCGGATTGCCCTCCAACAGTTTTAACTAGCCTTCTATTCTTGTGTTTTCTTTGCATTCTGATGCCTTTGCTCCTGCATTCATAATGAGAAAACTTAAACTGCTAGTACCCCAAAGGAAGAGTCTCAGATAGGGCAGCTCAAAGTCAGCCATCAACAATAAATACATAGCATAAATGAAAAAAACTTAATATACACTGTCCTTCCTATTGAAGTGGCCATAAGCTTACGAAAGGGAAAAACTGTATCTGCCATAATTGGCAGTTAAAATTAACCAATGGGTGAGGAATGTGAGCCTACTAATATGTGACTGATACTTACAACAGCCAATAGCTGAGTGGGACTGAGGTTTTTCACTACTTTATGTGTACATTATACAAATTTTCCAAGACTAACGCAAGTGCCAATAAGTAAAACCTAAATAAGTAGGAATGGAATGGATTAGAAAAATAGTCCTAACATCAAACAACTTCAAATATCATCACTTAATTTTGTCAATTGATATTTTATTATTTTATTACTGGTGGAAAAAGAAACTTCGTGTAAATTCAGAGCTAGGTGCATAATAAAATTAAAAGTATATGTTTATTTTATTTTTAGAGTTTTGCAAGGTTTGGCAGACAGCAGAAACGATAATAGAGATGATTTGTTCGGTGCAGTAGGAACAAGTTCGAGTACGAGTAAATCATAGAAGCAAGGGTGTCATCAAGGGAAGAGTAGAAACATGTTTGAAGTAGTAGAATGGTTCAATGCAGGCAGGAGTGATATCGAGAGTAGAGTTTCTGTTGGATTCGGATAGGGGCAAGTCAGAGAGTTAGCTGGTGTGATTGATAGGGCTCCAGATGGTGAGGATTGTTAAGGAATTAAGGGAGGAATTTGCTCATCAGGAATGATTTGGCTTTCCTTTTGAATAATGGTGTTGAAGAGATTTTTCTGATGCACCGAGGTAGCGAGTTCCATATTCTTGGTGCAGCTCCGGAGTATGCTCTGTCAAAAGTTTTTTTCTTGCTGAAGCATGAAGGTTTCAGGAGTAGATTGTCGGTGCTCCTAGAATGTCTGTTTTCTCCAGAAATAGTAAGTTTCTGGGATAGATATTGGGGGGTGGGTGGGGGGAGGGGTATTGTGGTATAATGCCTTATGAGTGATGCAGGCCATCTTTAGGTGGATTTTAGCTTCGTAGGGTAGCCAGTCAAGAGCCTTCAGTTGTGGCAAGATATGGTCAAATTTCCTAGATCCTGTTAGGAGTCTTGCTGCTGCGTTGAGACAGGCTTTTAAAGGGCTGTCGAGATTTTAGGAAGCCCTGAGAGGGTAGTACATCCATACTCCAACCTCGACTAAAGCCTGAACTGCAGTTTTGAGGTCAGGGTTTGCAATGAATTGTTTCATTTTTCTGAGATAGCTGAGGTGAAAGTGGGCATTTTTAGCCAACAGGTTGATTTGTGTTAGCATGTTAAGGTTCTTATCTGGTGTGATTCCAAGCGTTTTGGTGGAGTCCACCAGAATCAGCGTGCAATTTAAAGGAATTATCATCTTGGTCCTTTCCTTTATCACTAGAGTGTTTTTTGGAGGGGAGATTAAAAGAAATAATTTTTTTGCGAGTTTAGCTTGAGGAAGTTGGTTGTTAGCCAGTGGGTGGTCTTTTCAAGAGCTTGATTCATCATCTCTTCAATGGAGGTGATCTTGATGCAAATTTGAGTTTCATCCACGTACATGTGGAAGGAGATATTCGCCTGCTGTAGTAGTACGGTTAGTGGTTCGACATAGAGGTTGAATAGCGCGGGGGATAAAGTTGAGCCTTGTGGTAGGTTGGGAGAAGAGGGAGAAAGATTTTTATTCACCATGAACGTTTGTGTTCTGTTTTCCAGAAAGGATTTGAACCATTGAAGGACTGTGCCAGATAGTCCCATTGTGTTTTCCAGTCTTTTTAGAACTTTGTTGTGATTGACAGTGCCAAAGGCTGATGAGAGGTCGAGCAAGACTAGTAGACAGGTTTCATTACGGTCAGCAGCGAGTAGGGCATCGTCGTCCATATGAAGAATTACTGTTTTTGTGCTATGCCTGGGTCTGAAACCCGATTGGCTGTCGTTCAGTAGTTTGAAATGGGTGATGTGTTTGTTTAATTGTTGCTGAACACATTTTTCCAAGACCTTGGCTAGCATGGGAATGTTGGTTATAGGTCGGAAGTTATTAGGGTCGGAGGGGTTTTCTGTCGTTTTTTTTAGGATAGAGGCGTCTTGACCACACTTTTGGCAATCCCGGATGTGACCTTGCGAGAAGTGGTTATTGGGTTTGATAGTTGCTAAGGTTTATCAATAGAGTTCGAAAACTGTTGTACCACACATTATTTAAAAAAAGATGTATTACTAATATATAACATAAGGTTGCTCCACATTAAGTGCTTCTGGTCTGAAGATTGTTGTCACATCCAAGTAGATGTACTAAAAGGAATACTACTAAATGGTACACTGACTTACTGATCCCTTATGCGTATAGGCCACTTCTCAAAAGGCACATGCCATAATTTTGTCCCTTTTGTCTGGAGTGGACTATGCGTTTCCGTGGCGCAGGACAGCCATGCCATTTTTCTCATATCCATTGCATATAATTTGAAAACATGTATGCTAAGAACTACCAGGTCAGTCACCCTCCCTTCCAGTAATTCTCCTGGTTACCTAATTCATTGATGTGGAGAAGTGGTTAAGTGGGTCACTTGTCAGCTATGGAATCAGAAAACATAACGTCTTCTTTCAGCTTCCCATTTAACTCACTGTGTGATCATAGGCAAAGCCCTTTATCATCTTTGTGCCAGGGATCACTCAAATCCCAAAAATGGAAGTGCAAACAGACTGCCACCGGTACACTTCCTTCACACATTAAGCGCAGAATTATTGTATTGGGTGCACTCTTACCTGAACCTTACTAGAAATTGACAGTGATCAGGATGACCAGTAAAAGTAAGGCCAAGCAGAAAATGACAAGGGCAAGTTTCAGGACAAAGAACTGAACCTAGATTTTCACCACAGTTTACTCTGGAGAAAATGTCATTTTTTTTAGGAAGGATAGCAATAAACTGGGCAAAGGGAAATGCTATGGGGCACATGTATCATTGTTTTTTGCGGTCCCAAAGGGGCAGATTCATAGAATCTGTCCCTTTGCAACCACAATTTATGCATTGGGGATGCATCATCCCAAATGCAAAAATCGCTATATAAGTAATCGCTAAATTTGTGATTACTTAAATTGCAATTGCATTTAGGGAATTGCAAATTGCGATTACCTAAATGCAATGCAACAACAACCAAAATTAGCAATTCCGCTTTTAAGAAACGCAAATTACCATCAATTTAAAGTTGATGGTACTTTGCGAAAATTAGGAAAAAAGCACAAAAGTGCATTTTTCAAGTTCTATATTGCATACAAACATGCCCTTGTGACTTGAGTGTGTGCAACATGTTTTTTAATTGCACGTTCAGGGGTACATCAGGGTGTCCTTTTGGCACCCTTGCACTCTTGAAATTGCATGCACAATTTGCGAGTACCTATTTGCAACTCGGAAATTGAGCATTGATTCCTATGGGCCTCTAAGCCCATAGGAGTGAATGGGAAGCCATTCCTTAATTGCGATTCGAAATTTGCGAGTTGCAAATAAGGAATGTGTAGGAATCGCAATTTTTTTTTGCAATTCTTACATGCATAAGGAATTGCGATTCTTAAATTGCGATTTCCTAACAATCACAATTTAGGAAACGCAATTCCTAAGTTTGATGCATGTGACCCTAAATATTTTGCAACACAGCGTTGCCTATTAAAGTCTCACTGTGATTGATCTGAGTAAAATCCAGAACAAGTGGGTGAGAGAATGTGACCTAACGGCTAGGGCTGTCAGCCTCGGAAATGAGGAACCAGGTACAAGCTTCGGCAGGGACGCTCAATATTCTGTTATTCTGGGCAAATCACTTAATCTCCCTGTGCCTAACAAAAAGGAACGTGTCCGTCCATAATGTAACAGGTGCTCATGTAAAGCGCTCTGATACCTTTGAGTCTAGTTCGCGCTATATAAAACTCCACCCCCCCCAAAAAACAGGCCAATCATCATCAGATATTATCCATTCGACTTTTTTTCCCAAATAAACGAAGCCAGACTTATAATGAAAAAGAAAATACTATACAGTTTGCAAGAAGGAATTGAAAGGAATTAAGATTTTTAAGCAAGTAGAAATCTTAAAACATTAAAATTAAACCAGCAGGCCTTTCTATCATGAATTAAAAATAAACAACCGCAATGGCCACCTTATCTGTGTTTCGTTCTAATAAAACTCTGAAAGCTGATGCAACAGTACAGTGGCCAATTTCAATAAGCAGGAGTTTCAGATCTTTTACCAGCAATGTCTAATATATTTGGCAAAGGAACACAATATGAGCTAAAACAGCAGGTCCATGAAAGGAGCAAAGACTTTCTGTTAGAAATGGGATTTCTGGCTAGCTGAGACTTGCGCCAAAGCGAGGCAGAAACCACCACTCTAGTCAGGATAAGGGAGTTACACTTCTAAAATAACCCCTGCTCACCCCCTAGACAGATTGGCACGAGCAGCCAGGCTTATCTTAGAGGCAGTGTGTAAAGCATTTGCACATAACCAACAGTAAAACAGTGTGCGCACTACAGGACACCACACCAGTTTAGAAAAATATCCAATTTTTATATACTTCAGACAAGACCAAATATGATAAAATTCCATAATACTATACTTCAAACTCTTCACTTATCAAAATATGCTTTAAAAAATGTTCTTTGGTGCCGATAGCTCCATCCAAAGCTAAGACGGCGTCGTGAAAAACAAAAACAAAAACAGTTCTTGGTCGCAGGCCAATTACGGTGTCGGGAAGAACCGCAAACTACCTTTCAGAGATGCAGGGCGATGGAGGCCCTTGAAGTCACTCGCGTTGCAGGTCGAGCTCCTTTCTGATGGGATCCAGGGCGCCGGCGCCAACAGGTGTCGGGTGCTGCGGTGTGAAGTGCAGCGGTGCGGCGTGCAGTGTCCCCAGGTCGTGGTGCGAGCAGCGTCTCGGTGGCGGCGTCAGATGGCGTCATCGGTGAGACCAGGGTCACAGTGCGAGATGGAGGCGGTGCTCATCACGGGGCTAGCAGGTCACGGTGCACGCAACAGCGTTGTCTTTGCTGAAGCGCTGTCGTCGGCTGACGAACTGGAGTTGATGGCGCTGGCATCGGTAGGCCAAGGCTGTGGTTTGGGGTGAGGTCGGTGCGTCGTGTAACTTACGAGCGGTGCCCCTGAACCATGGTGCAAGCTGTGGTGTCGATTTCAGCGGGAAGTGGCGGCGTCAGGAAGGCAACGGCATCGTTGTGTAGTGAGACGGTGCAGAGTGTGGGCCCAGGGGTCACGGTGCGAGCAGCAGCTCGGTGGTGGTGTCAGCAGGCATCCTCTGTGAGACCAGGGTCACAGTGCGGCGTGGCGGTGGTGCCCTCTGCGGTGCCAAAGCTTAGGCGTGAAGCAAGGCGGTGTGGAGTGCGGTGCCCACAGGTCGCGGTGCGAGCAGCGACTCTGTGATGGCGTCAGCAGGCGTCGTCGGTGAGACCAGGGTCGCGGTGCGGCGTTGCCCTCTGCGGTGCCTTCAGGACACAGGTTCAGCAGGGTCGTCATAGATGTCGTCGGGTGGCATTCTTCGGATTGCAGCACAAAACACACAGTCCCCAGTGCTGCGGGTCGAAGAACCTGAAGTCTTTGCTGTTCCTGAGACATCGTGAACAGGGGGCAAGCTCTACCTCAAGCCCTTGGAGAGTCTCACCAATTCGGTTGAAGAAAGTCCAGTTCAGTCTTTTCCCTGTCCAAGACAGAAGCAGCCACTGCAGGTCAGCCCAGCAAAGCACACAGCAAAGCGGTCGTTCCTTTCAGCAGTTTCTCCGGCTCTTCTTGTGTGCAGTCTTCTTGATTGCGTTCACGTTGGAACAATCGCATCGGCTAACATGCTCGCTCTGCGAGCGAGGGTGTTAGCCGATGCAATTGTTCCAACGCGCTCCGACAGCGATTATTTCCAGGTTTATCCTTGACGAGTTAGCAACACTGGTCACAGTCAACTACATGTGCCAATGTGAACACAACTGAAAATATTGGCATTCATTTCAGATAAGGATTGATTTCTCTTCTGCAGATTTCCGCCCCTATATACACTTGTGGCTACAACAGTGACAGGGATAACTACACTGACTCTCTAGGGTCAATCATTTTAACTTGCATAGTCCTGAAGATGGTCTTTTAGAAGACAGCATGAAGACCAAAACGTCGACAACTACACTTATTTTCTGTATAATGCAGGGGCATAACAAACGCCCCCGCAGCCCCCACGGTGCGGAGGGCCCCACTGTCTTCAGTAAAAGAAGGGGGCCCGGGCCCCCTCAGCTCTTCAGTGAAAGCTGTGAGAGAGGCTTGCATTAAAGCAAGCCTCTCTCCCTCTAAAGCAGGTGCAGGGTGTCTGCAGCTTGCTCTGAGCCCCTCCCGCTGACTGAAGAGAAACAATGTAACAAGTTACATTGTTTCTCTTAAGTCAGAGCCAGAGCCAGGCAGAAAGAGGATGGGAGTGGGGGCCCAGAGACAGCATTCCCCACAGGGCTCTGCTCTTCTGAGAAGAGACAAGGACAAGGATGGGGTGGGGTGGGGCCCCAGAGACAGCATTCTCCAGGGCAATGCTCATATGAGAAGGGATGAGGCAGCAAAATGGTGCCCTCAGGTAAGCACGCTTGTTAGAACGCAGTGGTGTCCGCAGGGGGGGCAAGGGGGGGCAGTTGCCCCCCCCTGGTTAGCCAGTGCGTCTGGTGTGGGCCCAGTCAGGGCCGGCCCTAGTCCATCATGCTTTTGAAATGGTGCCAGTTTTCCAGGTGGCAGACCCCTCCATTGGGTGGGAAGGGTGCAAGGGGGTGGCCGAGAAGGGTGCAAGGCAGAGGGGAGAAGGGTGCAAGGTAGAGAGGAGAAGGGTGCAAGGCAGAGAGGAGAAGGGTGCAATGCAGAGAGGAGAAGGGTGCAAGGTAGAGAAGGGTGCAAGGTGGAGGGGAGAAGGGTGCAAGGCAGAGGGAAGAAGGGTGCAAGGTAGAGAAGGGTGCAAGGCGGAGGGGGAGAAGGGCGCAAGGCAGAGGGGAGAAGGGTGCAAGGCAGAGGGGAGAAGGGTGCAAGGCAGAGAGGAGAAGGGCACAAGCCAGAGAGGAGAAGGGTGCAAGGTAGAGAAGGCTGCAAGGCAGAGGGGAGAAGGGTGCAAGGCAGAGGGGAGAAGGGTGCAAGGCAGAGGGGAGAAGGGTGCAAGGCAGAGGGGAGAAGGTTGCAAGGCAGAGAGGAGAAGGGTGCAAGGTAGAGAAGGGTGCAAGGCGGAGGGGAGAAGGGTGCAAGGCAGAGGGGAGAAGGGTGTAAGTGGAGAGAGAGTAGAGAGAGAGAGTGGAGAGAGAGTGTGGAGAGAGAGTAGAGAGAGAGAGAGTGGAGAGAGAGTGTGGAGAGAGAGACAGTGAGAGAGAGAGAGTGGAGAGTGAGTGGAGAGAGTGGGGAGAGAGTGGAGAGAGAGAGAGAGAGAGGAGAGAGAGTAGAGAGAGAGAAAGTGGAGAGAGAGACAGTGGAGATAGAGTGGACAGAGTTGAGAGAGAGAATGGAGAGAGAGAGAGAGCGGAGAGAGAGTAGAGACTGACTGACTGACTGAGAGACTGAATACTGACTGACCGAGAGACTGACTGGCTGAGAAACTGACTGAGAGAGAGAGAGAGACAGGCTGACTGAGAGAGTGACTGACTGACAGAGAGAGAGACTGATTGAGAGTGAGACTGACTGACAGAGAGAGAGACTGACTGACTGACAGAGACTGACTGACTGAGGTAGAGAGATACTAAGAGAGAGAGACTAAGAGAGAGAGAGACTCGCTGGCTGAGAGACTGACTGGCTGAGAGAGAGACTGACACAGAGAGAGAGAGAGAGAGAGAGAGAGAGAGAGACTGACTGACGAGACTGACAGAGGGAGAGAGACTGAGAGACTGACAGAGAAAGAGAGACTGACCGACAGAGAGAGAGACTGACTGAGAAAGAGAGAGACTGACTGAGAGAGAGACTGACTGACAGAGAGAGACTGAGACTGACAGAGAAAGAGAGACTGACTGACAGAGATAGACTGACTGAGAGAGAGACTCGCAGAGAGACTGACTGACAAAGAGAGAGACTGACTGACAGAGAGAGAGAGACTGACAGAGAGAGTCACTGACAGAGAGAGAGAGAGACTGACTGAGAGAGACTGGCTGACTGCGAGAGAGAAAGGATGACTGGCTGAGAGAGAATGACAGAGGGAGAGAGAGACTGTCTGGAAGACTGACTGACTGGGAGAGAGAGACTGAGAGAGAGAGGCTGAGAGAGAGAGACTGACAGAGAGACGGACAGAGAGAGGGACTGACAGGGAGAGAGACTGACTGAGAGAGAGAGACTGACAGAGAGAGGGACTGACTAAGAGAGAGACTGACTGACTAAGAGAGAGACTGACTGAGAGAGACTGATTGAGAGAGAGACTGACGGAGAGAGGGACTGACAGAGAGACTGACCGACAGAGAGAGACAGACTGACAGAGAGAGACTGACTGACAGAGAGAGATAGACTGGGACTCTGACAGAGAGAGAGAGAGAGAGAGAGACTGGGACTCGGACAGAGAGAGAGAGAGAGACTGACTGACAGAGAGAGAGACTGACTGAGAGAGAGAGAGAGAGAGAATAAGAGAGAGAGAGAGACTGGCAGAGAGCGAGAGAGCGAGAGAGAGAGAGAGACTGACTGAGAGCGAGACTGACTGACTGAGAGAGACTGACAGAAAGAGAGAGATAGAGAGACTGACAGAGAGAGAGAGAGAGACTGAGAGATAGACTGACAGAGAGAGGGACTGACTGAGAGAGAGAGAGAGAGACCGACTGACTGACAGACTGACAGAGAGAGAGAAAGACTGACTGACTGACAGACTGACTGACTGAGAGGGAGAGACTGACTAACTGACAGAAAGAGAGAGATAGAGAGACTGAGGGAGAGAGACCGACTGACTGACAGACATGACAGAGAGAGAAAGAGACTGACTGACTGACAGAATGACTGTGAGAGGCTGACTGACTGAGAGAGACTGAATGACAGAGAGAGATAGACTGACTGACTGAGAGAGAAAGACTGACTGAAAGAGAGAGACTGACTGACTGAGAGAGAGAGCGACTGTGATGGAATTGGGTTCAAAGTGTCTATGATGCTATGCAATGGCTCCTAAGATTGCTATTGTCTACGAATAAAAATGTATTATCAAAATGTGCTCTTTGTAGTTACATCTGCTTTTGAAATACAGCATTGTCTAATGTTTTAAAACGAGAAGGAGCAGTGGATGCACTTTTGTCAAAACTGAACGATGAGTGGGCCCGATGTTGTATATCATGACAGGAGTCTGCATCAGGAAACCCACCCAAAATTGGCCAAACGTCCCCAGCCTACTGATGGCAGGGACCCTGTAATGAATGGACCACCACCTATGATAGCCTGCTGGCAGACTAAGCCCAACCTTTAACTCCACCATCCAGTGTTACTTATAACGGCTGTATTGGTGACAGTGGCGTAACAATAGCCCTGAATCCCCAGCAGTATGGCGGGTCGCTGGCCTGAGAGCTCTAGACTGGCACGGAGAATGGGGGGGGGCCTCCATGTAGTTTGCAGGGGGGGGGGGCCTCAAGTTTCGTTACGCCACTGGTATAATGTCAACAGAGGCAGAATTTTCTGTTTTAATCAGTTGATTCGACAGATTTCTATTTGAAAAAAGTGTACACAATTGTAACTGTGAAGGCCAAAAAAATGTGTACTTTTCAACACCTCGTTGTTTCATTGTGTTAAATGAACCAGTACCCTTTGCTACCATTGTTTATGATAAAATCTGCTTTTTAACATACACCTGTGTGTTTTGATATACATTCTTTTGTGATGCAGTCTTTTGATATGATTTGATATTTCCATATTCTCTATTGAAAAATCAGAATTACTTCAACAAAGGTACAAGAACTTGCATTTAGTAAAGAGCAAAAATTAGTGAGAACTAAGTACCAAAAATAAATCACTTGAAGGCACGTTTACCAGTCCATACCATTTTTCCCAAGCCGTCAAGGGTTGATTGGGTTTCCCATTGTACTCTATATTGCTCTAAGGAAAATGTCCATCAACCCTAAGGAGTTTTTTCCCTGGCTGTGGAAGTGATTATTCGTTTTTTCTCATAATTTATCACCAGGTTTCATCTGATGGTGACTTGACAGAAAAAAGTAACAGCACACCATCCACCTTAAATTGGGAGTGCAGTATAATGACCTTCCTCTGACAGACCATTCTCTGTCGGGCTAGTCAAAGATGTTATTCATTGACCCTTTCTGCCAAACTCAAAGTCAGGCCATGAATTTCCAAAATATAACAAGTGTTGCAAAGCCATCAGGTCTGCACGTGGCAAGCCTGCAATTTATTTTCAATATTTTTTTGGCAAACATGATTTCTAAATTTTAAATAAAAATGTAAAAGTAATATAGAAAAAATAAAAGGTAAATATAGCAATGTCTAAAGATGGCCTTTGCAGTCTTACAAAAAAGTAAATAAAAAATTCTCCCTTCACAAAAGTGAACTATTGCCAACATAAATAAAAACAAAATAAAATGAAAGCAGATATTGGCATACCGGTTCCTAATACAGAATTGGGCTTTTTTTAGATGGATATGCACATGTGTGGCAGCAAAATGCCGTCACTTAGTGAGGTACTGGGTTTTCTCAGAACCGATACTACTACGATAACCCAGCGGTGTCAGGGCAACACCCAAAGACCCCGGATTCCCCTGTCTTGGCAAACAGAGACACGGGATACTTCTCGATGACGTCAAAGACCAAAGTTTAATGGTTGCAACCAGGGACAGGGGTCTACGAAGTACACACGGGTAGTTCAACAGAGACTGCACCATCTCAATGAACAAAACTCGGTCTTTTATGCCGAAAATTACGCTTCTGGCAACATCACAATTTACATTCGGTGCATACAAAACTAACCAATGAACAAGTAGCATTTCAAAAAGTAGCGAATCACAACAGTCAAAGTTAATCCCACTTTCCGTTGTCCAGCCCACCAAAACGATCGCACATATGCTAGTTTCCTGTTCGATCAGGCCGGACAAACCCATCATAAAACCTTCAACCCAGATCGATGAACATGTCGTAAAGGAAAGGCAGAAACAGATGGAAAGGAGATAGAGGAGTGGGAACGGTGGGCCATAAAATCGGACCATGTCCTGTTCTTTGATCTTTATCAGTGCAGCTGCTGAACAAGGAACTGGCTCAGCAGGATTCGCCCCAGGCGAGGAGTCAGTTCGACCAGGTCAACCAGAAGTCAGCTAAGGCGTACGTGTCAAGGACTCATTCGGCCACAATCATAGGGCCTATGTTAGGGCAACCATACAAGATGGCAGCCACATACAAAATGGAACCCGAGGGTTCAAACTAAATCCTCAAATGCAGAGTGTTCTCCTATATCTATTCATACGAAAACACTCAGACACGTTAGACTCGTCATTTGCGGTCTGCTGACACCAAGATCGTCCATTTCCGACAATCTTTACAAGTCGGGTTTCGAAACTATCGAACCCAATTCAGAATCACGGAACCACAGACCCTCCTTTTGCCCTATCATAGGCAATAAACCCAGACCCATTTTAATCTGAATCCGGATCTATATTCATCAGGTCATCGATATGCTGCTGTAGCATCATCTTATTACTATGCATCTCTCTCCGGACAGGCTTCCGTTCGCACAAAGTAGCACAAAGGCCACAAATAGCCGGAGCACACTGTACACAGAGACAGAACATGAACAGAATCGCTAAGACCATCCCAATGACCATCAAAATCTTCCAACCCCAAGTCGATATCAATCCCCATAACCATCCCATCAAAGACCAATCCCCTTTGTCCAGATGGACAGAATCGGAGATTTTGTGCAATTTGGAAATGGCCTGGAAGACTGACGGAGCATTGTCTGGAATAAAAACGCAGCAGCTCGATTGAATCAATCTACAAACTCCCCCTCGATCTGCAAGAATAACGTCTAGGGCAACTCAATTCTGAAGTGTCATAAGTCTATCCGACTGGAGCTCAGCAGTCAGGTTACCAAGGGCACCGGCAGTCTCAACTATGGTGGACTCAACCACTCTCGTAAGCTGACGAATATTCCTACTGTTAGCCATAGGTCCCCAGAACGGCAGAAAACCCTTAAAGAAATCACCCAATTCTTGTCCTGCAGTGTCTTCTTGGCTAAAGACACCTCTAGCAATTCTCATTTTGTGATAATCTGCCGCAGCTGTAAAAGTGGGGGGTAACAGAAAGGAAACAAAACATGTGCCCGAAAAGTCATGGGGCAACCATGTGTATGCTTTGTCGTAGCAAACAAAGTAAGTACCCTTAGCAGCTAAGAACGCTGGGGAAGACTGAGACGGAAACACGTAAGTCTCAGCGCAAACGCTCTTCCCTAACTGAGCTTTCGGATTCTTACCGTTGCCCTGCAGACAATAGTAACCCTTATGGGGCACTATCCAGATCGGTAGAGGACTTTTCGCACGCTGGTTAATACTCAGACTTACTCCATATCCATTCACGCTCCAACCACTATATGGTTGCCTCTCGTCTTTCGGAATAGTCTCTACTGCATCAGTCCCATTAATCATGTCGACTATGCCTCTAGCTATAGGACTATTCTTCGGATTATCTCTCGGTGAACGTAAGGGATCAACACTGTGGGCATATATGAACATGGTTCTGTAAGCTCGGATCGAACCATTCAAACTAAAGGGCAAGACCAAATAAGGAATTCCTTTATCAGTTGTATGAGGCATCAAACCACAGATCCAGCAGTTCGTTGTATTGATCACTAACTGATGCTGGTGCAAAAGCTGTATGAAGGAATTATTAGCGAATTCCTTACGTCTAACAACCTCATATTCAGGCAAAGGGTGGAAAGAATGAGAGGAAATAGTAGGTGAAGGTGTAGGTTGCACAGTGGAATTAAACGTTACTTTAAAAACAAATGCTACATAACCAATTATGAAAATCACAAAACTCAATCGTAAAAGTATGCATGGTATCAAAAAACATTTCTTCGACATTATTTTGCAAATGCGTTTTCTAAAAGTCAGTGTCTGCACATGTCTCTCCAACTCAAAGAAATCCATCCTAAACTAAGGGTGCTGCCCGCGGTGGTTGGTTGATTCTGCTTGAGAGTGCCTCTGCTGCACCCAAGAAGGCTGCCTCGGACCAACAGAACCCAAGACCTAGTGTCTCAGACTTACACTCCCATGACTGGTAGCAACCGCGACCCTAGCAGCAAGAACCGGATGGCAGCTCAGAAAAACAAAAATACGTAGATCCTTGGTGGAGAGTTAACCTGCAAACATTAAAAAATCAACTTTAGTATTCTTTTTTTTGTCCTTAGTTCTCGATCTCAGATTGTATCTGTCTCTTCCAGGTGATTCTTGATCGGCAAACAAAAGATGAGGCTCAGTAGTGTCCAACCGCTCTGCAGGAGGTATTGATGCTTGCAAAAGACGATCACTTTCCAACTCTGAATTAGACCCAATCAAACGAGCATCACTGAACGTAACAAATTTCGGGACTGTCTCGGTCTCAGAATCTGCGAGACCATCCTGAACCCACTTATCATACGGCAAAGGTAAGGGTGCTTTCTTCGTGTGAGAGCCGTGTATCCAGTGGCGTTTCCCACGAACTCGCACCGCAGATCTCGTCGACAACAGGACTTGGTAGGGTCCAGTCCAACGGGGCTGTTCGTTCTTAGTACGTTGGAAATTCCTCACAAAGATCCAAGAGCCAGGTTCGATTGCGTGGCCTGGATCTTCTGTAGCTTGTGGAAGAGAAATATATACCTGTTGGCGTAAAACACTCATTTTAGTTGTCAATTCACGCAAGTAATCAAGCAAAACAGGGTATTCAAGGTCACTAAATCTCGTTGGTCTTGGTACGCCCCAAATATTCGCTGGGCGACCAAACACAACCTCATACGGACTCAAACCCATTCGTGAATGCACAGTCATTCGGGTGGACAAAAGTGCTAATGGCAAAGCATCTGGCCATTGTAAACCAGTGCTCTCTTGAATTTTGGCCAACTTTAGTTTCAGAGTGCCATTATAGCACTCGACTAAACCAGCTGATTGGGGATGATTTGCAGCATGAAATTTCTGCCTAATTCCGAGACCGTCACACACTCTCTTCATCACTCGTCCCACAATCTTACTTCCGTTATCACTCCAAATGATTCTCGGCAATCCAAACCTAGGGAAGAATTCTTTCATCAGAGCTTTGGCAGTGGACAAAGCAGTGTTGTCCTTAAGGGGGTAAGCTTCTACCCATCTAGAAAAAGAGCAAACAACCACTAACACATACTTTAAGTTGTTGCATCTTTCCATATCGATAAAATCTAGCTGCAAAGCCTCGAACGGATACGTAGGAGGAGCAAAATTACCAGCTGGTGTTAGAGTTCCCTTGCCAGGATTATGCATTAAACACACCATACAATTCTTAACCAAATTCTCTGCACATCTAGGTATTCCTACATTCTGCCAAACCGGAGCCAACAAGTTGCAAATCCCTTTCACACTAATGTGTGCCAATCCATGTGCCTTTGTAACAACTGGAAGCACATACGCGTTTGGCAGCAACCATCTTTGATGTTCGGACAAATCAGTCCAACAACCATTCGAATCCAACCTACCCTTACTCTCTCTCCATTCATCCAACTCTTTCTCCGAAGCCTCACTCTGGATAATCTTCACGCTCTCAATAGTGTCTTCGCACATGCTTTTCTCTGGAACCCATCTCGCTGGTCCCACAACATACATTCGACTCGTCACATTCCTAGCAGTTTCTTTCGCAACCTCATCCGCAAACGCATTACCACGACCAACATCATCCGTAATCTTTCTATGGGCACTACATTTCACAATCGCTATTTGCAAAGGTAGCGTAAGAGATTCAAGAAGTTCATTCACCAGCTGCCCATGCTGGATTTTCGTCCCATGCGATGTCAAAAATCCATGTTCACGCCACAATCGTCCAAAGCTATGAGCCACTCCGAATGCATACTGACTGTCAGTATATACATTCACTCTTTTCCCTTTCGCCAACACACATGCTCTCGTAAGTGCAATCAATTCCGCCGCTTGAGCAGAATTGTGCGGGACACGTGCAGCTTCGACAACTGTATGTAAAGTCGTCACGGCATACGCTGCAGTGGTATCGCCATTTGGTAATTTAAAACACGAGCCGTCAACCCACAAGGCATCATTACAATCAGGAAGAGGAGTATCTCTCAGATCTATCCTCCCTTTCGTCTCTTCTTCAGTTCTCAAGAAACAATCGTGTTTCTCTTCGCTATCATCGTCTGTCTCAAGCGAAATCGGCAACAATGTAGCCGGATTTAGGGTATTGCACCTCTTGATGTGCACATGACTCGCTAACAATGTAAGCTCATACCCTGACAACCGAGCACTAGTCAAGTGCTGTGTCTTCGTCCGATTCAACAAGGTATCCACTGCATGTGGAACCATAACCACTAGCGTATTGTCCATAACCAAACCAGCAGATTGTCGAATCGAAACAGCCGCTGCTGCAGTTGCTCTCAAGCAACTCGGCAACGCTCTGGCCACAGGATCTAAAGTTGACGAAAAGTACGCACATGGGCGTTGCTTCCCGCCAAATTGTTGGGTCAAAACCGACAATGCACATCCTTCTCTTTCATGGCCATACAATGTGAAAGGCTTGCTGTAGTCGGGAGTTCCCAACACAGGAGCCGAACACAACGCATTACGTAGTTCAGAGAAACTCTTTTGGCATTCCTCAGTCCAAGGAATCGGAGTTGGAGTATCCTTAACCGTAAGAGCTATCAAAGGTTTCGCTAAAAGGGAAAAATGTGGGATCCACTGTCTACAGTACGACGTAATACCCAAAAACGCACATACTTCTCTCTGTGTCGTAGGGACACTCATTCTCGCAATAGTCTGGATTCTTTCTGGGGTCAATTTCCTTCCCTCCTTCGATAAGAGGTGACCTAAGTAGGTAACTTCTTGGCGACAAAATTGCAGTTTTGAAAGAGAAACTTTATGATGGCAATCGGATAAATGAGACAACAAGGACACAGTGGCATCCTTACATATGTCTTCAGTATCGGCAGCGACCAACAAATCGTCAACATACTGGATAAGGGCCGCACCTTCAGGTAAGGCCAACAAGTCAAGTTGCGTCTTCAGAGCTTGACTGTAAATTGATGGACTCTCACAATAACCTTGAGGAGCGCGCTTGAAGCGGAAACTTCATCCTCCTAAAGAGAATCCAAAGATATCTCTACTCTCTATGGCAATCGGGATGCTGAAGAAAGCATTCTTCAAGTCGATCACCGAAAACCAGGTAGCAGAAGCTGGAATCAATGTCAGTAACGCAGTAATGTCGGGTACAACAGGGAATTGCGGAACAACGATCTTGTTCACTTCACGAAGGTCGATAACAAACCTATATACAGGAGTCTGTGAAGAGTCAGTTCTCTTTAGGACAGGCAAAACCGGACTATTGCACACATTACCTCGAGTCTCTTCAATAACGCCCTTGTCAATCAGATCATAAATGATCGCTAAAAGCGCTCGTTCACCATCACTTGAAATACGATATTGCGGAATGCGTGGTAACTGAGCATTCGCTTTCAACGTCACAACATATGGGGGAATGTCTAACAGGCCCACATCATTTGGACCCGTAGCCCACAATGAATCTGGTAAAGAAGATAATTCAGGTGGAAGACAATATTTCGAGACATATATCGGAGAAATCACATTGTCACCTAAGGTAAGATGTACTCCTGACGGAGAACAGTACAAAGTCGCATACAATCTCTTCAACAAGTCAAGGCCTAGTAAGTTCTCATTACAACCTGTAGTCAAAAGAAGGGGTGCTTCAAACCTACGAGGACCAACAGAAGGAGGCAATGGAACGGAAATCGGATTCATAACGGGGGAGCCAGAAAAACCTATAGAAACATTATTAAAGCCAGACAAAGGTGCGCCAGGGAGTTTAGAATGCATATTAGAACTCTTCGTAGCACTAGTGTCTAGCAGAAAAGGCTCCGACACACCTGATGCAATCACTTCCACGTAAGGTCCACTCTGATCTACCTGAACTGAAACAACTCCCTCTCTTTGTCCATGGCTGTCCTAACAATCATTACCTTGCTCTCCATCGCCTTCAACATAGTAATCATCTACGTAGTACTGTGTAGACCTACCAGAAGAATTCTGTTGTTGATCGAAACTGTTCGTTGAAGTCTGCGGAGGCAAAGGGCGTGCGTTCTGTCCGCGACCTCTACCTCTAGGTGCTTGTTGAGCACCTCTACCTCTAACACCAGGAGCACTATTAGCACGTTGCAACAAAACCGGACAACTGTTCTTATAATGGCCTTCTTCTCTACAATATGCACACTGATTAGGCCCATACTGAATACGCTGTTGTTGAGGAGTCTCGTCTCTTTGCGAGTTCCTCGAATACTGTTGAGGCTGCTGATAGTCGCGCTGATTATTAACACGAGGTGGATAAGCTTGTTGTAGAAGAACCTTAGTCTTCAATTCCTTAGTCTTCTTATCCGCTCTCTCTAACTCATCCTTACGCCTATTCTCGTAGTACTGAGCCGTAGCAAGAATTTGCGCCGAAGTACAAACAGGCCAAGAACTCTCGGAATCCTTCATCTTAGTACACAACTCAGGAAGAAGATTGTGCGCGAACTTATCAACAAATAATCTCTGGCCACCTTCAGTAGCCATATCCTGACCACTATGATCAACAAAAGTTTCCTCGAAACGCGAGAAAAAGTCTGAAACAGACTCTTCTTTCTTCTGCTTACAGGCTGACAATTTGTCCCAATTAACACGGACTTCAGGCATTAAAGTCTTCATGAGAGTAATAATCCTACCAGGAAGTTCAGTGATAACATCTTCAGGCTTAGCACCTCCAACTTGTCAATCATTCGCTGCAGCGAGATTCACCCACGAATCGCCCAATGCATTATCATGATCTGTATGTCGAATGGCATTCCAGATGGACTGTGGAACAACATTCCCAAAGAGCATATCTATATCCGCCAAATTCATAACGCACAAACTCACAGTTTGCGCAAGTTCTTTATAATATCCTGCTGGATTCTTCAGCGGATCTGGTAAAGTCTGCTTAAGCGCTAGAACTTCTGCACGCTTCCATGGCACATGAACCCACACACACTGAAAGTGTGCTTGAACCGGTGGATTAGCAGCAGCATCAGCAGGTCTCCATACTGGAGGAACCTCTCGCATCGGATATTGACGCGCATGTCTCCTAACTGACGAATCTGGCTCAAACAGCCGTTCAGTAGGAACATCGCTACGGAGCAACAGTAACGTCGATACCGATTTCTCAACATCGGGTAGACTCACAATCGTTCCTTTGGCAAACTCCGAACGCAATCGGGACAATTCTACAGGAACTCTACCCAATTCGTACATCCATTGTTCATGGAGAAATGCACACATAAGCTCAAAAACATAACGCTGCTTTGGTGCTTCCCATTGTCGGAAAACATCCATAATACCTTCTAGATCATACTGGGACTTATACGTCACCCATCTACGTGCCATATGGTCAAAGACCACTCGCTCATCTGTATCGGGCAATTGGCTACGCGATTGTCTACGCTCACTCACAGGAGACATACCCATTTGTCCCAAAATAGGAGTTAGAAAATTAGAAAAGGCAGCGGTCATCCGCTGTCTAGGAGAAGGAACAGTCGGAAGAACAAGAGGAGACGAAACAGTAGTAGTAGGATCCATAGTCGAAACAGGCATAGGAACAGTAGTAGCAGGAAGGGGCAAAGTGGGCAACCCTTGAGAAGGCTGCGCATAAGGAACAACAGCCAACGAAGAAGCTGGCTGTGGAGGAATAACAGGAGGCAAAGCAACAGGTGCTTGCACGGCCACAACCTGTTGTGGTGGTGCCGTAGCATTCTGCACATAAGGTGGTGGGGAATTTAGCAAATGCGACATCAAAGGGTCTTTCACAAGATCCTTTTCGTCTTTCTGCTCTTTAGCTGGCAAGACTGGGTAGCATCTGTCTACCGCTAACTTCCTCACTCTAAGTATCTGCTCACTGTCTTTCTCTTCTTCATCATTTCTGTATGCAACGGCGGCTTGCACCATTGACATACCTTTTCTATTCTTCTTCGCTAACTTAATTTGCGGAAAGAGTCAAACATCGCCGGCCGGGCTTTCTTCTTAAACAACTTCACTTCAAGATTATTTAAGACTTCTGTCTCGAAACTACCATAACGGGGCCACTGTAGGACACCGTCATTCTTCGTGTATCTAATCCAATCCTCATTATAGCTAATAGGACCCACTCCATGCTTCACGTACAACTCGTATGTAGGAGTTCCGATCGGAGGAACCGGACACAAATCCTCTAACCGGGAATCCTTCATAGTACCACAACTAAACAAATTCCTAAGACTGCTAAAACCAGGCATCTTGCTCACTAGTCTAGCTTCAAACAACAAGGGTAATCTAAAATCGATAAGCTCGTGAATACACGAATCCCTTGGCTTTGGGGCCTGCAGGTACCAAATCAAAGCTATCCACTAAAGGATACAAAACAAACTAAGAACTAGGAGACGCTTCCTTTATACTTAACTGAGTTGTCGATGGCGTCACCAGAAGACCCGTCAATCGTCTCGCTCTACAAACGTCTAAGGCTCCAAAACAGGGCGACAGTCAGGGCAGCAGTCCTTCGTAGCCGTCGGGACGCGGGAAACCTCGCAGCAAAGACCTTCGGAACCACGTCGACATGCAGGGGTCGCTGAAGTGGCTGGCCAACCTCTGGAATTTTCTCACAAAGCTCCTCACGAACCTCTGGCTTGGACCGGTACCGCTGAAGTCGCCCCACGTTGGGCGTCAAATGAGGTACTGGGTTTTCTCGGAACCAATACTACTACGATAACCCAGCGGTGTCAGGGCAACACCCAAAGACCCCGGATTACCCTGTCTTGGCAAACAGAGACACGGGATACTTCTCGATGACGTCAAAGACCAAAGTTTAATGGTTGCAACCAGGGACAGAGGTCTACGAAGTACACACGGGTAGTTCGACAGAGACTGCACCATCTCAATGAACAAAACTCGGTCTTTTATGCCGAAAATTACGCTTCTGGCAACATCACAATTTACATTCAGTGCATACAAAACTAACCAATGAACAAGTAGCATTTCAAAAAGTAGCGAATCACGACAGTCAAAGTTAATCCCACTTTCTGTTGTCCAGCCCACCAAAACGATCGCACATATGCTAGTTTCCTGTTAGATCAGGCCGGACAAACCCATCATAAAACCTTCAACCCAGATCGATGAACATGTCGTAAAGGAAAGGCAGAAACAGATGGAAAGGAGATAGAGGAGTGGGAACGGTGGGCCATAAAATCGGACCATGTCCTGTTCTTTGATCTTTATCAGTGCAGCTGCTTAACAAGGAACTGGCTCAGCAGGATTCGCCCTGGGTGAGGAGTCAGTTCGACCAGGTCAACCAGAAGTCAGCTAAGGCGTACGTGTCAAGGACTCGTTCGGCCACAATCATAGGGCCTATGTTAGGGCAACCATACAAGCTGGCTGCCACATACAAAATGGAACCCGAGGGTTCAAACTAAATCCTCAAATGCAGAGTGTTCTCCTATATCTATTCATACGAAAACACTCAGACACGTTAGACTCGTCATTTGCGGTCTGCTGACACCAAGATCGTCCATTTCCGACAATCTTTACAAGTCGGGTTTCGGAACTATCAAACCCAATTCAGAATCACGGTACCACATTAGTGAACCGAGCCAATGGCTGAACTGGGCAGACCCATTGCGCATGCAGAGGTTGTGGGTCTCTGGGCCAGGCAAAAGAAAAAAAGATTAGCCATTAAACAAGGAAAACCATACTTGTTAGCACATAAGACACATTTCAAACGTCTGACTTCTCAAACCACACAGATAGTTGAATCCCAAGCTCAATTACTCTCCAAACATACAGATATCAACTGCGAAGTACCACCTCTCGGATCGTCGCTCAGCCCCACGCTCTTCAAAATCTATATAGCCCCCCTCGCTGCCATCGTCAGACAGCACAGATTCAGCATAGTATCCTACGCCGACGACACCCAGCTCATCCTCTCCCTCACCAAGGACCCCCTCACCACCAAACTCAACTTCCAAGTTGAAGGACGTTGCATCTTGGATGAGCAGCAGCTGCCTGAAGCTCAACTCTGAGAAGACAGAGGTCTTCGTACTTGGACCCTCCCCCTCTGCATGGGACAACGCCTGGTGGCCCACCGCCCTCGACAGCCCTCCCACCCCCTTGGACCACACCTGATACCTCGGCATCATACTCGACTCCTCCTTTTTCATGACCCGACAGGTCACCGTCGCCGCCGCCAGCTGTTTCAACACCCTCCGCATCCTCCAAAAGACCTTCAAATGGATCCCCCTCCCCGAATCATGGAAGACCATCACCCACACACTCATAACCAACAGACTGGACTACGGAAACGCCCTCTTCGCCGGGATCAACAAATCTCTACTCCACAAACTCCAGACCATACAGACCACTGCAGACAGACTCGTCCTCTGCATCCCTCGACACAAACACATCACCCAACACCTGCGGAACCTCCTCTGGCTACCCATTGAGAAGAGAGTAACATTCAAGATACTCACTCACGCCTACAAATGCCTCCACAACACCAGACCCCAATATCTCAACAATAGAATCTCCTCCACGTACCCAAGAGAAACCTCCGATCCGCCAACCTCGCCCTCGCTGAACCCCCGTGCATCCGCAGAGCACGAACGTGGGGAAGAACCTTCTCCTACATCGCGGCCAAGACCTGGAACTAGCTCCTGATCAACATCAGACGCACCCCCACCCTGCACATATTCAGGAAGACCCTCAAGACCTGCCTCTTCGACTGACTGGAGTCGCGCCACCCACGCCCCCAGCACCTTGAGACCCTCACATGTGAGTAGCATGCTTAAAACCCCCTGACTGATTGATTGAAACTCTTCCTCCAGCACTCCAGGGTGAGTTAAAATTCTTCCTTTGTCACTTCTGCTCTTTATGACTATCTCTATGAACTAATGCTCAGGATTATCACCCTACACCTGGTACACAACTGCCAATCATTCTCATTTCCTACAGAGGATGTGCCTGGTCTATTCTTTCTTTCTCTTACTTCTTCGGTCCTTGCGTGTATGATGCTTTATCCCTAGTACTGATCACACTGGTGTTTCGACCGATCTGATCCTCGTATTGTTATGCCTCCATGTGCGCGCACTCACCCCCACAGTCACAGAGAAGTTCTATATCGAAGACAGCTGTATATTGTACTGTGAAGGTATTCTAGACATTATGAGCATATAAGCTATTGATATTTTGGCTTTATTGGTAGGAGTCTGATTTTAATCACACATTTTTCATACAATATGTATAGAAAATGGAGGATATGGCCAGCTTCTATCACACGTTCTGGTCAACGGCTGAAGCTAGAACTGTGACAGTCCAAAATTAGAATTATTCAAATGATGTGTTTACTTAACATGGATGAGACACAAATAATGTAAATGTGTTGTATTTTCATAATGAAGCATTTTAAAGTTGACATAAGGCCTCAGATGTATTCGCAGTCAAACATACTGCACATTTTTATGTGCTTTCGCATTCCTCTGCCCGTGCACTGAGAGCTGAAATGTCTTTCAATGTTTAATAAATGTTGTCTTTAAGTTGGCATAAGAAGGCTGCAAAAATAATATTGGGCCTTAGCCTAATTGTACGGGAAATGCGGCTTTAAAAAGTTGCATTGTGCTCTGTGTTTATGATTTCGCTCATACAGTGTTTTTTTCTTTCCTGTATGAACTTTATAGTCGAAATATATTCTGTTAAGTGGTAATGTTTATTTCAGCTGGAACAATTTACTGGCTCACTGAAGAACACACATATAATGTTTAAAAATTCGAGGTCAAGTCAAGTCAAGTCATAAAAATTTGTATAGCGCACTACATACCCAGAGGGTTTCAAGGCGCTTAGGAAGGGGAGGAGGATTATTTGTCAAATATCCACGTTTTAAGCTGCTTTCTGAACGCTAGGTGGTTCTGGGTGAGGCGAAGGTAAGCGGGGAGTGAGTTCCATGTTTTAGCAGCCAGGTATGAAAAGGATCTGCCTCCCATGGTGGTCTTGTTGATGCGGGGTACAGTGGCGAGGGCTTGGCTGGAAGAACGTAGTTGGCGGGAGGGGGTGTAGAAGGATAGTCGAGAGTTGAGGCAATCTGGGCCGATGTCGTAGAGTGATTTGTGTGCGTGGGTAAGCAGTCGGAAAGTGATCCTCTTATTGACGGGTAGCCAGTGGAGGTCTTTAAGGTGACCAGAGATGTGTTCGTTGCGTGGGATGTCAAGTATGAGCCTGGCTGAGGCGTTTTGGATTCGTTGGAGTTTCTTCTGGAGTTTAGCGGTGGTACCTGCGTAGAGGGTGTTTCCGTAGTCCAGTCGGCTCGTGACCAGAGCGTGGGTGACTGTTTTCCTTGTTTCGGAGGGGATCCAGCGAAATGTTTTTCTGAGCATGCGAAGAATGTTGAAGCAGGAAGAGGATACGGCGTTGACTTGTCTGTTCATTGAGAGTGAAGAATCCAGGATGACGCCAAGGTTCCGTGCGTGGTCTGTCGGGATGGGTGCTTTTCCGAGGGCTTCCGGCCACCAGGAGTCGTCCCAAGCAGAGGGGGATGTACCTAAGATGAGGACTTCTGTTTTGTCTGAGTTCAGTTTCAGACGGCTTTGTTTCATCCATTCGGCAACTTCTTTCATTCCTTCGTGTAGGTTAGTTTTGGCGGTGTTGGGGTCTTTGGTGAGAGATAGGATCAGTTGGGTGTCATCCGCGTAGGAGATGATGTTGAGGTTGTGTTGTCGTGCGATGGCCGCGAGGGGGCTCATGTAAACGTTGAAGAGGGTGGGATTGAGTGAGGATCCTTGTGGTACGCCACAGATGACTTCAGTGGCCTCGGACTTGAATGGTGGGAGGCGGACTCTCTGTGTTCTTCCGGAGAGGAAGGAGGTGATCCATTCAAGTGCTTTTCCTTGTATTCCGATGTTTCTGAGGCGCTGTAGAAGGGTGCTGTGGCAGACTGTATCGAATGCTGCAGAGAGGTCGAGGAGGATGAGGGCGACTGTGTCTCCATTGTCCAGTAGAGTTCGAATGTCGTCTGTTGCTGCGATGAGGGCGGTCTCAGTGCTGTGTTTTGCTCGGAAGCCAGATTGTGAGGGGTCGAGGGATTTGTTGGCTTCGAGGAAGGCGGCGAGCTGGTTGTTGACGGCTTTCTCGATGACTTTGGCCGGGAATGGAAGAAGCGAGATGGGGCGGTAATTTTTGAGTTCGGTGGGGTCCGCTGTTGGTTTTTTCAGAAGGGCGGTGAGTTCAGCGTGTTTCCAGTCTTCTGGGAAGGTAGCGGAGTTGAAGGAGCAGTTGATGACGTCTCGGAGGTGCGGTGCTATGACGGAGTCTGCTTTGTTGAAGATGTGGTGAGGGCATGGGTCTGTGGGGGATCCTGAGTGGATGGAATTCATCAGGCGGATGGTGTCCTCAGTGGAGATTGGGTTCCAGGCGTTAAGGGTGTTCTCGGGGGGAGGATGGTCAGCAGATGGTAGGGTGAGTTGGTTTCCGGGTTGGTTGTCAAAGCTGTTGTGGATGTCTGCAATCTTGTTGTGGAAAAAAGAGGCTAGGGAGTCGCAGAGGGTTTGAGAGGGGGTGATGTCGTTGGAGTTGGCCGAGGGATTGGAAAATTCCTTGACGATGTTGAAAAGTTCTTTGCTGTTGTGGGCGTTGTTGTCAAGTCGATCCTTGAATGCTGTTTTCTTGGCTTTTCGGATCAGTTGGTGGTGAGTGCGGGTGGCGCTTTTGAAGGCGTCCTTGGTGCTGGTGGTTGGGTCTTTTTTCCAGGCCTTTTCAAGGGAGCGGCAGACTTTCTTGGATTTCTTGAGATCATCGTTGAACCATGAGGCTTTCTTGCTGCCAGGTTTGCTTTGACGTTTTTTCGGTGGTGCTAAGGTGTCGGCGGTGTTGGATAACCATAGGGTGAGGTTGAGATCCGTGGTTTATTCATATTTTCAAGCAGCTACTGTTTAGCAATGCGGTGTCACTCCCCCTTTGTACGGAGGATACAAATCCGAATTGTTTATTAAGTTTGGGGCGGTTTTTGGGTGAGCTTGCTTTACATAGTATACCTTTCCAACTAACGAAATTTTAGGTCTACAACTCATGTTGCCACTTCACACCATGTTTAGGGTTTGGATCTCGGAGGCTTAAATGTTATAACATCTATTGTGTTTGGGATGTGAGCCAGTCCTTTTTGCTTTAATCTTAGAGACACACTCCATGTCAGACTATAGTTTAACTTTGAACTAAGAATATTTTTCATTGTCACTCTCCTGCCTTTAAACTTAGCAGTCCCTATGATTATTTGCTTTGATTTATTATCAGGCTCGTGCTAGACTATATTTGGTTCTGGCTTTTTACTAGAATAGGGCTCCGCTTCCGCTGCCTATGCTGATTCGTAATTATGTGCATTTTGGGAATTTTGATTTGAATTGACTAACCATTGCCTTTTGCCTTCTGTAATAATTTCAAAATTTTCAAATAAACCTACATAGTTTGTACTTGAACTTCGTCCTGTGTGGATTTGACAGAGTGAACTTCCTGTGTGGTTTTATTATAATTTTATGCCAAGAGTTCTCATCCTTTGGGACTCACAAATAGCCCGGTCCATCTGATTGGCCCTTTTAATGACAAAATGTGCCAACACCAGTACAAGTGTGATGGAATTCGACCTGGTGTTCTCCCCCCACGGGATTTCCCACCAAAACTATGGTCATTTGTAAATCCCAAAGGGGTGGGGAATTACTTCTGATTATACTGATTCTGAGGAGTAACATGCAGGATTTGATCTTTCCAGGCATTCTTGTATTTTGTCCTCTATTTTCAGTTGTACTTCCAACTGGACACGTCGCCTATGTTTAGAAGTGTTCAATGGATTTTGTAATTCTAGGAATGGACCAGACTACAATACCGGAAACATCCTCTTATCATGGCTTGGACTACATCTGTCACTATAAGCTCAGCATTGTGTTGAAAAGTATCTCAAAACGACAACAGCTCCTCCGTGCAATAATAGTAGAAGACTAAGGGCCAGATGTAAGGCGCCCAAAATAGCGCCTCACAAATTGCGAGTCTTTTGCGACTCGCAATTTGTGACGCGCTATTTAGGATGTACAACAGTGTGTAACACACTGTTAGCGATTCCCAATGTGGTCGGAAAAAGAGAGGCTCATGAATATTAATGAGCCTTTTGCAATTTGAGACCCTATTGGGAATGGCAGGCCCTCCCAGGTATGGTGGCCTGCTGGGCTCAGCAGACCACCATGTCTGGGACTGCTTTTAAATAAAGCAGTTTTTTTTTAAATGCAGCCTGTTTTCCTTAAAGAAAAATGGGCTGCATTTAAAAAAAAAACGTTTTCGTTTCATTTTTTAAGGGCAGGCAGTGGTCCCTGGGACCACTGCCTGCCCTTAAAAAATATTTCCCCCTCCGTTTGCAAAGGGGAAGGGGTCCCCTGGAGAACCCTTCACTTTTGTAACCCCATTACCACCCTCTTGAAGACGGTGGTAATTTGCGAGTGTTTTGCAGACACAAAACATCTGTACATAGGGTTGGTTGCGCACGCTATTAGGAAGGGAACGCCCCTTCCTAATAGCGAGTCGCAAAACCCTATTTTGCGAGTCGCAAACAATTGTGAGTCGCAAAATAGGGATTGTACATATCTCCTTGCCATTTTTGCATGCACAAACGGGTCCGCAAACCCGTTTGTGCAAAAATGGTCGTACATCTGGCCCTAAATGTTATGCAAATGACAATAACATAACATAACATGCATAATTGAGACATGAATCAAATTCTTACATTGGTACTAGTAAAATTAACAAACAAGGATGTAGTTTCAGGAGGATATATGGGATAGGACACTCCACTGATAATTTTTCAGTTGTTTTGCTCGGCAGTAAAAGTTGGATCATCCAACTGCGGCAGAGATGTTAGTAAGTCACTGTTGCTTCTGACTGGTTACAGGTGGGCGAGCCAAGATATTAACAGGGAGAACATAGTTTGTGCACGAGCCAAACTATGAAAATATATGACAGGTAATTCATGAAACATATCATGGAAAAATATGATAGCATCAATTCAAATTTTTTTTTAAACTGTATTTCTTTAACATACGGAAACGTTTCATCTTAGTTCTTTAGATTATATCACTGCATTGAGAGGCATTTATTAAAAGTGACAGTTGTGAAACATCAATTAAAAAAAATATTCATGCTTTCCCTCATCTTGACTCCAATGACATTACTTAAATCCTAGACAAGCCAGTTGTCATGTATAACCTCTATGTTGCCCAGAGTTGTATAGCAGATAGACGAACATTATAGACTGTTGAATGAAACAAAAGAGGTTTTTGTACAGCGCAATTTCAGAAATCACACATTTGAATGGTACTCACATATGCAATAATAAAGAAAAAGGAGACTCAGTGAAATAAAATATTTGCCTAGGATTACACAATTTGTTCAAGCGAGGAAGCCTAAATTGATCCTAAATTTTATGGTTGCACATTGTGCAATTCAACTACTAAACATTTATCTCTTTCTCTCACCCATTTTGCATAAACGATCATTGCTTTGTTGTTAGTTCCTGGTGGCGGAAGTTAGACTGTGTGGGCAGGTGGAAGTCACATGAAAGCTCAGCTACTTTTGGGCAAGTGGTCTAAGAGGATCTTGAGGTGAGCCAGAGCTGGTGTGAGATTTCAGTGGCTCGCCCATCTCTAAGATGGCACCTTGGATGGCCGAGTGACCTACAAAGAAGACGTGTGTGAAGCGCAGGCATGGCAGAGGGAATGGATCTGATTGGGCCTCTTCCAGTCACTCACTCCACATCGGTGTGACACCTGCAAGACTTTAAGTGCGTCGGGTCCTGCCAGGCCTCCGATGTGACAGTAATCGAAAACTGTCTTTGATCCCAATTTCAGGTCTTTTACAGGCAAAAGCAATGCCTACATTTACAACAACTGTACAACACTAGAACACCATGAGATAATCAAAACACCATGCTTCTGTAGGCTTTCCACGCAACATAAGACACTTTTATGCGAACCGAGTCGCCTCTAGGTGTCTCTGTGGGTTCCTAGTGTGGTTGAATATTCACGACGGGGCATGAGTGAGAGCTCAGGAGATGAGTCTGAAGGTTGTGTGAATTTCTGACAGTGCTTGTCAGTGTGCCATAAAGGTGTTAAGAATTTATGCACATGCAATCCTGGGTGTCTCTGCAGAGGACACTGAGTAATTGTCACATATATGGCAACTGTAATTGTCCTTTTATGGCAAATTTTGTGAAGGATGGACACAGACGATAAAAAAAAGTGACAGTGATGAAGGAAAATAAAATGCAGTACATAAAGCTGAGTTAGTGAAGGTGAAGTGAGGAGATTAACAGCAGTACATCTAGAAGAAGGTGCAAGAGAGTGCCAAGAGGAAGATGATGTCAAAGATATTCAGACGAGGAGTTCAGAAAGATATGAAGAGAAAAGGGGAGTGTCTAAACCTGTGAGAGACGATAGAAGAAAGTAGAGAGAAGGGGAACAGAAGAGAAATGATGAAGACCACCTCTCCTTCCGCAGATCTTAGCAATGTTTAATTCATTCACACATTTTCAGAATTGAAACATTTTAAAGGCAAATTATTTACAACAAAAACATTGTTGCTTATTTATGTGAAACTGCTAACAAGCATTTGCAAAGGCAAAGGGCCTGCCTCGTTTTTTTTTTTGACATTTGTCTGTTGTTGTGGTATATGTCTGAATGCAATTTAATACAACTCACAGTGAGGCTTCTAGAAATTGGTCAGGTTGCATGCTTTGTAAAGCAGAGTAGTTTAGGTTTATCTTTCAAGCCACTCCCTTAATTACAAATTCTATGCCTGTTTTACGTCTTTGACGATATCCGTTTCAGAGACTCCCCACTGTTTTCATCTCACTTAAATCAGTGGCCACCTGGGATATTACTCTAGAGATTTGTTTAATGCCTATCGTTTGAGCTTCATGCCCCTTGCGGGCCTTATGCTTGGACATGTGGGACACAGTACATCAGCGAATGAGGTTGGCTCTTAAATTATCTGTTGCTCGCTGTTGAATTGGTTTTCCCTTTATTGGGCTCCCTTCGGGTAAACCAGAAGTATCAGACATAGGATCTCCATGCCAATTATTTTATGTTTCCCTGTCAGGTCAAAACAAAATCCAACTTTGTTCACTTTGACCATGTTCAAGTCGCGTCTTCAAAGCCTCCTGCACCGCACCACCCTTGGGTTCTGCCAGGACTCTCACCCATCTGTCTCTTCAGTGTGGCCTTGGGTTAAAGGACCAATGCCCGTAGGGATTCTATCTCTTCTCTAAGAATAAGAACAACCGTGTAAACAGCTACACTTTACAGACAGCTCGTTGGCATCCCAACAATTAGTTTGTATAGCACTTCATGTTTTTTCTTTTTTTTAAAAGAGTTTTATATAACGCGAACTAGACCCGAGACATCAGGTATCAGAGCGCTTTACATAGCACCAGTTTCGTAACAGAAGGACACATTCATTTTTGTTAGGCACGGGGAGATTACGTGATTTGCCCAGAATCATAGGTTGTTGAGAGTCAGTGCCGAAACTCGAACCTGGTTCCCTAGCTTCGAGATAGACTGCTCTAGCCATAAGGCTACATCCTCTCTCCATCCTCTGTTGTGCCTTTCTGAAGCACTGTAAACAATTAATGTTCTGATAAATCAGGGCACATGGTTGATACAATTACTGGAGTCCCAGTTGCATGCTTGACCCTAGAAGTGGAACGTACATGTCAGAATCATGTTGTACATCATTCTCAGATGGTCCAATGTTATTCTTTCTGTTATGGTCTTCCCTTAGCACCAGCAGTGGCCAAGTCACAGTGTCATATCAAAAATATCGATTGTCTGTAAAGAATCCTCTATAACAGAGGAATGACAACAAAGCGGACACAAGACGCCACATATCATTGCAGTATTAGGATTCTTCATGGGATTTGGTTACAATCTTTTCAAAGCATTAATCGCACCTACTATTGTGTATCTGTCTGTTCGTACTATGGATTTATATCTGACTGTGGTTATAATCACAGTTATGAGCATCCAGTGGGCGTCCCTGACTTCTTTCAAAACCTGCAGAAAGGGCGACCACCTTTCTTTGAGAAAATTACACAACACTTCTGTGTATGGTGAGGTTATGGAAGGGTCAGGAAATGGAGCTTAAATAGCAGGTTGTGTAGAAACCACTGTAGTCCTTTTCTTTAACATGGTTAGTCTGCCTCGATTGGCAAAACAATATTTAGGAATGATCTATACAGCTCTAAAATTCCTTTGATGTGTTTTCTTATTTTAGTGTTTGCTTTATGTTTATATTTCTATGGGGAACAATACTGGATTGTGGTGGTTTTAGGGATTTCTTTATCTGACTTGGCATGGAAATGCTAGCCAAACTAATGACTACAGTTTCAGTCCTCTGACAATATCTCAGTTGGTTAAAGTACCTCCACCAGAGCATTGCATATAATGTTAGAACTAGATTTGTAGTCTAATTAAGATAGTGTAGCAGGAAAACGCTATTTTAATATGTTTCCCCTCTTCTCCCTTCCTTTTGGGTCTACCTAAAGACCACGCATCATCTGCTACAAAGTGGGTGGTTATGGAGATGTTGATTTGGACTTGTTGTCTCCCATTCTCTTTGTACCTCAATATTGTTCCATCTACCCTTTCTACTGTTATCTCCCTTTAAGTCATCACATTGTGGTGTCCTGTTAATGCCAGTGGGTGAGGAGACAACACCTGGGGCAATCAATCTGCAATAAGCCAGCCAAATGATTCAGTGTTTGCAAGATTACTAGTGCATCCACCTAAAGTCACACTAACACATCTCACTACAACAGCAGTACACATTAAACACAATTTCTGACACCACCATATGCTAAAGACAGCTCAAAGTCATCAAGGTGTCTATGTGTGTACTCCATCAGTGGTACAACATTTCAAGTTATAATGACAATGATACCCCATCAATAATCGAACATACCCAGGAAATGGTTGGATTAAACCTACCACATCCATAAACACTGAGAATGGCCACATAAATAGGAAAGGTATGACAACCACTTGAAGCCGAGCAATGGAGAATCAGGCATACCAGTAGAACAAAATCAAATTGCAATGTTCTTCAGTACACAAATCCACACAAATAATCTTCATACCTTTAAATTTGTGATTCCATTTCTATATTTTCTATTAAAAGGGGAAAAGATAGAGGGATCACCAGTTTCTTGCGTGTAGATCACCACAGTGTACAAGGGCATTATGGTCCAGGTAGCTTCAAACTTGTTTTAGGTGCCTTAGGTCCTTACAGACAGCTAGGTAATTTGTACTACTATTTTGGACATTTCACCCAGTCTGCTTTCCTTTATTCCTCTTTTCTTCCAAGTGTGGTCTGCTGCTGGGCCAGAGCTACTTAAAGGCCTGGTCTTGCTGCCCATCCAAAGCCTGGTCTGCTGAAGTTAGGGATGGGCTTATGCTAGCCTGCTGTCCTAGGGTTCTCTGCCCTACTTTGCTTTGAGGAGGAATTGGACTAGAGTAGACAACATAGTACGGTCTATCGCACTAAGGCCCTACTTTGATTGGCTTTACTTTTCCTAATAACTGAAAACTAATGCCCTTTACCCAGTCCATTACCACCATCCAGTGGCCCCAGCCTGCCCCAAACATTTTAGTTGTGTACACAAGCATTGCTTTTTGGAAGATCTCAGGCTCACACCCCCACTAGCACTATTGACTACGCTATGCACCTGTGCTAAAATGTTGCGAATAGTTTGTTAATTGTAGGTATCAAGACTATGGACCCGATTACGACCCTGGCGGTCTTTAAACCGCCATCGCATTTTGACAGTCTGACCGTCTGCTACCATGGCAGTCCAACCGTCAGATCACGAGCAAGGCAGGTGGACCACCACAAGCTAATTGCCACTGCCAACTTGCTACCAGTAGAGGCAGTGTCAGCGGTGGTCCATAGAGGTGGTCCCAGCATTTCCACCGCAAGGCTGATCGCAACCTGTCTTTCCACCAACCTTTCATGGCAGGGACACTATCATGAAAAGGTAGGTGGAAAGGCTGCTTTTGGGGTGCAAACATGTCTCCAAGTTTTGTGTGCCCTTGAGACATGTTACTGGTGCCATCTGTGTTTGCCCCATGCCACTGGCACTGTTGCGCGCACTGTTTCTCCTGCAGACTGTGCTGCAGGGAAACAGTCCGCCGACCGCCTGGCGGCTTTGCAGCATGGCCGGCATTGGCTGTAGGCTCTTTTCTAGTGCCACAGCATGTTGCTGCCATGACCGTGCCGCCGACACATAGCCATTCCCATGGTAATGTCGCAATGCTGCTGCCGGGATGCTGCCGGATTGGCACGTGTTCCCGACCGCCGTGGCGGCAGGCTGGCAGTGTGTCCAACAGGGTTGTAATCAGGCTCTATATTTTTTATTTTATTGCTTTCTTATAAAAGTGCAAATAAATGAAAAAATAAACAAATACATACATAAATAACAGAAAACCTAAATTTCTATTTTCCAATGTTCTAATAGCAACTCCTGGTGTGTATGTAATGCATGCTTTGATCTTTTCCTGGTTCTAATTGTTTTCATCCGTGAGTTTTATAATCCCCTTTGCTTAGATTTCTTTGTGCAAAGATATGCTGTTTGCGAATTTAAGAACCAGCCACTTCACCCGAGGCCCTAAACCTGTCTCAGCCTGAAAATTATCTACACACAAGGACCTGACCACCTGCATTTGTTGTTGTGTTGCAGCTGTGTTGAAATTAATTGCAAAATGTTAGACCTGTTGTGGAAATCATGTTTCAGAATAACAGCAACTTTGCAGCCAACAAGTCCTGTCAGTCTGGAGATAATGCAACCTCGTAACACCCCAACTTCTAGATACTGCTGCATAATGCATTTGTCTCTAGTCACAGTATTTATCTAGCATTGGCAAACTCGATAAGTCTGAGTTGAATGTGCAAATGCATGCAGACACAGTATTACTGCATTAAAGCCAGTCAAATATATTAAAGAAAACGTGTCTTTATTTAAAGTTCCTGAATTGAATAGTCCTCTTGCTTTGCAAGCAAGAAGCACCCACTGGCCAATAGTATGAGATGAGAGAGAAATTCTCCACTGGACAGAGCCAAGATCTGAGTGGTTAAAAGGAACAGGTCCAGAAAAGCTTGAAAAAGGTTGAATGGAGCGTAATCAAAGTGCACTCTATATATTGTATGAAATAGATCTGGTGTACAGTTGCGATGACAAAACCTAAACCTAATACAAATGAGCATTTGACTACAATTCTCATAAGTGATTTGTAATAATCTAATTTTTAAAAGTTTCAGAATTGTAATAATGGTACCAACCATTTTGAAAAATGTTGAAACTGGGGTGTGGTTGAGGAGATGGAGGGGCATTTAACAAATTCCCAGTGAAATTCATGGACATCACCTCTACCTAACTGCTGATAGTTTGTCCACTCATGCCATCTGGTGCACGTCTGGCATTTGGTAACCATGTCTGAAAGGATGGAGACCGCCTTGCATTCCAGGTACCCACAAGAGACCACTGCTCCGTTCAACTGGCCCTGGCTACCCTCCCACGTATCCACAAGACCACAGCTGGAGGGAGATCCTTCTCCGACTTCGCAGCAAAGACCTGGAGCACCCTGCCTCTCCACCTCTGGGAATCACCATCACTGTCTCAATTCAGGAAGGACCTCAAGACCTAGCTCTTTGGCTGAACCACATAACCTCAAGGGACCTGCAACTCCCCCTCCCAGTGCCTTGAGTCCCTACAAGACACTGATTGATTAAGTCCACCCATGATATAAAGCCCATTCTTGTAAAATGACTCATGTTTAGCATCCGCTATTTGGCACTATGGAGCCTAACCCTTTAATAATGCTCTCCCTGGCATAATTTTGGTAATTCTTGGCATACTGTACAGCCTCCTTAGCACAATGGGGCACCTTGGCATAGTGCTGTATCAGGAATAATTTTTGCTGTGATGTCGGCCTCTTTAGCACAACGAAGCCATCCACTCAAATAATGATGACCCGACATGCCACTAGTCATGACTGACATATTCCAACATTCTTGGCAAGATGGACCCCACACTTGGCGTACTGCTGATTAACTTTGACATACTTTGGTCATCTGTGAAATTAAGGGATTGATCAAGGCATAATGGTGGCCCTGTGAGATTGCTGCACCTTACATGCATGTTGTGGCCTTTCCTGGTTAATTGTGGCCATCTCTCACATAATGGTGTAACCCTCTGCCATACAATAAGCTACCTGACATGTAATGATGAGACATGAGCATGTAAGGCACAGTGAGTTCTTCTGTATCACTATTACATGTAAGTACACTGTGACAAGAAAACATTGGTGTTTTAGGACCAAACATGGATTTACTAAAAATTTTACATTTATATTTTAAAACAAAAATAGTGTTTTTTCATGAAATTCATTATTTTGTTTTAGAGGGGATTGGCTACCCTGTATGTCAATTTATTCATAATCAAATCATTACATTGAAGCATCTAGCAGCTAAATCTGATAATTTTAGGGGACAATAAGGGAACAAAACGATTGCCTTCCCAAAATATATTTAAATCTGATACTTGGGAGTAAATTCATGCTGAATGTTTCGTCTTGTTTCCTTGGTGCTGTAGGGTGTTTGCTAATGTGGACGCTACTTCCTCAATTCTGTGGAGGAATCCCATCATCTATATAGACAAAAAGACATCTTTTACATTAGGACTACTTCTGTCAAAGGCATGAGCCTGCAAGACTGGTGATCTATTGGTCCTTGTAAACTGAGCATCTCTATCAGCCTATAAGATGTGTGTTTCTCTACTGTCTATGGGCTGATATTGTGAGGCTTTTATAGTTTTCAGCTTTCTACAATGCAGATTCTCAGTCATGGTATATGATTGAGAATCTACTATGAAGGGGCAGGATGCCAAAATGAAAGCAAGTTGAATGTTGAAATGAAGAGGAGTTATGTGTACAATCTGAAAAAGATATGCCATGTGCAATCACATAGAGCGATTTATCTTGGTGGACGGAAAGTCTACAACAACCATTTGGAATGGTTGACATGCAATGACTATATTGCAATATTTCATACGCATTCCTTCAGACAAGGGCTTTTTAGCTAATTTATGTAAACGACATTGGTTTAAATTCCAACATTTGGCTTGACTATTTCCAGAGTTTCTTCATGAGATAACCCCAATATGCTTTCATGGAGGAAACTGGAGTCATTCGCTTCGTGCAAGTGGCTGAGGTTAATTATGCTCCATGTCTTTCAAGGTTGATCAGTCTGCCAATGTAACTCCTCATGTGTAGTCGGCTCTCATATCCATACTAAAACCCAAGTGTAGCCTTGCCATTAGTATCTGTCAAGATTCCCTTAAAAAACATAAAGATAATCGTTTAACAATACTTTGCAGCACCCAAGCAAAATATCCCATGTTGATGTTTGATATGCTTAAGAAAGGCCACCTTTAAACCTGGCAAATACCTCTTTCCTCAAGGCCCAGTTCTCCCAAACCCTTTTCAAAATTCCAAAGACCCACTTGGTCATATTAAGAGGTATTCTGGTGGTGACAAAAACTGAAGCAAAGGGGAGACAACCGTGTCCCCTTATCCACTTTTTTAACCTTATCCATGTGATCCTGTACACATGCTGCTTTTTTCCCATTTCCACCCTGATTGCATCTTATGTCTCCAATTTCTCTTTATCTCAGACACTGAAGATCATTAAACATCAACAGAAAGTGCAAATGAAAGGTTTTTTGCTCTCATTCCAACCAGAACATTTTCAAACAACAATCAAATTAGGCAACCAAGTCAAAGATCGGGCGCACAGCTCTAAGTAAGGGAATGTATTACAACATAGAAAAATATGAAGTGTGAACTCGAAGAGAGAAAGGCACTGGTTGCCAGACAGTACATTGCTAAAATTGATGTTTATAAATTTGCAAGGTTACTTAAGCTCAAGAAATATTTTTCTAATCAAGACACTGAACATAGATGTGATTTATCAATAACCACTTTACCCAATGATATAACCATACAGGAGGTGTATGATACAAAACTTCTCCTCTCGATCACAGAGAATGAAGATGATCCTATTACTATGAGTACTTTATTACATGAGCTAGATATCAAACAAAATCTTTCTATTAGCAGTGGACTTAAAACCAAATCAAGATGGATACCTCAGTTATCGGCAGGTAATATGATTGATACATTTTACAAAGCAGTTAATTTAGACATTGATCGTCTAATTGCTAAAGAAAATAGATGTTTTTCTTTTCCCTCACCAAATAATTTGACTAAACAAGAAAGGTTGGCCTTAAAATCTCTGTCATCTAATTCTGAATTGATTATACGTAAGGCTGACAAAGGTGGCAACATCGTTGTAATGAACTGAAAAGATTATAATGATGAAGTTTTGTCACAACTGAACAATGATAAATACTATGTGCGAGAAGTATTAAGTCCCCTTTTACAAGTCACTGAGATGATTAACTTGAGACTCAAACAATGGTATGATAATGGTATTTTAGAATATGATGAGTACATGTATTTACGGGTAGAATTTCCTAAGGCCCCATGTTTGTATTGTTTACCCAAGATACATAAGAACCGTGAGAGACCACCGGGGAGGCCGATTATTTCTGGTATTGGTGGCCCAACAGAAAGACTCTCTCAATTTATTGATGTATTTATAAGACCATATGTGGAAAAACTCCCCTCGCATATTGAAGATACCAAACATGTCTTAAATCTGATGAATGATGTAACTTGGGAATCAGATATGATTATTGCTACATTGGATGTGGTTTCATTGTATTCGAATATTGATCATACTTTGGGGATGAGAGCGATAGAGAGTTTTTTGAATAAAAGATCCGCAGAATACTTTGAACATACACAAATGATAATGGAAATGACTAAGATTGTTTTAGAAAATAACATTTTTCTATTCGACAACAAGTGGTATAGATAGAGGCTTGGGACAGCTATGGGCTTCAGATTTGCTCCGTCTTTTGCTAATCTCTTCATGGGATGGTTTGAGGCGGAGTGGATCTGGGGCACCAGAGGCGCACAATGGATAGATCATATATACTATTGGGGACGATATATTGATGATTGTCTTTTAATCTGGAGGGGCACCCCTACTGAACTACAAAGCTTTTTTGACTATTTGAACACAAATGAAGTTAATATGTCTTGTACAACTTGTTACAGTAATTGTAAACTTACCTTTCTGGATATTGAATTGTTTGTTAATGGGGACACACTCTGTAGCCGGATGTATCGTAAAGAAACCAGTTGTAATGCACTATTACATGCCGGTAGTTGTCACCCTAAAAGCCAAATTAATGCAATCCCATACGGGGAGATGTTAAGAGCCCGTAGGAACTGCTCACAGGACTCAGATTTTGAACATAACTTGTCGGATATGGCAAAAAGATTTGCAAACAGAGGTTATGACAAGAGAATAATAACACAAGCTATGTATAAAGCCAAACGAATGAAGCGAGCTGATACATTGAAACATACATCTACTAATATTCAAGAATGTAAACCTCTAAAGATTAGATTGATTACTAATTTCGGGATTGGTAGCCATAAACTATATTCTATTATAGATAAATATTGGCATCTTTTGAAACATGATAAGGATATTTCTGCTTTTTTAACTGAGAAACCTTCTCTAACATTTAGAAAGGGAATGACATTGGCTAATATAGTCAGTCCAAGTTATCCACGATTGGTATCTAGGGATAATTGGCTAACAGATAAACGTACAGGATTTTACTATTGTGGAAGATGTAGCTCATGTAGATGGGCATATAAAAAGATTCAGGACTTTGAATATAATGACACAGGTAAATATACTATTAAGTCAGTCATTAACTGTGATACTACTTTTGTAGTTTATGTCATTGTCTGTACATGTAAAAAGATTTACGTGGGGAGTACTGTGAGAAGACTCAAAGACAGGATGATAGAACACTTTCGTGCATTAAAAAACGGAGATACCAGATACCCTATTGCCTCACACATTGTACAGAACTGTCAAGAAAGAGACAGACACCAATTTCTGTATCACGGTATTGAACATGTTACAATGGATATACGAGGTGGCAATAGAGCACTCAAGTTGAGACGCAGTGAGGCGAGATGGATTATGAAACTTAGAGCAGTTGAAGACGGTCTTAATTTGGATTCTGAGTTACAATATTTTCTTGGGGATTGAACTGAACATTATGTATACCAATGTTTTGAAAGATATGTAAACAGTATGTTAATGTATGTTTGACTCCTGTTATGATCGATGATTGCAAATCGACCAATGTATTAATCATGTAGCTTGTTAAGAATAGATAATGTAGACTAGGAATTTTGTGATACAGTAAACCAAATAAGGTGTCTTTAAAATTGATATATTTCATATACAGAATATTGTAGATATATTTCACGTCATTTCAGACATACTTCTGGTTTAATAACTGTTTACTTTAGATATGGATATTGTCATTACATGGAAACTTATGGGTATTAAGCATGCAATTAATAATAGTGCACAACTATTTTACCCACTCCTCTTTTACTTTCCTCCTTTTCCTGGAATGAACATTTTGTACTTTTTCATATTTTTACTCATAATATGAGAAAATTGTAATGAGGGTGTAGGAACCGGGATTAAGGTATACAAAACCGGTATTGAATGGACTAGATAGTGTGGCTTAGATGTCTAGTGCAAGTTACTTAGTTTTGAACTCGCAGGTTCGAATGAGCTATCAACATTATTCGACCTGATACACAAATTATTTTTCTATTTTAAATTCGTTTAAATTTGATGTTGTAGAAATTAATTTCATAATAACGAGGGCTGATTTGTCCCTCATATTTGATAATAAATATAGTAGAATGAACTACTTTCCAGCGTCCACCTGGCGCCCGATTAGTGAAATAAAGGTAGGACTAACTCGATGTCATAATACTATGACATTGTATGAAAATAGTCCAAATAAGGATACTCTTTAATGTGTAACTATTTACTTCAGTTCACATTAAGGTTAAATAGGAATATTAGGATTTTACACGGGGTACATTTAGTTTACAATAATTGTGTTGATTTTTGATTTAAAAATCACTCGGACATCGGATTAAGTTTTCCATAAAAGCACAATTTAGTCCGTACGTATTTAGAACAAGTAGTAGTTGCAATTAATGAATATTATACA
This sequence comes from Lissotriton vulgaris, assembly GCF_964263255.1. Classification (NCBI taxonomy): domain Eukaryota; kingdom Metazoa; phylum Chordata; class Amphibia; order Caudata; family Salamandridae; genus Lissotriton; species Lissotriton vulgaris. Next base: position 955,582,966 of record NC_141697.1, on the reverse strand, counting down.
ATTTTTACTTTTTAAACATGGCGCTCGAAGTCCGTGGCTCATGTTTAGCATTTAAATATGGCGCCCGAAGAGAACGCGAAAGCCGGGGAGTTAACGAGAAGAAATTGTGGTCTATGGACAGGTAAACTTTTTTACCGAACTTAACGCCGAAGACTTCTTAACCTTACTTATGCCTTTATATCAGTCAGTTTTCACATAGTCGTTAGAATATTTACGATGACTCCTAAAAGTTACCTATGCTCTTACATTAGCAGTTTCAAACGGACTCGTGCAATTCACGAATCACGTTTTAATGATACTATTAATACGATATATGTTCAATTTTTACTTAAGAGTACTCTGTCTAAATACCTTACATTCTTATAACTACTCGTTGGTAGACGTACTTGTGGCATAGACTACTTAGAGTTTTTCTTTGAAAATTAAGGACACTTCGTCTGTTTTAGGTACACGTACTCGTGTATCCAGATACCAAATTTGCTGTATCTCGTTCGACGTTCCATTTGAAGAAGATTTACCTACACAATGATAGGTGAGATATGCTCCCGTTTCAAATTTCTGTATATGCAGGATCCTATATGACATTAGGCATTTATCTCATTTATAGCAGTGATATACTGCCTATTTTACTGGGCATTAGGCATTATGTGTTTATTTCTTCTAGAAAGTATGAGACTTACCGGGATAGTATACCTTTGTTTCAGGTTCTTCTAACTGATCTTACAAGTTATTGAAATACTTGGAATTATTATCTTTGTCAAGACTTATTTGTGACTGAGGTAACACTTTTTTTATTTAGTGAGTTTGAAAACGGCACGTTTGGGACTACCCTAATTCAATATTCCCTTTTGAGTAGAAGCATGGTATTTTATTAATTTTCACTGGGGTGACTTTTTGAGCCATTCCTTTTCTTGCTTTTATGGTTAATACTGAGAGCCTCCTGATTTGATTTGTCTAACATTACACACTTTTTCTGGTGAAACTTGGTAATGGGTAATGTAAAATCAGACTAGCAGGTACATTTAATACTGTAAATATGTTTGGGTTTCAGCCCTGATGAAGTCTGTTGATGCGGGGATTGGCATCAGACGAAACACGTGTTGGCTGAATGACAATTAAGGACAACTGTGAATTTGATTGAAGAGATTATACCATTAAAAGAGATTGGAATACCGGATTGATGGAATTTTCTCATTACAAGACAACACTGTGGCAAAAGACATTACTCCTGCACTTGAACATATTGGAATATTAATTAATATTGGTGAACTCACGTTCTATTGACTATAACTGTGAAGCTCAGAGAGATACTGCTTTGAAGAACATTTTCAAAACCTCTCAACAATTTCTCAGATAACCATCACTGTGATTGAATTCCCCAGATTCGCTGTCAGCACATTTTCCTGCCAAATCCTTAAACATGAACCTCCATATTTCGCCAACTGTTGCTTGGTAAGTGAAGACAATTAATTATAATGCCCGAGGCATCTGAGTGCTCACGCTACTTGCTTAGGGATAGCCCCTATCCATACAGTAAAAATGCTCCAACTCCCCCATTTTTTTCTACCCATTAAAAAAGCCTATCCATTATCCCATTTGCCTTTGGAATCTAGAGCATTTAATTCAAATCTCTGCATTTAAAAAAAAAAATCACAGATACCAAAAAATTACATTTTATATTCAAATCCAAGATCAAATATTTAAAATAATCTCCAAAGCTGGCACTCACATAAAATAAGAATTCATTTCATATCCAAAGCCATTATCAAATATTTAAAATAATTATCAATGCCTATAAACATGAAATTGCTACCTAGAATCTATGACTAGCTATTACTTTGCAATTGCCATGTAGCCAAAAACAGCCCATGGTTGGTCAGCTCCAGGGCTTTTCCTTTACCATTTCCAAGACTCTGTAATGTTATGTTACTATAATTTGTAAAGCGCCTGGATCACGCCCAAAGGGGTATCTCCGCGCTATTGTGGAATCACAGGCAGGTAGTATTAGTTTCTGAAAAGCTCCATTTTTAGAAGCTTTCTAAAGTGAAGATGATCTGTGCACTTCCGAAGGTGAGAGGGTAGATGATTCCAGTAAAAGGGGAGGGGGGGAGGTAAGAGAAGTCTTTGCGCCCAGAGCATGTTATCCTAAAACGAGGTATGATGAGGAGAGATTTCTCCCCAAATCGCAGAATCTGATCAGTTTTCGGTCAGATGGCTTGCTCCTCTGCCATTCAGTGATTTGTGTACTATACAACAGATCTTGAACGTGATTCTCTTGCGTATAGAAAGCCAATGTAGTGAGTGCAAGAGGGGGAGAGAGGCAGTTCTGGCTGGCATATTCTGGACTTGGCGGGCCGCTGTGTTCTCGACCACCTGAAGTTTGTTCGGTAGAGAGTCACTAGCCGCAGCTAAAGAGCGTTACAGTGGTCCAAGGGGCTAATAACCAGTGTCTGAACCAGAGTTTTTGGTACTGAGAGTGGAAGGAGTGGGAAAAAACTATGCAGAAGACTCATCGTATGAAAGCAGGTGCCAGTGGTAGCCACTACCTGATCTTCCATAGTGAGAGTCTGGTCCAGGCGAACACCCAGATTTTTAACCACTGTCTTGGGGGCAGGTTTTGTGCCCAAGTCTGTAGGCCACCACTCCGGAGACCAGAGCACTTGTGTTTTACCAAAAAGCTTCATTTCCTTCTTGCAAGCATTCAGCTGGAGAAATATTTCCATCATCGAAGACGAGATGGCTTTCATGACCTCAGAGAAAAGTGCTTTAGTGGTAGTTATATGGCTATTAAAGGATAAGAGAAGTTGGGTATCGTCCGCACATGCGATGGGGGTGAATCCATACCCTCAGATTATTTTGCAAAGGGGAGTCACATGTATGTTGAATATTGTGGGGCTAAGCCCCCTTGTACCTCATATCATGTAGATGCACACAAGGGAGCACAACATGTGCCTCCCTGTGTGCATGCACTCCAGTACGTGCACGGCATGGACAGCAGCAGTCATAGGCACCACCCTGGGAACAAAGCAAACACAAGGAAATGATGGACGGAGCGCTGAAACTTTTCAGACACTCACCCCATGTCACAGATTTGGGTAGATTCCATCATCGTTCTTAAGCTCACTTCCCCACCCCAGTTCAGACACAGCCTTATGTAAATTAGTCTTGACCCTGTGCCTCATGGGAACAGTCCAGCCCCGTCTGCCAAGCCAGTGGGAACGCCACCCTGGGAACTAGACAGGAGAACACTCCTGACCTGGCAGGAGGTTTGTACATGGGTCTGGTGGTGTGGGAGCGGGCTCGTCCCGCACTGCCAAACTTATAATGAGGCTCTAAGATAGTTTAATATCTTATCCTAAAATGCTCACGAGTTTTAGTTTAGAACCACTTCAGAACAACGCTGAATGTCTCCAAGGGGACTTGCTTTGTCCCCGACGACTACCTCTAACTTCATACTGAGCTAACAGACACAGTGTTCCTATTTGACTTTACTCACATTCTCCTGAGCCAAAAGTTCCCACTCACAGCACAGCAAAGCTCCTAATTATATTTCTCCAAGGAAGTTTTTTTGAAAAGGCTACAGATTAATTTTTGACATAAATCCAAAGGCCAGTCGCGGCCAGTCGCTTCAGGGTACTAGGGTTCTGTGACTACCTCAGCACTCAGAAAGCTCCAATCCCTGTACCGCCTGTCTCCCACCAGACAAGGCGACAGCTCTGCATGTTGCATGATGCGTCACCAAACCAACCCACACGGGAAAAGAGCACAACAGCTTCACCTCTCCCATGCCTCCTTTCAGCCCCCTGCACTTTGTTGTTTCACTTTTAATTTTGCAATTAAGGAATATATTATCTCAGTATTTAAACTGTCCATTGTAAAAAAGCAAAATCTTACTGAAGGTGTCACAAATGACACCAGTCCAAACAGCATAGATTTAAAAATGCCTGTGCATTTAACTAAAGTTTTTACTAACAAAGGCCTCAATTGCGATTGCCCCGTTTTTTTTTACAATCCCAAGGCAAACACCTGTTTGTGGAGTGATCAAAATTACAAGTGGTGTAGAGTTTACCACACCCAGTAGTTACTGAATGTGATAAAGTTTGCAACCCAGAATAGTATCGGCAGATTAAACCCACCAAAATTTAAAAGGGTAAAAATAATTCGGAAAAATTGTCACATTTTGTACTTATGACATTTTTGAAGGAAGGATCTAATCTAACAAATAAAGGTAAATAATTAAAGTGGCGTGGATTTTGTGTTTTATGATAGTAATTAATAATTATTTCCATTTAAGATAGGCTGTGAAAATCAAGCACTGAAGATGTAGTCAGAGTTGTTATCCAAGGGCTATCTGCAGATACAATAACAACAATCAAGCTGCAGGCAGCACCATGTTTCCGCTGCAAATGATTTTCTGTTATTGCTCTCCCCTACAGATGCCAAGGGAAGGCGACAAAGAGGACGTCAAATTCTGACACTCATCTCTCTCTATTCCACATCTTGTAAACAGGAATTCCCTGGTCCTGGATCTCATTACATCTCCCTAAACCACCAGCACATGTTGACATCCTCAGTAAGCATGTCATTCCCTCTGGCTGCCCTCTCCATGGCCTGGAGCTTCCAAACATGGAATCACAGCTGTGTGAGTGATGTAGTCATCTCATGTTTACCTCGTGGCAGCTCTCTAGGACTCTACCACTGGAGACATGGGGCCAATTTAGAAGTATGCCTCTGCTTCAAACTCCATTAAGTGGCTGGGCATCACAGGCCTCTGTGTCGCTCGGATGAAATGGATGTGATCTCCGTGTTCGGCATCTGATAGATATGATGAGGACCTAGACACCAAACAACCAAAGGCAACCGAAGATTCCTTTCATGAAAACATTATGATGCCCAAGAACCTGTTCAACGTCAAATTCCAGTGTCCATTTAACAGTTCTACAGGACTCTGTTGGCTGGTGGTCAGCAGGATACTGGAAACAGTTCAATAGGAGATAAGACACTTCTCCAACTGGTCTCCAAGGTCAAAGTCACAAACATGGAAACTTAGCGTCCATGAAAGGGACTTGCATCCTTCATGATTGCCCCCATGGGCCTGTCATTTAAGGGCAACATCTTCAGATACTGGTGGCACCCAGCCACATAAACACAGTCTCTCATAGGGCCTTTACGTTCCTATGGGCAAATAGAAGACTGTATTTAAGGGTTTGGATCCAGCTGTGTAGTACAACAATTATATCACTGGAACTGGAGAGGTCACAGTGATAGTTCAAATACTTATGGAATCAAAGCAGCCCGACTCATCCGAAAAGACGACAATCCTAAGGGCCAGACTTAAAGAGAAATTCCCCCATGTCTGCATTTGCCTAGAAAAGGGCTGATAGCAGCTTCCACAAAGTCAGGGAATCAACGAGGGATCCCTATACGAACAGTCCTGGAATGTCTCCTTCTTTTTAAAAAGCAGTAGTCTTTAGTTCTGTTCAGATGATCTGGGCTGCAAGCTCACTTGAGTTCCTCAAGACAACCTCCTCACAGACTTCTTTCAGCTGGGCTCTGCTCCTTGTCCTCCTGGAGAAGGGTTAGATCCTCTCCATGCTTTCAGCAGTACAACTTCCTCTTCCAGGGGAGGTCACATATTTCTCCACATTCTCCAAGCTTGTTCACAGCCTTGAGAAAAACAACTTTCAGAGTCGTGCTGAAGGTCAGATATCAGTAGAAAATCTCCAAAAAAACAGTTAATTACAGTATACTGCCAAAGTGTGGTCAGCATGTCTGTTAAATTTGGGGCAATGGTAAGAATCTACAGCACAAGCATAATCTCTCTGTTAACCCATAGTGAGCGCATCGTCCCATGAATTCTTCCTGAGCGTCCACAAAGGAGGGATAGTGCGGATATTAAGGGGAAGGGGTGCTATATAGAAGGCTTAAGCCTATTTGACGATAACGTGTGGATAGAGAGGATTGTGATTACACGTGATTGTGCTTACCATCACTATGCTGAGGTGTGATAAATCCCACCAAGGGTCAAACTGTCATACCAACTAAAGTGGACTTGACATTGTCTACATGTACAAGTATGATAGCCATCTTATTTTAGGTATATCGCGTCAGATAAATGTGGAATCGCTCTTTTATGCGTAGCTGCTTATAACTGTTAGTGGACGAATACCAACGTCTTGAATTTAAACGCTAACAAAATTTAGGTTCTTTTAATCGTTACCAAAATTGAGATTAAGGTTCTTAGCTGGCCATCTTTTTTTGGTCCATGATCTGGAGAGACTCAAAGATTCACATGTAATCCTTAATTTAATGCTCATAATTCCAAAGTGTCCAAGTTATGTTTCTTTCACCTAATATCCTTAAGAAATGTTTTCCAGTCCTAGAAAAGGAACTCAGGGCTTGGGTGATCATCGAATTGTTAGAATCTGAATTGGATTACAAGAATGCCATACTCTCTAACGCCTGTAAGACTGCGATCTCCCAATGCTAACCTATCCAAAGCGCAGCCACTGATTCCTCTGTGGTCAATATGGTTTAAAATGTGTGAAACAGACCACTCTAAAGATGGTAGGTAATTATGCTTTTCTCCTATACAGTTGTTGTATGCAGTGCCACACCTGCTGCAACAGAGCAGTATCTGACACACACAGACAACACCAAAACACTTTTTACATAGGTCACACTACATTTACACTCTCCTATTCATCCAGACATTATCACCTAATGCATAAGTGTCCTATCTGTCAATCTTTCTGCTTCAACTCACACAAAGCCACAAAACAAAACATAGTAAGAGCTCAACTCTGATCCTTGAAGGCGACATTGAAACTCTACCGATGACGGCCACATGATAGGCACACAGACACTTCCATCCAAACCACTCCCAGAGAGTAGCGTGGTACCCATCTTCAAAAATTCCTCAATGCCTGGTTAGAGGTATGTATGTATGTATGTATAGGCATTTTATATAGCGCACTACTTACCCGGAGGGTCCCAAGGCGCTTCGACCGCTGCGAAACCCTTCCTGGCTTCCCTGAGAGATGGTCCCTTAATGGGTATCTCCAGGGTGAGACCAGGCATCCCCGGCGGTCTGGTGGGGCCGTTAGTGAGGATGAGGCAAGCTATGCATTACATCTAAATGTAGCTATGATACAAAATCTCAGCCTCATAGTCTTACAGGCCTGATGGTGCCTTATCATAGCTCCATTGGAATCGCCTGCACGGATGTATGACGGTACAACGCATACCGTCACAACGCATCCCTTTAGCACGCATCCCTTACAACGCAAGTCGTTACCACGACTTGCGTTGGGGGTGCGGATTTCGAATAGTATAATTTACTATTTTAACACCAGTCCCCGTGGACCCTAGGGAAGGTGTTGGGATAGTAAATATACTATTTGTAATCCATTAGCGCCCTCCAGCGCAAGTCGTGGTAACGACTTGCGTTGTAAGGGATGCGTGCTAAAGGTACCGCGTTGTTATAACTTCGTGGTAAACAATGTTTACCCGCCTGCACAGCTCAGTGCACTTGTGCCCCGTAGACTGTACAGACCAGTTTCTTACAGGATGGGAGAGGCCAGTCCTGTTCAGAAATCCTCAGTTATTAGGGAACGCTAAAGAATCTGGGGCTGACAGTCTCAATGGAGAGACATGGGAACCCAATTTATGAAAAGGATGCAGCAGAAAATATAAAGGTATGCCAAACATCCTGCTGTGCAGCAATCAATTGCAATGTTGGCAAAGGGAAGTGATTCAAACAGATAAGCAAATTCTGATGTCAGCTGTTTATCAAAGGGAATGCACAGCCAAGGAGTTTGTGCTCTCACAGGGCAAGAACAGAAGTATACGGATTCTGAGGCGTAGTTCTAAAGTTGTTTATCTCCTTCCTTGTTGTGAGATTCACGGTGCAGACAGATGAACCCAACCACATATACAAATCATCATGTAGGCATCTCTGCGTGCTGACAGCTGTGAATACCATAACAACCCCTATGCTCCTGGGTCTCTCAGCCATTTCCTGGGCCCCCCGCTCTCAGGTGATTGGAGATACGGGTACTTGTGCACAGTAAGGCAATCTGCAGAAAACCAGGAAACAGATAGTCATGCTTTCAGTATCCTGGGGCATAGGCACTCTTGTGCTATACCTACAGCCCTATGCTCTTAATCATGCCCTTTATCTGACCCAGTAACATTCTAGATTTTACATCTATTGTGGGCTTTTATGTGCCCTTTTCATTTCTTATTTGAGCAGACTCAAATCTCTGGAGGCAGGGTAAAAGGTCACATAATATTTCTTTCTGTGATGTCATCAGGAGGTGAAAGGGTGTCAATTCTGCTATTGTTGATAGTTCAGTGAAATCTAAGAAAGCAAAACTATATATTTCGTAATCTATACAAGCACATATACAAGCACATTAATATCACTGTATCCAGTGAAGTAATTTGGAAGGGGGGGGGGGCAGGTGTAGCAATGTGCAGCCATCTCTTGCTGCATGGAACCCCTGTTCTTTATATAAAAGTTGTGATTCTAACCACTTTTAGTGTAAAAAAAAACTTTAGCTTCAGTACTTTCAGTACCTGATTTTTTACACCTGTTATAAATAAATGTTGGTAAAATATTGCGTCCCCAGGCTTTAATAAAACGGCCCAAAATAAACAGACAAAGATCAGTTATCCACACTTAAGTTTGTGTGAGGTTACTTCCTATGATGTCATCAGAGCAAAAAATGTAACTTTTTGCTACACCTGTGATTTATAGAAATGGCACGACTTCCTGTACCATGCAGAAATTGGCAACACTACCCCGACCAGGCAAACAAAATAAGATGCGGTTGTTATCAAGCAACCAAGTCCTAGTACACTGAAAAAATGTTGTAAGACCCTAGTCATAGTGTGGAAAGATAAATACACAGGGGTAGGCGTGGATCCACAGAAGTGCCTATTCAGAGTAGCTATGTAAAGGAGACATGAACTATCAATCGATGCTATCCGCCTAAGCAATAAAAACTGAGATAATATTAGCTATCTCAGGGTTTATGGAACAGAGCGTCTAGGAGAACAAAAACAAGCTGCTGGTAAAAGTGACTGTGAGTTGCGACTACATTACAATAGTGGTAAACAGAAAGTAACAGAGAATAATAACACAATAGGCTACGCAGAACAAGAAAGTGCACGCATAGCATCAAAATGGAAGCCAGACCAACACTATAAATAATATGCAATCATACACACAGGTGCAGCTTTATCTTACAGCCTGACTGTAAGTATCAGTGACTTATGTACACATTCACAGCCAGGTATTTTCATGACAGCGGCAATCCTGGCACAAGTGTATTGGCCGCACACCCTTTCACAATCAGTATTCATCATGTGCAAACCCAACAGATTCCAATTGTAAGCTCCACGGCGCCCACCTCAATATGCCTATAAAAAGCACGATTGTGGAACATTTACAGGAAAAATTACTCATTACACAAAAATTATCTATAATGCCATTGAACTATATGGGGTGAGATGCAAAAATGCAAGCACAGAGCCTACGGTATTTTAACATTTGGCAAAAGTAGAGACTGTCCCTTAAAAATTAGTGCAGGTGGGACGCAGATCTGAGACCTTGATGTTCCCCTCAAATTCACATCTACAGTTTGCAATCAGGGCGAGCCGTGCCAGTGGCGTAGCTAGGAGGGGGCGGGGTAGTGGTCCGCCCTTGGGAGGCACTGTTTTTGGGGGCGGCGGAGGTGAGCAAGTCAGGTCTGTCGACTATCACCATCCCCCCGCTCGAGAACAAGTTGTTACTGGCAGCCGCTGCCCCCCCCCCTCTTACCTGCACTGGGGGGCAATCTTTGGGGCCGCCCATGTGGCAGTAGGTCTAGCTACACCACTGAGCCGTGCAGAAGGTGCAGGTAGATACTCTGTAGACCAGAAAGCTCCACATTAAGCTTGAATTCTGAAGAGTGGTAAAGTGGTGAGACCTAGCTGTTCTCAAACTCATGACCTTCTCAGGCTGAGGTCAGGCAGCAAGAAGACAGAAGTGTCTGCAAGTGCAACTAATTCTGTTTTAGACTGTTCTTCACCACCACTTTGTGCCCATACGCAGTAACTAGCTTGTCACACCATTTATGAAGAACTCCTCCCAACCTCAGGCATGACACCCGATGATTCCCAGACAGGCCACCCTACAACACCTTCATGTGCTCAAGCATGAAGGAGAGGGTAACGTATCATAATATTGTAGATGCAATATACTGCAGTGAGAATAGTGACTAACAAAATATACAGGTGAGTATAGTTTTACTACACTTAGGGCCACTGGAATTAAGTGATTTTGCTACTGTGGCGGTTTCTGCATAATTATGGATTTGCTACATTCGCCACATAATCCATCATCTGCCGCATAACTATCAGATTTTAACACAACATTTTTTTTCTAGAACAAACAGATCACAAGTTACTAAAAAAACAGCAACATGTGTTGCCTCGCAATGGAAGGCCCTTCACAGGTTGAAGTCACTTTCCTACTTTTTATTGCTGTATTTTGGTGTTAAACAGGTACTAATGTGATGAAACTTTTGACCCAACAGTGTTGACGTGTAAAAATGACAAAATACTCAAGTAATACTATCCCAAAAGGTATTACTTCACACAATTTGCCTTTTATTGCATAATTTAGTCAACACTGCCTCATAAATTGGTCCTCCCTTGTCACATAATTCCAGTGGCCCTGACATTACTAACTCCACATGTACTACAATGTTCGTACAATGATATTAGTGTCTAATATTATGACATACAAATGAACAAGTGCAAAAAGAACAATTGAAGGACAGAATGAGGAACAATGTCATCCATTCTCCCCAGTACAGAGATCTGGGCCTAAATCCATTGTTTTTTTGCTCACCATGCCATTCCAGTTTGGACCCAGCCATATGCAAATCAGTCTTGACCCTGCGCCCAATGTGAACAGTCCAGGTCCTCCCTGGACTGGAAACAAGCATCCTAGGACCGGTTTCGGGCTTTCAGCCCTCATCAGCCAGGATAGCTTGACTCCAGTGGCATGGAGAGCACAGGACCCACGTCTGGGCATACACGTCCCACTCGGGCTGACAAATGCAAAAAGAACAATTGATGGACAGAATGCAGAACAATGTCATACATTCACCCCAGTACAGAGATGAAATGGACAAATGAACAAGAGCAATGCTACCAAGAACCAGACAGGGCCTCGAGGACACTGTTATTTATCTTACTTTTGAGAAGTGCTGCGTGGAACCTTGAGATGGCTTCAGAGTAGGGATGGTCGCTAAACTCTGCTCCGCTGGCAGAGTTTTGCCTACTCTGCGCTCCAAGCTCTGCTTGGAGCATGGAGTTCCAGAAAAACGAAGCCAACCAGAACACCCCCAGGTGAGATTTCTGAACAAGGCAAATCACCGAAGGTCGCTACCATTCTCGTTGAGATAGCTGCTGCGTGGCAGAGAGAAGCAGCGCCATCTGGTGCATTGCGTGGTGCAGTTTACGCTGATTTTACAGCACGGAATAGGCTCCTGGCGCTAAAATCACCACAACATGCCGAATTCTGCCGCTTGAACTTAGTTTCACTGTTCTTGCTCCCCCTGCTTCTCCCATACTGATTCCCTCAATCTCAACAGCCCCACATATGCTCACTTGCTGATTACATCCTCCTTCCAATTCCCTTTCTTCTCTTGTCCATATCCACACGTCACAACAGATCCTGGCCTCCTTTGGCACACACTTTAGTTCCTGCTGTACTCTCTCATAGCTGCCAAGCGACCCTTTGTCGTCTGTGACACGTTCAGCCAATCCCGGCTCTTTTGCCACCAGAACACTCTGCATGCAAGTAATTGTAAGACAAACTCGCCATGCTAAAGTGAAACTCAGAAATCTAACAAGCATTGGAAATGCAATAGGTCTCGCAGTAGTAAAGTTTGAGCTATAGGTGTTATTTATTTTTTTGTTTTTTATTTATGTGTTGTTTTTTCTAAATAGCTAAATTAATAGCTTTCTTCTTTACAAAGCCAATAGTTATAATTGTTGTAAATGTGACACCTCTAGCATTTGTAAAGCAACATGTTTTGTATTAACGGGACTTATATGTGACTTATATGTATTGATATAAAAAAAATCAATGGCTTTAAAAAACAATTAATAATTAATACGTAAATAAAATGGATTTTATTTTATATTGCCAATAGCTTAAAGTTTATTAAATATATTTAGTGAAGATGCTGTGGTTGCGCTGAGTGAGGGTGAGTGAGGGTGAGGGTGAGTGAGGGTGAGGGTGAGTGAGGGGTTGAGGGTGAGTGAGGGTGAGGGGTTGAGGGTGAGTGAGGGTGGGTGAGGGGTTGAGGGTGAGTGAGGGTGGGTGAGGGTGAGTGAGGGTGAGTGAGGGTGAGTGAGGGTGAGTGAGGGTGAGGGGTTTAGGGTGAGTGAGGGTGGGTGAGGGTGAGGGTGAGTGAGGGTGAGGGGTTGAGGGTTTTGTGAGGGTGAGGGGTTGAGGGTGAGTGAGGGTGAGGGTGAGTGAGGGTGAGGGATTGAGGGTGAGGGGTTGAGGGTGAGTGAGGGTGAGTGAGGGTGAGGGTGAGTGAGGGTGAGGGGTTGAGGGTGAGTGAGGGTGAGGGTGAGTGAGGATGAGGTGTTGAGGGTGGGTGAGGGTGAGTGAGGGTGAGGGTGAGTGAGGGTGAGGGTGAGGGTGAGTGTGAGTGAGGGTGAGTGAGGGTGAGGGGTTGAGGGTGAGTGATGGTGAGGGGTTGAGGGTGAGTGAGGGTGAGGGTGAGTGAGGATGAGGGGTTGAGGGTGAGGGGTTGAGGGTGGGTGAGGGTGAGTGAGGGTGAGGGTGAGGGGTTGAGGGTGAGTGAGGATGAGTGAGAGTGAGGGGTTGAGGGTGAGGGGTTGAGGGTGAGTGAGGGTGAGGGTGAGGGGTTGAGGGTGAGTGAGGGTGAGGGGTTGAGGGTGAGTGAGGGTGAGTGAGGGTGAGGGTGAGTGAGGGTGAGTGAGGGTGAGGGGTTGAGGGTGAGTGAGGGTGAGGGTGAGTGAGGGTGAGTGAGGGTGAGGGTGAGTGAGGGTGAGGGGTTGAGGGTGAGTGAGGGTGAGGGTGAGTGAGGGTGAGGGGTTGAGGGTGAGTGAGGGTGAGAGGTTGAGGGTGGGTGAGGGTGAGTGAGGGTGAGGGGTTGAGGGTGAGTGAGGATGAGTGAGAGTGAGGGGTTGAGGGTGAGGGGTTGAGGGTGAGTGAGGGTGAGGGTGAGGGGTTGAGGGTGAGTGAGGGTGAGGGGTTGAGGGTGAGTGAGGGTGAGGGTGAGTGAGGGTGAGGGTGAGTGAGGGTGAGTGAGGGTGAGGGGTTGAGGGTGAGTGAGGGTGAGTGAGGGTGAGTGAGGGTGAGGGTGAGTGAGGGGTTGAGGGTGAGTGAGGGTGAGGGGTTGAGGGTGAGGGGTTGAGGGTGAGTGAGGGTGAGGGGTTGAGGGTGAGTGAGGGTGAGGGTGAGTGAGGGTGAGGGGTTGAGGGTGAGGGGTTGAGGGTGAGTGAGGGTGAGTGAGGGTGAGGGGTTGAGGGTGAGTGAGGGTGAGGGGTTGAGGGTGAGTGAGGGTGAGGGGTTGAGGGTGAGTGAGGCTGAAACAAATATATGGTTTCAAAAAATCAAAATCGTTCAAGATAATAATGCCATATCTCTAAACTATTTCCTAGAATACACAATTTGAATTGGAGATTACAATAAACATTAACCTTAAACCAAAAGGATAACCAAATAAGCACGATCAAAATTCACAGCTCAAAGGTTCGGAACAGACCACATCAAACTCAATTGTGAAAAAAAGTCAAATATATTATTGCGTTATGTTAGTCTTTTACAGCTGAATACAAAGAACCTTCGTTTGTAGGTTCATCCCAAAAATTACAGTTAGTAAAGGTATTTTAAAGGTGGAAGGAGTTTCTCTTGCAATATGAGAACAATTAAGTAGACTCCTCTCACATGCAAATAACTTGTAGTCCGATTTCTCCTTCACCTTTAAAGGTTTCTGATATTTCAGACAATATATTGACGTACCATTTAATTATGCACAGCCAGCCTTTGATTTGAGAAATCATGAATTACGTATAAGCTGCTTACGTTATTTAACCAGCAGTAAACTGTATAAGCAGGAAAAACTTACTAGTTTTTGGTTTCAACAAGCTAGAAATGGTGAGGTGAGGCTGCCGGACTGACGGCCAAGTAGAATTTGCTGAAAAGGTTTGCCAGGTGTTGCGATGTATTTAGTTGGTTGGCGAAGGGGGTGTTGTGGATTTTTCCTGCTTTTTTTAGCCGAGCTGCTGCAGATGTTGTGAAGACATTTGGCAATGTAAACAGCTGAGCTGAATGGCCGGGAATGAGTGGGCGGTCGAGGAGGCCGCTGCCGATTTGGTTAATGTTGGAGAAGGCTGAGAACAGCATGCTCGGGAACCAAAGGGCGGTGCAACCTGACGACTGGCCATGCCTGGGTCATGTGATACGACACCAGCAAAGCTGAATGGGGCGCGCTGGTCACATGACGCTGAAAGGGCTAGTTGACTGGCTAATGTAGACCCAGAGGGTGGTGAGAAGAGACATGATGATGACTCTGTAACGGGGTTCATTTTTATTAATGATGGTCCAAAAGCACAAAAAAAATGAAAACAAGCCATCAGTACAACCATTTTGTTAGCTAACAAAGTACTCCTAATATGACGGATAATTACGTTGCATCAGGGAGCACTGTGTGTTGTTAGGAGGGCATTGCTGTGGGGAGGGGGGATGAGAAATGCGACGCGACATGGCAGGCAGGGGAGGGGGCGGAGCGGGGGTGTGGGAGGAGTGCGGGAACAGACGGCGAGGGGAGGAGAGTAGGAGGAGGAGAGTAGGGGAGGCACGGCCTAGCGGCCGTGCAATCAAGAAGTGAGGGGGCGGGAGAGTAGGCAAGGCAGGCGGCTGGGGGGAGGGGGGAGGAGAAATGCGACGCGACATGGCAGGCAGGGGAGGGGGCGGAGCGGGGGTGTGGGAGGAGTGCGGGAACAGACGGCGAGGGGAGGAGAGTAGGAGGAGAGTAGGGGAGGCACAGCCTAGCGGCCGTGCAATCAAGAAGTGAGGGGGCGGGAGAGTAGGCAAGGCAGGCGGCTGGGGGCATGTGCACGCGCTTTTAAGCTCAATGCGCATGCGCATTGAGCTTAAAAGTCACGGGCACTGCAAGGAATCGCCACGATTCCTTGCAAGTTGGATAAAGAGTGGATAAGCCCCCATAGTCTCGCTTGCTCGATGCGCATGCGCATCGACAGGCGAGACCTAAAAATGCAAAGCGCTCCTGGCCTAAAAAAACAACACTGGTGCAAAGTGCCCACATGAGATGAAGGCAGCTGACAGCGATTCCCCCTTTTCTCAATAGTTCCTACTGTCTCTTTTTTCCATATATTCCATCTCTTCCAGGAGTTCCTTTCCCTACTCTGTTTTGTATAAACACCCTATGTGTACTCAAGTGTTGTTATAGCTCCTGTGTCTTGTCAGCAGTCCCTGTTCCTCCATCTATCTTCATATCTGCACCTCTGCCTCCTGGGCTCGCCTGCCTCTCTCCCACCCTGGAAGTTTTTTGCAACTTGCCCTCTCTTCTCTCCAACATTGCTTCTTTATCTGCCTTCTTTTCTCGGCAGTTCCCCTCATCTTCCCCTCTCTCTGGTCAGTAATTCAAACTTTCACCTAGTTCCAATATTCCCCACCCTGGTTTCCTTTTAGCAGAATCTGCTGTCCACTGTTCTCTGCCTTCTGCCCCGCCCCCTCTCTGCCCTTCTGAGACTGGTAGGCACGGAGCCATTAACCAAGCGAAACCTCATTTAAACATAGCAAAGCTGGACAAAGGGCACACTGCACAGAGAAAGAAACAAACCTCGTTTATACAGAGCTGGCCAAAGGGCACGCTGCACGAGAAACAAGCAGGCGCGTGCTGAGCAGCGGAAAGGGCCCGTATGCAAACCATTACGCTATCGCTCATTTCATGACAATATCTGCAAAATGCGAGTGCAAATGGTGGCGGAATGTCTGCAGTCTTACCCGATCGGGAGGTCCATAGGGGCTCAGAGGCGATGTGGTGCTCCAAGTGGGCGGGCAGGTGCCCTCACAGTGGGTGGGGCCGGTTCAGACCTTGAGATCCGTGCCTTGCTGCCTGGAACCTGGAACATACCTAGGGCGGTCTGTGGAGCCCAGGCTGACACAGCATGCAGGCAGGTGGGGATGCGCCTCCGGGGTGGGGGCTAGCCGGGACAGGTAAAGGTACACACAGCAGCGGCCTGGAGGTAGGAATGAATGTAATGCTAGTCACCACACAGAGTGCACGTGGCTGACGCCCTCTGATTGACACTCCCACCTCCAGGCGTCCTCTAGCCTTCATGGCATTTTTTCTTCTTCTTTTCTTTCGTTTTTTTTCTGTTCCATTTACTCTAACTTTCCTGGCACTTCTTTTCTGTGTTTTTCATTCATATTTTTAATACATTATACTATTTTTTGTCAGCACAACAGAAACTGATTACGTAACAAGGACTTGGGGAGCAAAGACACAGTTGGGTGGGTACTTTAAGAATTTGGCGAAATATTGGGAAATATAATATATTAACAATAGAACACATCAAATGCATGTACATATTTAAATGGCCCAGATTCATTTAAATATTGTAATTGAAATTCCACAGAATACTTCATAATTCTCATAATATAATTGCCATGTTTCATTTCTTTCTTGCTATTTCTTAATTTCCTTAATTGCTTACTATTTTTGTCTGATTCTTCCTGTTTCTCATCTTTTCCACTATCTCCTTATTTTATCGACCCATCCTGTTTTGTACATTTCTTTAATAGGGGATTCTTTGTCTTCATTTCGTTTCTTGATCTTCTTTCTCTTTTATTTTGCTCTTTTTTAATCTTTCCTCCATTCTTTCTTGCTTATTCTTTCTTTTTCTTCATATTCATTTCATTACTGAGGGTCTAATTCACAGGAGCCTTTGAAAAGTTGGCAATGGACTTATGTAGGAGCATTCAGGTGCGGTCCGGGATCCCCCGAACTGCCTCAGAAGGCAATGGGAAGAATCCGGTTCAACAGGTATCTGCTCATTAGCATAACCAGTGACATCACAGGGAGTGGTATTACTGTAAATCCCATTAAAGGAAGCTGTTACAATGTTCACAAAATTACTGATATATCGTCAAAATACCCATAAAGGCTCCTGTTAGACATCCCCTTAAGAAGCAGTATGCGAGGTCATCTTTGCTCTCTTCATTGGCTTCCCATGGCGCCTTGGGTGAAATTCAAATCTATCACCATCGCCCATCATGCTCTACATGGTATTGGGCCAACCTATTTGCAGAAACGTTTCTCTTTTTACGTTCCAGGGAGACAGCTAAGCTCATCCGCTCTTCTTTCGGCAACAGTTCCCCGTTTCTTCCGGCACACTTGGTGGTTGTTCCCTCGCCATCATGCTGGCTCAGGCATGGAACGCCCTTCCGTTTGCACTTTGCAACATTAAAGATCCTGTGGCTTTTAAAAAATTGTTAAAAACCTACCTATTTGTTTAATATTGATGAGCATCTTAGTCCCTCTGTGCTTGCGCCGGGACACTCCTTGGAGTAGCTGTGCGAGTTAGAAAATTATATAACATAACATAACACAAATATATCTGAACTGTATTAATTATCTACAATGTCCTTGATTATTTTAACCTACTTTTGATTCCCGACAAAATCAGAATCACTATCGCTAGCGACACTTCGTACGGTTGCAAACATATATTTTTTCAGGCATTCTCAAGAAATTCCTGGAGTACTCCTAAAAACCTTGATTTTCAGCAGTACTCAAATGTGAATCCACTTACTCTCATAGAATTGCCAATGGGTACCAGTCTGGATATGGAATTGTGACACTAAAATGAATTTTCTTTGTTTCTTCATAAGGAAATTATTATTTATTTATTTATGAATAAACCCAGTCACCAGGCACACCATCAATTCTGGAGGTATGTCTTCCCCCTTTCTGAATATACATTCATCCCAAGCTCTTGATAGGAGTAAATATGAGTTACTATCTGAAACTGTATCACTAACGTTGACCCACATTAGACCACTCTTCTGCAAGCACTGCAAGCAGCGTGTTGACAGAAATTCCGCCACACAGCCAGACTTTTCTACTGAGTACATCCATTTACAATGGCAAGGTCTCAGAACTGGCCATACAAATGTCTCTATTTGTGCATAGAAAACTTACTTGAGTGTGCAAACCTTGCTCCTAATTTCTTTTTCCTAGATATTTCATTTTTCTTGTTTATTTTATTTTCCATTTTTCTGTTCTTTATTTCTTTGCACCTTTCTTTCGTTTTGTATGATTTTCTATTTCTCTCTTTCTGTTTTCTCTGATATTATTTTTTCTGTACATTTTTTCTTAAAATGTTTATTCTTTCTTTCTCCGTTGTTCCTAGGAATAGGCAAATCTTAAAGTTCTTACTTTTAGACACTGTACAAGTCACTCAGATAGTACCTTGTTCCACTTAAATCACTATTGAATTCAATTGTTGGGGAACTTAACAACTCTAATATGCCAGGTGCAACTCATTTGAATCGTCTCAAATCTCTTTACTTATTGACACCTTTTAGTTTGAATGATGTTGATTCAACTCAAGCCAGTTCAAAGCCAAAATATAGAACACATTTTGGATTTTGGTCACGAGATAATTGAAGGGATATGCTATTTTCTACACAAACACTAAAAACCGGGGTGGGTTGTGAAACACCCATTGTCATTTTTTTGTAAAAAATGTTGCCAACTTTGAGTATTTCACAAAGTTAGCCCAGTGTTTTGTTTAAATAAACTATGTGAAATAAAACAGTTCAAAACATTTATGATGGACAAATGATTAGCAAAAGATTTTATCAGAATAAAAGATTTTAAAGTAATATTTTCCTATAAAAATTGAGAACTCTAGACAACTGGCTGGTGAAGTTATAATTTAGCACTCTCCTAGTCACTACCGGCTCCCAATTTTTGGCAATGCTCACCTATTATGCTTTTTGGATTGGCACCAGATAAGAGGAATGTTAGACCTATCAGCCTTAAGGTGGTTTTCTCTCAAACTTTTTGCCTTCAACCCTCTTATTTTTGATTATCTTGTTTTTGCTTGCCTTAGGATTCTGCGCACTTTACCATTGCTAACCAGTGGAGGTCCGTGCAGGTAAGCTCAGTGGGGCGGTGTAAGTGACAAACAATGGGATAGGGAATATAAAATAAATAAATAAATAAAACCACTTACCTTGCCCATGCCGCATCGCCGACTCGGCGATGTGGCAAGCACAAACTAAGTGGTTGTATTTACTTATTTATTTATTTTACATTCCCTATCCCGTTATTTGTCACTTTCACCACCCCGCCCCACTGTGCTTACCTGCATGGCTCGCCACTGTTGCTAACCAGTGCTAATGTGCATGCCCTCACTTCTTAAAACCTGCTAACATTGATTTATCCACAATTGGAATATTGTATTTACTAATGAGTCCCTAGTATAGTGGTACTACATGTGGCAAGGGTCTGTAAAGTAAATGCTACTAGTGGGCCTGCAGCACTGTCTGTGCAACCCACCTAAGTAGCCCTTTGAACATGTCTCTGGACTGCCATTGAAGCCTGTGTGTGTAGATGTAGACTGCCAACCCAACCTGGCCAAATAAACATTTTGCCAAGCCTAAACTTTCCCTTTTAATATATGTGAGACACCCTTAGGTTAGGGAGAGGACAGGAAGGGTGCAATGTATATAACATGTTAGACATCCTAGTAGTGAAAAACACTTCAACTCATTTTCAGTACTGCAATGCCTACCCCTCCCATAGGATAACATTGGAGTTACCCTATTACATTTAATAATCTGTAACTTTCTAATGGAAACAGGTAACCAGTTCATGTTTGGTGTCTGGAATTGTAATAAAAAAATCCTCTCTTATGGTACAGTTGGATTTTAAATTCCAATTTGGAAAAAACACTTTTAGAAATTTGGCATTTTCCTGCCTTAGCCAGTTAGTGCCTGCAGTCTGTCTCTGGTTCACATGACTGGGTGTAGTTGATAGTTGGGCTTTGTGTATTCCTCCTAGGCAGCCTCCTTAGAACTGACGCACCGCCTTGGTGTCAGACCTTGCAATGCTCCGCAACCAGGATTTAAGGCAATCTTATTCAGTAGTCCTAACTGGGTCCGTGTAGCCGCCCTGCATTCTATCGCATTGGCCCTGAACTTGTGACTTTGTCCCAGACCAGCCCGACCAGATTGCCACAGTTGGCACTTTCTACTTTTTGGTGCTATTTTCACTGAAATCTTTCAAATTCAAAATCTCTGGTTTTAC
Source organism: Lissotriton vulgaris (assembly GCF_964263255.1). Lineage (NCBI taxonomy): Eukaryota > Metazoa > Chordata > Amphibia > Caudata > Salamandridae > Lissotriton > Lissotriton vulgaris. The sequence goes on along the minus strand of NC_141697.1, from coordinate 955,562,585 downwards.
TGATTGAATTTTTGTCATTTTGTTCTCATTTTACTAGAGAAAAATCTATGTTTCTAAATCTCTTCTGTGGTGCTTTTTTGGGGTATTTTCATTGTGCTACTGTTTGAAGTAAGTAAGTAAGTAAGTTTGAAGTGTTGCACAAATACTTAACATATTGTCTCTAAGTTAAGCCTGACTGTTCCGTGCCAAGGTACCAGGAGTTTGAGCTCAGGTTAATTTGGAGTTTGCTTTGGCTTCACTCTGAGAAGGATTGTGGTTTCTGCTTGAGGAAGGTTTCCCTCCCTCAACCAGTAACCCAATTTCTTACAAGGAATGAACAGAAAAAAACAATGCTGATCTTTTAACATTTCGGCCTGTATTGTTTGATTTTGGTAGTGCTTGCCAATAAATATTGTCTACATTAAAGCTGCTAAATAACTGTCTACTTTCCAGGAACTGAAAAATCGGATTTTTGGCTTTTTATTTTTCCAAACAGCAAAAACAAAAAGCAGATGTTTTCCAGTGGTTCTGTTATGACACTCATCATTTACCATTTATCAAGGCTCTGAACAACGCTTTGATATAAGATATATTACTTTTATATAAAGCCAACAATTTTGTTTCTTTGAACTCCAAAAATATCAAAAAAAGACTACATTACTATTAGATGTGATATTTTAAGAAGCTTCAAGTCTTCAGCGCTTCAGATACAGGTCTTTCTCAACTCATTAGACTGCACATGAAGCAGAAAGGAAGAGTTTGCCCATGGCATTTTCTTATACATAATTGTTTCACAGTATGGAAACACCCTGGAGTATTCTATACGGTTCAAATCTAAAGCCTGAGCATGTTAGACTAAAAAACACTTACCTTTGTAAAACCAAATGTTTTTAATAATTTTCAGACTGAGCTCTTAATGGTTTCAATCAGAAAAGTTATTTAAAACCCTGCTGCTCTGGTAGGCCTGAATCAGAACATAACCAGCCTACCACGCAATACTTATCTTCCATATTGTAGTCCTATTATTTTCAACATTATTTCACACCTAATCGCTACAAACCTTGCATGTTTTTCCTACACACTAACTAGTACTGTGTCATAACCATCAATAATTGAATATATTTATTAGAGCACAGAAGGAGGGGAACTGATAGGAAATGACAATTGTAGAATTTGTGCTGCACTCCTTTATGTACAGAACTATAATCAGGGCCACTAGAAGTATGGAATTGTGTGGTGGAGGCGATTTTTTCCATGATTATGGATTTGCCACATTATCCTTCATCTGCTGCATAAGCTGCAGGTGTTTAACAAATAAAACTGTTTTCTAGCTCAAGTGGTTCAAAAGTTACTAAAATGCAGTGTGACAATTTGCTGCATAGTGGTAGGCCCTTTGCAAAGGTTTACTAGTCATGTTTCTGTTGCTCATTACTATTTTTGGGTGTTAGACTGGTACTTATGATGTGCAACCTTTGCCCACAAAGTGTTAACATGTGTAAAAATGTCCAAATACAAAATAATTAAGCAATACAATCCCAAAAAGTAACCTTTGACCACGATCTCTGTGCTGCTCCCCAAGCTACCCAGCTCCTCGAGTTCACTGCTTCGCTCGCAGCCCCGAGGCCGCCAGTTCCATCCTGCAGTTGTCTAGTCTTAGAGTTTCTCTCACATGCTGCGGTACTGTCAGCATTTTTAGCTTTATGTTATTAGCCCTGTTAGTTGCAATTTAAAACTGCTCTGTGTTTTTTGTACCATTATTTGCTCCTTCTGTTTACTCTTAGCTTTTGAATTGCCCCCTGTGTACTGTTAGTTTATTAGATTTTTTTTACTGTTCAGTCCACTCTGGTTCCCTGCCCTTTGCCCCCGTTTTCTTCCCGCCACTTTATTTTCCTGCTCGCCACCCTCCCGCCTCCCTTGCACCCCCTTCCTTCTTGCACAACTACTTGTGGAGGCCACTGGCGCACCGAAGGCACATGAAAGGCAAACCCATCTGCATCGGTCTGCGCCTGACCGCACCCAGCACCCTGCTGCATCCTGATCAACGCTAGATCACTCTGCAAACACGCCAAGGAAGTCTGGGACATCATCTCCACCCTCTCCCCTGAAGTGACCTTCATTACAGAGACCTGGCTCACCACCTCACCCACCCCGGGCGTCGCCACCGAAACACCCATTGGAAACAAGATGAAACACTGCGACTGCACCAACAGACAAGGAGGCGGCATCGCCATTGTACATAAGGAATCAATCAACTCCATCATCACCAATGATGAAACCATACCGATCATGAAACACATGAACTTCCAGCTCTGCACCGACGACAAAACCACCATTAAAGGCACCCATGCATACAGACCGCCAGGACCATGAACCGGCCTCAGCAACCCCATCGCTGAATTCATCACATCGCTCACCATTAAAACCGAACACTACGTCCTCATAATCATGAGGGTCTCATGATTATGGGAGACTTCAACCTCCATTGGGAGGAATCCCCCAAAGACGCTATGTCAAAACAGCTAGATGAAGCATTGACTTTGTTAGACCTAATCCAGAGGGTGAATGGTCCGACTCATGAGAAAGGTCATACACTGGACCTGATCTGGACGTCAGTCCCGATGCTAGGCCCTATTACTATATCTCCCTGCATATGGTCGGATCATCACCTGTTACAGGGTAGATTAGTATTTCCACGACAAAGCGCACCGCACACCGCTGAGTGGCAGGTCGTGAGAAGGTGGAACACAATCAACACCAACACACTTATCTCCACTCTAGAGAGACTACCACCTCACCTTAATAGACAACCAGAGGATGACACTGAGACAGCCAGTCTCAAACTATCTCAAAAACTAGAAAGCGTCATTGAGGTGGTGGCACCTGCACGAACGGTTAAAATTGGAGATAAGGAGAAAAGTGCACCATGGTTCAATGAGGCACTAAGGCTATTGAAACGCTCCCTGCGTCGGACAGAGAGAGCCTGGCGCAAGGGGTATGACTCTGACAGTCGAACCTTATATGCCAAAGAGCTAACCATATACAAACAAGCTATTAGGGCTAGGAAGGCTGAGTTTTATGAAGATAGAATTGCAACCTCTCCTAATCCCCAGAAAGAAAATTTTAAAGTTCTGTCTGAATTGAGGAAAAAGAAGGAACAGCCCCCCTCCTTCTCACAAGAAGACTGCCACAAATTTCAGTCTTTCTTTACCACTAAAATTGTTCATCTTCTGTCCGAAATTAAGATGACCCCCAGACTGGACTGTCCCGATACTCCGACCAAAATGACCCCAACAGTCACTCAGCCCCTTACCTCAATACCCTTACTCACTAAGGAAACTATCAGAACAGTGATGGGCCAAGTTAAATCAGGTTCACCGGCGGACCCGTGTCCCCCAAGGGTCTTTAAACAAGCATGGTTAGGGCTAGAGGACGACATACTATCACTCCTGAATAGCTCACTCATAACTGGACAGGTTCCATCCAACTTCAAGGAGGCTCGCCTGATCACCCTCCTGAAAAAGGCAGGGGCTGATACTAAGATCCTGAAAAACTACAGGCCTATTTCACAGCTACCGTTCCTAGCAAAAATCTTGGAACAACACGTATTGCCCACTCTCTCTCAACATCTAGTTAATAACTCTCTACTAGAGCCCAACCAGGCTGGTTTCAGTGCCCACCATAGCACGGAATTGGTCATGCTTTCCGTGCTGGACGACCTGAGACTTAAAGCGGACAGGAAGGACCCATGTGCCCTGGTGCTGTTAGACCTCTCCGCGGCATTCGATACGGTCAGGCATGACCTATTATTGTCGCGGATGTGGGATCTCGGTATTCAGGGCACCGCCCATGCCTGGCTGACATCCTTCCTGGAGTCACGGGTCCAGAGAGTGCAATTGGCTAACCTGGTATCGGAGGCAGTAGGTATCACATGTGGAGTGCCTCAGGGCTCGGCATTATCACCTTTGTTGTTCAATGCCTACCTGCAACCTCTCATCTCAACATTAAATCAGATGGACTGCAGGATATACAACTATGCCAACGATACGCAGATTATTATTCAAATTGACAACTGTCCAATGGCATACCAGAGAATGCAGAACATCCTAAAATTCACTGTGAACTGGATGACGACCAACTCATTAAAAATAAATCCCGTTAAGACCGAGGTGTTGGCGATCACAACGGCATCCAGCCCCTGGAACAATCTCCTCTGGCCTACCGAATTAGGGCCATCCCTAATACCAGCTGAAGCAGTGAAAAGCTTGGGCCTGATCATTGATGCAAACCTCACCATGTCTGCCCAAGTCTCAGCCGTAGTGGGTACTTGTGTGGGGCTAATGAGGCAATTGCGCAAACTATCCCCGATCCTGACGGTAGACACGCTTAGAAGAGCAGTATCAGCACTGATCCTGGCACGTCTGGATTATGGCAACGTTCTGTATGACAATATCTCTCAAAAATTGTCGAGTAGACTTCAGATAGTCATGAACGATGCCGCCAGACTGATCTTCAATAAACCTAGGAGGACTCAGGCTACTCCCCTCCTCCATAAACTCCATTGGCTGCCGGTGAAACAACGGGCCAAATTCTAGGGCCTATGCATTACGCATAAAGCACTGTACGGACAAGCCCCAAAATATATCAAGAAACGTCTAGTTCCATACGCCCCAAGCAGGAATTTACGACCAGCAGACGCTGCTTTACTGATTTGTCCGCGCTTCAAACTTTCCTCCTTTGGAGGGCGAACTTTCTCCCATACAATCCCCAGTGCATGGAACAAACTGCCAGAGAGCCTGCGCAAAGAAACTAATCTTTTATCTTTCAGAAAAAAGCTAAAAACAGTATTGTTTCAGGAGGCTTGGGGTACTGCCTAGCTCTCTTCCCTCTAGCATGGTGCTCACTCTCTGCAAAGCGCTTAAAGACCCCTGGGTGATAAGGCGCTATAGAAATCTAATATACAAATACAAATACAAAACTCAATTTCCACCTGGATGACTTCACTGACACTAACTCTACAGACCTCCTGCAAAGACTGGACAACCTCTGCCTCAAACAGCTGGTCACTGACCCCATGCAGAAAGCTGGACACAAACAGGACCCCATCTTCACGTCCAGCAACAGAATCAGATACAGACACACCTTAGAATTCACCTGGTCAGACCACTCCATCGTACTTCTCCCCCATTACTATACCTCCCCACAGCGCCCCCTACCATAGCTGGAACAAGGTCACGCAGCAACAGTGGACCAACGCCCTCACCTCGCACAGCCCAATGTCACTACTAGACCAGGCAGTAGAGAACTTCAATGCCTAGATCACCAGCACTGCCAACCGGATCGCTCCCTCCAAATCAGCCAAATCACACAGACCCACTAAATGAGCCAGCTGGTACACTCCAGATCTTAGCACATCGAAGCGCAGCTGCAAACAACTGGAAAGAATATGGCGCAACAGGTGCAACCACAATGACCAAGCTACCTTCAAATCAGTAGTTAACTCTTACCACCTCCACCTCAAAGCAACTAAAAAGGAAGCTCTGATCCACCGGATTGAGACCAGTGCCAACCAAACCAAGGAACTCCTCACCAACATCAGAGAGTTCACCTGCCCATCAGCCACCAAAAACTTGATCCCCTCTTCAGAAGAACTCTGGGATGCCCTTGCAAACCACTTCGACAACAAGATAGCAAATATCCACACAAACCTCGATCCCAAACTCTTTATCCTCCGAAGCATCCCATCAACCACCACCATAGACCACCTGATCCCTACAATTGGATTGGGTGGTAAAATACCAATTCGGTAAGGCCTGTGGGACTCAGAAGAGTCCCACCTACATTTCAAAATTACCGAATCGGTAAAAATACCAATTCGGTATTTTACCGATTCGGTAAATTTACAGAATCGGTAAAATAGGCCTCCTACATCCAGAATAGCCATTTACCGGTCGGTAAATGTCTACCTACATCTGGCCCTAGGTGAGGTGAGTCTTAATATCAGCCAAATGCCATGGGAAAATATTTTAGATTGAATTTGGTATTTTTTATGCATTTAAATCTGCATATGGGGAGACTCCCCATATAAATAGGTACAGTTGAAATTTTAAATAAACCATTTTTTCTGTAGGTGGATAACTAAAGGTTAATACTGGTGATTTTCTCCCTGTTTTCTATTGATAGCTATGTGCCAGAATCCAGTCAAATTTCCATAAGATCCATTGAAGGCAGATACATAAACAGCAGTTTAATATTCAAGGTGTGGACCAATTCGATTATACTTATCATTACAAGTGTTAATTTGTTCGATACTCAGCTGGGCATTCTGAAAGAGATGAGGATACTATGAGGGGTACCTCATTATGAGCTCATAGGTATATATCCTTGACACAGGATTAAAACACATTTCGAATGGGATTCATTTGATTGACATTAGTATATGATTTTATCCTTCATTAATTTCAAATATTTACATATTTTTGTATGTGATAGAATGAATATAGGCCAGGTGACTTTTTGATTTGTATATAGGATTTGTCACTTGGGTGAAGATTAACTATGTAAACTTGTAGAAAATATGAGCTTTGTGTTGTTTTATTTTTATTTTATTGTATTATTTCAGCCCTGATAATGTCCTTTTAGGACAAAACGCGTCGGCTGATGTATTGTTTGGAATTTGCTTGGAATACGAATTATAATAATAGAGAAGAAGATTGTGACTGCTTTTGTTATATGGATTCTGAACTGTGATCATTGAAAAGAAGAAAAAAAGAAAAAAGTAAGAATCTTCTTGAATTCAACATACTGCCTAAGGACTTATTATTGGAAGACCCTCAAACATTTTGGACGGTTGAAAATCTTTTTGAAGTTGTTTGGCGCTCCTCTGATTCGCATTTATTGTCCTTATAAAATCATGTTACATTCCATAGGCACAGGAGACAATAGGCAGAAGAACGATGAAGTGTTTATTTGCCAGAAATATAGGGGACAGCACATAACATCTATTTGATGATGGATCCAAGCTTCAGCATTTAACTGACTCGAGTGTGGAACCCTCACCAAGAGATGCTGGAAAAAAACTTTCTAGAATCCTAACAGTATGGAACAAGACAAGCATTGTGAAGGAAACAGCCTTTACAACGTGGGCAGAGCCACGCATGCTGTTTCCCAGCAAGCGCAACCACGAGTGCCTTAACCACGCATATGCGTGTTCAAGGCAGTGCGCGGTCTAGATGTCTGGATGGGCAGGAACAGGAAGCGTTGGGACAGAAAGCTCAACGCAGACAGGTAAGGGGCTGGGGCTGGGTCTGAGGGGCAGTTTTAGGGGTGGGGTAGGTTTAGGGCTTGGGGGAGTGAGGGTTGTTTATAGGGAAGGGGGCTGGGTTTTAGGGCTCAGGGCAGGGGGTCGGGTAGTTTTAGGTTTTATGGGGGGTTAGCTTTTAGGGCTCTTGGCGGGTTGGGTTATTTATACGGTAAGGGCCAAGGTTTTAGGCCTCAGGGCAGGGGGGTCGGGTAGTTTTAGGTTTATGGGGTGGGGTAGTTTCTAAGGCTCTTGGGGGTGCTGGGTGGTTTATTGCGCAGGGGCCAGGGTTTTAGGGCTGAGGGCGGAGGGGCTGGGGTGTGATCTTTACCAAACATCCCTTTACGAATCATACCTTTAACAAGAAATTGCGTGGCAAAGGCATGCGTTGTAAAAGCATGCATGATGAAGGAATGCGTTTTTCAGACACATTCGTTGTTAGGGCTCAGTTGTAAAGGCACGCATGGTTTAGCCAGCGTGCCCCTGCCATACGACCGCATGGTGAACATAGCAACTAACTTCAACCAAACCCACCTCTGTATAATCAACACATTCCGATTTTTATTGTTCACGCTACCATACTTTATAACCAGGTCATAGAGTCTGAGCACTATGTCACGAAACTGAAATACACAGAAAAACGCGATATTTGTAAAGACGGTGTAATGATTCCAATTGAAAACAAAGGAAAGAACTTTGATTAAGATTAGAAGCGTTTGCATTGCCGCTAGAATAAGCAGCACATATAGCAGTGTCTATCGACTTTCCCATGCAAAATATATTTTGTGCCATAAACTCGACGAGAGTGCAATACAAAATGACTTTGCATCATAGTGTGCTAACCCCTTGAAAACGTATGCAAGGGGCTAAAAGGGTTGGTATCACATAATTTGTTTGTATGTAATAAAGTCGACTTTAAAAACATTGATTACACCAAAGTCGAGTTAAAATTGTTGAGAAAATAATGTCATATAGCCTTTCTTATTACCCTTAACAATTTAAAAAATGTTAAATTTGAAAAGTTGTTGTTATTACGTTGATTATTACATGTATCTAACCACACCCTTTAAGACTTCTCATCCAGTGGCATAACAAAACATGAGGAAGGTCCCCTGCGAAGTACATGCAGGGCCCCTCCCCATGCTCCGGACCCAGTCAGAAGCTCTCAGGTCAGGAGCTGCTGACCATGCTCAGTGCCAAAGGGGCGTCTTTGGGCTCGGGCCCCCGCATTGCGGGAGCTATTGTTACGTCACTATTCCCATCCCTGAACCCTTAAAACCCTGAACTACTCCTTAAAGCTACCCTTCCCAGAACCCTAAAAAACCATTCCGTCCCCATAACGCTATCTTTCCCTGAACCCTAAAAGGCCTAAACTACCTGTTAAAGCTACTGATCCCTGAACACTTTAACGCTCCTCTTCACTGAACCCTGAAAAACCCTTGCTGCCCCCTAACACCACCATTCTCTCAACTGTAAAACCCCCTAATTACCCCTAGCCCTTAATGCTACCCTTCCCTGAACCCAAAAACCTCTACTACACCTTAACACTACCCTTTCCTGAACTTTAAACGCCCTTGCTACCCATTAAAGCTCCCCATAATGCTTCCCTTCCCTCAAGTCTTAACACCCCTTAGTATACATTAACACTGTTCTTCCCTGAACCTAACAACCACTTACTTTCCCTTCCTTATACCCTGAAAAACCCTTAGTAGCCCTTAATGTTACCTTTCGCCTGAACCCTAAAAATCCTTTTTTATTCCTTATTGCTTTCCTTTTATGAACCTAAAAAAAGCCTCTTTGCTAAACTTTTTGTGCCCTAAAACACACTTGCTACCCTTTAAAACTACCTTTCCCTAAATCCTAGAAACCACTCACTAGTCCCCCAGCTCCTTCCCCACCTCACCATAAATGATCCTCTCTACTCTAGCAAGAGAATCCCACGCCCCCTCCTAATACACTTACCATTGCCCAATAAGGCACAACATTGTTTGAATTTTTTTTGTAGCCATGTCTTATTTTTCTTTTTCTTTTTTTCAGTAGTCACATTTTTTTTGCTGTCTACTTTTTTTACCCCAGATTTTTTTTACTGCAGTCTAGGATTTTACACAAAGGCCTGCTTATTAAACTGGAGCTATTTCGCTTTGTTTTTTAATCCTGTTTAAAAATGAGCAATTAGACTTACCCCTGACATTCCCATGCAGAGCATGTGTAATTTCGGTGCAATTAAACATATTAAGTAGCTTAATCATGGCCAATTATCACTGCATACACATTTCTACTGTAGCATGTAGTTCAAGATGAAATCTGAGGTAGCACATTCCTTGATTTTGCCCTGTGAGGTAATGCATCACACTAAAAGGGTTTTTTTTGTGCAAGCATCGTCAGTGGCATCATCATTCTGTGAGTCTGTGACCTGCTGCAGATTTTCAAGTGATTTTTCATAAATCTGGGAATTATACATTTTTCGCTAAAGAAAGATAGTAAGCGAATTTCCTGACAGAATGCTATTGGAATGCAAGCGTTGGAAAAAACATATACATAACAGTGAAGACAAAGGGTAAAAATTCATGCCTTTTCCTGAAAATTAAGGGCAAATCAGAAATGAAGGGGAGACATGCTGAAACCCACAGGGAGATCAAGATATATACCATGCGGTATCGGACTGGCGGGCGAAGAGGATGTATGACTCCGAATGTGTGTAAAAAAATACTGGTGTGACGAAATTGTGAAGTGCGAGGACTTTAATTGAACTGAGAGAGGCCTTGGCATATGGTCTAATTGAGTTGGACAAGATAGTTTAACACCTATACTACGGATGGATGTAGGATAGGACGGTAGAGCCTTGTTTGCCCAAAGTCCTGAAGATGCCTGAAATGTTGAAAGGCTGAAACGCGTCAATTGTTTTTCGGAAGGCACCATTACAAAAGAATTTATGTTGAACATATGAAATAGATTGGGATGAGCTCAAATATAAGGAAAGGTTAAAGGATTACACCTTTAGAGGCTCCCTCGAGTTGGGTTTGGGTGACCTGGTTACAAGGAATGTTCTTTTGTAATTTATTGAAAACATCCTTTTTGTTATAATTGTGGGCAAAGAACCCTAAAAAAGGTTCAAAGGATTCTTTGTATTTGTTTGTACATTGTGAATTTGTGTATATATTGTATATATGTGTGTATATATCCAAAACTCGCAGTCCCAAACATTAGAGAGAGCCAGTGGAGACCAACTTGATTCGCAGCAGATGTTTATTCAATGTCAGCCTGTGAGTGAACAAACTGCACACGAGCACAAAATGTTGCCAAATGTTGTCAGCCAGCCAGGACGCGTTTCGAGTGTAGCCTCTTCTTCAGCTGCTGGATGAAAAAAGGACAATAGGTGAAGGGCGTGTTTGGGACACTGCCTGTGAGCGGAGGAGACTGAACACGCTCCCATGCAGTAAAGATCGTCTATGTAAAAAACAGAAAAAGAAAAGAGAATCAACCTTTTGAAAAAGATATGGTTTACTAAACTAAATATTTAAACTAACTTTTTGACTTTTTTATTGATTTTTTTGAATTTGGTGGATTGCAAGCTAGTCAAATGAGTGTAAGATAAAACTCATGATTGATTTAGTTCCTACGAGAATAATTGTTTTGAGGGAGAGATAATTAATGGTATCTGTCCTAGAAAGTATTGGTAAATGGTCCATAGGCATCACTTTGATTACCTTTGAAACCCACAGTGAGGGCAGGTCTATGTGAGTTTGAGCACAAACTACTGGCAACTACGTCTTTAATTCTATTCTATTTTATTCAATTTATTGATTTCTTTCAATCTGTAAATCAAAAGTCAGAAAACGAGTGATACCAAAAAACAAAGAGAAACAAATAGTGAAAAAACGTAAAGTGAAGAAAATAAAGAAATAGTTTGAATAAAGTTGTAAACCCCCATGCCCCCCCCCTAAAAAAAGGATTACCAGAAAGAATAGGGTTGAAGATAGATTTGGGTATAGGGTAAGGGAAAATCAATAAAGTTTGGATAATGCTTAACTTCTAGGCAAGATTTGGGGTCAGGTAAGTGACAAATAGAAGGCAAGGATTAGATTTAGGATCAGGTTTAGGGTTAGGTTTAGCATTAGACATAGGGATGATGAGAATAAGAGAAAGTTGAAGTGTTGGAATAGGGTAAAGATAATTCAATATAGTTTGGTAAAGTGTAGTCCATATACTAGGTTCAGTTTTAATTTTAGGGTAGTATAAAGCCAATGAAATATGTGATTCTGCAATCAGAACAATTTCCACATTTTTATGGATGTACCATTACCTGCATAATAAATTGTGTGCATCATAACTTTCAAATTTCCACAAAAATGTTTTCTAACTCAAACAGATCAAAAGTCCTACAAATATCATCATGTGATGCTCTGTACTGTTAGACCCTCTTTGTACATTACCGGTTCAGCTTTCCGTTAGTGGGTACCACATTCCTATGTTAAGCTTTCACTAATGAGGTGGAAGATTTGCCCATACAGTATTACCATTTGTTAAAATGGTAAAATAATAATGCCACAGAATGCGCAGCAGTATACTGATTAATTGCCTTAATTGCCTTTTCTTACTGCATAACTTTTTCTCCCCTGCGGTAGAACTGCATTCGCCCTTGCCACACAATTCAAGTGGCACTGATGTAAGGCTAGTGGTTCCCATTACAGAGTTTCATTTAGGATTTCGTATCTGTTATGTTATGTTAAATTAATTTTATAATGTGCACAGCTACCCAAAAAGGGTTTCCCAGCGCAAGCCTGAAGGAGCCATGAAGTATGAGAAATAAAGGTTATTGATTAAACAGCCAGGTTGTTAATTGTTTACGAAAATTAGAGTACTGTGTTTCCTTGCGGATCATAGTGGGGCGAGAGTTCCACAAGAGTGGACCGAGATAAGAGAAGGAACGGCCGCCTATTCTTGTAAGATTGATCCTAGGAATCACAAATTTTTCTTGAGTAGAGGAACGTAACAGGAGGGAAGGCTGATAGGGACGGACAAGATTTTGTAGGTATTGAGGCGCAGTGTCAGTCTTGATCTTGAACATGTAGCTCAGAGCTTTCAATTTCATCCGATTTTCCACTCTGAGCCAATGCAGATCTCTCAAGGTATTAGAGGTGGAGGACATTCTTGGGATTCTACAAAGAAATCTTGCGTCAGAAATCTGCACCACCTGAAGCTTCCGTAGCGCATCCCTGTTAGCACCCAAAAAAAGGGTGTTACCATTGTCCAGTCGGGATGTTACAAATGCCTGGACTACAGTCTTTAGGGTAGCAGTCGGGAGCATCCAGATGATTTTCTTCAACCATTTTTGAATGGTAAAGCAGGTGGCTGCAGTTTTTACTGCATGTTGCTTCATAGACAATTTATTGTCAATGATGAATCCCAGATTGCGGACCTGAGTGGTGGGCAAGGGTAAAGGCTCCTTTACAGTGGGCCAGTGTTGGGGACCCCAGAGGTCTATATTTTTCCCGAAAATAAGGACCTCCGTTTTTTACCCTTTGAGCTTGAGTAGATTGGATTGCATCCAAGATGCAATGTTACTCAAGCCCAGTTGAATAGTTGAAGATCCTGGCAGTTTTCCGCAGAAAGGGAAAAAATGATTTGGGTGTCGTCGGCATAAGAAAAGAGCGACAACCCCGCCTCTTCTGCAATTGCTGCCAAAGGTTGTACATATATGTTGAACAGGAGAGGACTTAAAATCGCTCCCTGCGGTACCCCATATGGAAAGGAGCGGACATTAGAGGTGGCCCTGGCTGAAAAAACTTGAAAGGTCCGCTTAGATAAGAAAGAAGACAGCCAACCAAACTCTGTCCCTGAAATGCTAAAAGACTGTAAGGATTTAATTAACACGGTATGAGAAACCGTATCAAATGCGGCACTCAGGTCAAATAATATGAGGGCCACTGTGTTTCCTGCATCTAAACGTTGTCGTAGCATTTTGGTAACACCAAGGAGAGTTGTCTCGGTTGAAAACCCCGCTCTGAAGCCGGACTGGGAAGGATGTAAGAAATTAGAAGATTCAGTAAGCGTGGTAAGTTGTGAGGTAGTGTGGCTCACTGGTTAGAGGCGGCAGACCCGAGAGCAGAGGACGGCCCGGGACCAGGGTTCGATTCCTGGCGTGGCAGGTTTCTGGACCAGAGTCAGCGGACTCGATAATTCTCTCGCCTCGGTGCCCACTCTGATCAGCGATCACTCTGGGCATTAGCTTGCCTCATCCTCACTAACGGCCCCACCAGACCGCCGGGGATGCCTGGTCTCACCCTGGAGATACCCATTAATGGACCATCTCTCAGGGAAGCCAGGAAGGGTTTTGCAGCGGTCGAAGCGCCTTGGGACCCTCCGGGTAAGTAGTGCGCTATATAAATGCCTATACATTTACATTTACAATTTACATGTTTTTCCAGAATTTTTGAAAAGACAGGAAGTAAGGATATGGGCCTAAAATGGGATGGCTGGGTAGGATCAGCATTTGTGCGTGTATCAAGAGGGAGAGAAAGGACCAGGTAGCTAGTCCAGATCCCCGGTTTATATGTAAATTAATCAAAAGAGACTAGCTAGGAATGGGGTTGGTATGATATTTATATTATAAAGATCATAGTGACTCAGTATTGTTTTGTCAATTGGTGGTGGCACCTGTTGGGTGTCTTTTAAAAGCCCTCACCCACCAACCTAGTTGGTGGCATGCTTCATCATCGGGCCCACCCAGTGACACCTAGCGTGTCCCGGGTGTGCTACGACGCCTGATTACAGCGGAGCAGGTATGTCACTGTGTGTGCGGTGAAGGGTGATAAGTTGTGAGTTTAAAACGGCTTGGCGGGGGTCCCAGTACGCAGAGGGTAAAAACACTTTATTAAATGGGCCTCCGTCAGCGGTTAAAAATAAGGCTGTGGGACGTTGGAGGCGAGTTCCGACCTCCTACGTCCTTAGGTGTGTCAACATGTTTCAGCCAGTGCCTTATCAATATGCTGGCTTTCTTCAGGACAGATAAAAAGGTGTATGTAATTAAAACTAGTGGGTGTGTAGTGCAGGCTATGTGTCTACACGCCCTAAAGTGTATCTAACTGTGAGAGGGGGATTCCCTTCTCAAGATCACGCTAGTTTTAGGTTGTTTTTGCTTCAAGGTTATTGAAGTGGCGCCGGCGTTTGACCTGTTGTACCTCCTTCGCAGAACCGGATCAGCATTTGCCTTTTCAACAATGGGAGGACCATGGCGTGTTTCCAATCAAGCGGCTCTTCGAGCGAGGCGTTAAGTAGATCCATAACAATTTTCAAGGATGGCTGTTCAAATTGCAGGAGTACAGAAGCAGGGAGAAGATCACACAGAGATCCAGATTTAATGCTGCCTACAATTTTTTTTTAAAGAGTTGATGTTAAGAAGTGCCCACTTCTCCAGATTTGTAAGAGGTTCAGCAACAGCAGTGGGCTCAGGAGGGAGAGTTAACTGAGTAGGCGCCCTTGAACTGGTTTTATCTAGTGTCAAATATATTTGCTCCACTTTATTTATGCAAGAGTGTTACATTGTAGTTCATCCAAAATAGGAGAGCTGGGCTACCTGTCCGAGCCCGCTAATTTCTTAATCATGGAAAACAGAGTGCATGAGCAATTCTGTGCCCTTTGAAATAGTGGAGGAAACAAGCTCTACTTGGGATAATTTACATAAAACCTGGTATTTTTTTAGAGCAATTTTATATGTAATTTTAGATTCGGAGGAATAATTTTCCCTCCAGCATCTTTCCATGGCTTTGCATTTACTTTTTTCGATTTGTAATTGCTCTGTAAACCAAGGAGCAGAGGGATGATGTATATTCAGTTTTTTTAGGGAAAGTGGAAGACAATCATTGGTTGCATTAGAGATCCAATTGTAAATACTTTCCACAGATGATAACGATATTGAATCAATACTAGGGGCATTATTGGACAGGGTTTGATTAAAAGCTTCTATATCCAGTTTTCCCCAGTTTCTGGAATACCATATAATTCTCTACAGACCCTAGGACCTCATTAAGAGAGGCCTGGTAATGAAAGCAAGAGATATCTTGATTTCCTGGCCCATTCCTGACTGTTGTTCCCTAATTTCTAAACTCTTTTCCCACTCACATTTTCATATTGCTTTCAACAATGGGTTCTTTCTGGTGCTTTCCTCCACCTGGTAAAACCCGTAGTTGGGCAGAGTGGTATATCCGCCCCACTCATGAAGGCCATAGCGTAGTAGTTTGTGCGAGCCTGGCCCCCTCTTTCACTGTAGTTAATACAACTTGTTTTGGTTGAATTTAAAGTGAGAATGTTTACTTCTGCTATCTTGATGTGTACCTGAAACCTCTCCCATATTTACTTAGACTTGGGACTTTGGACCATCTCTGAATCCCTCCTTCCCAATACCCAGAGTCCAAAGTCCTATCACAACAGAGAAAGGAGACACCTCGTGGCGGCACACCCTTGCGACTGGTATGCAGTGCCAACTAGGGACTACGCGCATGAGCATGCAATCAATGCACAACTTGACAAACTGTCCTAGTTCAATGATCTCAGCCAGCGGCACCACCCCTCCTCCTGCATTGGGAAATAATTAGCTCTGCCTGTGCCAGGCACTGCTGGCCTCCAGCCCCCTGCAGAACTACACACAATATCAGCCCCCTACACACTGTCACCGGTGAAGCAGGGCCGTCTTAATGGTATTATAGGCCCCCGGGCAAAGCAGTGCACTGGACCCTGCCTACACAACCACTCACAGGAATAAAAATGTTTAATGGAAAATTAGTGTTACATTTTGGTCTGCATGGGGCGCCTATGCTCGTGGGGCCTCCGGGCAACTGCCCAGCGTGCCCATGCGTTAAGACAGCTTTGCAGCGAAGAGCCGATATCACATGGTGGAAGTGAAGGTGAGTTGGAAACCCCAGCGTTGAGTGTGTTTCCAGCTTGTTTTTGAAAGCTCTGAACAGTCAGTGCCCATTAAGGGTTTTAAAAGCCACTCCAGAACATCAGCAACAGACTCAGTAACCTTTAGTTTTCTAAGGGGTGGGGAAAGTTTACTGGGGATTGGGAAGTAGTGCCTCTTAGGAAGTTCTCTGCATGAAGCTATGCCCCTCCAAGGCCATGCTCCCTCTTCCCACATCTGCATAACATGATATCATATGACACCTGTAATATGAAAATGACATACTGCTCCACTGTAATAGATTATTACAGTTAGGTTGTGATGGCAGCCGAGGTGAAAGGCTGGTAGCATTAATACAGCTGTAGTTTAAGCAATGGAAAGGAAAACTGACTTTTCGTTGTTGAAATCTGTTTTTCTAAAAGGAATAGTGATAATTAATAAGGAGCTATTTATCGCTACATGTTTATTTTTTGCACACTATTGCTCATTACAGGGAAAATTGAATCTCTTCCATGTTTCTACACATTCTCAGCAAAGTCATGTTTAATCTGACTTAGATTCAACTTATTTTAGTATCTTTTTTTATAACAAATTCAATAAAATTTCACACCAAGGATTTTGCTTTTATTCTTCATGTCTCCAAACATACTATCTACTCATATGAAAGAGCAAGATGCCAAGGGTTTAAGTGTTTTATAGTAAGGGTGATGCTGTGATGATGTATTATCTGGAATTAAATACCATGTGCTGTATGTTAAAAGGATATTGCACGTCACCAAGGAGTTTCCGTAACCTTATAAAAGAACTCAACTTTCAGCTTAGTTCCCCTATATGGTCATGGAACTACTTGGTGACTGGCAATACCCTTAAAATATAAAACAGGGGTTTACTTGAGCCCATTTACAATTTATTCCCTGTCTGGATTTATTTGATAATCAAAATCCTAGAAAATATTTACTGAATTTATCATGGGAATGGCATGATAAACTGCTCAAAAAGAAAATGAACATAGGGAGCAAACCTTTGACCTAAATTACATTATTTTTGCCCATTAGTTATGACAACTCAAAATTAAATACAATTTAAAGCGGTAAAAACGAAGGATTTGTGCTTGTGTGTAATATTGCTTGTGTGTAATATTACATATGCCCACTAGATACTCCAATTATAATATTTAACATTTAATAAAACCCCATTCCAAAACATATTGTATACCCAATATGACGAATCTGAATTTTTGTGGTCTAATGCGGGAGTTTCCAATGGATAACATCCCAAAATGGGGTGTATATATACTCAAAAATTGATGTGGCTTGGGGAAAATTAAAAACTTCACTGAGAAATAGGACCAATAAACTGACATACCGACAAATGAGCAAGTAAGTCGGAAGGAAGCCTCATTCACAAAAGGAAACAACCAAACATACTCAAGGTGTACTGCACGCCCAAATGGCTTAGTTACAGCCATCCACCCTTAAAGTAAGTCAAAGACAATAAACAGGACAAAAAATGCACACAACTACCACTGACTGCAGTTGTTTCTTTTCCGTAGAAGTAAGGAAAATAGATGACAAGCAAGCAGAAAGGGGAGGTGACAAGAAATTGTACAAAACCTGTGTGTTGACAACAGAACAACACATATAAAAAGGATATTCTGCAATGGAATGTTTTTGTTCGACTCAAGTAACACAATATACAAGATAATAAATCAGAGGAATCCAACAGGTGTAAAATTGGGCTTTATAGGGGCACGGTGTGTATAGTGGGTGATGTACAATTGTCAAATGTACAATTTGTCGTAGTGATAGCATCTGACGTGACTGTGATGTCACAAGTCATATTGTGATACAGTGCTTGCCTCTGCAGTTTTAACTGGATGTTTCCAGGACCTCAATGTCTTCCATACATAATTTATGCAGCACATGTGCGAAGCCAACATGATCCCCACCAGATGCCACCTGTCTGCTTTGACACATGTATATTTGCAATAACTTCATTATGCTGACAGTACTGTGCACGATGAGTAATAATCTCAGGGTGCTATATACAGGAGAGTATGTTTTTGTATCAAGCACTTGTCATGCAGCTTGCCCACCTGAAATGCATGGAATATTTATTATGAAAAAGTGTGCAGCTAAATAATTGTTTTGACTAATATCCTTTGTAGCTGACATCAAAACCCAGATCACCATCATCTGGGCAACAGAGACCAATTGTGTGTATTTTAGCATTTATTTAGGGTACATGTCAGCATATCAACTTGATTTAGGCGGTTAATTTGGAGCGTGCCTGCTAAATACTGCCATAAAGAACCTTTTCGTGATCTGATATACTGCAATTTTGTGAGATGATGTAGTACTTGGAACATCGGTATGTCTGAGCAATTAAGTGGAAGAAACCCAACTAACTGGCAATTAAGAGAGGATATTGACCCACAAATGGGCAATCACCACCAAAGATTCATTGTAGGGGGAGGAGCAGAGAGAAAATGCAGACCTGTCTGCAAAGGTATAAGACCTGTCTGTGTCCATCTGGAGACTGAAGAGGAAGAGCACAAGCTCAATGGGACTTGGGTATGGAGGGGAAGGTGGTTGTTAGTGGAAGCACCATGGCCCAAGAGGAAACTGAGGAGCAAGGAGTTCCTGGGCCAGAGAACAGTATGTTGTCCAAGGTGAGGCCACAGCATTGTCCACCAGAATCATCTTTCTTCCCCATCAAAGAGCACCAGGAGTCAACGGTCTCCTTTACATGTGCCACCTCCTCTTCCTCTTGTGACTCTCTTTAATCTTCCACCTGAACCCTTCATCAGGCTGATATCAAAGAGGGACTCGGGTATGTAAAATCTGGGCATCAGGCACTCCTGTAGAACTTTGTGGATCTCATTCAAAAGCGGAGTCAGGATTTTATCAGTCCCTGGAAGTCACAGGTTGTCCAGCATCAGAATATCCCAGGCCTGTTGTCCTTGTACTCCTGGGCTGCAGTCGTAAGCTCACTTCAACCTACTTAATCTTCTTATCTGTGATATTTGTTATCCCTTCATCCTACCCACTCCTTTGGTATCCTATCATCATGTGTAGTTACTGGATCCAAGTACCAGTGCTGAAGCGCCTGCTCCAGCCAACTTGGACATATTTGAATTTTTCAGTGAGGATGCACCTAACCCCAGGAAACATTTATTGACGAGGGTAGAGAGTGACACTTTGTTCGTTGTGTTTTTTTCTCTTTTTGAACTTTGGTTTGGACTTAGCTTTTATGCATCTTGAACGTTTTTTCAGCAGCCATTTAATTACTTTTTTTTTACAACACTCCTCAAAGTTCACACACCCTACTCAAATTGTGTATTGTGTTTTTGTTAGGTTTGCATGATTATATTCATGTTCCCTTGGGTAAGCCTTCTTATTGGATGTTTGTTAGGGTTTTCAAAGGTTATGTTTCACAGAAAACAGGTGAATTATTTCCTGCAATTCATGGTGCTGAATTTATTTGCACAGTGTTTAGTTTCCCACATAAAAAGTTAAACCCAGCATTTCACCATTCAGTGCACGCAAGATCATGATTTTACAATGGCACAGTGCTGCTCCTGGGCTATTAATAAGCACAGCAGACAAGCTCAACCTAGGAGGAACATGCTTTGTGCAATGACAAGCTCAACCTAGGAGGACCATGCTTTGTGCAAGCTCATAACAATGAATCCTGCCCAGGGTGTGAAAATAAACATTGTAGACGCAGATCCCTTTCAGCAATTAGTTAAACATTGCACTTTATTTTCTTTCTTCAAATATGTCTTGTTAAACTGACTTTATAAGGAAAATATTCTACAATAGTGGTTCCTAACCTTTTAAATTCTGTGTACCCGCTGCTTAATTACTACTGAGGAGGGATTTGAACCTTAAAACAATACATAAAAAAACAGAAACATGTATCTCTCAACCACATGCCTAAATTAGGAAATATTTTATTCAATTTAGAAATAAAAAATCTGAACAAATCAACATTTTAATGAAAAGGTCGGAGCTCTTCAAAATTAATTATATTTCTGAAAGACAAAGCGACTCTAGCACATAATTTTGTGTTTTTTAATATATGCTTTTTTGTCGGTGCATAGCTCTGTAGCTTCAATTAATACCACCAATCCATCCTAGATTCAGTATTCTGTACTGCTGCTGCTCGTAAAAATCAAGATAAGGATACCAACTTAAAGTTTCACTTCCAAATTCAAAAATAGAGCATATTAAAATTCCATTTTTTTTATGTGCACTTTATTAATATTCTGATTTTTTTTATTTTCTAAACCATCACACATCCGCTGATGAGGTGTTGCAGGCCCCCAGGGGTCCCCAAACCCCAGGTTAGGAACCACTGTTTCACAATATAAAAGCACATTCTAGAATTCATGTTTTTAATTTTATTACAGTGCACTTTGAATTTAAAATTTGATGTATTATAATATACATTGTTGCATAAAACACATATTCAAATTAGTACAATACCTCCAACAAAAGAAGAAGAAGAATTTGTACTTGTAAAGCACACTAATACCCCAACTGGGGTGTCCTGGCAATGTAACACATACCGCTGTGGAACCCTTCCTGGCTTTTCCCTGTGAAATGTCCACTCCTGGGCACCCCTAAGGTGAAGCCAGGCATCCCAGCACTGTTGGGGCCGTTGTGCAGATTAAGCAAGCTATTGCCCAGAGTTGCAGAGTGGGACCCATGATTAGAATAGGCACCAAGGCGAGAATTAACAGGTCTGAGGAAATTGAGCCCAAGACCCACCGAGGCAGGAATTGAACCCTGGTCCCGGGCCAGACCTCTGCATCAGGGTCTGCCGCTCTAACCATTGAGCCACACTTCTCCACACACATTTTTCCAACCGGTGATATCTACATGTTCAGGCATACTGTAAACACTAAATGGATGATACTCAAATGTTCTAAATCTTTCTAAAGAGTACTAAAATAACTCAGCAAATCAAGTAACATAAACAGTGCATAATGGGCAACATGTCTAGTATGGTCCTATATTTACATTGCAGGGTTCAAATGACATTTATAAAAACACTTCTCATTCTGCCTCATGGTTTATAAATATCACCAGAACCCGTTGATAGCGATACAGGCCGATATTTCACAGTTATCCATTAAGAATTCTCTATATCACACAGTGTCAGTTGCTACTAGAATCCATGAGAAGTACGCTTTTTATTTTGCAAATAACGTTGTTGCAGTTTGGCGAGTCCACACAACCTTTTCCCCAAAAAATGTTCATCCACTTTGGTTCCTTCCTGGAAAGATTTGTTCTGATTCGTCAAGTGGCGGTCAAGAAAAAGGGGTGGTCCCAAAATGTTGGTTTCATATGTTAATTCCGATAGAAAACTTTGATCTCTGATACAAAAAAATGGCTGAACAGAATGACACTAAATTACCCAAATAATTTGAGCTTTACTCATATTGTGTGATTTTTATGACCATTTTAATACCTGATCCTGAAAAGATTTTCCTTTTCCAAAATAATAAAGAAATAGCACATTATATTAAATTGAATTGAATAGCTTTATTTCGATATATTTATCATATCATAAAAGCATTACAGTACAAAAATATTAAAACAAATACAATACATTTTGACAATCCATTCCTCTGTTCACATTATACATTTTATCAATTCTTCAATTTCGTGTGAGCTAACAGTAAAACATCATAAAATGGAGCACATTTGACAAAAAGTTGTAGAACATAGCTAAAATAACGCACTAGGTCAATACAGTTTATGTTATATCATAAAAAGGAGCTCATTTGCCAAAAAGTTGTAGAACATAGCTAAATATACCACTTAAGAATCATCCTGAAAGTGGTAATTGGTGTCAAAACCTAGTCTACATCATAAACAGGTAAGGAAGGACGTAATATACAAACTGGCCTGTAGTGGTTGTTCAACCATCTGCTTGCATATGGGTCAATGCATACCTCAATCTATGGAGCCTCATTGTACTCAAACTTGTAGCTGCGTTGGTAGATTGAGAAATATCTGATTCAAGGGGAAGTGTGTTTTCCCAAACTTGATGACTCGTAGGACTAGCGCATTGCTGAATGGCCTCTAAGCGCATGAGTTCAGGGCTCCACTTGGACAGGTACACATACATGGAGGGAGACATTTTTTGTTGTAGCAACACAAATTATTTGAAATTTCAGCTGCTTGCTAATGCCTTTCAGTCACTAATCTTACAGTAAATACATTAGTCTTCCCCTTCTCTCGGCATGACTTTTAATGTATGATTAGGCTTTCCTGTTTTCAGTAACTATTTTTGGTAAATTCTGGTGGGGTTTTTTCAGTTTTTTAAATACCTTAAAAAACAGTGGTTACACATTTTCGTGCCATTTATAACAACAGAAACAGTGTTTTTCCGGTGTTTATGGAATTTTAATTTAATTTTAATTATTGCTTGCTTTCTGCACTGATAGTGCATGTGTATAGGTAGCGTATGCACAGGGTATATGAGGTCCAAATACATTTTTACTGCACCAGAATGGACTACAAAGTTGATAGCATTCTTCATTAACTCTGAAGATTGTAAAGATGCTTTCAGCATACCATCTAGCACGTGACAAGGATCTCTTACAGGGAAGCACTTCAGCTCAGGTATCGATTTTGACAGACCATCATACAACTTTTTCATATACGTAACTGAATTGCTGCATATACAAACAATATCGCTCAAATCTTTATTGAACTTGGAAGGAATTTTTTTCAGCAACATTCCAAGTGACACTGTGTTCCAGGTTTACCAAAAGCCTGGTGTAATGTTTTCACCACTATCTCAGATGCTTGGTGACAACATTCTTTTCACATATACATGTCACTACATCTTGCATTGTATGTTTCAAGACTGGGGTGTTTGGCAATTCACTTACAATCAATACTGAATCACTAGAAAGGGAGTTGATGTATCAAAGGATTTCACCCATTCTCTGTCGGTGGGTAATTGTGATGGTACATATTTTGAAAGATTCTTATGAAACCAGCCATTTTACCTATTAGTGAAATTAAATGTAGCCAACATTTTAAATCTGATTTTGATACTTCCCGATTCTCTACAGTTTATAAAATAACGAAATAAGACCTAAAATGGTTCTAAACACTGGATCTTTAGAACAAAGACCACGAAATTGAAAAAAGCAGAAGGAAAAAGAGAAAATGTTTTAGTGACATCCTTGAACAACACAACTCAAGCAGAATAATGTTAGCCCAGTCTTTCTTGATGCTACCTTGTATAACAAAGTTACATTGTATTGGCCCCTTCAGGAAGAAATAAAAATGACTCTTTCACTCATCTTTTCCTTTCTATGAATGGCACTCAGTTTGTGGTTGTAAAGGTGTTTTTTCAGTGTTTATATGTTTACACCAGTGATGGCTATTTTCCTTACGGTGGTGTTTTATCAGTTATTATAGGTTTAAACCTAAAACCAGATAGCCTATGTATGATGTGTAGCTTGCGTCAATGGCACAGTGAGCTAAGTTGCCTACGTCTGGCATATCTATCATACTTAGTATGATTCACTGAGATAGGGTGACCAATTCACTCTAGGTCATTACAGACACTGTCTCCACTCTTGACCGTTTCATCTACAAATCAGTGATTAGGGTGATGTTGAAGTCTCACATCTTTAAAGAACACTTCATCAGAATGTAGTAACAATCCACAACCCAGACTTCTCATCTATTACTCGTTGACCATGTGCAGCACTGCCTTTTGGCTAGGTTTCTGCTATAGAGATATACCAAATACATACATACATTTCAGGTGTGTTACTTCAAAGAGTTCAATGGAATCAAAACAAGACTATGGGGGGCAGAGCTTGACCATGCCATAAGATGGCCACTTGATAGAGAGGCTCTGCTGACCCGATTTCCACATCCGTAAAAATCCTGCACAAGCACCACATCAACTCTCCATAGTTTTAGGAGAGACATCGGGGGCCTGCAGCCGCGACAACATAGAGGTGCTTCTAAACGCAAGAGCCCTATGCAAAAGACGAACTTTCTGTGGCGGCTGGAACGGCTGAACGTGCATGGGAGGTTCTGCTGCCTGTGTGCCGGATGAATTGGGTGGCGGCTGGTGTACCAGTGCCCCTCTGGAGCTGCAAGCGGAAGCCCCTGAGCTGATGAAAGGTCAGCCCTCGTGGAGATTACGAGGTGCTGGGGATGATGCTGCCTCAGCGGGGGAGCGGGCGTGAGATGAGGGCGGGATCAACCCGGTGAGTGCGCTGACCAGGGCCTCCTGTGCGGCCGCTGAGATGCGACTCGCTCAGGGGGCATCCTGATTGTGGACACCCGCTGGGCCCTGTGGGCTTTGAGGGAGAGCGTGCCAGGCCTGTGGCACCGCAAAGACTTTACTGGCGACCTCAGATCAACACATTGATCTGGTAGGAAAATAGACGGCCTGCTTATAACACTGGGCGCGCTGGATGGGATAGCCGCATGGCCCCCGACCAGTGGTGAGAAAATCCCCTGCGGGCCCCATGGCGGCTTTCGGACTGGTGGAGCATTTGGCCACTGGCTTTAAAGCTAGGAGGCCGACTTCCGACCAGCCAACACACTGCTATAATCTTCTCGCTATATCTGGCTTCCATCTCCTAGGCCCTTGACAATGGGGAGCCTCCGGGATATCCTGGAGCTTGGAACATGCCAAATAGCACTTCAGTTTTTGGGCCCAAGATTGCACGGTGGGCAAGCCCACCGGACCTGGGTTGCTCGTGTCCCCCACCAGACTCAGGGTTTTGGGGGTGCCTGCCAGAAAACAGACTCACTGCCTAGTCACACATGCAATGAGTGAAGGAGCCCTGAACGCTATGTGTGGAGAACCTTGGCACACCTATCGTTACTCTGTCAACTCCTGTGTCAAACATGGGCAAGCAAGACACCAGACAGCCTAAGCTCACCTTCAAGGACAAACGCTCTACTCACCATGTGGACCAGGAGACGCAATCGGGAACTTCCTCTAAGACCTTGACGGGTGGCAATCCGCAAGATACCAATATTAAAGAACTGTTAATTGATGTTAAAATGAGCCTTACAGTCATTGAAGCCAAGCTAGATGCCCTTACCACCAGATTGGATCATATGAAGCAAAGAGTAGACAAACACGACTCCAGACATGAACAGACAGAAAACCGTGCCTTTGATGCTAAAGATGCTCAAATGGAGTCTAAGGAACATTTGCTACAGATAGACAAGATCCTCGACCTCATCAGGGCCAAGAACAAGTATCCTGAATAGAGATTACAGCACAGCAACCTTCAAATCACTAGCATCCCTAAATACACCGCCGTCACCACCATGGAAAATTTTGTGGAGTCGCTCCTTCGTGACCTGTTCAGAGATGCCTTATCGTCTGTATTCATTGTAGTTTGGGCGAATCAGTCCCTGGGACTGCAACCTCCTCGGGGTGCACCAGCCCGACCCATTGTGGCGCCCCTACTTAATTATAGGGATAGCGACATGATGCTCTGCCTGGCCTGTGAGAAACAATCAATAACCCATCAGGGCAACTCCATATCCTTTTTTCCGGACTTCACTATTGCTGTCCAAAATGCCAGATGCAAATTCCTTCCTGCTAAGAGACTTCTCCAGAAAGCGGAATTTTTCTACGCACTCCTTTATCCTTCTAAACTCCGGATCATACACAACGGTAAACCACACTTCATTAGAGATGCCAAGGCGGCCCTTAAGTTTGCAAAGCATCTCACCAAGAAACAGGTATCCTTGACGAGATCAGCGAGGGGCTCCTGAGATGATCCACTTAATGAAAATGACTGAGCTGGACCAGGCGTGCAGGCATAATGGCAGAACTACTACTGGGAGCACTGGCTTAAACCAACTCCAGATAAGTGACCTTGGGTATTTCACACGGCTTGTTGGTACCCCAAGATAACTATTATGTTGTTGTTTCACATAATCGCTGTGTGCTAACACTGGGCTTTGGCCCATCCGGTCATCCAACCTAGATGGTGGGGTAGTTACCCCGATCCTGTTCTGCCTACAGGGATGTTTCCCGTTGTATTGTTTGTGGAAAATGAGGGGGCTATGGGAGGGGGTTCTTAAGCTCAACCATATTTGGGGGTTGGAGCGGGAGGAGGGTGGCTGATAGGGGTTCTCCCCATTGTATTTTCCTGTTTTTTTTGTCTTTGAATTAATTTGGAGCATTTAGCGATGCTTCACTACATGGGCGATCTGTCACACCTTGTGTATTATATGATCACAACAGCACAACATTATGCATAAAGCACAGGTTCAACTTAGATGTCTATAAAATGTCTTACCTGGAATATCCGGGGTCTCAATGACTATCCTAAAGCCTGCTTCGTCATGCATATGTGGTGCGCCACCATATAGATATCTGTTTTCTACAAGAACTACACCTCACAACACGAACCGCTCCATGATTGAAAGACAGGTGGTATGATGAGGCATTCACCACGTTATATTCCAATTATGCTAGGGGAGTAGCCATATCCCTCTGTAAAGGGCTACTGTGGTGCTCCAAGGACGTCATTGTAGACAAAGAGGTGTGTTATGTCATTGCGATCGGAACACTGTCTAAACACCTTTTTAACCTAGTGGCAGTGTACCGGCCAAACATGGATGACCTGGGTTTCTTTGCCGAACTGTGGCGACTGGTGGCAGGGAGGGCGCACGGGTCGATGCTCTGGGGAGGGGACTTCAATGTAGTCCTGGATGACAGTTATGATAGATCTGGTCTGTCCTGCCACCCACACCATGGCCCAGCATTGGTACTCAACACTATCATGCCAGACAATCACTTACTTGACATGTGGAGATGGTTCCGGGCGAGCAGCGAGAGGGTGCCTGTGTCTCCTCTCACTAGAACACGTGGTCTTGAGTAGACTATTGGCTGATATCTCAGGAGATAAAGCGGTGGGACATTAAAGCTAAACACCTTCCTTGTACACTATCCGACCATGCCCTCATTCTTTTGGAGATATTGATTCCTCAAACCTCCCCTAGTGCGTATCTATCCTCTCATGGCGCCTTCCCTCAGGGGCGCTGCTTGATGCGGTGTTCTGGGAGGAAATATGCACGTACATTATTGCTTACTTCAAACAGAACAAGGGCATGGTGACATTTCCATCACTGCTTTGGGAGGCATTCAAGGTGGTACTACGTGGCACATGTATTTCCAAACAGGCAGGGGTGCTTAGGGCGATACGCACACAACTGACTAAACTTGAAGGCACCATACACGACTTAAAATCAGACTACCACCGGTCTAACGATCTGAACACCGGGAGAAAATATCGGAATACACAGCTGAGGCTGAGCAAGAAGTGCGATATTTGAGCACAGATGCCCAGGGCCGCCGCTATGGAGAAGGGGACAGGCCAGGGAACACATTAATGGGCCACCTTAGATGCCACGCACCTTCACATATGTATTTGAATTACTAGATGATGATGACTGTGTCCAGGACACGTCTGCAGGTATTCTAGACACAATGTTCACTTTTTATGCTAAGCCTCACACCCCCACCTCGACCCAAGACAGGACTGATCTAACTGCATACCTCGACAACTTGCAATTACTTTGGCTAGATAACGTGCATAGAGTTCCTTGACATGCCCATCATGGTGGAAGAGATTGTGCAAACCATTAGCTCCCTCCTGAGCGACAAGGCACCTGGCCTTTGCAGCTTTGCAACTTCCTTTTATAAGGAATATGCCACTCTCCTAGCACCCCATCAGCTGGCCATGTTTGAGGACTCTCTTAAAGAAAGTATCCTTGCCCCCATGCTCAGAGAGGTCATAATCATCTCACTTCTTAAGCCCGACAAGCCTGCCAGCAGATGTGCCTTGTATAGGCCACTATCACTAATTAATGTGGACAACAATATACTGGTAAAAATCCTGGCAAACAGCACGCTGCTCTTCACACAAAAATAGTTGGGGACCGGGAGCTATTTGGAAAGGAAGAAGGTCCAGTACCCATGCTCCCAAGGAACAATGTGGTATACACGGGGGGGGGACGCCGTTCCCAAGGTCTCAGGAAAGATACATATGATGTCGGTGTGGAATTCTAAATCCAAGATCATGTGGGTCTGTGAATCACCTCTGTGGAAAACTGCGTGAAAGTGATCTTAATCATTGCTACGGTCGGGATGGTTTGAGGACCCGTGGGGCGTAGTGGTGAACTATACACAAACACACAATACCAGCGCTCCCCGTACATAAAGTGTTGCATACAATTGCTCTTGTACTTACTCACGGCACCATTTTAACCATCATATCTCTATCGCCTAACAGAAACTCAGCCACTCTCCGAGAGCACACCAACGAAGCCCGATTTCCTAAATGAGGGGTAGGAGAACTGTAGTGCATCTGTGGAGCAATTGTATGCAACCCTTTATGTACGGGGAGTGCTGGGATTGTGTGTTTGTGTATAGTTCACCACTACTCCCCACGGGCCCTCAAACCATCCCGAAGTAGCCAGGATTAAGATCACGATCACTTTCACGCAGTGTACCACAGAGGTGATTCAAGACCCACATGATCTTGGGCTTGGATTTAGAATTCCACTCCGCCATTATATGTATGATCAATGTTTTTAAGATACATACCAGACCTCACCAGGGTCTATTACGCCTGATTAGTACCTAGCCAGTCAGCACTGTGCATGTGGGAACTATAGGACATTTGAATACAGATACTGCCTATAAGCTCCACCTTTCTGCACATCTGTCAGCTGCACCATGAGATGCGTTTTTTTACTTGTCCTTGGTATTGGTTCACCCTGGCATAACATACCAGAAGCCTACCTCGTGTGCATGCTAGAGTGGCACAGTGCATCGCAATGAAATGATGTCTGTCCAATATATGTTGTGTATACCTTTATTTGTGTGTCTCTCTCTATTTGTATTTCATCAGGTTGGGGGTAGGAACCCACACTGAGAGTTCCTATCTGCACAAGGATGCTTACACACCTTGAAAGTGAGGTATTACGGGTTTACAGGACCTTCTTTTCCTCAGACCTGTCCCTTTCTCTTTTATTTCACCTGCTTTTTGGTCCTGACAAAGCGCCTATGGATCCCTTATGGACCAACAGAGAGAGCGAAACATGTTGACTTATTTTTGTGTGGTTAATTCACTCTTGCACTGATACTGAGAGTAGCGTCTAGTTAAACATCCGCCCTCTTTATTTGTTTCTGAGAGGAGCTCCAGGATCCACAACTATTATTTTACCTTACCATTCGGACTCCAGAATAAACATTGGTTCTAGGTACCGTTTGATAATTTTAATTAACCCACTCACTTACCTCCCTAGGTCCACACACCCACATGCACAACTGCGGCGTCTCCTTAAAATCTCCTCTAAAGAGCCCTCTTGCGGGGCCCGTGGGGGACTGCAGCGCCACCACCACGAGGAACAATGCCCGATGATGAAGCATGACACTCGCAAGGGTGTGTGAGGACACTATATTCAAAAGGAGGGATTCCCCTGTCACTATTTATAACCCAACCCTCTTTAAGACTGACCACTTGTTACTATTTCTCTTTACCAACCATAGTTTGGTTGCTACTTTCCTGATTACTTAAGAACAGCTACCCCCAGTGTATACCATACAAACGGCATGCTGCCCCAGCTCCCCAATATGATATGGCCAGACCAGGCTGGTTTCATCCCTGGCCGCTCAGCGGTTATTCGCGGTTATGCGCCACCTTGACCTGCATGTGCAAGCAGTGGCTGACGTGCTTGACGCCACTAAGGCGTTTGATTCCCTAACGTGTGACTATCTCTTCCCACTACTCCAACGGCTGGAACTCAGCTCTACTTTTATTTGCTTTATACAATTGCTATACACACTTCCCACAGCACGAGCCCACCTGAATAGGCTGATCTCTAAGCTTATACTGGTCACTTATGGAACACGGCAGGGATGCCCCCTCTCGCCATAGAAATGGAACCCCTAGCTGCTAGGCTCAGGAAACCTCAAATGCAGTGAGGTATTGGCTTCTCTTTAAGAGGGATGATAATTTCATTATACGCGGACGATATCACGCTGTACATATGTGATCCGCAAAAAAACCTGGTTCCAAAAATACAGGAGGTGATCCGCATTGGAGGACTTTCGGGTATAAATGTTAACTGGGTGAAGTCCACCCTCTTTCCCCTCACGGAGCACACAAGTTCATTTATCACTGAATACCCTTTGAAATGGACCACAGGCCCAATGAGATACTTATATATATGGCTAAGACAAGATACGCAGGAATTATGGGCTGCAAACTTTGGCTGTGCAATCAAATGGCTAGAAGATAGAATCCACATATGGTCCAAGTTACAACTCTCGCTGGCTGGTAGCAATGCTAGAGCCAAAATGGTAGTGCTACCTAAATGCCTGTATCTGTTCCAGAAGCTTCCCTTACCACTCACAAGGGCTTTCTTGTGACACCTTGGGTCCAAACTGATTACGTTGGCATGGGCGGGTGGGAAGCCCCATATATCCTGGAAACTACCCACATTACCCCTCGCACAGGGAGGGAAAGGCACACTGGACATGACATTGTACGCTTTCTGTGCACAAGTATAATTCCTACACTTCTGGAACCACCAGACTCCCTTCCACACCCATGCTGCAGTAGAAAAAAATCTAGAGCCGAAATCAACACAGTAGAATGCATCAGGTAGGCATGTGAAGTCATAAGGAAAGGGCTGGGCTAGCACAGCTGTACGCTACATCGCTCTAATTGCACAACAGCCCCATGGTACTGCTACTTCAGGACAAAGAGGCCAAGCAAAGGGCTGGTCACTTTAAAATCTACACTTTTTTAGACCTCTACCTTAATGACACATTCCTACAAACAATGTTCACCGACACTGCACACTCATCTACTGCACTTGACCTCTTTTTATACTACCAGATTAGAGCCACGTGTCACACAATGAAAGGCACCTTCCCAGTGAAAACTCAGACAGTTCCAGCACTAGAACAATCCACACCACAACATCACCTCGCAAACTGATAACGCAGTTTTATTCAGTGATTCAGAGAAGCACTCCGGTGCAGCCCCCTCGGGTAAGAAGGTTGTGGGACACTAACAGAGGCCCTGAACTGGTAGATGCCCACTGGTCATTTTGTTGTGGACAGCAGATGCAACTGCTATCACCTAACAATAGACTCTGGCTGATAGAATTTAAATTCCTACACAGGATATACTGCACCCCACTGCAATTACATAAATGGGGGCTGACTAGCGACCCCAATTGCTGTAGACACGCTGAGCCACAAGTGACATTCTTCCATTTGGCATGGGACTGTCCAAGAGTGGCAGCGTTCTGGAAGGAGGTTTTTCAGACTATTAATTGAATAACTGAAAAAACACATTCAGTGCACACCACTAATAGGCTTACTGGGATTGTTAAAGATTAAAATCGCAAGGTTAAGGCCATGCTCCTTCTTCTGGCCAAGCCCAGAGTAGCTATGAACTGGGGGTAGATGGCTGACGTGGAGAGTAAGTACTGACTACAAGATGCTGCTCATTGCTCCGACCAATTGTCACATTTCAGAGACACGATGCCGCCAAGGTCCCATCCTAGAGATATTTGGGAACCCCTACTTGCTTACTTAAGATTCAGAGACACTACTGGGTCAATAACACCACCAACGCACCTCACTGCGTCACTGTAAAACAATGCAATTTGCCACCCCTCTCCACATAATATAGACAACCAACTCTTAAAACATGGCTCCTTGTATTTTTAGAAAAGCCCCCCGCACATGAAGGCACACTAGTTTAATGCCCAGATCGATTAACAAGGACTGGCCGCAGAGATATTAGTACATCCCTGAATTTCTCATAATGTCGATTATTACTGCCGTATGTATAGTTCAGTCCCCCTCAGGGCAACTTTTAATATCTACACACAAGGGGGCGCAGTGTAGCACTCAACATGTCACCGACTCACGGGCATGTATAGATCAATCCGATTGCCAACACTTGTATTTTATACTAGGGGATCAGGGCAGAACAATTTCCAATATACTTAAGAGGGAGTGTAATATACCAGCCAAGCACATGCCACAAGGAAAACAGGGGGGGGGGGTGCTTTACTGAACAA
This sequence comes from Lissotriton vulgaris, assembly GCF_964263255.1. Lineage (NCBI taxonomy): Eukaryota > Metazoa > Chordata > Amphibia > Caudata > Salamandridae > Lissotriton > Lissotriton vulgaris. Next base: position 955,530,280 of record NC_141697.1, on the reverse strand, counting down.
CTAGAATCTAGTGACTTTGTTCCACTCGATCAAGTCATTCAGTCCCACTTTATCTGCCTTCTCAGAAAAAATCAATTTTGCTTCCATTCTTGCCAAAATTGATTCGATATTGTGGGTATCACCCATAACCCTTTCAAGAACAGTCCACCTCAGATCCCTGGGGCACCGGAGCGAAGTGAATGTTTTAACCCAGTGACAGGAACTGTGATAAATGCCTTTAGTCTCAATGCCAAAGATCTCAATTATGGCTCATTAACAGTGTTTTATTTATAACGGACTATTATTGAGAGCTTTGACGTTTAGGCTGAAGGCCATGTGAATTTCTCACAGTGCCTGTCAAAGGGTCAAAATCGTAATAATAAAAAAATAGTATTCTGCTGTCCCAGAGCAAGTCCCGGAGCCTCAGCCAACTCTCTTCTGTCACTATAGACCCTGCTCTCATGCTGCTGATAATGTTAAGCAGCATGAGAGAAGCACCAGGATTGGCTGGAGTAGGGTGGCTCGACACTGCTTTAGGAACTGGGGAACTGTGCCTTCTCTCAATCCAGCTGTCTAAGACACCATGGTTTGGCAGGCATAAAGTGTGTATGTCAGGTTGGCCGTCTCACGATAGCCGGCCAAAGTGACAGGTGCACTTTAAACAGGAGTGGGCACCACTCCTCCCCTGCTGCAAATCAGCAGCAATTGCCTCGCCCCATCCAGACTCTTGATTCATGCTGAGAGCAGCGGTAAGAAATAAAATGTTAATAAATTCATTTTATTACCACTTTATTTTTCCCCTCTGCTGCTTTTGCAGCAGGGGGGCGACGCTACTCCGCCCAAATGAAGGAACCGCCGCTGGCCGCTGGCTAGTATATCCATTTCATTGTATGTTAATTTTTCTATCCCAATCCAGCCATCAAGATTTTATGTCATCAGTTTTGTTTCAAGGTATGTTTTTTAAAAGTGACTGCACATCACCACAGTTTTTACAAATGTCTGTTTTCCACACTATATAGGAAGAGATATGGTAATTGTATTACTTTGTACATTGGGGATTCAGGAGACAAACATTTTAATTAGGGCTCCAAACTTGACCACATTGGGTGTTCCTGGGTATTTCCGTTTCTCTCTGTGTACAGTTCACTTTTGAGTCAATCATGTGGGAGAGCTTATAAACTCTATGATGCACTGGACTTTTATATTTTACGGCAGTGTGATGGAGGACCTGATATGCTCAATTTATTGCTTGGAGTCTTTCACTGAAAATTGTATCTGATCCAGCCCTGAAACAAATGCCATAATGCATAGCATCTAATTTTTGTCTTGTACTACAGCAGCTTGCATTAGTAGTGGTCTGTAGCTACTTGTGGACAGCCACTGTATGACCCAGTGCTTTAATTTTAAATCTGCATATGCTAAAACTCATAGAGGACAATCATAATTTTGGAAATTCTTTTTAACTCCAGGGATCATTGTTCCTGTTAAGACAGATCCACATGCCTTTGATTCTTGATTTGTGAGAAGAATGTCTCTTGTGGGCATCAAGCAGAATGTGATCAGAAACACCATATGACTGGTAAGGTTCATACATGAAGCCCATCTCAGGCTACCTGACAAAGAAATATTGCAGTGAAGACTTTCTTGCAGGGAGGCAGAAATAAAATTCCCAAGATTTTTGGCAGAATGGTGTGCCCTTCACCGCTGCGGATTATTTGGGCAGCGTCATAAAGACATTTTTACCAGAATGTAAAATCCAACAGGTTCATGCTTGAGCTAAAATGAAAGTTACCAGTGTAGTTAATGATGCAGTTGCATCAGAGTTGCCGACTGACTTAGTGGCTAAAATGACAATCTCAGCCTCTGGTCTGTGCATTAATGGTAGCAGTGATTAAGGCATTGAAAAAATAAGTATGATAAGCGTCATATTTTTGATTTGATACAGGGTTTGGTATGCTCCAAATTTCTTGACATGTGTTTAAGGAAGTAAGTAAAGCTGAGTGTATATTCACTGTGGTATTTAAAGTCATGGAAAACATTCTATTCCATGGGAAATAGCTTTAGTGTAGATAGTGCCTCAATGAATGCGGGAAGGCATAACTCCATCAAAACTAGAGTATCGTCCCTGAATCCTAATGTCTATTTGATGGCTTGTCCATGCCACTCGGCACACAATGCAGCATCTCACGCTTCCTTAGCTTTCTGCTCCAGTTGTATATTATACTAGGGGATCAGGGCAGAACAATTTCCAATACACTTAAGAGGGGGTGTGATATACCAGCCAAGCACAAGCCACAAGGAAAAAAAGGGGGGGGGTGCTTTATTGAACAACTAGAATCTAGTGACTTTGTTCCACTCGATCAAGTCATTCAGTCCCACTTTATCTGCCTTCTCAGAAAAAATAAATTTTGCTTCCTTTCTTGCCAAAATGGATTCGATATTGTGGGTATCACCCATAACCCTTTCAAGAACAGTCCACCTCAGATCCCTGGGGCGCTGGAGCGAAGTGAATGTTTTAACCCAGTGACAAGAACTGTGATAAATGCCTTTAGTCTCAATGCCAAAGCTCTCAATTATGGCTCGTTAACAGTGTTTTATATATATAACGGACTATTATTGAGAGCTTTGACGTTTAGGCTGAAGGCCATGTGAATTTCTCACAGTGCCTGTCAAAGGGTAAAAAACGTAATAATAAAAACATCTTTACTTACCTACGAGTATTCTGCTGTCCCAGAGCAAGTCCCGGAGCCTCAGCCAACTCTCTTCTGTCACTCTAGACCCTGCTCTCATGCTGCTGATAATGTTAAGCAGCATGAGAGAAGCACCAGGATTGGCTGGAGTAGGCTGGATCAACACTGCTTTAGGAACTGGGGAACTGTGCCTTCTCTCAATCCAGATGTCTAAGACACCATGGTTGGACAGGCGTAAAGTGTGCATGTCAGGCTGGCCGTCTCACGATAGCCGGCCAAAGTGACAGGTGCACTTTAAACAGGAGTGAGCACCACTCCTCCCCTGCTGCAAATCAGCAGCAATGGCCCCGCCCCATCCAGACACTTGATTCGTGCTGAGAGCAGCGGTAAAAATAAAATGGTAATAAATTCATTTTATTACCACTTTATTTTTCCCCTCTGCTGCTTTTGCAGCAGGGGGGCAACGCAAGCCTGCCCAAATGAAGGAACCGCCGCTGGCCGCTGGCCGCTGGCCGCTGGCTAGTATATCCATTTCATTGTATGTTACTTTTTCTATCCCTATCCAGCCACCAAGATTTTATGTCATCAGTTTTGTTTCAAGGTATGTTTTTAAAAGTGACTGCACATCACCACAGTTTTTACAAATGTCTGTTTTCCACACTATATAAGAAGAGATATGGTAATTTTATTACTTTGCACATTGGGGATTCAGGAGACAAACATTTTAATTAGGGCTCCAAACTTGACCACATTGTGTGTTCCTGGGTATTTCCGTTTCTCTCTGTGTACAAATTACTTTTGAGTCAATCATGTGGGAGAGCTTATAAACTCTATGATGCACTGGACTTTTATATTTTACGGCAGTGTGATGGAGGACCTGATATGCTCCATTTATTTCTTGGAGAAATATTGCAGTGAAGACTTTCTTGCAGGGATGCAGAAATAAAATTCCCAGGATTTTTGGCAGAACAGTGTGCCCTTCACCGCTGCAGATCATTTGGGCAGCCTCATAAAGACATTTTTACCAGACTGTAAAATACAACAGGTTTATGCTTGAGCTAAAATGAAAGTTACCAGTGTAGTTAATGATGCAGTTGCACCAGAGTTGCCGACTGACTTAGTAGCTAAAATGACAGTCTCAGCCTCTGGTCTGTGCATTAATGGTAGCAGTGATCAAGGCATTGAAAAAATAAATATGATAAGCGTCATATTTTTGATTTGATACAGAGTTTGGTATGCTGCAAATTTCTTAACATGTGTTTAAGCAAGTAAGTAAAGCTGAGTGTATATTCACTGTGGTATTTAAAGTCATGGAAAACATTCTATTCCATGGGAAGATTAGCTTTAGTGTAGATAGTGCCTCAATGAATGCAGGAAGGCATAACTCCATCAAAACTAGAGTATCGTCCCTGAATCCTAATGTCTATTTGATGCCTTGTCCATGCCACTTGGCACACAATGCAGCATCTCACGCTTCTTTAACTTTCTGCTCCAGTTGTAAAGAATTTCAAATAATAGAATTACTTGTATATATCTAATTCTGGTTTGACTATTCTTGGAAACATGAGAATGTTTATGCTAAATTCTGTCAATTTGTTGATTCTGATTACCGCCAACTGTTGAAATTCATTTCTGTGAGGTGGCTAGGAATTGATTCTTTAGTTTGGCACTGCGTGTGTACTTCCTGTCAACAACAGATACAGACAGTACTAGCAATGCAATGTTAAGGAGACTTTTTCAGAGCTTTGAGAACCTTATGACTGAGATCTAATGTGTATTTATTAATGACATGTTACCTGCTTTTGTTGATTTTAACCTTTTGCTGCAAAGGGAAGACCTGGTCATTCACCTCTTACATGAGGCTATTATTAAACTTATTGTTGTGCTCTTGAGTACAGTGTTGCAGGTTGATGTCATAAAGTCATTCAAGAGGAACCCATATGCTCTCACATCAGAAGAATGCCAGATCCCAGATTCAAGTCTGTATGTTGGCATCATTCTGCGTGGAAAGTTAAAAAAACATTCTTGAAAGTGGGGAAATCGATCCAGAAAGGCAGAAAGCTTTACATGAAGCAGTTTGGAGCTTTCACAAAAATGAAGTGCAGTATGCTTTGAAAGTCCTTCCAGTTCATGACAAAGTGCTCAAGCATGTAAGGGTGTTTAACTTTTTTGAGAAACAAAAACTTGTTTTTGATAATATGCAGTTCTTGGTGGAACTGTTTGTGACCTACCTCAAGTTTACGGAGCATGACATAGTTTGTTTAGAACATAAATTTGCACAATACCAAGTCACCGATTTTGAGTACATATTTAGAAATGCAAAAGAAAGAGCTGCTATTATTAAAATAAACTGTGAAAGTGGTAAGGTTGTGTCTTACAGGATGGATCCAATTTGGAATTACCTTGAACATAATTTACTGTTGTTTGTACTCAGAGAAGCACGTTCTTCCATCTTTGAAAGTAGCCAAACTTCTCTTTGCGTTGCCACACATCAATGCTGACAAAAAAGAGGGTTTTCAAGAATAACAAAGAATAAAACAAAATTCCACCCTAGTTTATCACTGGATAGAACATTGTCTTCAGTAGTAATGTTTCAGATGAACAGAAGAAGCATGTCTTAGATATTCTCCATCTGAAAAAAAGGCAAGAACTGTGACATGGGACTACAAACAGTTACATGGAAGCACAGAATAAAATTTTACCATGCATGTTAATTTGGTCTCAGATTCTAAATGCACAGAACCCCTGTACGGGTTAGTGTAAGGAACATGGTACTGTCAGCCTTTGGTACTCTTACCTCAACAATGTGAATGATCTGTCTAGGCTGTTAGCTCCTCGTCTTAGTGTGCTTTCTTATTCGTTGTTTACTCCAGTTGGGTAGATATTGCACTAGGGTCTGGACTGTATGTGCATATGGACTTTAATAGTATATTGCTTATTTTATAATGCAAGTAGCAATCTGTCACATCGAGTAAGTCATTTTTGGGTATTTAACTGTGTGTGTGTGTTTGCATTTGTCCACAGAACTTTAATTAATTATGGCCTCTGAAACACTTGTTTATTGTTTAATATCATGGTTAGACATTTGTTTTACAGTACGTTCAGCTTACTAGGGAATTAGGTTAGTGCATTTCCATTTCAGGTGCTTTGCAGCAGTTTCAAGAACTTTTTAGAGTTTCTCATTGCTAAAATGGGTGTATTGTCTGATATTTATCTGTTTCCATGGACCTCGTTGCTTTGTTTTGCTCACAAGAAACTTGTCACTCAAAGTGTCACACAATTTGGAAAATTACACACATAAGCAATATGAAAACTTTGCAGCTATGAAAATGCACTATACTGAGTCAGCTGTTCCTTGGTAATAGTTTTCTTACAGTGGAGCAATTCCGTTTGCATGGCTGGGTTAATTCACTTGATATATTCGTGTAATTTAGGTAACGTGACATGGAAGCGACACACTTGGATGGTTTATGTCAGGAGCCCCAGACATTTGTCCCACTAACACATATGTATTTGTCTAATAGCACTAGGGGGAGAGTTTTGATTCTATATAAAATGACAGATGGGTTGTTCCCTGAGGGTAACTCTACTGCCCAGGAACAATAGGAGGCAGATTTGGAGATGGACCTGTCCGGTAAAGTGTGGGGATATTGCTTGGAAACAGAAAAAACAGGTCTCAGTGAAATCAATGGCCCAGGCAGAAATACTTCAATTTCCTGAATAGAGTATGTTACACCACTTAAAAATTGCACGATATAAAGCTGTTGCCTCCGCAGAATCCGCTAGATGCTCCATTGAGCCTGCAGACTTTACACACCTTGACTGGTACCACCTCATGGTTTATGCTTTTTGGTCTGAAGTTGCCCTCTATATCAACAAAACAACCAGAAATCAGCTTACTTGCACACCTCTCCTCTGCTTCTGGCTATTTAGTGGATATCCGTAGCGGCAGAAGGAAATTGGTAGTGCTGCTGTTGGTGCTTGCCCAGCACCAAGTGGCCATGGTATGGCTAAAAGGTTCTGCCTCTTAAGTTACGTGATTGTTCACTGCATGTTATTTTCTTCAACGAAACAGCTGAAACCTAAAATGAGACCGAGACACATATGGGTAAGTTTCAAAATTACATAGGTGAAACTCCACGGAGAGAGCATACCGGATTGGTCCCAAAAACTGCAAGCTGACGACGCTCCATTATCACTTCGAATTTGCTTGCTACTTGATATCTGACACCAATGGGTCAGACTCTCCAACCTATTTGAAGAGCTTTCCAGCCCTACACCTTCAACTAATACGACAGATTTGTTCCCCCGTCTTCTCTATACGTGCTCCCCAGTCCTGATGAAGACCCCACCGCAATGAATACTACCCATCCTGAACTAAGGGGTCGAAATGTCGACTACTTTTCTAATACAAACTCTAGTGACATCATATAAGATACTGTTTGGGTCCTATTGAGTTATGTATTGTGTTGGGAATATTCTTATCATGTATGGAAACGTATACATTGAACAACGTTGATGTTTATATGTCACCACAACCTTTCCTTGTACCCCATCCTCACCCGAACACTTTTCTCTTTTTTTCTACTTCACCCAGAACACTGTATAAATATTGCACTTTTATTCCATTGAGCCAATGTAAAGCTCATATATGCTTTGATTTGAACTGCATTTGATAACTTTGAACAATACAAAGACACGGAAGTGGACTTATTACCACGTTTCAATTTGTGTTGTGTCTTTTCTGTGTGCTATTATAATTTGTATAAAGTTTTATGTGCTGCCACGACCACATTTTTTGATACTGTACTTATTTTGACCCTGGTCAGGTAGTATATATGGGTCTCCCCACTTTATATACAACACTCTCAGATGATGGAGATCAGCAACAACTTCCTTGTTGTCTAGCCTAAGCCTTGTTAGAGGGGCTGGGTGGCCCATAAACTGCTGATGCCTAGACGCTCTCTTTGGAGCTTCTGATGAACTGCCGGATTTGTCACTGTGTAGAAGATACAGCTTTTCTGTTATGCTCTGAATTAATGTATGAATGACCAGTGTATTCTCAATCTTTGTTCAATAATGTGTTACTTTTATTTTTTTATTACTTTTGATGCTAAATAATCACTTATGTACAAAACTTACGTGATAAAAATCTCAAAAGAAATAAATAAAAAATTGCTGTTAGTTCTGCAGGGCCATAGGCCAGCAGCTGCACCCTTTTTATGCGGAACCTATTATCACCTTAACAGATCTTAAAGTGGGCATTAACCAGACCCACTACTTACTATTGGCTGCATTGTTGTTATTTGGTTTCTTGCCTTGTGCATCTTGTGTCTTTTCCTCCCCTGGAACATAGCCCCTTTACTTGTGCCGTTCCACTGCTCACTTTTAGGTAACTACTTTTATAATTTTTCTTAAGCACTTCCCAAGAGTGCAAGTGTTTTCCACCTGCCTCCCTCATGTGCTATTCTCTGGTACTTCCCCAAGCTACAAATTGCTCTCTCTCGTCTGTATGTTTTTCTCCCCAACCTGCATTGCTTTCTTTCATTTCTTTTTGAGTAAACACTCCAGGAGTGAATGTATTTTCCAATTGTGTCCCTTTTGTGCTACTCTCCCCCTTCCATATCTCTCACTCTCGTTTGGTTGCTTCTCTCCTACCCCTCCACCCACATCCAGGGCCACCCTCGCTCTCTCTCTGTCTCGCTCTCGTCTGAGTGTTTCTCTTCCTCAATCCAATGCTCCTTGTTTCTCTCTCTGTCTCACGTGTGGCCTGTGTCCTCTCCAAAGTGTATGTTTCACAGCATTGCCAGAGACATTTTAAGGCATGGGCAAAGTGGAAAAATACCACCTTATTTCAAGTAATAAAATCTATCCACTGTGCACTATAGCAATGTGCTGCTGCTTGTTGTGATCCCCACAGAACTACTTAAACCGTTCTACCTATCCCTGTAACTTAGACAAGGTTATTAAAGCAACAACGTTGAATAACATAAACATGGACACTGTCCATAGAAAACAAGTAAAATTGTCACAATGGTAACATTATTTAATCTGTTGAAGACACAGAAAAGTCATTAAATCCGGACGATTCAGAAAGTGTTCAAATTCAACTTTCATGCCCAATGCATTTCGGGCCACTCAGCCCTTCTTCAGGGGATTCAATCTATGAATAACAGAAACAACATTTCTTATCAGATATATACAATACACAGGGAAAAAATACAATGACTCGTGTCATATCACAACCATAAGTGCCTATGAATCAGTCTGATGTTCTTGTCCAAATGGTCAAAAGAACGAAAATGAAAAAAGAGAAAAAAGAGAGAAACGAGTAAAGAATAGTAGGATGATAGTAAATGTGATGTCCCAAAATTACCCTCTTTGCCGTGCTCGTTTCCACAGAAGTGATCGCAAGTAGCTGCGTGCACCTCTTCTTTGAGTGAATGAAAACATGTACATGAAGGAAACCAAACCCTATCAACTTACTGATAAAACTCTCCCAAATCTCGCTGTAAAAAATAATGATCGGAAAGAAGTCACGACAAGCTTATATGTATCCACAAAGTAATAGTAGACAAGCAACATCCACATTAACTCACTGACCTTCTTGTCAAATGCCTCTAAGAAATCGGTCCGGTCGGAAACACTGATTCTGCAATATATAACAAAACACCACAACATTTAACCTATCATTCACTCTAAAACTCTGCTCCATAAACCTTCTAATACCTTGTTCTCTACCTTCATAAAATAGGAAAAAGAATGCACAGCGACGGCATGTCTGCAATATAACGCTAAAGTACGGCGAAACCAACAACGGACTTCCTGAATGGAGGAACACTCAGCAATAGCAATGATGGACGCCATGTTGGAACGATGCAATCGACCTAAGAGCTGATAACCCTGTTGGTGAGAGTACAGTGAAAACTGAAAGATGTATAAGGAAAACATCCTACTAAGAGAACAAAAGATCGAGTAACTGAATCTTCGGCGAAAAGAATCTTCAGGTGCAGGACTTGTACCCATATGAACTTCCCAACCAGGGAGGGAAACTCATAAGCAACTGCCAGTAAAGATGTTAGCTTGAAGTGCTGTGAAGACTGAAAAATTAAAAAATTCCAATCAACCCCCTAAATTCATAGATGACAACAAAGGAGAGGAAAAATGGAGATGAAATGAAAAACGAAAGAAACAAAAAAACAAAAAGTTGTTATGTCAAACGTATGCTTACATGGTCATTACCAGTCAACCAAATGGTCATTGTATTACTGAATACTGTATTTTGAATAACAGCCAAACAATGCAATAAAGTTATGAAAAACAGTGATAAAAGACTGTTCTAAAAAACAACCCATGTCTATTTTTTCATTTAATCCTTTAGTGTCTTGTGTAATTAATTTTCTGATCCAAAAGATCTCTCTTTGAAGTAAAGATCTCGTATGATCTTTACCTGGAATCTGTACTACTGTCTCGATAACCTGAAACTTGATTTGGGCAATTGAGTGTCGAGCCTCTGTCCAGTGTACTGCTAGACTACTCATTTTGTTCATTTTTCTGATGGTACTTTTATGTTCAGAGATATGTAATTTAAGTTTTCTCTACTTTTTCCCGTTGTCCGCAGGGACACTTGATGCAGTAGATCACATTTTTACAATTTGCAGTTTGAATTGTGTTTCAACGTGATGGATGGTTTCCCCTTTTTATGGATGTTGGACCTTGTTGCCAGTTATTGCATTGTTACAATGTAGGCAGTTGTAAAACATTTTGGTCCCATGGGAGTCCGTAGTTTCGCCTTGTGGTGTAATCATCAACAGTTCTTTCAAATTTTTAGACCAGCTGTAGGCATGAAGAGGTCATTGAAATCCATTTAATTCTGAAGTATCTCCCATCTGTTGTTGATGATTTCCTTGATTTTCTTCGAACTTGTGGAGTATTTGGACACAAAGACATGCCGTTGTAAAGATTTTTTAGGTTGATTAGTCAGAAATGTAACGCAATCTTTTTTGTCCATTCGTCCAATGGCTTCATCTAGTATGCTCTCTGGGTAACCCCTGGCAATATATTTCTGTTTCTGTATGTTTATGTTTTCCTTGAGAGTGGTGGTTTGTGAGCATATCCTTTTAATCCGTAAAACTGAGAGTATGATAAGTTACGAATCAAATTGTTTGGATAAAAACTGTGAAACTGCAATGCATTGTTTCTATCCGTTTCTTTACGATAAACTTCTGTATGAATCCCTAGGTCATCTATAGTAATAAGGACATCCAGGAAGGCGATGGATATTTCACTAATAGCATGAGTGAATTGTATATGATCGTCATGTGAGTTTAGTTGTGTGATCTTGCGTTCTAAACTTTCGCGACTGTTGATCAACATCACAAAAATGTTGTTGATGTATCTACTGTAAAATAGAAGATTTTCTGTCCATTCTTTATCATTGTATACAAAGTTGTGCTCGAATTAGGCTATGTAGGTATTAGCGCCCCTGAGAAACCCATAGATGTACCTGTTAGTTGCATATAAAACTGGTCTTCCCACTGGAAATAACTGTGGTTGAGACAGAAATGATATAGTTCAAGCAAAAAAACGTTGTCTGCTTTTAGTCTGGTTTGTTCCAAGAGGGCCCATTCCACAGCTTCCATGCCCCCTGAATAGAGAATTGGGGTATAAAGAGATTTCACATCTATTGTACATAGTGTGATCTCTTTGTTAGGTTTGACAGATTGTAGTT